>NC_039368.1:108958622-109582193 GCF_003573695.1 Papaver somniferum
AAGCCGCTACAGACACTAGCCTACTACAAACTAACTTTGGTCTGGACTGTAGTTGAACCCCAATCAATATCACACTGATCCAAGATACAGTTGCGCTCCTTACGTCTCTGATCCCAGCAGGATACTACGCACTTGATTCCCTTAGATGATCTCACCCACAACTAAGAGTTGCTACGTCCCAAAGTCGAAGACTTTAATAAACAAACCTGTATCACACAGAAACGTCTACGATAATAGATAAATCTGTCTCCCACGGAAATACCTACAAGTTTTGCTCCGTCTTTTGATAAATCAAGGTGAACAGGAACCAATTGATAACCCAGACTTATATTCCCGAAGAACATCCTAGTATTATCAATCACCTCACAATAATCTTAATCGACGCGGCGATAGAAGATATTGTGGAATCACAAACGATAAGACGAAGATGTTTGTGACTACTTTTATATCTTGCCTATCGGAGATATTAATCTCAAGACAATCATTACGATTGTACTCAACACGATAGAATCAGCAAGATCAGATCACACAACTACAAGAAAGTAGTATCGATATAGATTCACAATCCCAATGAAGTCTTCAAGTCGTTAACCTACAGGGTCTCGAGAAGAAACCTAAGGTTAAAGGATAATCGACTCTAGATAATACAACTATATCACACAAGAGATGTGGGGATTAGGTTTCCCAGTTGTTAGAGTTCTCCCTTATATAGTCTTTCAAATCAGGGTTTGCAATCAATGAGCTTGGTAACAAAGCATTCAATATTCACCGTTAGATGAAAAAGTGATTAGATTCAAGCTTATATATTTCAACCGTTAGATCGAAAACTTATCTTGTTACACACAAATGAAATGCACTATTTTAGGTTTGTGTAACCGTACCCTAATATGTACATTTGTTGGTTCAGCAGTTGTTAACCAAATGGTTAGCCATATGAGCACTTTCATATCAACCATATTCTTCTTCACCATAACTAGTTCAAATGACTCAAATGAACTAGTTAGAAAGTTGTTCAACTCTATAAATCTTATATAACGATACAAGACACAATCGAAGCAAAAACGATTTGATTCACTCGAATGGATTCATGAACTTTATAGCCACGGTTTGCAAATTACATTCCTTAGTTACTATAAATATAAGTTCGTAAATAATAGTCTTTAAATATAACCAACTCAAATACGCGGACTTAGTTCGCGGACTTAAGTTCATGGAAGGAGTTTACAAACTCCAGCAGATATTCTCGGGATGAAAACCTCCGCCAGTTCGCGGACTGAGTTCACAACTCTTGTTCCGGTTTTCCTGATCAACAAAGTATGCATACTTTGGTTCAAGGAATAAGGACTTATACATATATGTGTTTCCACACAATGCTTATATCCAACAATGTTTATATAATTTAAACTCTCATTTCAATCATTGAAACATTCTTAGAGGACGTTATATAGTTTTTATTCACAAACCATTTTTGTTAAAGCCATTTTCAAAGTGATTGAAACGTAACATGATTTTCGTCAGTAGGTAAAGATGAACTTGGCCAAAGCGAAAGCTTACCAACATATATTTCGAGAAAAATATAAGCGAGAAATAGCAAATGTGTATAATCAAAGTCTATATAGCAACACGACTTTTGTCTCAAGATAGAAGATATAGTAGATATACTTTTGAGTGATAGATAAGTTCAAGTCTCCATATACCTTTTAGTCGATGAAGTTCCACCAGTTCCTTGAGTAGTTCTTCGTCTTGTATGATGATCTCCATGGAGTTCTTGAGCTCAACTACACTTTCTATCCTAGTCCGAGACTTAGCTATAGTAGACTAGAAATCAAGACTTATAGTTTTGATCACTAATATTGACAAACATGCTTAAGATATCAACTCATGCGAGTTCGAATGAGTAGTGCTCTAACAATCTCCCCCTTTGCCAATTTTAGTGACAAAACTATCAATACATATGGAATACAAAAATAAATAAATAAACTTTTGTAGCTCCTATTCCACATGCCTAATCTTCAACATTACTCAAAATCTTCGTCACTTCCAAGTACTCCAATGACCCAAAGATTGTAAGTTTAGCATCATCGTTGTTGAAAATCCGTAGCTATAACAATGAGAAAACAAATATTTTCAATCATTGTTATACAATGTCATAGTATTATTATACAACATAAAAGTTCAATTGTATCACAACTTCGACAATAATACTATGGTGATATGTATCACCCCCCCTTAGTCAATACTCCATCTCACATGGAACCCACTCCCCCTTACATAATGATCCGAAAACCATATGTATTTGTAGTGTGAACTACATATTAATTCTCCCCCTTTTTGTCAATAAAATTGGCAAAGGTACGAAAACGGGATCCTAATAAAATTTCCAAAAGAGACATTTCATGACCAAAAGAAAGCACATATTCACTTGTTTAGATGCAATTATAAAGCCGAAGCTAAATGCTTTCACCAAGGAGTTTATAAAGATACAAGATGACTCCTATAATATTCCACAGCCGCACTCTCCACAAAGATTTGGCAATTAAGCACAAGTTCAATTAAGAACTATCCCCCATAATATGTCATTCCCGAAATAACAACAAGAGCGACCTTAATTTCAAAAGAAAATAAGGATTTCTTTGGACATAACAAATCACATACGAATAAGAATTTGAATCCAAAAATACTCAACTAGATTAATCACAAGAGAACCCATAATTAATCTAATCGGAAATATACAACCAAATTAACCACAAAAAGTGAGAAATTTAATTGATCATGCTCGACATAAGAGAACTTACGGAGCCTCACAGTATAACATAAAAATATGTATCAGGGAAGATCAATACTGCGGAATATACAAGGATTTATTCTATTTTCCATCATTATTTGCACAATGACATATAATAGACATAATCCTTGTACACAAAATATTTTAACCTATCTTCCATCAATAAATGACATAATAGGCTTAACTTTTGTATTTTTCAAAAGTTCATTTATTCTTTTATCAATACATGCATATCAACATATGAAAGACTTAACTTTTGACAAGGTATGGGACAATCATAGTTTACGGACGCAAACACACATATCCCATAACAAATTGCTATATGAAACCATAAAGATTAATACTGCAAAAATTAATCTTCCAAACAATTTTAGAATTTAAACAAATAAACCTAAAAACATGAAGATGAAAACGTTGGACATAGCTATGTGTAATCACAATAAAGGCTATTCCAAACTCTAGTTATTCTTCTAAAAAAAACAAGAAAAGAAAATTCTTATCCGAAGATTTACTAGATGTTAAGACCTTTGAAGAATTCTTTATCGTCCCCGAACTCCTTGTCGTCAACATCCATTGGGACATAAGGTTCATGAAGATATGAGTTAATATCAATAAACCTTCTTGACTGATGTCGAACCAGGGCCTTCTGAATCTCATGAGTCTTAAACACAAAAGCCTTTATTTGTTGAATCTCCTTTTGCATCTTCTTCAACACTTCAAGAACATCAGAAAACTTCTGAGAATTTGAAGGAACAGCTCTAGGCTTCCTCACATTCCTTCTTTTTCTTTTCAATGTCGGAGCTAACAGAGATTTCTCTTTTTCCTTCATGATTGATGGCTTGACAATCATATTAACATCTTTCCATCAGAAGACATGATACTCGGAATATCCATAAACGTATGAGTTTGTGAGAGGAAATCACAATCTCAACAAGCAGTCTTAAGATAAAAAGAGGTTTCAAGGAAGGAAAAAGGAATGTAGGGTTAACCTTTAACAGGTTCATGCACGCACAATTCTGAACCCTAAAGAGAGTAGAATTGTCGAGAATAACCTTTCTTTATTGATAGACAGGGATTTCAAAAACAAAACTAAGAAGATAACAACCTTTTCATAAAGCCTGAGAGGTACAAAATCTTGTCTCTTTTGATCAGGCACATGAGACAAGATTTACAAATCAACACAATCAAGTTGTGTTGCGGTGAACAACAATTTGTCCACCATTTTCCTCTTGAGAGGAATCCACAGACCTCTGTCTATCAAAACGATTTGACCATACTTTCTTCTCTAATGGTCTTGTTTTATCCTTGAAAACTAACTTCTTAGAAGACGATAAAATCCTACATACCTCAGCGGTATTCTGAGCAAGTTTAAGCTTATTTGCTAATCGATTTTCTCTTCGTTGAAGTTTGTTGACATGCCTCAATTGGTGTTTGTACTTGTAACACTTTGATAGTTCATGACCCTTTACAGAACAATATGAGCACTTCAATCTTGGATAAAAATCATGCATCCGAGATGTGCAAGCAGCTAGACACACAGTGGAACCTGAAACATCACATACAGAGTTTCCAAGAAAAGGGTCAATTTTTTCTTCCAGATTGGTTGAGTTTTCTTCTGAAAAAATATCAAGATTGATGTATGTATTGCTACAATTATCAAATTCAATATTTTCACCAAGAAGTGCAACACTTGGTTTCTCGTCTTCATTAGAATCATAGTTGTCATCCATTTCATCAAGAGTTGCAGCAAGACCTTTGTTCCCAGTGTATTTATTCCAATTTGGACACTCATTTGCAAAATGACCAAAACCTTTACACTTAAAGAACTGAGGCATATCCTCGTCATCAGTTTTATCTGTGTCCCTGTTTTTAGGAGGAATATGATTATGAGGTTTGATGATACTTTAGGCTTATCTCTGGAGAACCATTTACTTCTCTTAAATAGAAGATCCCTAAAATGTTTTATCAAGTAATTTTGTGTCTTTTAGTGCTTTGAACGCAACATCCTTAGATTTGGATGAATGCTCGTGATCAAATATCTTAAGCTTCCCAACCGGCGTATTTCTGGAGAGATTATCAAGGTTATTTCCCTCAACGATGGCATGCTTCTTAGAGTCGTATATAGATGGAAGCGATCTGAGAATTTTCATCACAATGTCCTTTTCAGGAATATTCTTACCCAATTCAAAAGATGCATTAACAATTTCAGACATTTTGGGATTAAACTCATCAAATGTATCTTCATCTGTCATACGAATGTTTTCCCAGTCGGAATTAAGGTTTTGAAGCCTAGCTTCCTTTTCACTGGTAGTACCTTCGAATACAGTTTCTAAGATATCCCACGCATCTTTAGACTTAGTGCAATTTGACACATGGTGCTGAAGATTTGGGGTAATGGCATGTATGATGGCATTCAAACCGTCGTAATTTTGCTTTGCAACAAGTATCTCGGCAGGACTGTATTCACTAATATTCTTCGGAACGTTTACATTTCCTAATGCCACAACGGGAGCATCATAGCCATTAACTACATATACCCATGATTGAAAATCACGTGCTTGAAGAAAAGCTCGCATAACAATTTTCCACCATAAGTAATTAGAGACATCGAAGACTAGAGGTACGTTAATAGAGATAGCACCTCTGTCCATAAAGTTAGAGCGCTACAAACACATACTTGTAAGGTCTTTAAACGTGTTTTCCCACTCTGATACCAATTGAAAAAGCGGGGGTACAACAACCACACCCAATATTTCGATTAGCAATCTGTTTGGACTAACTCCAATATACTTTCAATAGAATCAACTAGACTCAATCTTAATAAAGTATATAAAAGAGTTTTAATATCTCTATTTCACAATGTAATAAGAAAATCGTACAGATAGAAATTCGTGAGCCTGATTATTATGTGAAATAACTTGAACGGCACCAAAGACCAATGTTCAAGTGTCAATCAATGTAAATCAACAACCAAAGGTTGGATATTCTAATTAATTGATCTTAACGCACAACCTATGATATTTCAATTATACAACAAAATATAATGCGGAAAAGAAATAACACAGACATCAGAATTTTGTTAACGAGGAAACTGCAAATGCAGAAAAATCCCGGGACCTAGTCCAGATTAAACACACACTATATTAAGCCGCTACAAACACTAGCCTACTACAAACTAACTTCAGTCTGGACTGTAGTTGAACCCCAATCAATGTCACATTGATCCAAGGT
Organism: Papaver somniferum; assembly: GCF_003573695.1. Taxonomy (NCBI): domain Eukaryota; kingdom Viridiplantae; phylum Streptophyta; class Magnoliopsida; order Ranunculales; family Papaveraceae; genus Papaver; species Papaver somniferum. The sequence continues at coordinate 108,964,639 of NC_039368.1, forward strand.
ACAGTTGCGCTCCTTACGTCTCTGATCCCAGCAGGATACTACGTACTTGATTCCCTTAGCTGATCTCACCCACAACTAAGAGTTGCTACGACCCAAAGTCGAAGACTTTAATAAAAAAATCTGTATCACACAGAAAAGTCTACGATAATAGATAAATCTGTCTCCCACAGAAATACCTACAAATTTTGTTCCGCCTTTTGATAAATCAAGGTGAACACGAACCAATTGATAACCCGGACTTATATTCCCGAAGAACAGCCTAGTATTATCAATCACCTCATAATAATCTTAATCGACACGACGAAAGAAGATATAGCGGAATCACAAACGATGAGACGAAGATGTTTGTGACTACTTATATATCTTGCCTATCAGAGATATCAATCTCAAGAAAATCGTTACGATTGTACTAAACATTATAGAATCAGCAAGATCGATCAACAACTACAAGAAAGTAGTATCGGTCTGGCTTCAAAATCCCAATAAAGTCTTCAAGTCGTTAACCTACAGGGTCTCGAGAAGAAACCTAAGGTTAAAGGAGAATCGACTCTAGCTAATACAACTAGTATCATACAGGAGGTGTGGAGATTAGGTTTCCCAGTTGCTAGAGTTCTCCCTTATATAGTCTTTCAAATCAGGGTTTACAATCAATGTTAGCTTGGTAAAAAAGCATTCAATATTCATCGTTATATGAAAACCTGATTAGATTCAAGCTTATATATTTCAACCGTTGGATCGAAAACTTAGCTTGTTACACACAAATGAAATGCACGATTTTAGGTTTGTGTAACCGTACCCAAACATGTACATTTTTTGGTTCAATAGTAGTTAACCAAATGGTCTTTCATATCAACCATATTCTTCTTCACCATAACTAGTTCAAATGACCCAAATGAACTAGTTAGAGAGTTGTTCAATTGTATAAATCTTATATAACTGTACAAGACACAATCGAAACAAAAACAATTTGATTCACTCGAATCGATTCATGAACTTTATATCCACGGTTTGCAAATTTCATTCCTTAGTTAATATAAATATAAGTTCACAAATAATCGTCTTTAGATATAACCAACTCAAGTACGCGGACTTAGTTCGCGGAATTAAGTTCGCGGAAGGAGTTCACAAACTCCAGCAGATATTATCGGGATGAGAACCTCCACCAGTTCGCAGACTGGGTTCGCGGACTGAGTTCACAACTCTTGTTCCGGTTTTCCTGATCAACAAAGTACGCATACTTTTGTTCAAGGAATAAGGACTTATACATATATGTGTTGCCACACATATCCAATAATGGTTATATAATCTAAACTCTCATTCCACTCTCATTTTTCGTCAAAGCCATTTTCAAAGTGATTGAAACATAACATGACTTTCGTCACTAGGTAAAGATGAACTTGGCCAAAGCGAAAGCTTACCAACACATATTTCGAGAAAAATATAAGCGAGATAAACTCGGCTCGAAATAGCAAATGTGTATAATCAAAGTCTATATAGCAAAACGACTTTTGTCTCAAGATAGGAGATATAGTATATATACTTTTGAGGGATAGATAATTTCAAGTTTCCGCATACCTTTTAGTCGATGAAGTTACACCAGTTCCTTGAGTAGTTCTTCGTCTTGTATGATGATCGCCATGGAGTTCTTGAGCTCAACTACACTTTCTATCCTAGTCTGAGACTTAGCTATAGTAGACTAGAAATCAAGACTTATAGTTTTGATCACTATGACAAACATGCATGAGATAGCACGCATGCGAGTTCGACCGAGCAGTGCTATAACAAGCAGGTTCGCTTAGCTAACCCTAAAATTCCTTGTTTCACTGAATAACAGGTTCACTTATGATGGGCTGTCATAGGCTCAACAAATTAATCAAGATATTTCCCACTAATTAACTGGTAATATAGTGGTAGTAAGAGATCGTTCCCACAGAGGGCCGTGTAATTGATAGGTTATTTAATCAGCAAGATAAAGTGAAAAACAAAGGGGGTTTGGTTTTAAGATAAATAAAAAGGCGATAATAAATAAAAGAGGTGATCAAGGAATCCTTCACCGTTACCAAGCGTTAACAGGATTAAAATACTTATCTATCATTCGTAAGAACTGATGAGTGCCAAATATTGTATATATTTATCCCTTTTTGTTGGCATTTAACTCATCCTTTGTGCATTAATTCTACATTTTATCCCATATTCTGTATTTTCATTGTTTTCAAGAATAAATATTTTTCTTACTTAATTTTATATTTTTAGGTAATAAATAAAGTCTGGATGACTTGCGGAGCGGAGAAGAGCTGAAGAGTGGTGAAAAGGCGGAAGAAATTACGCAAGGAAGCCGCAAAGAATGGTGCGCACAAGACCAAAAAGTTAGGAATGGGCTCAAGAAGGAAGAATTGTTCTTAAAGAAGATATGGGCTTGGCATACCCAAGGCCCAAAACCCTTACCCAAACCCATTTTCTATATCCATACCCGCCTCCATCTTCAGCCGTCAGATTAGATTACATCTGAATCCGATGGTCGCTTCACTATAGTGCATCAAAATCTGAAGTTCTTGTCAAACATCATAGTGCCTAAATTCTAAGCCTTCAGATTAGATTGCATTTGAATCCTACGGTCGCTTCTTTGACTATGCATCAAATCTCAATACTTCCGATTAACACCACAGTACCTAACTCCATCTTGCGCCGTCGGTTTCGTTGTATCTATGCATCCGACGGTAGCTACAAGCTCCACTCCATCTCGCCGTCAGATTGTTCTATCAACTCCACATCCCACGGCCTAGCTTCGAAGATCATCCAACTTGATATCCCCGATCAACACTCTAACACCAAACCCTATACTACCCAAACAAACAGCCCCTCCCCTTCTTTCCATCGACCTCATCCCTCTCTGCAACTCCACCACCTTCACCTGCCGCACCACCATCATCACCACCACCTTCTTCACCTGCTACAACCACCATGCAACCACCATACCATCATCACAACCACCTATATTACCTAAACCACCTAATACCCCTCTCTCTAGCCCTCTATTTCACTGATTTCTCACCATTCTTTTCTCTGAAACCCTAGGTGAGAAATCAGTCAAATAGGTGAGTCTAGAGTAGCAGTTGGTGCATGGGAATAGAGCAGGAAGAGATTACAAGGCATGGGTCGACGTTAATTGGGATTGATTTCAGCGAATTAGGTGAGAATACCAAACCCTAATTTCAACTGTTTTGGGAATTTTTGAGGGAATTGTGTAAAACCCTAAATTGGGGGAATTGGGTATAAATAGAGGCTTTGGGGTGTTGTATTGGATATCTCTGGACTAGCCAGTGTATCCCCATGAGGGCTGGACTAGCCAGTTCCTCTTGGGTAGATTTTTCTTCCCTGTTTTGTATTTGTAGACTTAATTTTAATTTTCAATTTTAATTCCAAATTCAGTTTTAGTTTATCTTGTTTCAATTCAGTTTGTTTTATGTTTTAATTCACATTTCATTCTAGTTCACATGTTAGTTTGTAGTTCTCTGTTTAGTAAATGTTTTGTTTTTGTTGCTGTTATGTGAGCTCACATGTGTATGTGTATAGCTAGGCTGAGATGATGCCTTAAGTCACTGTTAGTGGTGGAATGTTAGGTTATAATTCATGTAAATTGAGCTGATTGAGAAATGGAGGAATTTAGTGCTCAACTGTGCTTGTGATTGATTGTGCTGTCAAAAGACAGTCAATGCTAGGAGTAAATAGTTGAGCAAGCTTTTTATCTTTCCATTCCATTTATGTATGCCCTGGAACATAGGCAGGCTTGAACCTTCACCTAGCTCCATTAGGGACAGGGATTTAACATAGAATTACACTATCTGGCTAGGTCACAAGGTGGATTCATAACCTAGTTGTGTTGTTTCTCTGTTTTGTATCTGTAATTTTGCTCCCCTTCCATTGCCATTGGCTTAGGCCTTGGTTTATCTCTTTGTCATTCTTTATGCCATTGTCTCCTTCACCATCATCATTGTTGTTTGCTGTTTGCTTATGCCATTGTAAATATCCATGTTTTACCTTGGCCTAGTGCCACTGCTACATTTAGTTTGCTCCACCTCCCCTACCATCTTCTTATTTCCCTGGCCTTGCTGCCAGTTCTGCTCAGTTGCCTTGCAACCCTGCCTGCTTACCTTCCTCCCCTGCTGCTGCTGCTGCTTCTTCTCCAGCCCAGCCTTGTCTGCTGCTGCTCCAAACAGTTAGCTTAGAACCAAAGGCTAAAAACCCAGGTTCAAGGCCCAGCCACAGTTCAGGTTAAGGCCTAAGGCCCAGTTCAGTTCAGTTCATTTCAAAGACTACTGAAGCCCAGATTCATTACAAAGCCCAGTTCAGTCTTGGGTTAATCTAGAAGCCCATTGACACTCAAAGCCCAGTGCACTTCAAAGGCCAAGCCTAGTGCACTTCAAGACCAACTGAGCCCAAGCTCAGTTCACTTCATTGTCAAACAAGCGTATAATCCAAAGGTACCCTAAGCCCAAATCCCAAAAGGCTTCATAGTTAACCAACAACAGTTTAGGAGCCCAAAATAGCTAGAAAACTCCAAAACACTCCCAGTCTCTGTGGATCGACCCGTACTTGCACGAGCTACAACTGACGACCGTGCACTTGCGGTATTACTGTAGGCCCGTTTTTATTGCGCTTAATTTTCACACACCTCCGGGCCCACCAAGTTTTTGGCGCCGCTGCCGGGGACTCGGGTTTGTTTCTCTAGTAGTTTTATTAGCTATTTTTGCATTTCACTGCATAGCATTTGCATCTGCATCTGCTTCACTTCATTTGCTGTTGGACCTGCTGTTATGAACCAGTTTTTCCTCTGCTGGGACGCCACCAAGGAAAAGAACCAAAGCCCAACTGGGTTTTTGCAACAATATCAGAGCAGCTGGGCTGTGCTTAAAAGGTAACCCATTTAAGAGAACCCGAATTGTGGGCTTCCAATTTTTAATTGTGGGCTTGTAATATTAAAGCCAATTTTTGGCTTTTTATTTTCTGTTGGGTTTGTAATTAATTTTTGTGGGCTTGTTTGTTTAATTTGTGGGCTTGTATTTAATTTTTGTGAGCTTGTTTAATTTGGACTGGTATTTTGTATTCTGGGTTTTTAAACCCAGCTGAGCTTGTAACCGATCACGCTAGGTTAACTCGTTAGTGGGCCGAGTACCCAAATTCTAGGCCGAGATTTTGGACTCAGTTTCACCAAACGTTTTCAAACCAGCTGAGCCAAAGCAAACACAAAACCAACAGTGGGCTTGCTCCCATTCAAAAACCAAATTTTATTTTCTTTTTTTAAAAAAAAAAAAAAGTTTCCAAATGTATCCCGCCAAAACCAAATGTCTCTCGACAAAACCAAATTTTTCCCAAAAAGTCCAATCCCATTAAAAACCAAATTTTCTTGTAGATAATGTGTTAGTTAAATTTCCTTTTGTATATATTTTGTGCTCATCCATTGGACTCCGAATATGTTGGAGTTTTGCCTTGGATAACGGAGTTTTAATTCTGCTTTCGCCGAAATCGGGTATTCTCTCTCCTTTTACTCTACTCAGCATGTCCCTTTCCATATGTTGCATTTTAATTCTTTCCATATTTTTAAACATTGAGGACAATGCTTAGTTTAGGTTTGGGGGTATAGAGTAGATACCACGATAATATGCCATAATTGAAAACAAAACTCCATCTTTTTGAAAAAATTGAAAAATTCCAAAAAAATTAGAAAACTGATAAAAACATAAAAATGGAGCTCATTTACCTTGAAATGTTGACTCTTGTGCAAATATGTAATTATTAGGAGTCTTAGTCTAGATATTTAGGAACCCTGATTCTAGCACAATTCACATAGTGATAAGAAACTTGCACGCGCACGATCTACCAATACATGTATAGCCTCGATCTTCAAGGTGTTTGATAGGAAGTTAGATTGCCAATCACTTTAGAATACTGAATGAGACTTGACTAGCTTGTTCTTTGGTTGGCTGGGATAGAAGTTGGAGGATACGTTAAGAAAAGCAACCATAGAATTTGACCGGATGCATTCGATAAGGGCCACCTCTTGCTAAGAGTCATGTAATTATGTTTTTCTTTTTGTTCATGTATCAAAAGTGTCACTATGTTGTAAAGATCAAAGTTATTTCTTCATTAAAAAAAATCAAAAAAATCAAAAAAAAAAATCAAAAAAAAAAATAAATCAAAAATCAAAAATAAAATAAATAAATAAAATAATTCAATCAAGTATTTATTTATTCCATGTTTTGTCATGTTAAAGACAATATTCTCTCTTGTTCCAAAAATAAAAGAGATTAATCAATGTAAATAAGAGTCATGTAAAGAGTCATCTTTTTGTTGTAAATAGTCTGGTAATAAGCAAGGAGGGTGCAACCATCGATGTATAACGCGGGTAAACTGAAATATCACCAACTCATTGGGTGAACATTCACAATTCTCGTAAATCCGGACAGCTAGCTTGGCTTAGAATTCGGTTCTTAGCCTAAAAACTATCTCTTGGTGGTTAGTAGTCATAACTTCAGGTCATTCTAGAAACATGTGTAGATACACTTTACACTCTTATCACATGTCTTTTTTTGTTATCAGTGCTAGAATTGTGCCTTTGATAGCTAGATTGACATCTCCATTTTGCTGTGAGCTTAAACTGACTTGCACATGTCACATTTGATGGAATCTGAGCTTATATTTTGACATAGAACTTTGTAGGTACGTTCTAAGCAAACCTTCACGAGACTTCACTCGTCCACTAGGGACACTTAGTGGTTTAAAAGGCTTAGTGCATACGCTAAATGCATTCGAGAGACCAGCGACAGTGGTATAGTTAGGATTTCCTTAGTTTTGTTTTACTCGAGGACAAGTAAAATTCAGGTTTGGGGGTATTTGATGAGTGCCAAATATTGTATATATTTATCCCTTTTTGTTGGCATTTAACTCATCCTTTGTACATTAATTCTACATTTTATCCCATATTCTGTATTTTCATTGTTTTCAAGAATAAATATTTTTCTTACTTAATTTTATATTTTTAGGTAATAAATAAAGTCTGGATGACTTGCGGAGCGGAAAAGAGCTGAAGAGTGGTGAAAAGCCGGAAGAAATTACGCAAGGAAGCCGCAAAGAATGGTGCGCACAAGACCAAAAAGTTAGGAATGGGCTCAAGAAGGAAGAATTGTTCTTAAAGAAGATATGGGCTTGGCATACCCAAGGCCCAAAACCCTTACCCAAACCCATTTTCTATATCCATACCCGCCTCCATCTTCAGCCGTCAGATTAGATTACATCTGAATCCGATGGTCGCTTCACTATAGTGCATCAAAATCTGAAGTTCTTGTCAAACATCATAGTGCCTAAATTCTAAGCCTTTAGATTAGATTACATTTGAATCCTACGGTCGCTTCTTTGACTATGCATCAAATCTCAATACTTCCGATTAACACCATAGTACCTAACTCCATCTTGCGCCGTCGGTTTCGTTGTATCTATGCATCCGACGGTAGCTACAAGCTCCACTCCATCTCGCCGTCAGATTGTTCTATCAACTCCACATCCCACGGCCTAGCTTCGAAGATCATCCAACTTGATATCCCCGATCAACACTCTAACACCAAACCCTATACTACCCAAACAAACAGCCCCTCCCCTTCTTTCCATCGACCTCATCCCTCTCTGCAACTCCACCACCTTCACCTGCCGCACCACCATCATCACCACCACCTTCTTCACCTTCTACAACCACCATGCAACCACCATACCATCATCACAACCACCTATATTACCTAAACCACCTAATACCCCTCTCTCTAGCCCTCTATTTCACTGATTTCTCACCATTCTTTTCTCTCAAACCCTAGGTGAGAAATCAGTCAAATAGGTGAGTCTAGAGTAGCAGTTGGTGCATGGGAATGGAGCAGGAAGAGATTACAAGGCATGGGTCGACGTTAATTGGGATCGATTTCAGCGAATTAGGTGAGAATACCAAACCCTAATTTCAACTGTTTTGGGAATTTTTGAGGGAATTGTGTAAAACCCTAAATTGGGGGAATTGGGTATAAATAGAGGCTTTGGGGTGTTGTATTGGATATCTCTGGACTAGCCAGTGTATCCCCATGAGGGCTGGACTAGCCAGTTCCTCTTGGGTAGATTTTTCTTCCCTGTTTTGTATTTGTAGACTTAATTTTAATTTTCAATTTTAATTCCAAATTCAGTTTTAGTTTATCTTGTTTCAATTCAGTTTGTTTTATGTTCTAATTCACATTTCATTCTAGTTCACATGTTAGTTTGTAGTTCTCTGTTTAGTAAATGTTTTGTTTTTGTTGATGTTATGTGAGCTCACATGTGTATGTGTATAGCTAGGCTGAGATGATGCCTTAAGTCACTGTTAGTGGTGGAATGTTAGGTTATAATTCATGTAAATTGAGCTGATTGAGAAATGGAGGAATTTAGTGCTCAACTGTGCTTGTGATTGATTGTGCTGTCAAAAGACAGTCAATGCTAGGAGTAAACAGTTGAGCAAGATTTTTATCTTTCCATTCCATTTATGTATGCCCTGGAACATAGGCAGGCTTGAACCTTCACCTAGCTCCATTAGGGACAGGGATTTAACATAGAATTACACTATCTGGCTAGGTCACAAGGTGGATTCATAACCTAGTTGTGTTGTTTCTCTGTTTTGTATCTGTAATTTTGCTCCCCTGCCATTGCCCTTGGCTTAGGCCTTGGTTTATCTCTTTGTCATTCTTTATGCCATTGTCTCCTTCACCATCATCATTGTTGTTTGCTGTTTGCTTATGCCATTGTAAATATCCATGTTTTACCTTGGCCTAGTGCCACTGCTACATTTAGTTTGCTCCACCTCCCCTACCATCTTCTTATTTCCCTGGCCTTGCTGCCAGTTCTGCTCAGTTGCCCTGCAACCCTGCCTGCTTACCTTCCTCCCCTGCTGCTGCTGCTGCTTCTTCTCCAGCCCAGCCTTGTCTGCTGCTGCTCCAAACAGTTAGCTTAGAACCAAAGGCTAAAAGCCCAGGTTCAAGGCCCAGCCACAGTTCAGGTTAAGGCCTAAGGCCCAGTTCAGTTCATTTCAAAGACTACTGAAGCCCAGATTCATTACAAAGCCCAGTTCAGTCTTGGGTTAATCTAGAAGCCCATTGACACTCAAAGCCCAGTGCACTTCAAAGGCCAAGCCTAGTGCACTTCAAGACCAACTGAGCCCAAGCTCAGTTCACTTCATTGTCAAACAAGCCTATAATCCAAAGGTACCCTAAGCCCAAAGCCCAAAAGGCTTCATAGTTAACCAACAACAGTTTAGGAGCCCAAAATAGCTAGAAAACTCCAAAACACTCCTAGTCTCTGTGGATCGACCCGTACTTGCACGAGCTACAATTGACGACCGTGCACTTGCGGTATTACTGTAGGCCCGTTTTTATTGCGCTTAATTTTCACACACCTCTGGGCCCACCAAGAACCATTCATCACCAACCATAGAATAGCAGGTACGCTTAGCTATCCCCAAAACTCCTTTTATCATAGGATTCTATCCAACTGAGCCGCCTTGAGGTACGCTTACAAGGTGTAACTCGATCGAACGCTTTAGTGTTTGTGAATTTAGGTTTGATTCCAGCAGTTAAATTCAGTACGCTCGGTTCACTTACTGGTGTTGTTTCCACACAAGATTGCTTTACAGAATCCCTCTGCAAGGTGTCATGTTTTCTACTTGTGTAGGATATGCACGACAATTACGGATCGCTCAACTCACTAATTGCAATAGAATGATAAATAGACTAATCTAGTTGCGCACCCAAATCAATCTAAGAATCGATCATAAACCATAGTTATAATGGAAACAAACGATGATGATTAAAACCTCAAATAGACTTGTATTATTAATAAAGCTTCATGCTTAGAACATTGAATTCATCCTTAATCAATAAAGGATTTAGCCACTCATATTACAAAGAAGATGAATCATGGTGGATTCCCCCTAAAGGGGTAAACCCTAGGTTTTGATGTAGAACTTGTGATATGAGATTCGATGATATGTGAAAGGCCTAATACCTATTTTTATAGGTTTACATTGCTTGGCCATCAAGTATTTAGTTCGGTTCAAGAACCCGACCCGAAAATATGAAATAAAGACCCTAACCATGACCTTAGGCCTTCACAAGTATGCATACCCGTTTTTATACTTGTTAAGTATGCGTATCAGTCTGCGTACCTCAAATTCCAGCAGAAATTTTCGGAATTAAAGTATGCGTACTCGTTTGCATACTTTACTGTCTTCGGTGTTCGATAAAAGCTTGGTTTAGCCACAACTTCTTCGTTCGAACTCGGAATGACATCATTCTTTTTGCATTATTTTTATCTTTAAATTATCTTCAATATGGTTATGAGAAATCCTTAATTTTAATGAGTTGAGATCGGTCTTTGGCCCGTCACTTGATTTTGAGCGTTTTGCTCCTTTTCGTCGCACTTCTTCCACTTCTCTTGGACTTGGGCACTTGGATACTTGGAATACTTCTCTTCTTAGATCTCTTCAGCACTTTTTAGCTCCTTTTTGGATGATTCACCTATTATAGGAAAATAAGAGAAAACAATAGTAAGAATAAGAATACATGCAAGAATAATAGCTTAAACAAGTATGAAATGGACCTTAAAATCATAATGAATTATGCACTTATCAAATTCCCCCACACTTAGCTTTTGCTAGTCCTCGAGCAAACTAAATAAACTAATCCTAAATACAACAACTCCTTGTCGTTGAGAAAACGGTTACACTTAGCATGTATAACAAGCCTTTAAACCCCTAGGGGTCCCTAGTGGACGAGTTATAGTCTCGTGAGGGTTTACAAGAGGTATACCCACAAAACCTACTCCAATTTCTCTCCTTGGAAGAACCACTAAGGATAGACACAAAGTAGAAAGCCAAATAATTAGCTTGCATAAGTTCTTTAGCTGCAAACATCCCACATACATTCCAATCATCACACATAAGCAATTACTTACGTGTGACATTCAACCTGATTGCAAAACTCTACTAAGATAGTCATCGTACTTGTTGCAATGTTTGTCACAACACTCGCATACTGAAATCACATGGATAGATAAGAAAATGGAAATAGAAAAGTGAAGTGTGCAAATGTTGACTAAAGTGAAAGATGTTACCCACAATACTTGTATGAATGTCGTCAAAGGATTCTTATTTATAGCGCAATAGTTGAGACAAGCACCCATTTAACTCGACCACATGATTAGATACTCTAAGCGCATGCTCCTTTTCAGCAAGTATGTGATAGTTGTCTTGGATCCTGTGTTCCACGCTTGTTTAGGCGATGGAGACAGGGACAACGTTTCACACATACTGCTATCCAAGTGTCAAGAACCTCATCAATAGTCTTTTTTTTAGACTTGCTATATAATGATGATAGGTTTTTTTTTCATCGACTACATGATTAATCCGCAATTACGGACCTATCATTTATTAGTGTCGATAAATGAAGAGGAACCTTATATATATGTTTGTTGTTTTTTTTTTTTTTTGAACTTTTTTTCTTTCTTCGGCTCACTCTTTATGAGTGTAAGACAATTGTCTATGGGTATTTTATTCGACCAATGATTACCTTGCTACAACATCCACGACAGTATCAGGATCCCACCAAATCACTTTAGAGAAACATACAACTGCAAAAATAAAAAGAAAGTGATTCAGTAATGATTAATTACGAGGATGAATCTTTCAAACGACTACCATGTCATTGCTATCAATTGAGTTTCAAAATCAATTATGAACGTATATATTTAAGGATTTCAGAACGATAAAGTGGAACTCAATTTATAGTTGTAAGAATTGTTCCAACCTAAAAAGGTTTAGAGTGTCATCCTAAATAGCTCATAATTAACTCCAAAAGATGAAGTCTCAAGAATGCAAGAAATCAAAGAGTATGATTTATTTATTTATTTATTTTATATGCAAGCAAAAGATGCTTAACTACTCCCCACACTTAAACTCAATATTGTCCTCAATGTTCAAAACCGAAAATTCTGATTTCGGACATAATAGCTCTGAAAAACTCGAAAACTGTACAAATTGGTAAGGAACTAGGAAACACATCCTAAACTAAAGTTGTTCGCCTACGTCTTTTCTATAACGTGACAAAGGGAACAATGTTTCGATAAATGGTCTGACTTTTATTGCCTCCGGACTGACAGACATGCAATCTGAAAAAGTTCTGGAAAAATTCAGAAACTCAAATGTCCAGGCCCATCGCTCCAACTTAGAAGACTCCAAATTAAAATTTTATTTTTTTTAAAAGAAAGGTGAATCTGTCATATTTAAAATTCGGGATCAACCAATCGAATCGGACACCGTATGAAATCTCGAGAGCTGTTTTCGTGACAACTGCGCTGTCAGAATTTTTCTGACGAAAATAATTTCGTCAAAACTTTCATTATAGATACTGGACTTGTAAAATCTAAGATGAGAATGCAAGATATGATATGCAAAACTAAAAAAACTAAAAACAAAAGGGATGGAGATACAAAACCGATAGGTTGCCTCCCATTTAGCGCTTGGTTTAATGTTGTCAGCCCGACGTTATTGTTATCGTCCGTACACCAGCAATCTGAAAATTTGGTAATCCTTCCAAATAACAATCTGCAATTCCATTAACAACATCACATAAATATTAGCACAAGATATAAACATTGAATCTATCACTTTATTGAAGTTTCACCCACACTTAGTCCTTTCTACACTCGAAAGTGGTGTGCTTGCGAACGACACACAAAAGACTTGCAAGTATACAAGGCCAAGTTTTAGTATAGAGAGTAAGCAAGGATTAGTCCACAGGGAGTGGGAGCATACAAGAGATTTTCCTAAGCTAGCAATGGAGACAAGGCACTATGGCAGTGAGCAAGGCAAAGTAATATGGCAATTGCAAAGAACCAAAACAGTTAACAAAGAAAAGATGACAAAACAGAATGGAACCAAGGCTGTGAGCCAAGGGAAGGGGTGAGTTTGTGCACTGATTTCAATGCACAACAGGCTTCAAAATACAAGAAATAAACAACAAGATAACTAAGAAATTTAGTTGAGCAGGGAGCAAAATAAGACTGAAATTGTAAGTGACTGAAATAAGGTATTGTGGTCTAAGCTAAGGCTTAGAGTCCACCTTTGTGTCCTAGCCAAACAATGTGATCCTAGGTTGAGTTGAATATCCTATGCATACATTAGAATGGGAGGAAAATCATCTTGCTCACTGATATGCCCCTAGTATTGACTGTCTTTTGACAGCACAGTCAATCACAGGCATACCAGAGCACTGATTTCTTCCGATTGCACAAGCAAAACATGCACTAAGGCTCTAACCTAGCATTCCACTATCAGACAGTGCACTGAGGTTTCATCTAAACCTCAGCTGCAACAATTTAGCTCATGCTCAACATATAAACAACATTAACATTCATCACATATGATAATAAGAGCAAATTCAAACAAAACATGACTGAAAATTTACAAAACAAATGAACCAACAGTTGAGGAACTGGCTAGTCCAGTCCTCTTGGGTGAAGCTCTGGCTAATCCAGGCATGACCCCTTTTCATGCACATCACAACTCTATTTATAATTACACCCAATTCTCCAAATACCTAATTTACAAAATTAGGGTTTATCCCAAAAAAAATCCAAAACAGTGAATTTAGGGTTTCGAATTCACCTAATTTGATGGGTCAAATCTTACCCACAACGTCGACCCAATCTTCCTCTGACTTCACTGCTTCATTCCCACGCTTCAATTTCTTCTCTAGCTTCACCTAATTCATCAATCTCTAACCTAGGGTTTCAGAGATAGGAAAGGTGCGAGATTGATGAAGTAGGAGGCTAGAAAGATGGGGGAAATGATGGGTTTCGCTTTTAGGGTGGAATAGAGTGGTTTGGTGGTGTCAGGGAATGGTGGTGGTGAAGGCAGAGCAGGTGGAGAAGGTGGGGGTGGTCTGCAACAGGCATGGAGGGGGAGAGGTCGATGGAAGAAGGAGAAGGGGGTGTTTGGTAGGGGTATATGGCTCGGATGTTAGGGTGTTGGGAAGTTTCAGCGAGTGAAGATGTTATGCGATCCGGGCCGTAGGATGAGAAGATGGTAGGTAGATCTGACGGCGATTCGGAGGCAGGCGAGGAGCGACCGTCGGATGAAGAGATACAATGAAACGAACGGCATTTGATGGAGTTAGGTACTGTAGTGTGAAGCAGATATATCAAACTTTGATGCACAGCAAGGGAGCGACCGTGGGATGTTTCTGAGAATAAATCTGACGGTTGAAATCCGAGACGGGTATGGATATAGGAAATGGATTTGGGTGAGGGTTTTGGGCCTTGGGTATGCCAAGCCCATATCTTCTTTAAGAACAATTCTTCCTCTTCAAGCCCACTTCTAATTGATCCGGCTCTTGCAAACATCATTCTTCGCTTCCTCCTAGCGGGAGTCTTTGCCGTTCCTTTGCTCTTTTCGCTCCGTGAGTTAACCAGGCTTTATTTAGTACCTAAAAATGCAAAATTAATTAGAAAAGTATTTATTCTTGAAAACAACGAAAACAAAGAATATGGGATAAATGTAGAATTAATGCACAAAAGATGAGTTAAATGCCAAGAAAAATATATAGAAATATGCACTTTTTAGCACTCATCAAATACCCCCAAACCTGAATTTTACTTGTCCTCAAGTAAAACAAAACTAAGGAAATCCTACCTATACCACTGTCGCTGGTCTCTCGAATGCATTTAGCGTATGCACTAAGCCTTTTAAACCACTAAGTGTCCCTAGTGGACGAGTGAAGTCTCGTGAAGGTTTGCTTAGAACGTACCTACAAAGTTCTAGGTCAAAATATAAGCTCAGATTCCATCAAATGTGACATGTGCAAGACAGTTTAAGCTCACAGCAAAATGGAGATGTCAATCTAGCTACCAAAGGCACAATCCTAGCACTGATAACAAAAAAGACATGTGATAAGAGTGTAAAGTGTATCTACACATGTGTAAAGAAAGATCTGAGTTATGACTACTAATCACCAAGAGATAGTTTCTCAGGCTAAGAACCAAGGTCGAAATCTAGCTAGCTGTCCGGACTTTACGAGAATTGTGAATGAGTTGGAGGTATTTCACAATTACTCGCGTTGTACATCAATGGCATACACCCTTCCTTGCTTATTACAATAAAACACAAAAATGACTCTTTACATGACTCTTATTTACATTGACTACTCTCTTTTATTTTTGGAACAAGAGAGGATGGAATTGAAAATACTTGATTTTTTTTTTTGAATATATACATCGTTTTTTTTTTTTTTTTTTTTTGTAAGGAAACACTTTTGATACATATACAAAAGGAAACAAAAGATTACATGACACTTTGCAAGAGGTAGCCCTTTTTGATGCACCCAGTTAAATTCGATGGTTGTCTTTCTTAATGTAACCTCACCTTCTATCCCAACCAACCAAAGAACAAGCTAGTCAAGTTTCGTTCAGTATTCTAAAGTGATTGGAAATCGTGACTTCCTATCAAACACCTTGAAGATCGAGGCTATACATGTATTGGTAGATCGTGCGCGTGCAAATTTCTTATCACTATGTGAATTGTGCTAGAATCAGGGTGCCTAAATATCTAGACTAGGACTCCTAATAATTACATATTTGCACAAGAGTCAACATTTCAAGGTAAATGAGCTCCATTTTTATGTTTTTTTTTATTTTCATTTTTCATTTTTTTCAAAAAGAAGGAGTTCTTGTTTTCAATTATGGCATATTATCAAAGTATCTACTTTTCACCCCCAAACCTAAACTAAACATTGTCCTCAATGTTTCAAAATATGAACAAAATTATAATACAACATATGAAGAGGATCATGTTGAGTAGAGAAAAAGGAAAGAGAATACCCGATTTCGGCGAAAGCAATATTAGAACTCCGTTATTCAAGGCAAGAATCCAACATATGTCAGCCGAGATCATATTGGATTAGCAAAATATATACAAAAGGAACAAAAAGGTTTTTAAAATTTTATCTACTGGATTATATACAAAAATTCACCGTACACTAACAATCTAAAGAGTTGAGGATCAACCCAAAAGACAAAGTGTAGAGGTTTCAACAGCTTCACACAAATATAACAGGGAATAAACGCAAGTGAAACTGGTGAAACAAAATGAGCTACCCCCAAACCTGGATTTTTCAACGATAAAATTTTGGTACAAAATCTCGCAGTTTTGGGGGTTCATCATGCACAAGGTCTAGCTCGAAATAACTTTGCTAGGGACGGGTACACATGCTAATTCCAACTGTGGTTCCTCAAAGTATTATACTTAGAAGCAAAATAGTCCAAGAGGACTTGGGAAGCACACAGTTCCAAACCTAGATTAGGGACTCTCAGAAAAGTCGGTTTGACAATATGGGTACAAACCAAATCTAGGTTGGGTGGAAGGCCATCAGATTGTGACTTATGTAGGAAGATAGGCACATCATTATTAATCACATCAACATCTCCTAAGTCTTCTACAAGTGTCACAACATGCTCACAATCATCAAACAAATTGGCAAGATCACAATCAGAGTCATCAACATCATCAACAGATTCATTCTCATGCATCGGCAAATCAGGAGAAATATCACAATGTGACCTAGGTAGAGAATCAGACACATCAAATATATTTTCATGCATATTAGTGTCTACAGAAGATTCAACTATTCCTATGTCATGCTCATCTTCACAGAATAATTGTACGAATCCCATGTCAATATCAAAATCATATGAATTACAATGAGTATTAGAAAAACAACATTCATGAAGGTCGAGGGCGAGAAGCCATATGTTTTTGAACCAACAGGTTCCACAATATTTTCATGTTCTTCAAATCATCATAATCATCATAATCATCATCATGGTAGCATGCATATTGGTCCTCATTAACAGTGGTGGTGTCATTAGTCGATTCATGTTCCTCTAAATTAGGTTATATTCAACATCATTTACATGAATGGGACTAGACACTTCATTAGGGACAACATACATTTCCTCATGAATTTCCTCCTTTTGTAGGTGAAGCAAAATCTGATCTAAATATGCATGAATTCGTGATGTAGATCTATCAAAGTTTTGCTTACTGAGTCTTAAAGCTTCTGTGGTGGAGTCTAATTATGGGAGTACAAAATTCTTCATGTTCAAATTGTGGTGAATGGTACATGTGTGCATGGTCATTAGGGTTTACAAAATATTGATCGCAACCCTCAAAGGATTGATTATGGTCCCAATGACTACCATTCTCACAATTTATGGGCATTTCATACCTTGGATTTTCTCTAGATTGCCTAAAATTATGCAAAATATGACAATTCTCAACAGGGTGGTCTAGACTACCACATGCGGGACATGCATAGATTTCAGGTTGCCTAAGAAAATTAGATGTGACAGATTCCTCATGTGATTGCATTTCTAAAGCTGTGATTCGAGCTTCTAATTGATCCATAAGTGATGATTGTGTGAGTGAGGCTCTAGCAGAATGTTCATTTTCACGTTGCGATGAATGATGCATGTATGAATAGTCATTATGGTTCATGTATTGCGGCTCAGGACTTTGAAAATGTCCATATAATTCCTATGACTATTGACATCATGGGTCCGTGGAAGGTTCATAATGTGAAGTTTGTCCATATGCAAGTTCTCTAAGGGATTTGGTTGTACTCCCCAACCTTAGAAAAAGATCTATTCATGATTGCTGAAAAGCTAAGTAAAGAATGTACAAAGCCAGAATTTGGTTTTTAAGGGTTTGGATTTTTGGGAAAAATTTGGTTTTTGGTGGGTAACATTGGTTTTTATGGGTTTAAAAAATTGGTTTCCGAATTAGGAGCAATTTTTTTTTTTTTTTTTTTTTTTTTTTGAACTTAGCCTAGCATAAATTATCACACCCCACAAAAGAAAATAAAAACAACAATAAATAATTACAAGCCCATAAAAGAAAAATAAAAGAAAATAAAAGAAAAAGAAAATAAAAATAATTATTACAAGCCCAAATTAAAAATAAATTATTATTACATACCCAAATTGAATATTTAATGGGGCCCAAGTGGGTTACTCATGGTTTAGGCTTACTTGGTTAAGGAGGGAAGCCTAGTTAGGCTTTTGTTCCCTTTGGTTGCACTAGCCCAGTTGGGCTTTAGGATCGTCCTAAGCAGCTCACGCCCAAGCCAGCAACAGTTGGAGTTGGTTCAGCAACACGAGCCCAGGAGGATCAGCTGCGAAGCCCAGGAGCAGAAGATCACGAGCCCAGCAACAAAAGGCAGAGCCCAGCAGCAGCAGGTGGCTAAGCCCAGTTGCAAAGTTTGGCGAAGCCCAGCACCACACCAGAGAAGCCCAGCAGTGAAACGCAGCTTCAGTTGGCAGCCCAGTTACTTTGGCTTGGCAGCAGCAGGCTTGGTTCACCAGCTCCGGCAATAGCAACAACAGCAGCCAAGGTTCCAGCAGCAGCAGCAGCTCAGGTGGCCAGCAACACAGCTCTGCAGCAACTCAGTGGCACCTGCAATGATAGTGATGAAGCTCAGACAACTCAGTGCAATGATTGCAGGTCAGGACAGCAAAGGAAATCAGCAGCAGCAAGCACCACTCCCCGGCAGCGGCGCCAAAAACTTGGTGTGCTTGGGAACGACACACAAAAGACTTGCAAGTATACAAGGCCAAGTTTTTGTATAGAGAGTAAGCAAGGGATTAGTCCACAGGGAGTGGGAGCATACAAGAGATTTTCCTAAGCTAGCAATGGAGACAAGGCACTATGGCAGTGAGCAAGGCAAAGTAACATGGCAATTGCAAAGAACCAAAACAGTTAACAAAGCAAAGATGACAAAACAGAATGGAACCAAGGCTGTGAGCCAAGGGAAGGGGTGAGTTTGTGCACTGATTTCAATGCACAACAGGCTTCAAAATACAAGAAATAAACAACAAGATAACTAAGAAATTTAGTTGAGCAGGGAGCAAAATAAGACTGAAATTGTAAGTGACTGAAATAAGGTATTGTGGTCTAAGCTAAGGCTTAGAGTCCACCTTTGTGTCCTAGCCAAACAATGTGATCCTAGGTTGAGTTGAATATCCTATGCATACATTAGAATGGGAGGAAAATCATCTTGCTCACTGATATGCCCCTAGTATTGACTGTCTTTTGACAGCACAGTCAATCACAGGCATACCAGAGCACTGATTTCTTCCGATTGCACAAGCAAAACATGCACTAAGGCTCTAACCTAGCATTCCACTATCAGACAGTGCACTGAGGTTTCATCTAAACCTCAGCTGCAACAATTTAGCTCATGCTCAACATATAAACAACATTAACATTCATCACATATGATAATAAGAGCAAATTCAAACAAAACATGACTGAAAATTTACAAAACAAATGAACCAACAGTTGAGGAACTGGCTAGTCCAGTCCTCTTGGGTGAAGCTCTGGCTAATCCAGGCATGACCCCTTTTCATGCACATCACAACTCTATTTATAATTACACTTCCCAATCTCCAAATACCTAATTTACAAAATTAGGGTTTATCCCAAAAAAAATCCAAAACAGTGAATTTAGGGTTTCGAATTCACCTAATTTGATGGGTCAAATCTTACCCACAACGTCGACCCAATCTTCCTCTGACTTCACTGCTTCATTCCCACGCTTCAATTTCTTCTCTAGCTTCACCTAATTCATCAATCTCTAACCTAGGGTTTCAGAGATAGGAAAGGTGCGAGATTGATGAAGTAGGAGGCTAGAAAGATGGGGGAAATGATGGGTTTCGCTTTTAGGGTGGAATAGAGTGGTTTGGTGGTGTCAGGGAATGGTGGTGGTGAAGGCAGAGCAGGTGGAGAAGGTGGGGGTGGTCTGCAACAGGCATGGAGGGGGAGAGGTCGATGGAAGAAGGAGAAGGGGGTGTTTGGTAGGGGTATATGGCTCGGATGTTAGGGTGTTGGGCAGTTTCAGCGAGTGAAGATGTTGCGATGCGTCCGGGCCGTAGGATGAGAAGATGGTAGGTAGATCTGACGGCGATTCGGAGGCAGGCGAGGAGCGACCGTCGGATGAAGAGATACAATGAAACGAACGGCATTTGATGGAGTTAGGTACTGTAGTGTGAAGCAGATATATCAAACTTTGATGCACAGCAAGGGAGCGACCGTAGGATGTTTCTGAGAATAAATCTGACGGCTGAAATCCGAGACGGGTATGGATATAGGAAATGGATTTGGGTGAGGGTTTTGGGCCTTGGGTATGCCAAGCCCATATCTTCTTTAAGAACAATTCTTCCTCTTCAAGCCAACTTCTAATTGATCCGGCTCTTGCAAACATTCATTCTTCGCTTCCTCCTAGCGGGAGTCTTTGCCGTTCCTTTGCTCTTTTCGCTCCGTGAGTTAACCAGGCTTTATTTAGTACCTAAAAATGCAAAATTAATTTAGAAAAGTATTTATTCTTGAAAACAACGAAAACAAAGAATATGGGATAGAATGTAGAATTAATGCACAAAAGATGAGTTAAATGCCAAGAAAAATATATAGAAATATGCACTTTTTAACACTCATCAAATACCCCCAAACCTGAATTTTACTTGTCCTCAAGTAAAACAAAACTAAGGAAATCCTACCTATACCACTGTCGCTGGTCTCTCGAATGCATTTAGCGTATGCACTAAGCCTTTTAAACCACTAAGTGTCCCTAGTGGACGAGTGAAGTCTCGTGAAGGTTTGCTTAGAACGTACCTACAAAGTTCTAGGTCAAAATATAAGCTCATATTCCATCAAATGTGACATGTGCAAGACAGTTTAAGCTCACAGCAAAATGGAGATGTCAATCTAGCTACCAAAGGCACAATCCTAGCACTGATAACAAAAAAAGACATGTGATAAGAGTGTAAAGTGTATCTACACATGTGTAAAGAAAGATCTGAAGTTATGACTACTAACCACCAAGAGATAGTTTCTCAGGCTAAGAACCAAGGTCGAAATCTAGCTAGCTGTCCGGACTTTACGAGAATTGTGAATGAGTTGGAGGTATTTCACAATTACTCGCGTTGTACATCAATGGCATACACCCTTCCTTGCTTATTACAATAAAACACAAAAGATGACTCTTTACATGACTCTTATTTACATTGACTACTCTCTTTTATTTTTGGAACAAGAGAGGATGGAATTGAAAAATACTTGATTTTTTTTTTTTGAATATATACATCGTTTTTTTTTTTTTTTTTTTTTTTTGTAAGGAAACACTTTTGATACATATACAAAAGGAAACAAAAGATTACATGACACTTTGCAAGAGGTAGCCCTTTTTGATGCACCCAGTTAAATTCGATGGTTGTCTTTCTTAATGTAACCTCTACCTTCTATCCCAACCAACCAAAGAACAAGCTAGTCAAGTTTCGTTCAGTATTCTAAAGTGATTGGCAATCGTGACTTCCTATCAAACACCTTGAAGATCGAGGCTATACATGTATTGGTAGATCGTGCGCGTGCAAATTTCTTATCACTATGTGAATTGTGTTAGAATCAGGGTGCCTAAATATCTAGACTAAGACTCCTAATAATTACATATTTGCACAAGAGTCAACATTTCAAGGTAAATGAGCTCCATTTTTATGTTTTTTTTTTTATTTTCATTTTTCATTTTTTTCAAAAAGAAGGAGTTCTTGTTTTCAATTATGGCATATTATCAAAGTATCTACTTTTCACCCCCAAACCTAAACTAAACATTGACCTCAATGTTTCAAAATATGAACAAAATTATAATACAACATATGAAGAGGATCATGTTGAGTAGAGAAAAACGAAAGAGAATACCCGATTTCGGCGAAAGCAATATTAGAACTCCGTTATTCAAGGCAAGAATCCAACATATGTCAGCCGAGATCATATTGGATTAGCAAAATATATACAAAAGGAACAAAAAGTTTTTTTAAAATTTTTATCTACTGGATTATATACAAAAAATTCACCGTACACTAACAATCTAAAGAGTTGAGGATCAACCCAAAAGACAAAGTGTAGAGGTTTCAACAGCTTCACACAAATATAACAGGGAATAAACGCAAGTGAAACTGTGAAACAAAATGAGCTACCCCCAAACCTGGATTTTTCAACGTATAAAATTTTGGGTACAAAATCTCGCAGTTTTGGGGGTTCATCATGCACAAGGTCTAGCTCGAAATTAACTTTGCTAGGGACGGGTACACATGCTAATTCCAACTGTGGTTCCTCAAATGTATTATACTTAGAAGCAAAATAGTCCAAGAGGACTTGGGAAGCACACAGTTCCAAACCTAGATTAGGGACTCTCAGAAAAGTCGGTTTGACAATATGGGTACAAACCAAATCTAGGTTGGGTGGAAGGCCATCAGATTGTGACTTATGTAGGAAGATAGGCACATCATTATTAATCACATCAACATCTCCTAAGTCTTCTACAAGTGTCACAACATGCTCACAATCATCAAACAAATTGGCAAGATCACAATCAGAGTCATCAACATCATCAACAGATTCATTCTCATGCATCGGCAAATCAGGAGAAATATCACAATGTGACCTAGGTAGAGAATCAGACACATCAAATATATTTTCATGCATATTAGTGTCTACAGAAGATTCAACTATTCCTATGTCATGCTCATCTTCACAGAATAATTGTACGAATCCCATGTCAATATCAAAATCATATGAATTACAATGAGTATTAGAAAGAACAACATTCATGAAGGTCGAGGGCGAGAAGCCATATGTTTTTGAACCAACAGGTTCCACAATATTTTCATGTTCTTCTAACATATCATCATAATCATCATAATCATCATCATGGTAGCATGCATATTGGTCCTCATTAACAGTGGTGGTGTCATTAGTCGATTCATGTTCCTCTAAATTAGGTTTATATTCAACATCATTTACATGAATGGGACTAGACACTTCATTAGGGACAACATACATTTCCTCATGAATTTCCTCCTTTTGTAGGTGAAGCAAAATCTGATCTAAATATGCATGAATTCGTGATGTAGATCTATCAAAGTTTTGCTTACTGAGTCTTAAAGCTTCTGTGGTGGAGTCTTAATTTTATGGGAGTACAAAATTCTTCATGTTCAAATTGTGGTGAATGGTACATGTGTGCATGGTCATTAGGGTTTACAAAATATTGATCGCAACCCTCAAAGGATTGATTATGGTCCCAATGACTACCATTCTCACAATTTATGGGCATTTCATACCTTGGATTTTCTCTAGATTGCCTAAAATTATGCAAAATATGACAATTCTCAACAGGGTGGTCTAGACTACCACATGCGGGACATGCATAGATTTCAGGTTGCCTAAGAAAATTAGATGTGACAGATTCCTCATGTGATTGCATTTCTAAAGCTGTGATTCGAGCTTCTAATTGATCCATAAGTGATGATTGTGTGAGTGAGGCTCTAGCAGAATGTTCATTTTCACGTTGCGATGAATGATGCATGTATGAATAGTCATTATGGTTCATGTATTGCGGCTCAGGACTTTGAAAATGTCCATAATAATTCCTATGACTATTGACATCATGGTCCGTGGAAGGTTCATAATGTGAAGTTTGTCCATATGCAAGTTCTCTAAGGGATTTGTTGTACTCCCCAACCGTAGAAAAAGATCTATTCATGATTGGCTGAAAAGCTAAGTAAAGAATGTACAAAGCTCAGAATTTGGTTTTTAAAGGGTTTGGATTTTTGGGAAAAATTTGGTTTTGGTGGGTAACATTTGGTTTTTATGGGTTTAAAAATTTGGTTTCCGAAATTAGGAGCAATTTTTTTTTTTTTTTTTTTTTTTTTTTTGAACTTAGCCTAGCATAAATTATCACACCCCACAAAAGAAAATAAAAACAACAATAAATAATTACAAGCCCATAAAAGAAAAATAAAAGAAAATAAAAGAAAAAGAAAATAAAAATAATTATTACAAGCCCAAATTAAAAATAAATTAATTATTACATACCCAAATTGAATATTTAATGGGGCCCAAGTGGGTTACTCATGGTTTAGGCTTACTTGGTTAAGGAGGGAAGCCTAGTTAGGCTTTTGTTCCCTTTGGTTGCACTAGCCCAGTTGGGCTTTAGGATCGTCCTAAGCAGCTCACGCCCAAGCCCAGCAATAGTTGGAGTTGGTTCAGCAACACGAGCCCAGGAGGATCAGCTGCGAAGCCCAGGAGCAGAAGATCACGAGCCCAGCAACAGAAAAAGGCAGAGCCCAGCAGCAGCAGGTGGCTAAGCCCAGTTGCAAAGTTTGGCGAAGCCCAGCAGACCACCACCAGAGAAGCCCAGCAGTGAAACGCAGCTTTAGTTGGCAGCCCAGTTACTTTGGCTTGGCAGCAGCAGGCTTGGTTCACCAGCTTCGGACACCGTATGAAATCTCGAGAGCTGTTTTCGTGACAACTGCGCTGTCAGAATTTTTCTGACGAAAATAATTTCGTCAAAACTTTCATTATAGATACTGGACTTGTAAAATCTAAGATGAGAATGCAAGATATGATATGCAAAACTAAAAAAACTAAAAACAAAAGGGATGGAGATACAAAACCGATAGGTTGCCTCCCATTTAGCGTTTGGTTTAATGTTGTCAGCCCGACGTTATTGTTATCGTCCGTACACCAGCAATCTGAAAATTTGGTAATCCTTCCAAATAACAATCTGCAATTCCATTAACAACATCACATAAATATTAGCACAAGATATAAACATTGAATCTATCACTTTATTGAAGTTTCACCCACACTTAGTCCTTTCTACACTCGAAAGTGGTGTGCTTGCGAACGACACACAAAAGACTTGCAAGTATACAAGGCCAAGTTTTAGTATAGAGAGTAAGCAAGGATTAGTCCACAGGGAGTGGGAGCATACAAGAGATTTTCCTAAGCTAGCAATGGAGACAAGGCACTATGGCAGTGAGCAAGGCAAAGTAATATGGCAATTGCAAAGAACCAAAACAGTTAACAAAGCAAAGATGACAAAACAGAATGGAACCAAGGCTGTGAGCCAAGGGCAGGGGTGAGTTTGTGCACTGATTTCAATGCACAACAGGCTTCAAAATACAAGAAATAAACAGCAAGATAGCTAAGAAATTTAGTTGAGCAGGGAGCAAAATAAGACTGAAATTGTAAGTGACTGAAATAAGGTATTGTGGTCTAAGCTAAGGCTTAGAGTCCACCTTTGTGTCCTAGCCAAACAATGTGATCCTAGGTTGAGTTGAATATCCTATGCATACATTAGAATGGGAGGAAAATCAGCTTGCTCACTGATATGCCCCTAGTATTGACTGTCTTTTGACAGCACAGTCAATCACAGGCATACCAGAGCACTGATTTCTTCACATTGCACAAGCAAAACAGGCACTAAGGCTCTAACCTAGCATTCCACTATCAGACAGTGCACTGAGGTTTCATCTAAACCTCAGCTGCAACAATTTAGCTCATGCTCAACATATAAACAACATTAACATTCATCACATATGATAATAAGAGCAAATTCAAACAAAACATGACTGAAAATTTACAAAACAAATGAACCAACAGTTGAGGAACTGGCTAGTCCAGTCCTCTTGGGTGAAGCTCTGGCTAATCCAGGCATGACCCCTTTTCATGCACATCACAACTCTATTTATAATTACACCCAATTCTCCAAATACCTAATTTACAAAATTAGGGTTTATCCCAAAAAAAATCCAAAACAGTGAATTTAGGGTTTCGAATTCACCTAATTTGATGGGTCAAATCTTACCCACAACGTCGACCCAATCTTCCTCTGACTTCACTGCTTCATTCCCACGCTTCAATTTCTTCTCTAGCTTCACCTAATTCATCAATCTCTAACCTAGGGTTTCAGAGATAGGAAAGGTGCGAGATTGATGAAGTAGGAGGCTAGAAAGATGGGGGAAATGATGGGTTTCGCTTTTAGGGTGGAATAGAGTGGTTTGGTGGTGTCAGGGAATGGTGGTGGTGAAGGCAGAGCAGGTGGAGAAGGTGGGGGTGGTCTGCAACAGGCATGGAGGGGGAGAGGTCGATGGAAGAAGGAGAAGGGGGTGTTTGGTAGGGGTATATGGCTCGGATGTTAGGGTGTTGGGCAGTTTCAGCGAGTGAAGATGTTATGCGATCCGGGCCGTAGGATGAGAAGATGGTAGGTAGATCTGACGGCGATTCGGAGGCAGGCGAGGAGCGACCGTCGGATGAAGATATACAATGAAAAGAACGGCATTTGATGGAGTTAGGTACTGTAGTGTGAAGCAGATATATCAAACTTTGATGCACAACAAGGGAGCGACCGTAGGATGTTTCTGAGAATAAATCTGACGGCTGAAATCCGAGACGGGTATGGATATAGGAAATGGATTTGGGTGAGGGTTTTGGGCCTTGGGTATGCCAAGCCCATATCTTCTTTAAGAACAATTCTTCCTCTTCAAGCCCACTTCTAATTGATCCGGCTCTTGCAAACATCATTCTTCGCTTCCTCCTAGCGGGAGTCTTTGCCGTTCCTTTGCTCTTTTCGCTCCGTGAGTTAACCAGGCTTTATTTAGTACCTAAAAATGCAAAATTAATTTAGAAAAGTATTTATTCTTGAAAACAACGAAAACACAGAAGATGGGATAGAATGTAGAATTAATGCACAAAAGATGAGTGAAATGCCAAGAAAAATATATAAAAATATGCACTTTTTAGCACTCATCAGAAAGTGGATAGAGAACATAACATTCGAGAACTTCAAAAGGTTCCTCAGTTCGGTAAACCTGCATAATACTCGAATCAAACACATCAAGTGGTGGATACTTAGAAGCAAAATAATCCGTTAAAACTTTAGAAGCACATAACTTCAATCCTAAGTGAGGTATATTCTTAAAAGTTGGGTTAACAACTCTTTCAGGAACTACTTCAATTGGATGGAAAGGATCAATAGATATAGAATTAAGCAAAGGATTAGACAAACCTTGGACGTGATCCTCATCTTTCTTAATTAAATTCAGTGAATTATTTACCTCAAGTATATCGTGGTCCTTTATCGAACTATTATTATTTAGCTCAATTGGGTCTTCTACGACTTCAATCAATTTAGTTTCATTCTCAATCTCCATATCTTCAATACTCTCGTCATCCGAATCAAATTCCGCTCTCAGGAACTCTTCTTCAGTATAGATTTTGGGGTACTCTGTATGAGTATCCGTCGAGGAAATAATCGGGTCTACTTCTTTCAAATCAACCGGCCTAAAAACATTGTAATCTGGATGTTCATTGTAACGTTGATATGCATTTGAGTATGTCACACTGTTCATAACAATGGTTCGGTCATACCAAGGCTCCTCCTTTCGAATAGGCGAATGATCATAATTACGATCCGGAGATGATATAACTTCATCACCGTTATAAGAAATTTCCAAAGGTTGCTCATCTCCAAAATATTTGTTTTCGTCCTCAGAAATTTCAGAATTCGTTTGGTTTTGAGACCAAACTTCTTCCTCGTAACTATTTTTATCGAGTTGAGCAATTTGACTCCTTGAAGTTTCCCTAGTCTGCAGGTTGCGCTCATCCATCTTTTGAATATGCTGGTCCATTTTATCTATATATTGCTGCATCATATCAATCAGACTATAAAACTTTTTAGAAACATCACTATCCTCCCATCCTTGTGATTGTTCACTTACATGCCCGTCATAAGGTTGTTGACATGTATAGGAACAAGGTTGTGAAATCGTGAATCGCGGAGCGAATCGATTTTTAAATTTGAGAATCGAATCGTATGTTAAAGCGTGAATCGAAGATTCCGGTTGATTACTGAATTGTATGTTTCTTGTAAAAAAATATTGTATTGTATGGAGTATTTAAGGGAGATCACCTAATTTTTGTCTTTGAATCGCATATATATTAATAATGTTCATTTAGCATCAACAAATATTAAGGCGGAACACCGGTTAGAGGCAACTCATGTGATCAGGAGGTCACGGGTTCGAAACCCTATGCTCTCATTTTTTGGAAATTCCGTTTGGACCTTAGAAATTAAGTCAAGAATCGCAGTCAAACTAGGTTAACTTGCGATTTAGTGCAAAAACGATTCACAAGCACGATTCAAATCGAACTTGAGTGAAATGGAGCGAATCGTGCGATTCAAATCTTGAATCGCCTGATTTTAAAAACCATGTATAGGAATACCCGTAAGGTTCAGTGGGATATTGATCATAGACAAAATATTGAGTTTGATTATACCCATAAGATGGTTGGTAGTTGTCATATGAATGAGATTGAAAATCATATTGATTACCACTGTTATATTTGTAATCTTGTGCTCCGTACATGTTATTTTCGTAAGGAAACATGACGACTCACAAGAACAAAAAAGAAAACAAAACAAAAATCTAAAAACAAGCTAAACAAATAACAAATCAATTAGCGACTGCTCCCCGGCAGCGACGCCAAAATTTGATAGGCTGTCGTAGGCTCAATAAAGAATCAAGATATTTCCCATTAATTAACTGGTAATATAGCAGTAGTAAGAGATCGTTCCCACATAGAGTTGTGTAATTTATAGGTTATTTGATCAGCAAGATAAAGTAAATAACAAAGGGGGTTTGGTTTTAAGATAAATAAAAAGACGATAATAAAGAAAAGAGATGATCAAGGAATCCTTTGCCGTTACCAAGCGTTAATAGGATTAAAATACTTATCTATCGTTCGTAAGAACCATTCATCACCAACCGTAGAATATCAGGTACGCTTAGCTATCCCTAAAACTCCTTTTATCACCGGATAACAGGTACGCGTAGTCATTGGATTCTATCCAACTGAGCCGCCTTGAGGTACACTTACAAGGTGTAACTCGATCGAACGCTTTAGGGTTTGTGAATTTAAGATTGATTCCAGCAGTTAAACTCAGTAAGATCGGTTCACTTACTGGTGTTGTTTCCACACACGATTGCTTTACATAATCCCTCTGCAAGGTTTCATGTTTTCTACTTGTGTAGAGATGCACGACAATTATGGATCGCTCAACTCACTAATAGCAATAGAATGATAAATAGGCCAATCTAGTTGCGCACCCAAATCAATCTAAAAATCGATCATAAACCTTAGTTATAATGAAAACAAACGATGATGATTAAAACCTCAAATAGACTTCAAGTATTTAGTTTGGTTCAAGAACCCGACCCGAAACTATGAAATAAAGACCCTAACCATGACCTTAGGCCTTCACAAGTATGCATACCTGTTTTTATACTTGTTAAGTATGCATACCGGTATGTGTATCTCAAATTCCTGCAGAAATTTTCGGAATTAAAGTATGCGTACCCGTTTGCATACTTTACTGTCTTCGTTATTGGATAAAAGCTTATTTTGGCCACAACTTCTTCGTCCGAACTCGGAATGACCTCATTCTTTTTGCATTCTTTTTATCTTTAAATTAACTTCAAGATGGTTATGATAATTACTTAATTTGAATGAGTTAAGATCGGTCTTTGGTCTGTCTCTTGATTTTGAGCGTTTTGCTCCTTTTCGTCGCACTTCTTCCACTTCTCTTGGAATTGGGCAATTGGATACTTGGAATACTTCTCTTCTTAGCTCTTTTGAGCACTTTGTATCTCCTTTTTGGATGATTCACCTATTATAGGAAAATAAGAGAAAACAATAGTAATTATACGAATACATGCAAGAATAATAGCTTAAACAAGTATGGAATTGACACTAAAACCATATGAATTATGCACTTATCAGATTAATTATCATATTCTATTCAAAAGAACCACCTTTTGGTTTGCTTACAAGATGTAATTATATGAACGCATTAAGATTTATGAATTTAGGTTTGATACTAGTAGTTAGACTCGGTTCGCTCGGTCCACTTTCTAGCGTTGTTTTCACACACAATTGCTCCACGTAATCCCTATGCAAGGTCTTGTGTTTT
This sequence comes from Papaver somniferum, assembly GCF_003573695.1. Lineage (NCBI taxonomy): Eukaryota > Viridiplantae > Streptophyta > Magnoliopsida > Ranunculales > Papaveraceae > Papaver > Papaver somniferum. The sequence continues at coordinate 108,994,611 of NC_039368.1, forward strand.
ATACTTATGTAGTAAATTATTCAACAATTGCGTATTTCTTAACTACCACTAGCTAATTAAAAAAATCAATTTAGTCGGCCACCTAAATGATCTATCAATCAAGCATAAACATTAATATTAGTAAAAACAATTCAAAATCATGTGAAAACTTCAAAGTAGGTTTAAAACAAAATTCAACTCATATGTTAAGAACTAGGAATTCATTCCCAATCAATAAGTGAAAAAGCGGGGGTCTAACAACCACACCCAATATTTCGATTAGCAATCTGTATGAACTAACTCCAATATACTTTTAAGAGAATCAACTTGACAGTCAGAATCAATCTTAATAAAAATATATCAAAGAGATATATCTCTCTTTCTCGATTTAATACTTACTCAAGAAAATATAAATCTGCGAGTCTAATTGAATACAAGAGAAATCAGTTGAACGGTACCAAAGACCAATGTTCAAGTATCAATCAATTTCAATCAACAACCAAAGGTTGGATTTCCCAATTGATTGATTCAATGCACAACCTGTGATATTTCAATTATATAACAAAATATAATGTGGAAAATAAATAACATAGACACCAGAAGTTTTGTTAACGAGGAAACTGTAAATGCAGAAAAACCCCGGGACCTAGTACAGATTGAACACACACTGTATTAACTTGTTACAGACACTAGCCTACTACAAACTAAATTCGGTCTGAACTGTAGTTGAACCCCAATCAATCTCACACTGATCCAAGGTACAATTGCGCCCCTACGTCTCGGACCTCAACAAGATACTACGCACTTGATTCCCTTAGTTGAACTCACCCACAACTAATAGTTGCTACGACCCAAAGTAAAAGACTTTACTAAACAAACATGTATCACACAGAAAAGTCTACGGTAATAGATAAATCCATCTCCCACAGAAATACCTACCTTTCTCTTCGTCTCAACTCGATGGATCTTCTCAATTGAAAGATCTTTTATATGGTTTTGTTCCGTATTTTGATAAATGAAGGTGAACAGGAACCAATTGGTAAACCAGACTTATATTCCCGAAGAACATCTCAGTATTATCAATAACCTCATAATAATCTAAATCGTATGATGACGAAACTAGATATTATGGAATCACAAATGATGAGACGAATATGTTTGTGACTACCTTTATATCTTGCCTATCGGAGAAATCAATCTCAAGCCAATCTTACGATTGTACTTAGTATGATAGAAACAACAAGATCAGATCACACAACTACAAGAAAAGTAGTATCGTTCTGGCTTCACAATCCCAATAAAGTCTTTAAGTCGTTAACCTACATGGTCTCGGTAGAAACCTAAGTTTAAAGGGGAATCGACTCTAGATAATACAACTAGTATCACATAGGAGGTGTGGGGATTAAGTTTCCCAGTTGCTAGAGTTCTCCCTTATATAGTCTTTCAAATCAGGGGTTGCAATCAATGTTAGCTTAGTAACAAAGCATTCAATATTCACCGTTAGATGAAAACCTGATTAGATTCAAGCTAATATCTTTCAACTGTTAGATCGAAACTTAGCTTGTTACATACAAATGAAATGCACGTTTATTTAGGTTTGTGTAACTGTACCCAAACATGTACATCTAGTTGGTCTAATAGTAGTTAACCAAATGGTTAGCCATATGAGCACTTTCATATCCATATTCTTTTTTACCAAAACTAGTTCAAATGACTCAAATAAACTAGTTAGAGAGTTGTTCAATTTCTTAGATCTTATAGAAGTATACAAGATACAATCGAAGCAAAAACGATTTTATTCACTCGAATCGATTCATGAACTTTATAGCCACGGTTTGCAAACTTGCATTCCTTAGTTTATATAAGTTTAAGTTCACGAATAATCGTTTTTAGAAAATAGCCAACTTAAGTACGCGGACTTAAGTAGGAATAAGTTTGTAAACAGTTCACAAACTCCAGCAGATTTTCTCGGGAAGAGAACCTCCGACAGTACGCGGACAGGGTACACGAACTGGGTTCTCGGTCTCTATTCCGGTTTTCCTGAGCAGCAAAGTACGCATACTTTGGTTCAAAGAATAAGGACTTATACATGTATGAGTTACCACACAATGCTTATATCCAACCATGGTTATATAATCTAAACTCTCATTTTAATCATTGAAACATTCTTAGAGGACGTTATATAGTTGATGTTCACACACTATTTTTCGTCAAAGCAATTTTCAAGTAATTGAAACTTAATATGACTTTCGTCATGATGTGATTTGAATGTTTTTATAGTAATAATATTCGTTCAAGACTTGTGAAAGCGGATTTTTAGATTTTTTTTAATAAATAAAAATAGCGAACTAAATTAAAAAGATGTTGTGAAAATTATGGAGAGAATGGGGCTAGAATTCCTCCATTGGTTGATATTAGTGATTTAATAAAACAATATTATGCAACTCAACATTCAAATTGATTCTAATAGTATTGCCTAGACATGTAGATTTCCAAGTGAATAGATGTTAATCCAAGCATAGAATATCAAAACCCTAAAGCAAGCATATTCTATCAAGAGAAAATACACCTAATTAATCAAAATCATATAAACAATTTTTTAGTTCAATGCAAAAATCATAATTGAGTTGTTGTAATTAATTAATAGAAATATATCACTTTTACCGAAACAACGGCTTCTTCCATATCCCCGAGGATTGGGTTTAGCTCATCATGATGTTGGAAACACGCTCAAAAGTTGATTTCATTGCTCAAAGTAGGTGTACAAATGATGAAATGGAGAAAATGATGAAAATCGGGTGTTTGCAACGTTTACAATTGTTGCAAAACACTGTTACAAAGAACGATAAAAAAGAACTGTTGTTGTTGTATCTCTGCGACCCTCGTGTGGCTGTCGTTGTCACTGTTGATAAACGACTGCCTCTGGTGGTCTTTTGTTCTTCGTGTTCTTGGTGCAGCAGCAGAAACGGAGTTCTGAAAACTCTTGATTCACGCCTCCTGAGCTCTCCTCTCGACCCCAAACTCTCTGTCCTCTTTCTCTATGATCCCAGCAATCTATTTATACTCCTCAGCCTCATTTAATCACGCCATAATTCTCAATATTCTTCATTGAACTCGGGCAGTAAAGAAAATATTCTTTGAATATTTTCTTCCTTGATTTAGCTTCTCACGCGTTCTACATCTGCAAAATCTCCTTATTTATCTTTTCCAAGTTCCAAAGTGTTGCTCGAGTCATCAAACATGGGAAGAACACGTTTAAATTCTCCAAAACTCATGCAATCCCGTGAACCGTTCCACTCGTGCACGTGCTGCCCTGTTTTCTTCTCACGGATTTCTCAGCCAAATTTGATCGACCAAAACACTTGTAATAGCTCTGTATATGTCCCAGGAACAATTCCATAAATTTTCAGCCATTTAGTCTCCCTATAACACCTCCAAATTCTTGATTGAAATTTGAAAGTGATAAACATTATTTTCCCGCCAATTTTGAAAATTTGAATTTTAGAAAGATGGGTGATGTGGACAAAAATGGGTGTTGTGGAAAAAAATGGGCTACATATAGCCGTGGGTGACACTTAGCAAAAATGGGGGTCCGTATTGCAATCGTCCTCCGGGGTGCTCCGAGCAACTTTTCGAGCCGAATTTTCCAACAATATTTATTTCCAAAGAAATACCTACAAACACACAAAACACCAAAATAAATATGAAATTGAGTACTAACGATACGGAATATTGAGGACAAATTAGACACAAAAATGTGTCTATCAAAATACCCCCAAGCTTATTATAAAAATTTTTACTAGTCCTCGAGAAAATCTAATCTAGAAAATAAAAATGACTACACTTAGCACGTGCAGCAAGCCGTTAAATCACTAGGTGGCCCTAGTGGCGGAGTGTTGTCTCCGGAGGGTTTACCAGAGGTGTACCCACAAAACCGTTACTCCAGACCCTAGCTATCTACGCAGAACTTTGGAAAGCACTAAAGAATCTCCTTGGTCGGCATACTCTCATTGACTACAGGAGGAAGTACCCTGATGCGAAATTCCAATTGTCGTACACGAGCTTGCACTCAGTATACTAAAATTCATATATAATTGACAGAGCTCTACTCAGATAGTTTTTGTACATCATAATCGGAGTCAACCAATCACATGGAAAGATTAAGAAGATGGATAAAGAGATGGTTAAAAGTGAACGGTGTTTCCCATATCTGTCTGAAGGCCTCTGCCAAGGTGAACCTATCCTAATGGATTGAGATACCGGTCTGAATAATATCAACACAACTGGCATATACAAGGGGACCAGTGGTCGATAAACCTAACTATAGGTCAACACAACTGGCATATATAAGGGAGCTAGTGGTCGACTTTATTGAATTTATTCCGGTTGGTCTAATGGTCTGGTCTTTTTATTTTTTTCATTTTTTTTTCGATGTTGGTATCTCAATCACTCTATTCCACCCTAGTAAAGGTAACAACTTGAATCGTGTGCCCTACCAAATCACTTAAAAAATAAAAATAAAAATCGTGTGTCACCTTCCAAAGTCATATATCAATAGCCGAAACAATTGTGGGTGCATAAGACCAAATAGAGCTGACACCAGTATGAGACAACTGCACTGATTCAGAAAAATGAAAAGAAGGAGCACGTCCTCATCTAAGGTTTATGTCAAGACAACTGGGTTTATCTGCGGCGCGTAATTGAACTTCATATGTGTGTCTCGATAAATAGATTCATCCGAAAAACGGGTCTCTAATACCTGGGTTACCTCCTGGACAGTATCAGGAGGATCGGGTTGCGGAGTCTGAAAAGACTCAAGTAATATCTCAGATGTACAAGGCTCGAGTCCCAAGTTAGGGACTCTAATTAGGGATACGATACAATCACAAGAACCATCACTACCCCCAAACTTAGGGTTCACAGACAAACCTCTAACTATTTCTTGAATTTCCGGATCTTCAGAGTCCTTAAAATACTCAAGAGATTCTTCTAGTTCTCTACCCCCAAACTTAGGGTCATCATTATTCTCAGAAAAACCTAAAACTATTGCCTGAATTTCTGGGTCCATAGAATCTTTAAAATACTCAAGAGCTTCTTCTAAAGATTGATCACATATCTGATCTAAGAGAATGGTTTCCTCAAAATCATCTAAAGAATCTACCAGTAAAGTGTCAAGCCAATTATCCTGAACTAAAGTGCTAATCATATTCACTTCTTCTAAATCATCGTTCTCAGAAGGTTGTCTAGTAACATTAAAGACATTTAGTTCAGTGGTCATATTACCAAAGGATATGTTCATAAGCCCAGTCCTACAGTTGATGACAGCGTTAGCTGTGGCTAAAAATGGGCGACCTAAAATCACTGGGATTTGACGACTTGGGTCCTGAACAGGCTGGGTGTCTAGAACAACGAAATCCACAGGATAAATAAACTTATCAACCTCAATCAGAACATCCTCTATGACACCACGAGGGACTTTGACAGACCTATCAGCTAATTGTAGTGTCATTTTAGTCGGTTTCAACTTACCAAGACCTAGCTGGGTGTATACATGATACGGGAGTAAGTTAACACTAGCTCCTAAGTCAAGTAAAGCTTTATCGACCATGTGATTACCAATCGCACAAGATATGGTGGGGCATCCAGGATCCTTATACTTAGGGGGTGTTTGGTTCAGAAGAATGGAACTTACCTGACCAGCTAAAAAAGCTTTCTTATGGACATTAAGCTTACGCTTTCGTGTACAAAGATCTTTAAGGAACTTGGCATAAGCAGGCATCTGCCTAATTGCTTCTAATAGCGGAATGTTGATGTTCACCTGCTTAAATGTTTCCATTATCTCGTTGAAAGTCGACTCCTTCTTTGTTGGGGCTAACAAATGTGGATATGGGGCTCTAGGCACAAAGGTAGACCTATCAGGAATTTCTTGGGAATCCTTAGAGACTGTTTCAGTTTCCTCGTCTACGGGCTCCTCTTGGGAAGTAGAAGGTGGAACTACAGTATGTCCACTAGGCATGGCTACCTTATTGTCTACCGTTTTACCACTCCTAAGGGTTGTTATCGAGTTCACATGGTTTGATGATTTCTCACCAGCTAAAGATATTTGATGGACTCCCCTAGGGTTGGGTTGTGGTTGACTAGGAAACTTTCCTTTTTCTCTCAATGTCTCATTTATCTGACTAACCTGGGTTTTCAACTCGGAAATAGCCTGAGAGTTAGCTTGTACCATCTTTTATTTTCATCTAATCCTTGTGCAACCGATTGCTGAAATTCTAAAGTGTTCCGAGTTAACAAGGCAAGAGACTCTTCTAAACTCATGATTTTCTTATCTGAAGGGATCTGAAACTGTGCCGGAGCTGAAGGATTCTTAGTATAGCCAAAACCTGGGGAACCTGAGCATTACTAGACTGACCTTGATTCTGGCCCTTGGACCAAGAAAGGTTTGGATGGTTTCTCCAGCCAGGGTTATAGGTTTCTGAATATGGGTCAAACTTCTGTCGGTTATCAAACCTAGTGTTGTTATAAAGAGCATTGGCTTGCTCTTCAACATGGCCTTCCCAAAAAGGCTCATTTCTTCCACTACTACCACTAGAATGACCTAATTCTAAGGCTTCTAACCTTTTGGCTATAGTGCTATTTTGGCATCTGACTCATAAGATCCTTCTACCCTATTAACATTTCCTCTACTTAGAAGAATTGTTTTCTGGGGTTCCCTACTATTTTCCCATTGTTGGGTCTTATCGGCGATTTCATTCAAAAATGTCATCGCTTCATCAACAGTTTTATTCTCAAACCCACTGTGCATAAGGACTCAACCATGGTTGTTGTTGAATAATCTAAACCCTCGTAGAGGATCTGAACTAACCTAACCTTCTCCAAACCATGATGAGGACATTGAGATATCAAGTCATTGAACCTTTCTAAGTACCTATATAAAGATTCTCCCTCTTGTTGGGCAAAAGTACATATTTGTGTCCTAATAGACGATATTTTATGCCTTGGGAAAAACTTATGTATAAAGGCAGAAGTAAGTTGGTCATAGGTTTCAATTGACTCAGAGTCCAAACTATACAGCCAAGATTTGGCTTTATCTTTTAAGGAAAAGGGGAATAACCTAAGTTTCAACGCATCATCACTTAGGTTTTTAATTTTCAGAGTACTACAAACTTCCTCAAATTCCCTAACATGAAAATAGGGGTTCTCATTTCCTTCCCTAAAAACATTGGGAGCATCTGTAAAGTCCCAGGTTTCAGTTCATAATTTGCCTCGGTTTCAGCTAACTTGATACAAGACGGACGAGAGGTCCTAGTTGGGTTTAGCAAAGCTTTCAAAGTTGCCATTTCTGGCACTACCAAAGGACTAGGAGTACTAGGGTACTTTCCTCACGAAGAGACAGATTCTCAAAACTGAAGTTTCCAAAAACGGGGCTCTCAAAAGAAGAGTCTTCGAGCTCCCCGCCTTCACAAGAAGAACTACTAGGTTTTTCACTAATCAAACGACCTAGAGTGTTTCTTTTCCAACCCGTTTAAAAACTTCGGGCATACACTAGAAAAACAAAATCAAAAAGAAAAGTCCTAAAAAGGAAGGGATGTTCTATGCAAACACAATCAAGGCTGACTCCACCACAACAAACCTACTGATTTCTAGCAAACAAAAAGCATGATGGCTCCACTTAGATTGTTTCTAGACCAGCTTCTAATCCTTCGAACGGGAATTCGTTACAATTTAAGCAAACCCCTCTGGAATCAATCCGAGTTAAAGTAAGTTGAATAGAGGCGAGGGAAGCTCGGTGGAGCTTTGATACCCAAGGCCTCACCGGTATTACAAGGCGGCGCAGTCACGCATTCAACTTACAGAAACCGTCAAGAACTTCAAAGTATGCTTAAAAGAGTAACCAATATTTTTCGAATGACTTTCCTGTTAAGCTCATTACCCTATCGGTCTCGTTCTAGTCAAAATTTTAGGCTTAGGTTCGCGTTTGGTGTCGTTTTCCTAAGGCGGGCAAGAAGAAAACGGTGATGAAATCCGAACCCTTATCTTGTATGGCCAGTCCTTTCCCTTTACTAGGAAATTAAAGCAGTTGTTTTCAAGTCCTCAACATATATGCATACGAAGGAAGACAGTAACTCGCTGACAGGGGATTCGCGAGTGTTTCGACAAACTTACCTCCCGTACCAGACGGGGGATGAACCTTTGTAGTCGACCCGGGCCACGACTCCTATGTCATGTACGAACCCGAGGGGCCGAGGTGATATCGTAATCACCGTCCTTCTCTGCAAACAGTTTATATTTAAACTACCTTTCCGTAGGGTTTAAAAATAATGTCCCAAAATTTAAAGTCCAATGTCCAAAAATATAAAGTACAAAAGAAAAAGAAAGTCTAAAAAAATAAAAATCTACAAAAATAAAAATGTCTCTTGTTTTTTTTTATAAAATAAAAAAAATCTTCTTCTTTCGCTCCTTTCGCTTTGCCTTTTACTCCAGTCTTTAAGTATTCACCAAAAGCTTTGGCAAAATTTTCTTTCGCTCCGAATTCCAAAATCTGAAAGGAAAAGACAAAAACCCAAAAACGTAAAGAAGAACAAATAAAAAAAAAACTAAAAAAAAAAACTCTAGCCTAAAGACAAGTCTGCGTCGGCGGCGCCAAAAATTTGATGTGTTTTCAATATTGTTGTAGTAATATGATTCATTCAAGACTTGTGAAAGCGGATTTTTAGATTTTTTTTTAATAAATAAAAATAGCGAACTAAATTAAAAAGATGTTGTGAAAATTATGGAGATAATGGGGCTAGGATTCCACAATTGGTTGATATTAGTGATTTAATAAAACAATAATTATGCAACTTAACACTCAAATTGATTCTAATAGTATTGCCTAGACATGTAGATTTCCAAAAGAATAGATGTTAATCCAAGCATAGAATATCAAAACCCTAAAGCAAGCATATTCTATCAAGAGAAAATACACCTAATTAATCAAAATCATATAAACAATTTTTTAGTTCAATGCAAAAATCATAATTGAGTTGTCTTAATTAATTAATATAAATATATCACTTTTACCGAAACAACGGCTTCTTCCATATCCCCAAGGATTGGGTTTAGCTCATCATGATGTTGGAAACACGCTCAAAAGTTGATTTCATTGCTCAAAGTAGGTGTACAAATGATGAAATGGAGAAAATGATGAAAATCGGGTGTTTGCAACGTTTATAATTGTTGCAAAACACTGTTACAAAGAACGATAAAAAAGAACTGTTGTTGTTGTATCTCTGCGACCCTCGTGTGGCTGTCGTTGTCACTGTTGATAAACGACTGCCTCTGGTGGTCTTTTGTTCTTCGTGTTCTTGGTGCAGCAGCAGAAACAGAGTTCTGAAAACTCTTGATTCACGCCTCCTGAGCTCTCCTCTCGACCCCAAACTCTCTGTCCTCTTTCTCTATGATCCCAGCAATCTATTTATACTCCTCAGCCTCATTTAATCACGCCATAATTCTCAATATTCTTCATTGAACTCGGGCAGTAAAGAAAATATTCTTTGAATATTTTCTTCCTTGATTTAGCTTCTCACGCGTTCTACATCTGCAAAATCTCCTTATTTATCTTTGCCAAGTTCCAAAGTGTTGCTCGAGTCATCAAACATGGGAAGAACACGTTTAAATTCTCCAAAACTCATGCAATCCCGTGAACCGTTCCACTCGTGCACGTGCTGCCCTGTTTTCTTCTCACGGATTTCTCAGCCAAATTTGATCGACCCAAACACTTGTAATAGCTCTGTATATGTCCCAGGAACTATTCCATAAATTTTCAGCCATTTAGTCTCCATATAACACCTCCAAATTCTTGATTGAAATTTGAAAGTGATAAACATTATTTTCCCGCCAATTTTGAAAATTTGAATTTTAGAAAGATGGGTGATGTGGACAAAAATGGGTGTTGTGGACAAAAATGGGCTACATATAGCCGTGGGTGACACTTAGCAAAAATGGGGGTCCGTATTGCAATCGTCCTCCGGGGTGCTCCGAGCAACTTTTCGAGCCGAATTTTCCAACAATATTTATTTCCAAATAAATACCTACAAACACACAAAACACCAAAATAAATATGAAATTGAGTACTAACGATACGGAATATTGAGGACAAATTAGACACAAAAATGTGTCTATCGAAATACCCCCAAGCTTATTATAAATTTTTTTACTAGTCCTTGAGAAAATCTAATCTAGAAAATAAAAATGACTACACTTAGCACGTGAAGCAAGCCGTTAAACCACTAGGTGGCCCTAGTGGCGGAGTGTTGTCTCCGGAGGGTTTACCAGAGGTGTACCCACAAAACCATTACTCCAGACCCTAGCTATCTACGCAGAACTTTGGAAAGCACTAAAGAATCTCCTTGGTCGGCATACTCTCATTGACGACAGGAGGAAGTACCCTGATGCGAAATTCCAATTGTCGTACACGAGCTTGCACTCAGTATACTAAAATTCATATATAAGTGACAGAGCTCTACTCAAATAGTTTTTGTACATCATAACCGGAGTCAACCAATCACATGGAAAGATTAAGAAGATGGATAAAGAGATGGTTAAAAGTGAACGGTGTTTCCCATATCTGTCTGAAGGCCTCTGCCAAGGTGAACCTATCCTAATGGACTGAGATACCGGTCTGAATAATATCAACACAACTGGCATATACAAGGGGACCAGTAATCGATAAACCCAACTCTAGGTCAACACAACTGGCATATATAAGGGAGCTAGTGGTCGACTTTATTGAATTTATTCCGGTTGGTCTAATGGTCTGGTCTTTTTTTTTTTCATTTTTTTTTCGATGTTGGTATCTCAATCACTCTATTCCACCCTAGTAAAGGTAACAACTTGAATCGTGTGCCCTACCAAATCACTTAAAAAATAAAAACAGAAGGATTAGGATTCAACGAGATATGGCGAAACTACCATGTTTTTTTTTTAATTCTAACACCTGAGCTCTGTGCTTTTATGAATAGACTCTTTAGATGTTTCCATCTAATCAGAATGGTTCCTCAACTCCTACAACCAAGATGTTCCCCTCCACTTAGATTGGTTAGTGCCAACCTTAATAAGCATAAATTTCTAGGCCTTGGAGTTTATTTGTTGCAGCTAAGGGCTAACAAAAAGTTTCTTCTCCACCCCCAAACTTAAATCTGACATTGTCCTCAATGTTCTAAAGATGAAATTAAAAGCATGAACAATAAGAAACTGTTACCACTTGATGGATAGAAAAACAAATAAGGAAGGATATTACCGTAAGCATGAGTACCTCCCAGGAAATGCTAAATTTAAAGTCTTTAGCTAGACATCAAATACCTCAAAAAGGATTGTCACCTTCCAAAGTCATATATCAATAGCCGAAACAATTGTGGGTCCATAAGACCAAATAGAGCTGACACCAGTATGAGACAACTGCACTGATTCAGAAAAATGAAAAGAAGGAGCACGTCCTCATCTAAGGTTTATGTCAAGACAACTGGGTTTATCTGCGGCGCGTAATTGAACTTCATATGTGTGTCTCGATAAATAGATTCATCCGAAAAACGGGTCTCTAATACCTGGGTTACCTCCTGGACAGTATCAGGAGGATCGGGTTGCGGAGTCTGAAAAGACTCAAGTAATATCTCAGATGTACAAGGCTCGAGTCCCAAGTTAGGGACTCTAATTAGGGATAGGATACAATCACAAGAACCATCACTACCCCCAAACTTAGGGTTCATAGACAAACCTCTAACTATTTCTTGAATTTCCGGATCTTCAGAGTCCTTAAAATACTCAAGATATTCTTCTAGTTCTCTACCCCCAAACTTAGGGTCATCATTATTCTCAGAAAAACCTAAAACTATTGCCTGAATTTCTGGGTCCATAGAATCTTTAAAATACTCAAGAGCTTCTTCTAAAGATTGATCACATATCTGATCTAAGAGAATGGTTTCCTCAAAATCATCTAAGGAATCTACCAGTAAAGTGTCAAGCCAATTATCCTGAACTAAAGTGCTAATCATATTCACTTCTTCTAAATCATAGTTCTCAGAAGGTTTTCTAGTAACATTAAAGACATTTAGTTCAGTGGTCATATTACCAAAGGATATGTTCATAAGCCCAGTCCTACAGTTGATGACATCGTTAGTTGTGGCTAAAAATGGGCGACCTAAAATCACTGGGATTTGACGACTTGGGTCCTGAACAAGCTGTGTGTCTAGAACAACGAAATCCACAGGATAAATAAACTTATCAACCTAAATCAGAATATCCTCTATGACACCACAAGGGACTTTGACAGACCTATCAGCTAATTGTAGTGTCATTTTTGTCGGTTTCAACTTACCAAGACCTAGCTGGGTGTATACATGATACGGGAGTAAGTTAACACTAGCTCCTAAGTCAAGTAAAGCTTTATCGACCATGTGATTACCAATCGCACAAGATATGGTGGGGCATCCAGGATCCTTATACTTAGGGGGTGTTTGGTTCATAAGAATGGAACTTACCTGACCAGTTAAAAAAGCTTTCTTATGGACATTAAGCTTACGCTTTCGTGTACAAAGATCTTTAAGGAACTTGGCATAAGCAGGCATCTGCCTAATTGCTTCTAATAGCGGAATGTTGATGTTCACTTGCTTAAATGTTTCCATTATCTCGTTGAAAGTCGACTCCTTCTTTGTTGGGGCTAACAAATGTGGATATGGGGCTCTAGGCACAAAAGTAGACCTATCGGGAATTTCTTGGGAATCCTTAGAGACTGTTTTAGTTTCCTCGTCTACGGGCTCCTCTTGGGAAGTAGAAGGTGGAACTACAGTATGTCCACTAGGCATGGCTACCTTATTTTCTACCGTTTTACCACTACTAAGGGTTGTTATCGAGTTCACATGGTTTGATGATTTCTCACCGTCTAAAGATATTTGATGGACTTTCCTAGGGTTGGGTTGTGGTTGACTAGGAAACTTTCCTTTTTCTCTCAATGTCTCATTTATCTGACTAACCTGGGTTTTCAACTCGGAAATAGCCTGAGAGTTAGCTTGTACCATCTTTTTATTTTCATCTAATCCTTGTGCAACCGATTGCTGAAATTCTAAAGTGTTCCGAGTTAACAAGGCAAGAGACTCTTCTAAACTCATGATTTTCTTATCTGAAGGGATCTGAAACTGTGCCGGAGCTGAAGGATTCTTAGTATAGCCAAAACCTGGGGAACCTGAGCATTACTAGACTGACCTTGATTCTGGACCTTGGACCAAGAAAGGTTTGGATGGTTTCTCCAGCCAGGGTTATAGGTTTCTGAATATGGGTCAAACTTCTGTCGATTATCAAACCTAGTGTTGTTATAAAGAGCATTGGCTTGCTCTTCAACAGCATGGCCTTCCCAACTTTTCAAAAACGGGGGTCCGTATAGCAATTGTCCTCCGGGGGTGCTCCGAGCATCTTTTCGAGCCGAATTTTCCAACAATATTTATTTCCAAAGAAATACCTACAAACACACAAAACACCAAAATAAATACGAAATCGAGTACTAACGATACGGAATATTGAGGACAAATTAGACACAAAAATGTGTCTATCACGTCACTAGTAAAGATGAACTTGGCCAAAGCGAAATCTTAGCAACACATATTTCGAGAAATAGATAAGCGATATAAACTCGGCTCGAAATAGCAAATGTGTATAATCAAAGTCTATATAGAAAAACGAATTTTGTCTCAAGATAGGAGATAAAGTAGATAGACTTTTGAGTGATATATAAGTTCAAGTCTCCACATACCTTTTAGTCGATGAAGTTCCACCAGTTCCTTGAGTAGTTCTTCGTCTTTGTATGATGATCACCATGGAGTCTTGAGCTCAACTACACTTTCTATCCTAGTGCGATACTTAGCAATAAGTAGACTAGAAATCAAGACTTATAGTTTTGATCACTAACATTGATAAACATGCTTAAGATAGAAACGAATGCGAGTTCGACTGAGCAGTGCTCTAACCATATCTTGTCTTTGTCAATTTTAGTGACAAAACTATCAATACATATGGAATACAAAAATAGATAAATAAACTTTTGTAGCTTCTCTTCCACATGCCTAATCTTCTTGGTTCTTCAACATTACTCGAAATCTTCGTCACTTCTAAGTACTCCAATGATCCCAAAGGTTGTAAGTTTAGTATCAACGTTGTTGAAAATCCATAGTCATAACAATGAGAAAACAAGAATTCCAAATCATTGTTATACAATGTCATAGTATTATTACACAGCATCAATTCTCCATCTCACATGGAAACCACTCCCCCTTACATAATGATCCAAAAACCATACGTATTTGTACTGTGAACTACGCATTAATTATTCCCCTTTTTGTCAATAAAATTGGCAAAGGTACGAAAACTAGTGGGATCCTGATGAAATTTCCATAGAGACATTTCATGACCAAAAGAAAGCACATATCAACTTTTTAGATGCCATCATATAGCCGAAGCTAAATGCATTCATCAAGGAGTTTATAAAGATACAAGATAACCCCTATAATATTCCACAACCGCACTCCCCACAAAGATTTGGCAATTAAGCACAAGTTCAATTAAGAACTCTCCCCCATAAAATGTCATTCCCGAAAGAACAACAAGAGCGACCCTACTTTCATAAGAAAAGAAGGATTTCTTTAGACATAACAAATCACATACGATTATGAATTTGAATCCAAAAATACTTAATTAAATTAACCACAAGAAAACCCATGATTAATTTAATCGGAAATGGTCAACATAAGAAAACTTACGGACCCGCACATTATATACATAAAATATGGATCAAGGAAGATAAATACTGCGGAATAGACAAGGATTATTCTATTTTCCTCACTGTTTGTACAATGACACACAATAGACATAATCCTCGTAAACAAAAGTTCATCATATCTTCCATCAATATTTGCATAATGACATATAATAGGCTTAAAACTTTTGTAATGTCAATAGTTCATTCATTCTCTTATCAATACATGCATATCGACATATGAAAGACTTAACTTTTGACAAAGTATGGGACAATCATAGTTCACGGACGCAAACACACATATCCCATAATAAGTTTGCAATATATAAAACCATAACGATTAATACTGCAAAAATCATCTTCCAAACAAATTTTTAGAATTTAAGCAAATAAATCTAAAAACAATAAAGATGAAAACGTTGGACATAGCTATGTGTGATCACAATAATGGCTATTCCAAACTGTAGTTATTCTTCCTAAAAACACAAGAATAAAATTCTCACAAGAAGATTTACTAGACATTAAGACCTTTGAAGAATTCTTTATCGTTCCCGAACTCCTTGTCCTCAACAACCATTGGGACATAAGGTTCATGAATATAGGACTTAATATGAATAAACCTTCTTGACTGATGTCGAACCAGGGCCTTCTGAATCTCAAGAGTCTTGACCACAACAGCCTTTATCTGTTGAATCTCCTTTCATATCTCCTTCAATACTTCAAGAACATCAGAAAACTTCTGAGAATTTGAAGGAAAAACTCTTGGCTTCCTCACATTCCTTCTTTTCCTTTTCAAAGTTGGAGGCAATGGAGATTTCTCTTTTTTCTTCATGATTGATGGTTTGACAATCATATTAACATCTTTTCCACCAGAAGACATAATGCATGGAGTATCCATAAGCGTATGGGTTTGTGAGAGGAAATCACAATTCAACTCAACAAGTAGTTTTAAGATAAAAAGAAGTTTCAGAGAAGAAAAAGGAATGTAGGCTTACGCAACCTTTAATAGGTTCGTGCACGCACAATTCTGAACCCTAGAGAGAGTAGAATTGTCGAGAATAACCCTCCTTTATTAATAGACAGGAAATTCCAATTTTGCATCAAAACAAAACTAAGAAAAAAAAAACTTTTCCTAAATCCTGAGAGGTGCACAAACTTGTCTCTTTTGATCAGGCACATGAAACAAGATCTACAAATCAAAAAAATCAAGTTGTGTTGCGGTGAGCAACAATTTTTCCACCATGTTCCTCTTGAGAGGAATCCATAGACCTATGTCTATAAAAACTATTGGACCATACTTTCTTCTCTAATGGTCTTGTTTTATCCTTGGAAAATAACTTCTTACACGAAGATAAAATCTTACATATCTCAGCAGTCTTTTGAGCAAGTTCAAGCTTGCTTGCTAATCGATTTGATCTTCGTTGAAGTTTGTTAACATGTCTCAATTTGTGTTTTTACTTGTAACACCTTGATAGTTCATGGCCTTTGAGAGAACAATATGAGCACGTAAACCTTGAATATAACTCAGGCATCTGAGATGTGCAAGCTGCTAGACACATAGTTGAACCTGAAACATTATTCACAGAGTTTCCAATAGAAAGTCAGTTTCATCTTCCAGATTGGTTGAGTTTTTTTCTGAAAGAATATCAAGATTGATGTATGTATTGCTACAATTATCAAAATCAATATTTTCACAAAGAAGTGCAACACTTGATTTTTCGTCTTCATTAGAATCATAGTTGTCATACATTTCATCAAGAGTTGCAACAAGACCTTTGTTCCGAGTGTATGTCTTTCGATTTGGACACTCATTTGCAAAATGACCAAAGCCTTTAGACTTAAAGAACTGAGGCATATCCTCGTCATCAGTTTCATCATTATCCCTATTTTAGGAGGAACACGATTATGTGGTTTATCTGATGACTTGGATTTATCTACGGAGAACCGTTTACTTCTCTTCAAAAGAAGATCCCTAAACTGTCTTGTGATCAACGAGACTGACTTGTCAAGATCTTCGTCTGATGAGTCAGCCTCAGAAAGATCATCTTCAGAGATGTAAACACTTTTACTTTTGTCAAGTAATTTAGTGTTCTTTAGTGCTTTAAAAGCAACATCCTTACTGGACTTGGACGTGTGATCATAATCAAAGATATTTAGCTTCCCAACCAGAGTATTTCTGGAAAACGTTGCGAGATTGTTTCCTTCAACGATGTCATGCTTCTTAGAATCGTATATAGATGGAAATGATCTGAGAATTTTCATTACAATGTCCTTTTCAGGAATGGTCTTACCCAAAGCAAAAGATGCATTAACAATTTCAGATAATTTGTGATTAAACTCATCAAATGTTTCTTCATCTGCCATACGAAGGCTTTCCCAATCATAATTTAGAATTTTAAGCCTAGCTTCTTTCTCACAGGTATTTCCTTCAAATACGGTTTATAAGATATCCCATGCTTCTTTAGACTTAGTGGACGCAGTCATATGGTGTTGAAGATCTGGGGTAATGACATGTATGATAGCATTTAAGCCGTCAAAATTTTGCTTTGCAGCAAGGATTTCTTCTGGATTATATCTACCAATATCTTTAGGTATAGATACATCGCCTTTTGTATTAACCGGAGGATCATAGCCATTAACAACACATAACCATATTTGAAAATAACGAGCTTGAAGAAAAGCACGCATAACAATTTTCCACCATAGGTAGTTTGAGTCATCGAATACTGGTGGTACGTTTATGGAGATATAATTCCTGTCCATAGAGTCAGATCACTACAAACACAGACTTGTAAGGTCTTTAAACATGTTTACCTGCTCTGATATGAATTTAAAAAGCGGGGGTCTAACAACCACACCCAATATTTTGATTAACAATCTGTATGGACTAACTATAATATACTTTTAAGAGAATTAACTAGACAGTCAGACTCAATCTGAATAAAACTATATCAAAGAGTTATATCTCTCTTTCTCGATTCAATACTTACTCAAGCAAATATAAATCTGCGAGTCTAATTGAATACAAGAGAAATCACTTGAGCGGTACCAAAGACTAATGTTCAAGTATCAATCAATTTCAATCAACAACCAAAGGTTGGATTTCCCAATTGATTGATTCAACGCACAACCTGTGATATTTCAATTATACAACAAAATATAATGCGGAAAATAAATAACACTGACACCAGAAGTCTTGTTAACGAGGAAACCACAAATGCAGAAAAACCCCGGGACCTAGTCCAGATTGAACACACACTGTATTAAGCCGCTACAGACACCAGCCCACTACAAACTAACTTCAGTATGAACTGTAGTTGAACCCTAATCAATCTCACATTGATCCAAGGTACAGTTGCGCTCCTACGTCTCTGATCCCAGCAGTATACTACGCACTTGATTCCCTTAGTTGATCTCACCCACAACTAAGAGTTGCTATGACCCAAAGTCTAAGACTTTAATAAACAAATCTGTATCACACAGAAAAGTCTATGGTAATAGATCAATCCGTCTCCCACAGAATTACCTACGAGTTTTTTTTCAGACTTTTGATAAATCAAGGTGAACATGAACCAATTGATAAACCAGACTTATATTCCCGAAGAACAACTCAATATTATCAATCACCTCACAATAATCTAAATCGTATGATGGCGAAACTAAATATTGTGGAATCACAAATGATGGGACGAAGATGTTTGTGACGACTTTTATATCTTGCTTATCGGAGAAATCAATCTCAAGCCAATCTTACGATTGTACTTAGTACGATAGAAACAGTAAGATCAGATCACACAGCTACAAGAAAAGTAGTATCGATCTGGCTTCACAATCTCAATGAAGTCTTCAAGTCGTTAACCTACAGGGTCTCGGTAGAAACCTAATGTTAAAGGAGAATCGACTCTATCTAATACAACTAGTATCACAAAGGAGGTGTGGGCATTAGGTTTCCCAGTTGCTAGATTTCTCCCTTATATAGTCTTTTAAATCGGGGTCTGAAATCAATGTTAGCTTAGTAACAAAGCATTCAATATTCACCATTAGATGAAAACCTGATTAAATTCAAGTAATATCTTTCAACCGTTAGAACGAAACTTAGATTGTTACACACAAATGAAATACACGTTTATTTAGGTTTGTTTAACCGTACCCAAACATGTACATCTAGTTGGTTCAACAGTAGTTAACCAAATGGTTAGCCATATGAGCACTTTCATATCAACCATATTCTTCTTTACCACATCTAGTTCAAATGATTCAAATGAACTAGTTAGAGAGTTGTTAAATTGCTTAGATCTTGTAGAAGTATACAAGACACAATCGAAGCAAAAACGATTTGATTCACTCGAATCAGTTATGAACTTTATAGCCACGGTCTGGAAACTTGCATTCCTTAGTTTATATAAGTTTAAGTTCACGAATAATCGTTTTTAGAAAATAACCAACTTAAGTACGCGGACTGATACGCGGACTTAAGTACCCGGAATAAGTTTGTAAACAGTTCACAAACTCCAGCAGATTTTCTCGGGAAGAGAACCTCCGACAGTACGAGGACTGGGTTCGCGGACTGGGTTCCGGTTTTCCTGAGCAGTAAAGTACGCATACTTTGGTTCAAGGAATAAGGACTTATACATGTATGATTTACCACACAATTCTTATATCCAACCATGGTTATATAATCTAAACTCTCATTTCAATCATTGAAACATTCTTAGAGGACGTTATATAGTTGTTTTTCACACACTATTTTTCGTCAAAGCAATTTTCAAGAAATTGAAACTTAATATGACTTTCGTCACTAGTAAAGATGAACTTGGCCAAAGCGAAAGCTTACCAACACATATTTCTAGAAATAGATAAGCGAGATTAACTCGGCTCGAAATAGCAAATGTGTATAATCAAAGTCTATAGAGAAAAACGACTTTTGTCTCAAGATAGGAGATATAGTAGATAGACTTTTAAGTGATAGATAAGTTCAAGTCTCCACATACCTTTTAGTCGATGAAGATCCTCCAGTTCCTTGAGTAGTTCTTCGTCTTTGTATGATGATCACCATGGGGTCTTGAGCTCACTAAAATTTCTATCCTAGTCCGAGAATTAGCAATAAGTAGACTAGAAATCAATAATTATAGTTTTGATCACTAACATTGATAAACATGCTTGAGATAGCAACGCATACGAGTTCGACCGAGTAGTTATCTAACAATCTCCGCCTTTGTCAATTTTAGTGACAAAACTATCAATACATATGGAATACAAAAATAGATAAAAAAAACTTTTGTAGCTTCTCTTCCACATGCCTGATCTTCTTGGTTCTTCAACATTACTCGAAATCTTCGTCACTTCCAAGTACTCCAATGATCCCAAAGGTTGTAAGTTTAGTATCACCGTTGTTGAAAATCCGTAGTCATAACAATGAGAAAACAAGAATTCTCAATCATTGTTATACAGTATCATAGTATTATTACACAACATCAAAAGTCAATTGTATCACAATTTCGACAACAATACTATGGTGATATGTATCACTCCCCCTTAGTCAATACTCCATCTCACATGGAAACCACCCCCCCCCCTTACATAATGATCCAAAAACCATATGTATTTGTAGTGTGAACTACGCATTAATTCTCCCCTTTTTGTCAATAAAATTGGCAAAGGTACGAAAACTAGTGGGATCCTGATGAAATTTTCATAGAGACATTTCATGACCAAAAGAAAGCACATATCAACTTTTTAGATGCCATCATATAGCCGAATCTAAATGCATTCATCAATGAGTTTATAAAGATACAAGATAACCTCTATAATATTCCACAGCCGCACTCCCCACAAAGATTTGGCAATTAAGAACTCTTCCCTAGAAAATATCATTCCCGAAAGAACAACAAGAGCGACCCTACTTTCATAGAAGGATTTCTTTAGACATAACAAATCACATACGAATATGAATTTGAATCAAAAAATACTCAATTAAATTAACCACAAGAAAAACCATGATTAATTTAATCGGAAATGCTCAACATAAGAGAACTTACGGACCCGCACAATATATACATAAATAATGATCAGGGAAGATCAATACTGCGGAATAAACATGGATTCATTCTATTTTCCGTCACTGTTTGCACAATGACACACAATAGACATGATCCTCATAAACAAAAGTTCGTCATATCTTCCATCAATATTTGCATAATGACATATAATAGGCTTAAAACTTTTGTAATGTCAAGAGTCCATTCATTCTCTTATCAATACATGCATATCGACATATGAAAGACTTAACTTTTGGCAAAGTATGGGACAATCATAGTTCACGGACGCAAACACACATATCCCATAATAAGTTTTCAATATATAATGCCATAATTAATACTGCAAACATCATCTTCCAAACAACTTTTTAGAATTTAAGAAAATAAATTTAAAAACAGTAAAAATGAAAACGTTGGACATACCTATGTGTGATCACAATAATGGCTATTCCAAACTCTAGTTATTCTTCCTAAAAACACAAAAATAAAATTCTCATAAGAAGATTTACTAGACATTAAGACCTTTGAATAATTCTTTATCGTTCCCGAACTCCTTGTCGTCAACAACCATTGGGACATAAGGTTCATGAATACATGAGTTAATATCAATAAACCTTCTTGACTTATGTCGAACCAGGGCCTTCTAAATCTCAAGATTCTTGACCATAACAACCTTTATTTGTTGAATCTCCTTTCATGTCTCCTTCAATACTTCAAGAACATCAGAAAAAATCTGAGAATTTGAAGGAAAAACTCTTGGCTTCCTCATATTCCTTCTTTTCCTTTTCAAAGTTGGAGGCAATGGATATTTATCTTTTTCCTTCATGATTGATGGTTTGACAATCATATTAACATCTTTTCCACCAGAAGACATAATGCATGGAGTATCCATAAGCGTATGGGTTTGTGAGAGGAAATCACAATTCAACTCAACAAGTAGTTTTAAGATAAAAAGAAGTTTCAAAGAAGGAAAAAGGAATGTAGGGTTACGCAACCTTTAATAGGTCCGTGCACACACAATTCTGAACCCTAGAGAGAGTAGAATTGTCGAGAATAACCCTCCTTTATTGATAGACAGGAAATTCCAATTTTGCATCAAAACAAAACTAAGAAAAAAAAATCTTTTCCTAAAGCCTGAGAGGTGCACAAACTTGTCTCTTTTGATCAGGCACATGAGACAAGATCTACAAATCAACAAAATCAAGTTGTGTTGCGGTGAGCAACAATTTGTCCACCATGTTCCTTTTGAGAGGAATCCATAGACATATGTCTATCAAAACGATTGGACCATACTTTCTTCTCTAATGGTCTTGTATATCCTGGGAAACTAACTTCTTACACGAAGATAAAATCTTACATATCTCAGCGGTCTTTTGAGATAGTTCAAGCTTGCTTGCTAATCGATTTGCTCTTCGTTGAAGTTTGTTAACATGTCTCAATTTGTGTTTTTACTTGTAACACCTTGATAGTTCATGACCTTTGAGAGAACAATATGAGCACGTAAACCTTGAATATAACTCAGGCATCTGAGATGTTAAAGCTGCTAGACACATAGTTGAACCTGAAACATTATTCACATAGTTTCCAATAGAAATGTCATTTTCATCTTCCAGATTGGTTGAGTTTTCTTCTGAAACAATATCAAGATTGATGTATGTATTGCTACAATTATCAAAATCAATATTTTCAAAAAGAAGTGCAACACTTGATTTTCGTCTTCATTAGAATCATAGTTGTCAGACATTTCATCAAGAGTTGCAGCAAGACCTTTGTTCCCAGTGTATTACTTTCGAATTGGACACTGATTTGCAAAATGACCAAAGCCTTTATACTTAAAGCACCGAGGCATATCCTCGTCATCAGTTTCATCATTATCCATATTTTTAGGAGGAACATGATTATGTGGTTTATCTGATGAATTTGATTTATCTCTGGAGAACCGTTTACTTCTCTATAAAAGAAGATCCCTAAACTGTCTTGTGATCAACGAGACTGACTTGTCAAGATCTTCGTCTGATGAGTCAGCCTCAGAAAGATCATCTTCAGAGATTATAAACACTTTTACTTTTGTCAAGTAATTTAGTGTGTGCTTTGAAAGAAACATCTTTACTGGACT
Organism: Papaver somniferum; assembly: GCF_003573695.1. NCBI lineage: Eukaryota > Viridiplantae > Streptophyta > Magnoliopsida > Ranunculales > Papaveraceae > Papaver > Papaver somniferum. The sequence continues at coordinate 109,017,526 of NC_039368.1, forward strand.
TGGATGTGTTCTCATGATCAAAGATCTTTAGCTTCCCAACCAGAGTATTTCTGGACAACGTTGCGAGATTATTTCCTTCAAGGATGGCATGCTTCTTAGAATCGTATCTAGATGGCATTGATCTGAGAATTTTTATCACAATGTCCTTTTCAGGAATGCTCTTACCCAATGCAAAAGATGCATTAAGAATTTCAGACACTTTGTGATTAAACTCATCAAATGTTTCTTCATCTTCCATACGAAGGTTTTCCCAATCAGAATTTAGGTTTGAAGCCTAGCTTCTTTCTCACGAGTATTTCCTTCAAATACGGTTTCGAAAATATCACATGCTTCTTTAGACTTAGTGCACGCAGTCACATGGTGCTGAAGATCTGGGGTAATGGCATGTATGATAGCATTTAAGCCGTCAAAATTTTGCTTTGCAGCAAGGATTTCTTCTGGACTATACCTACCAATATCCTTAGGTATAAATACATCTCCTTCTGCATTAACCAGAGGATCATATCCCTTAACAACACATACCCATGTTTGAAAATCACGAGCTTGAAGAAAAGCACGCATAGCAATTTTCCACCATAGGTAGTTTGATCCATCAAAGACTGGTGGTACGTTTATGGAGATAGAATTCATGTCCACAGAGTCAGATCTCTACAAACACAGACTTGTAAGGTCTTTAAACATGTTTGCCTGCTCTGATACCAATTGAAAAAGCGGGGGTCTAACAACCACACCAAATATTTCGATTAGCAATCTGTATGGACTAACTCCAATATACTTTTAAGAGAATCAACTAGACAGTCAGACTCAATCTTAATAAAAGTATATCAAAGAGTTATATCTCTCTTTGTCGATTCAATACTTACTCAAGCAAATAGAAATCTACGAGTCTAATTGAATACAAGAGAAATCACTTGAACGGTACCAAAGACCAATGTTCAAGTATCAATCAATAACCAAAGGTTGGATTTCCCAATTGATTGATTCAACGCACAACCTGTGATATTTCAATTATACAACAAAGTATAATACGGAAAATAAATAACACTGACACCAGAAGTTTTGTTAACGAGGAAACCGCAAATGCAGAAAAGCCCCGGGACCTAGTCCATATTGAACACACACTGTATTAAGCCGCTACATACACTAGACTACTACAAACTAACTTCGGTCTGAAATGTAATTGAACCCCAATCAATCTCACACTGATCCAAGGTACAGTTGCGCTCCTACGTCTATGATCCCAACATGATACTACACACTTGATTCCCTTAGCTGATCTCACCCACAACTAAGATTTGCTACGACCCAATGTTGAATACTTTAATAAACAAATCTGTATCACACAGAAAAGTCTACGGTAATAGATAAATGCGTCTCCCACAGAAATACCTACGAGTTTTTTTTTTGTCTTTTGATAAATCAAGGTGAACAAGAACCAATTGTTAAACCATACTTATATTCCCGAAGAGCATCTCAGTATTATCAATCACCTCACAATAATCTAAATCGTATGATGGCGAAAATAGATATTGTGGAATCACAAACGATGAGACGAAGATGTTTGTGACTACTTTTATATCTTGACTATCGGAGAAATCAATATCAATCCAATCTTACGATTGTACTTAGTACGACAGAAACAACAAGATCAGATCACACAACTACAAGAAAAGTAGTATCGGTCTGGCTTCACAATCACAATGAAGTCTTCAAGTCGTTAACCTACAGGGTCTCAGTAGAAGCCTAAGGTTAAAGGAGAATCGACTCTAGCTAATACAACTAGTATCACACAGGAGGTGTGGGGATTAGGTTTCCCAGTTGCTAGAGTTCTCTCTTATATAGTATTTCAAATCAGGTTTTGCAATCAATGTTAGGTTAGTATCAAAGCATTCAATATTCACCGTTAGATGAAAACTTGATTAGATTCAAGCTAATATATTTCAACCGTTAGATCGAAACTTATCTTGTTACACACAAATGAAATGCACGTTTATTTAGGTTTGTGTAACCGTACCCAAACATGTACATCTAGTTGGTTCAATAGCAGTTAACCAAATGGTTAGCCATATGAGTACTTTCATATCAACCATATTCTTCTTTACCACAACTAGTTCAAATGACTCAAATGAACTAGTTAGAGAGTTGTCAATTGCTTCGATCTTATAGAATTATACAAGACATAATCGAAGCAAAAATGATTTGATTCACTCGAACCGATTCATGAATTTTATAGCCACGGTTTGCAAACTTGCATTCCTTAGTTTATATAAGTTTAAGTTCACGAATGATCGTTTTTAGAAAATAACTAACTTAAGTACGCGGACTGGTACACGGACATAAGTACCCGGAATAAGTTTGTAAACAGTTCACAAACTCCAGCAGATTTTCTCGGGAAGAGAACCTCCGACAGTACGCGGACAGGGTTCGCGGAATCTGTTCCAGTTTTCCTGAGCAGCAAAGTACGCATACTTTGGTTCAAGGAATTAGGACTTATACATATTTGGTTTACCACACAATGCTTATATCCAACCATGGTTATATAATCTAAACTCTCATTTGAATCATTGAAACATTCTTAGAGGACGTTATATAGTTGTTGTTCACACACTATTTTTCGTCAAAGCAATTTTCAAGTAATTGAAACTAGGGCTGCACATGGGCGGGTATGGACGGGTATAATCTAAAACCAACCTCGCACCCACAGATTGCGTTTTTTTTTCATAACCAACCCCGCACCCACAAACAGCGGGCGGGTTTGGGTTTAAACCCGCAATAATCATTCACACACACACATGTTTTACTTAAGTTCTTAATAACTTAAAAAAACTAACATAACTACATAAGTCTTAGTGTCTTACAATAAAAACAGTAACTACATAAGTCTTACAATAAAAGTTACAAATTTAATTAGTGATTCAACTTTATTAATTAGATTGACAAACAAACTTTGTGTTCAGTTCAGTGAGGCAATTTATTAAACACATAACGCACTTAAATTAGAATACTTACTGTGATGTGGGTCATCTAAATCGAGAGTTTAGAGGAGATTTGAATTTGAAATGCAGAAGAACAGCCGGGAGGAGGATTTAAGAGAAAAGGGGTATTGAGGTGACGGGAGTTTTGAATTATCAGATTTAGTTTGAACATGATATTGCATGAGGGAAGCAATCAACAAGAAAAAGGAAATAATAATAATTAATCTTGTAGTGGCCCTGGCTAGCTGGTGTTAAAAGTCTTTGATTTTCATAAGCTTGTGGGTAGAAGGATTAGTTTTATCTAATGGTATATATTTTGCGGGTTTTTTGGGCGGGTATTAGCTAAAACCAACCTCGCACCCACAACGGACAGGTTTGGACAAAAAACCCACGGGTTTAGCGGGTACGGGCGGGTTTGGGTATCATGGGCGGGTCTTGTGCAACCCTAATTGAAACTTAATATGACTTTCGTCACTAGTGAAGATGAACTTGGCCAAAGCGAAAGATTTACCAACACATATTTTGAGAAATAGATAAGCGAGATAAACTCAGCTCGAAATAGCAAATATGTATAATCAAATACTATATAGCAAAACGACTTTTCTCTCAAGATAGGAAATAGAGTAGATAGAATTTTGAGTGATAGATAAGTTCAAGTCTCCACATACCTTTTAGTCGATGAAGTTCCACCAGTTCCTTGAGTAGTTCTTTGTCTTTGTATGATGATCGCCATGGAGTCTTGATCTCAGCTACACTTTCTATCCTAGTCCGAGACTTAGCAATAAGTAGACTAGAAATCAAAACTTATAGTTTTGATCACTAACATTAACAAACATGTTTAAGATAGCAACGCATGCGAGTTCGACCGAGCAGTGCTCTAACAATAAGAAAATTAGCTACTCATGTTTTTGAAATTCACACCAATAATTAAAAGAAATTTTTTGAAGTTCACACAAATAATTAAAAGAAGAAAAGATGTTACAAGCAAGCAAAAATACAAGTGTTGTGTGTAAAGGTGTGTAGAGAAAAGTAGAGAACTTCTCTATTTATAGGCTTCACTTTTCTTGCAATCCTCTTAGGAATAGAATTTATTTCCCATTATTGCTCAATTTCCAAATCCAATTCTTTCTCAAATCCTTCCATCTTCTCTTTCCAAATTCAATCCCGATTATTCTTTCAATTCCAAGTCTAGGTCTTCAAGCTCATGAGAAGATTTCATACAAAAATCAATGCAAAATTGGGTCGTCGGAATGTCACTGGTGCCACCGTAATCCGGCCATAGAAGTCGTTGCCTTTCACTGAATATTCTTCCCCAATAGCGGAATATTTCGTTCCAGTGCCATTATAAGTAACGGTCAAACTGACGGTCTTCGGATGGTGAATATAGTCGAGGGAGGGATTCAAATACTGAGTTAGCATCTTACTCGGCTAACTGGTCTTACTCAGATGGGTTGAATCGACTCATCGGCAAGTACTGAGTTGACTCGTCGGGACAAATATCTAGTCGATTTTCGGTTGTTTATTGGCCATTTCTCAGGACAATTCAGGCCTTTTTCTTATTCCCTGCGACAATCCTACACATTCATCTATTGTAACTCAAGCATTAGAAGCATCGGAAGCTTTGGATTCATTCAACAATAACATCTCTTTTATTTATGAGACCATCATCTTTTCAGCATCAATAGTTTCTTCTAGCTCAGGACCGAAGCTAACCAACAACATCAGACAACAATCTTCTTAACCAAATTCAATTCAAACGCCATTGATTACTTCCACTCAACATCAGTCTGAAACAGGGTTGAACCCTAAATCATCACAAACCCATCTTGAATCTATGGAAGCTCCATATTTTTCTTCCTTGTCTGTTCACGGCTTCACTGCAGGCATCAATTCCTTTCTCATTTGTTCTTCTTGATCTCAACACCCCACCAACATCAGCGAACCATCTCTTCTCTGATTTTCATTTATGTTTGATTCGAAGCCATAATTCCGTCCTGGAACTCAAAATCACCATTATCTTCTCTGGTATTCACAGCGTCACCAACGCATGAAAATCACCATCTTTAAATCGCAGTTCCAGAAACCCATCGATTTAACCAATACATCCACCATTCCTATCACCAATTGCAGCTCAAGTTCAATCTTCTAAAAATATCACATCACCACCAGATCTACTTATATCTAAAATTTGAGAAAAACCCAACATTTCCAATCATACATAACTCAAATTCTTGCATTTCTCTCTCGATTTCACCCTTTAATCACCCTCAATTTCATCTCTATTCATCATTTTATCTCTCAATCTCTTGGGCAGAGCAAATATAGCAGCAGATGTGTTGCTTTTCTCTTTCTCTTTATTTCAGGTGCGAAAATGATTGAGAACATAAATCTTCTCGATTTAGGGTTAGGTTGGATTTGGATGCTAACAGCACACCCATTACAACGGATAGGGGCCACCCCAAACTGACATCCGCTTAACTTCAGCTGGGCCTGTCTTTAGAGCTTCTGTAGGACTGGTCGACCCTTAACCTTGGCCGACTGCCATTAGTACTCGCTTGTATAATAACTTTTTTACCCTTTTCAGCTCAAAGTGAATGATTTCTTCTTTCTTTTCTCCAGCATGACTCCAAAATACCTATAAAACTCAAAACACATGTAAAATACGTAATTTACATGAAAAATAGCAAAGAAAGTATAAAAAATAGATATAAAATCAAGGTGTATTCTACACCTACCATTCAGTGACATTGGGATCATGGCAATCCAAAGCTTGGACTCCGAACCTTTTCACATAGTCATTCGGATGTTCGATGTTCTTCTGGAATATCCTTCATAAATCAGAGAGAGTAAATTTTTCAGAGACGAAGAAATATTTCCGGTAGAAAGCATTAACCATTTCTCCCAAACTGGTGATGCTTCCTGGTGCCATGTTGTTGTACCAGGTGTATACTCTGCCTGTCAGAGACTTTGAAAATTCCTTCAGATGGACAACATGATTATGTTCATGCTCGCCTTATACTTCCAGGAATCAAGAAACATGCTCTCGAGCATTCCTTGTTCCACTGTAAAGTGTAAACATTGGAGAAGTGTAGCCTTCTGGGAGAGGAATTCTCTGTGTAGCAACGGAATACGGAGGTTGGTGATGAATGACAGATGATGTCTTGTCTTTCCCTCGATCCTATAGAAAGCGTTCTAGGTCTTCACTAGTGATGAAACCTGCAGACTCCTTCGCCGGTGGGTTATCCGTAGCTTTGCGGACTTCATCATCATCCACCGCGTGAATTGAAGAGATTTCAGGATCAACAACCGAGGATGTTTCTTTGGATTTTCCTTTCTCTGACCTGTCCTGAGTTTTCTCTAACATTTTGTCTGTGAGAGTTTTTAGATAAGTGCATAACACCTTCTGTGTTGCGGCCATGTCAGTCTGTTTTTTAGCGAGAACTTCCTGAACCTTCATAAGATCATCTATGTTAGGCGGATTTTCCCTGATTTCTTCAGGAGACCGCCCGAAGAGAGGATTATTTACGATGTTGATTTGAGGAGTGGTACCTCCAGTACCGTTGTTAGAAGCGGGAGTAGTTTCTGGAGTACCACCATTGTTGCTTGTGTTTGCACCATTTGGATTAGGATTTATAACTGAACCTGACCTAAGATCAACCATTTTTGACGAATGAGACTGCAACCATCAATCTCTTCGGAATCATAATGATCAGACATTTCATCAAGCATTGCATCAAGACTCTTGTTGCTAGTGTATTTCTTACGATTTGGACACTCATTAGCAAAGTGACTGATCCCTTTACACTTGAAAAACTGTGGCATATCCCCATCTTCAGCATCGTTAGAATATTTGTTTTTGACATAAATACGATTATGTGGCCTAGATGACATAGGAGGCTTTTCTCTAGTGAACCGTTTATTTCTCTTCCTAAGAAGTTCTCTAAACTGTCTTGTGATAAATGGAACTGAGTCATCAAGATCCTCATATGAAAAATCAGGGTCAACAAGATTGTTCACAGTTCAACACTTTCACTTTTAACAGTTTCAGTGTTGTAGATGGGAGAAAATGATTTGCTGGTTTTTTAGGGAAGTGAAGAGACGACCGTGCGGACGGAGACTCTTCGACCGAGCAAACTACTTAAACCTTCTTCTAACAGATGCATTGCACGGGAGTGCTTTAGCCTTTGAGTTCGAGAGATCAATCTGTAGGAATCCGGCCTAAACCAAGACAATGGTCGTTCCAGAGTCAATTCAGTCACAAAGAGGGACGAGGATTGATCTGTAGGAGGGAATCTGAGAAGTGTGTGAGATTAATGATGATCAAGGATTGTGGATGTGTTTAAGGTTTCTACAAAATTCTTTGAACTGTTGAGTTCGAATAATTTCTGGTTGATTGATTTAATTCTTGAGAGTGATTGCTCGAATGAGAATTATTCGTTAGACAATGATTCCTGGTTATTCAATGGTGGATTCAGAAACTTATTTATATTGCAAGAATAGTAGACACATTGATCCCAGTAAGTGTGACGGTTGCTCGAGTGAAAGAGTGAAGTTGTGGGAGATTGTGGTTAAACCAGTTCCAGGTCGTGCAAAGACTTGGTTGATTGTCCACTCACTACTTTGCTATCTCCCTCAACTGATTACACGACTTACTCACATTTCTCATCATGGATAAACACACGTGTCGTAGGACACAAAACCAAAACCCTAATCAATATCCCCCATGTGACGTGATTGATGTCTCACGAACGTGGAGTCTGCAAGGCATACATATATTTAATTAGTCAGTTGTTGACTTGACTAGACGATGAGTCTAAGTTTTGTTAAGTCGAGCACGATGGACGAATGATCTATGATACATGGATTGAACATGTCTGTTGGGACATATGTATAGTTCTCAAATGCATGTTGGTGATTAAATAAACATAATGAATATTGATATCACGAGCAAATATTGCTCGTCTGAGCGAATATTTCTCGTCTGAGCGAATATTGCTCGCTTGAGCGAATATTGCTCGATTAATGAAGTGTCAAACGCTGATAATTGAATAATATTACTAGTCCCGTCTGAGTAAATATTTCTCATTTGATGGATTATTGAATATTGATAGTTGAATCAATATTGATAGTCTGAGAAAATATTTTTGTTTGAACAATTAATTATTGATAATATGACCAAATAAAATATTAATTTAAAATATTAGAAGTTGGGCCTAATATTATATAATTAATCAAGATGTGATTTCTAGATCAACATAAATTTATTAGTGCTTGAACTTGCTCAGAATTATGATTTGCAAAGTATTCGATTCAAAACCTAATTTGATAGATTGGTGATCAATAGATGATTTACTGAAAATCAATCACTGAGTGAGAGAAGGACCGGTTACATGGAATGATAGCCGACCATGTAACGCCCAGGTGCTCGAGTGAGCATGCACCAAAGTCCTTTGTAAACCAGTTGGTGAAATGATGATTAAATGCTGGTTTAATCATTTATTGAAATAGTGCTCGTCTGAGCATTAGGCAATAAAACCTAATTATGGAGAGATGAGGGACCGACCAAGGGGTATGAAACCGGCATTTGGTGGTCTTGGGACCAGCTGGTAGTCGATTGAACAAGTTCCAAGTTGGTTGGAAAGAGTTTGAACCCAATATGAACTGTAAAAGATTAATTAGGTCAAAATTGTTAAAGTATGTGGGATCGGCTCCTTGCAAGCCTAAGAGCCGATCTTGGTCGGTCAAGGTGGCATGCCCGTGTCATCATATTTTCCGTGTCTCAAATCTGAAAATTTTGATATTTTCTGACGCGCGTTCGTGGAATATTTTGGATTTTCAGAAGAGTTTAATCTTGACTGAAACTCTCGATTTTGCTCGAATGAGCAAGTAGGACTTTGCTCGTGCAGTCAATATTTTAGCGATATTAAAATAATATTTTAATATTTAAGCCTAGTCGGTCATCTGACCATTTGACTTTTTAGCTTTTGACAGTTTGAGCAATATTTGAGAAAATATGGCAAAACCAGGGTTTTTGCTCAAAAGGAGGAGTTTCATGAGATGAAGGAAATAATAACAATAAAATAAAAAAAGGGATCATAAGGTGTGGGACCGGCACGGCTAGGGCATGGCCGTCCGGCTAGTAGGCCCGGTCACATGACACCTTTCCATTTATTTAATTATTTTTCATCGTGTGAAGGAAATATGGAGAAACTGGGAGTTTTGCTCAAACGAGGGAGTTTGCTCAAATGAAGGAGTTTTCATGAGATTAGGAAAAATAATAAAATAAGGTAAAATAAAAGGAAGAGGCATGGGACCGGTCACGACGGCATGACCAGCTGGCCGGTAGGCTGGTCCCCCTGGGCGCCTCTTTATTATTTTATTAATATTACTTTTCTTCCATATTTTGCATATGTTTCCTCGTTTGTCCATTTTTTTGAGTGATCGTCTGTGCACTTGGTGCTCGTTCGTGCATTATTGCTAAGTACACTCACACCATTTTCTTGGAGCTTACTCGATGGTGGCCCAGACGCCCGATCAGTGATTATTTATTACTAATTCATGGAATTCAGCTGAGAATCAGTCATGAAACAGAGTAATAAAATAAATTGAGTATCTACTACTAATCCATAGAATTCAGCTGAGAATCAACCATGAAACAGAGTAATGAGATAGAATGATTATCTATTACTAATCCATGAAATCCAGCTGAGGATCAGCCTTGGAACAGAGTAATGAGATAAAATGATTATCTATTATTAATCCATGTGATCCAGCTGAGGATCAGCCATGGAACAGAGTAATGAGATAAATAGATTATTTTATAGGAATTCAGTTGATGAATGACATGCTAGAATTAATCAATGAATTGCTCTACACTAGCATGCGATATGTCTAGGAGCGAGTTTATTCGAGAATCGAGGTATGAGATGATGGAGGCATCATACTCATTCTGAATGTTGGTCGTGTATAGTCAGGGAACACAAAACAGTGTGACGTCCTGAAGACGTTAGCGCTCTATACTAGCATGCAATATTTCTAGGAGCAGTACAATCGTTAAGAGATTCTATACACATTCTCTCTATACAGTCAGGGAACAACAAACAGTGTGACGTCCTGAAGACGTTAACGCTCTATACTAGTATGCAATATGCATAGGATCCGTCCAATTATTATGATTCTACGTAGAGGTGCTAATGAAATATGTGAAGTGTCGAAAAGCTTGAGAGGCTTTACGAGTAGCATATTCATCAGCGCTTTGAGAGGTCGTTCGCTCAGTCAGAGATCGTGAAATGGTTTATGGATCATAAAATATGAGTTTCAAATACATTTCTGAAGCCGGTCAGAAACATGCAGTTTTCATGATTTTATGATTTAATCATTTGTCGAAAATCCACCATCGACAAGTGCCTTGAATGCAATATCCTTTCCGGATTTGGATTGCAGTTCATGATCAAAGATCTTTAACTTTCCAACTAGAGTATTTTTGGAAGAAGTTTGAAGGTTATTTCCTTCCATGCTGACATGCTCTTAGACTCGTATCTTGCTGGTAAAGATATGAGAATTTGCATCACAATGTCCTTTTGGGGAATGGTCTTCCCAAAAGGAAAACATGTATTAACAATTCCAGACACTTTTTGATTAAACTCATCAAATGATTCTTCATCAGACATGCAAAGATTTTCTCAGTCATAATTTAGGTTTTGAAGCCTGGCTTCTTTCTCTGAGGTATCTCCTTCGAATACGGTTTCTAAAATATCCCAAGCATCTTTATACCTAGTACAAGAGGTCACATGATGGTGAAGATCCAGGATTATGGCATGGATAATACCGTACAACCCGTCAAAATTATGCTTTACGACACTTATCTCTGTATCACTATATTCTCCTAATGGTTTCGCAACAGTGGTTCCGTCTCTTACAACTATCGGTGCATCGTATCCAATAACTACAAGTTTCCATGTCTCAAAGTCACGGTCTTGTAAAAAGGAACGTATAGCAATTTTTCACCATAAGTAATTCGAGCCATCAAATGCTAGCGGCACGCTTATCGAGATTGCTTGTCCATATAGTCATATTGCTTCAAACACAGACTTATTAGGTCTTAAGCGTGTTTTCCTGCTCTGATACCAATTGAAAACACTGGGGTACCAAAATACACCACCAACTTTTTCTTTGGCAACCTGTATGGACAAACTTAAATACCATTCCGAGAGTTCAAATTAATGAATCTCAATCAAGGAATAATATTTAAAGTTATATTTCTTTCGCTCACAATCAGAAGGTTCATAGAGACAAGTTCGTGAACCTGATTTGCGTGTGAGAGTACTTGGACGATTCCAAAGATCAATATCCAATAATTAATCAAGTCTTATCTAACAAACAAGGATGGATGTATCTACTTTGATTGACTGACTTACAACTTGTGATATTTCAATTATAAAGATAAACAATATAATACGGAAAAAGAAATAACACTGACACTAGGATTTTAATAACGAGGAACCGCAAATGCAGAAAAACCCCGGACCTAGTCTAGACTGAACACCAAAATATATTAAGCCGCTACAGACACTAGCCTACTGCCAATTAACTTCAGACTGGAATTTATTTGAGAACGAATTAAACCCTCACATCAATTCAGTTACAGTCGCGTTCCTTACTCCTCTTGAATTCCAACAGGACTCTGAGCAAATGATTCCCTTAGCATACTGTCTTTTATCCAGATTTTTCAGTAATTCTATATTTCTTTCTATATCAATCGGAAACATTCCCAAATAACATCAATGACACATATCATCAAGTATGTTCATTAAGCTTAGTCATATATATTTCGAGAACTAATTACCAAGATAAACTTGACTCGAAATTCTTGATATGCTTACGATAGTCTAATTAGTTACGCGACAACGTCTCATAGATAGAGAGATGAATATAACTTGAGAAATAGGTGGTTCAGTCTTCACTTACCTTTTGTTGAAGAAGTTCTCCAAAAGGTTCAGTTGATCTTCGACTTCAAACGGTAGAACGCAGTGATGTCCGATTCTCCACCACAACTTCTATCCTGATATGAGGCTTAACTAATTGTAGACTATGAATCAAGATATAGTTTTGACAACTAAATTTGACAACAAGCTTGAGATAGCAACACTTGTGAGTTCGACCGAGCAATGCTCTAACACAGTCTATATCTTATATGAATTTATGCTACTATTAATCTTAAACCATGGATTAAAAATACATAAAATTGGTTAAAAAGACCAAAATCAACAATTCCTGGGTGAAAAGGACATTTAGATTTTGATACTGTTTAAATGGACAAAAATGTAAAAATAATCAGGATGTAAACAGTTTCATCCTACCCATTTTCAAATACTTTTTCTTATTTTTAATTTACATCAGGATGCATCCAGTTTCATCCTTACTATTTTTTAAGTTTAAGTTAGGATGAATCCAGTTTCATCCTTGCTATTTTTTTAGTGTCCATTTCACCCGTAATAATTTTTACTCGTCCATTTGAACCATGTTTTAAAAATATTTGGACAAATGACCCATTTTCCGTTAAAAATAAGATATATGTCGTTAAAGCATGTATATTTAGTGTTTTTAAGGACTCCTCAAGAGACCTATAAAGTGATATCATCAAGTAATCTTGTTATTGGTATTTGACAAAAAAAATATGAAAAAAGGAAATTTTAAAGGATTGTTAAATAAATTGTTGCTCGGATATAGTTTTAATCCTCTAAAAAATTGCAATTTCCAATACGTTATTCGTCCATATTTCTCGTGCCATTGCAACAAAAGTGTTTAAAGGATTACCGCCCATGCCAAATGCATCATTCAGGGAGAACAAAATATTGTTGATGTAATCCTAGTAAGCGTGAACTCTAAATCGTTATTAGAACGGCCATATTTCTCTTAGTGTGCATTGTGAACGACACCAACATGTAGTTGCGTCAATCGAAAAATTAATCATATCTAATTTGGATTACATGCCAACTAATCACGTGTGTCGTATACCAATTATCCTATTAGTGGGGTTAACAACCACCATCATTTATTATCTCAAAAACTAATATTTGACGATTATACTAACTTACCATGATCCCACTCTATTCTCTAAAGTTTGCATACTTTGACAAATTCCCAAAGTTACTAGTACTCTTCATCTTCAAGTGAAAATATATTTACCTTAAGAATGTGGATATGGTTTTGATAAGATCCATTGAAGCATTATCTCTACCCTTTTCTAAAACACTACTAGTTGTTATGTGTGATTAGATTTTTATCTTGGGTTAATTGGTGTTTGGTATTCATATTTTGTCTAATTTTAGTGTTTGGTCTAACATTTGTCTAACTTAGTGGTCGGTACTTGGAAAAAGATTGATCAGTGTTGACTATGTTGAATCTGGACTTCTGTTTAATAACTATATTCAAAAAAATGTTAATTAGTTAACGCTTTTAACGGCATCGTTAACACGTGAACTCACATGTGTCCACCTTGATAAAATGGAAGAACATCTTCCCCAAATTGAAGAACCTAGAACCTTAATTTCAGAATCACCAAGACAAATTCAGTTTAAAAAAAAAAAACGAAAACAAATCACCATGAGAAAATCCCAAACGGCATTTACGGCTTGTTCAACTAATTATCTCAGCTATAACATCGACAAACCCATAATTTTCCCCCAATTTTAAACAGATAAAATTGTTATTGTAAGTTGATTATATGGTTTTCTTGAATGTTTTAATCAAGGGTTTCATCATTTTTTCTCAAAATTTTCCAACTCTTTCCTTCTTCAAAACCAAGGAAAAAAAGTAAAATAAGTTTTTGATTTTCAATAGACCAATCATTTGATTAGCTAATCCATTCACTAATAGTGATTAGGTTAGTTAATCACCATAATTAGCACTAACCAGATTGAAAGTACATTAGGTATTATATAAAAAAAATAATACGATAAGGTCATAAGGTGGTATAAGGATTACTATTTCATGACCCGGTTTTGGACTTTAGTGAGCCCCAAAACCCAGCCGATCTCAGCCTCATAATAATAGGATTCTAAAGTAGTATGGTCATCCAATTTAAACAACAAGGTAATGATCTTCACAATAATTTAGCTCTTACTCTCTTCACACGGCCCCAAGTATGCATATTTAACCAAAGAAAGTAAAAATCCCCCCCCCCCCTAAAAGTTAAGTTCATGAAGACATGCTTTGGTTTGGTGTGACAGGTTGGTATGGCTCAGCGGATGAGTTTGCATTTGCATCTTTACTGCCAGAGGAGATCTTCTAAAGCTTGTCGATGAAGTAGTTTGTCTCCAGCTGCCAAAACGTTAAAACCTGCAGTAGAACGCATAAAACAATTCAAGTTCGGACATTGATAACATATGTATCAAGCATCAAGATGGAGAACAATATATTTGGTTCGTTTACTTCAAAAGGTAACAATATACAATTTAAAAACGTCTGTTGGCAATCCTTCCAGACAAGTGAAGGATTAAATAACAGCATTTTAGGATGACATTTCATTTGATAACTCTAAATTAGGCGTTCAATCCCTGCCAATCTAATGAAATTTGATAAGAGCTAATTACTAGAAAACGTGTCAGAGAACTATACTTGGTGCAAGTGAATCAGAAGAGGCCTCCTAAAAGAGCTGTTCTCCCTTCCAATCAGTAACTACTCCACCAGCACCTTCTATTACAGGTACAAGTGAAAGAAAATCATAGGGCTGAAAAGGAAATTAGAAAAGGAAGGATGAATCAGAATCCCTGTAAGAGTGCCTGTTAGATGAAACATTTCATCATGAATTACAAGGGAACAAAGGTCCAACATAAATAGAAAAAGGGTGTGTTATTCACCTTGAGTCCAGATTCAATTACAAGATCCACGAACCCAGAAGCCAATAAGGCATAGGCGTAACAGTCACAGCCATATAGTGGAACTTTCGCCTTTGCAGACAACAGAAGCAAACCAAGGAACATTTAATTTTCATATATTAGTATTACTGAAGTGTAGGATAAAAAAAATAATCAGTATGACCTGCTCGGTTAACCCAGACTAAAATTCACCTGATCTAACTAACCTTGTTTCTAACACGTGCAAATGCCTCTTCAGCATCTCCACTGAACAAATGTGGGCTTGTCGTGTACCTGCAAGAGAAATTACAAGGTAGGTATTATACAAGTCCAGATGACAATTGCATGGTTCAATCCAACCAAGAGAAGCACAGAACTACACATCATAGCTAGTCACTTTCTCGAATTTCATAAAATCAAGGTATGACATGGAGAAAATCATACAAGTAGGCTTGTGAAAGTTTCCCACAAGCCCGTGTTGAAACTTCTTCTCCATTCATTGTTGTTTTCCTCCCTTTTACCCCAATCCATCTTTCTCTTAAGACAGGCTGATCAATAATCCCAACAATCTGGAAATCCATGATTTATCCACATTACAAAGACGATATGTACAAAGAATTTCAGACTTTGGAAACGGAATTTCGAGGTAGATGAGAATAGAAAATTTGCAAGCTATAGCCAACATACAGACGATAAAACCAAAGAACAAAAAACTACGCTCCGTGATGTTAAAGACTGAAGCCATCTCTAATGATATAATCAAGTGATTGTGAATAACAATCTTTACCAAGTAACTAGGAGCAATGAATATATCATTATGACCAAATTCATTTCACCCATTCAGTAAAAGAAAGTAGGAATCTGGTAACAGTTGACCCTACCGGTTTTCCTTTGTGTACAAGAGCAATGAGAGTTCCAAATAAGGGCTTTCCTGCAGTGTAACAGAGTTATAGAGTTACTTTTAGAACCTTTGACATAAGCACCAGAGTTGGGATAAAACGGTACTAACAACGAACCTGTTATGAAACTCTTTGTCCATCTATAGGATCTAAAACCCAAACGAACTCAGCAGTTTTATCTTTATACCTCCACCCGTTCTCCTCCCCGTATCTGCATTACCAATTTTGTGTAATACAATATAAAGATAACCTAAATATAAGCTAATGGACAAATTCAAGTCTCGTAGAATTTAAGCACACACATTTAACTATTAGCCTAAAGGACAACCACATTAGCATCATTCTTTTAAGGTTATCTCAGTCTTTGTTTTTACAGACTTCATGCAACTGCAAATTTGATCCTGCATCAAATTTTAGTATGAAAACCAGACCAAAAAAGAGGAAGAGGAACAATAAAAAGAAGAGCCATGTGAGACTTGCTAACAACCAGTTTTTGGTATGAACTTATACTCAATATACAACGCATGTTTTTGCATATTCCAAAACATACTGTTCTAAATTTGTATTTTGTTCCCCAAAAACGTTAACTTTCTATTATTCGACTTCTATCCACAATACAATGTCTCCAACTAGGCAGGCATTTTATTTTGATCCACCTGCCAGTAATCTAATGTTTTGCTATCGTGATTTTGTTGAAAACTGCTGTTTCTTCGACTAAAACAATTCTGTAACTTTGTAAATCCGTATTTAGAATATACATGGAAACCTTTCAGTATGAAATCACTTACATTGCATGAGAAGGAAAATTCTCCAATATAATCTTAACCATTGCTTCCTCTGCAGTTCTATCAGCAATTGTTACAGGACCTACAAATTCAGTACCCAAAAAAAAATCAACAAATTTAATGATTTATTCCATACGAACACACTTGAAATGAAAACACAATAAGCATAACCAATCTAACCGACTTACATAAAAAAAGTACTAAAAATTGATTTACATACTAAAAACAATCAACAATTAGGTCACTAAAACCCATAAGATGTAAAACCCATGCAAGATCCAATAATCTAAAACTCTAAATGAAAATCTAACCACTAAATCAACTTACTGAGATCTTCTTTATCAACAATTTCAAAATTCTTCCGGAAAAAGCTTCGAATGACTTCACCAGCAGCATCAGCAACTTTATTTCCAACCTGAACAAATGAATCCATTTCATCTATACCAACCCCTAATCTCACAGTTTCGATTCCATTAGAAGAAGAAGAAATGTTAGTATTAGTACAATTCAAACTCATTTTTGACCTAAATTGACTCCGCCGAAAATCCAAATTTAGGTCAAAGTTGAGACTGGAACTAGGGTATTGAAGATTTTGTTTAGTAGAATAGGAATTTGAAGTAATCGCAAGGATTCTTGAGTTCTGAGAAAGTAGAAAATGAGACCGTGATGAGAGCATTCTGTGAAAAGGGTTTTTAAATAGGCGGGAAAGTAATGGATTTCAGAATGAGAGAGAAGAAAGAGTGAGAAGCGTATTGGTTTGGGAAATTTTGTGGGTTTGGGATTCAGGAGTGTGAAAATCTACGTGGTAACCCGTTAATATTTCTACGTCATGTATGTTTCTTTTCTTTCCGTTTGGATTGACTCAAATAACTAAAAAAATATGCA
The DNA here is from genome assembly GCF_003573695.1 of Papaver somniferum. NCBI lineage: Eukaryota > Viridiplantae > Streptophyta > Magnoliopsida > Ranunculales > Papaveraceae > Papaver > Papaver somniferum. The sequence goes on from NC_039368.1 coordinate 109,034,928, forward strand.
AATTATTGGCTTGATCTTGCGAGTTAAGGGCCTTTTATCCATGATTCAAGCGGTTCTGAATCGGGACTTAAGTTTGAATCAAGTCTGAATTAGATCCGACTCAAACTAAAATATAGAATCGGCATGACATTTGATTCGTGCCGAATCAGTAACTGTGTCAGATCCAGAAATCGAGACCGTAAAAACACAAATGCCTTGTTAATATCTCACACTTACGGAAAAATTCTAAAGCGTGGAATTTTAACGGAGTGTAAGAGAAAGGGAGAAATAAGATTTTAATATCCTTAAAATGGTTAGAGGGAGACCGAATATGTGTTAAAAGTTATATCTACCCAACCTTTAATTATCCTTATCATGTAAAATTAAAACTAATTCAAAACCAAAATTAATTCACTAACCTCTTTCGCTTTTCTTCTTCCCAAAATCAAACAACAAAACCTATGATGAAAAATTTGAAAAAAGTTTTGGTCAAATCTTCATCGATTCTCAAAAATGTTTATAAAGGTTGATTCTCAAGATCACAAGATCAAGATGATTTGGATTGAATCCACCATCAACTGGTTATGATTCTAATGATTACGAAGGTGTTGAATCACAAATTTAAGATTTGGTGACTGAATTTTTCCAAACACCAACAATCCAGAATGTTAAGAATTGAAAGACCCACCATTTATTTTACCTTTAGTTTGGTTTAATATGTAAGATTGATGAATTTAGGTTTAAGAAAAACTTCTTCTGGATTGATTACGTCTAGGAGTTCTTGTCGACCTAGCTGTGAAAGGTTAGTTACGATTAGGAATGTAAGAAATCCTAGCCGTGAAGTCCCAGCACGGTCAGGTCTTGCAGTTTTTCTAGCCGTGAAGTCATAACACGGTTGGGACTTTCCTAGCCATTAGTTGTTCAGTATTTGCAGAAAACTAAAAAAAAAAAATTCTTTTTATTCGGCTACGAATCTCTAACCGTGACAGTAGTGTCCCTGCTATGACACTAGTTTCCAAGCCGTATGTTTATTTAACGGTTAGGCTTTGCAGTTTTTCCAGCCGTCAAATCCCAACTCGGTTGGGATTTTCCTAGCCGTTTTTGGTTTCATATTTGCAAAAAACTAGAAATTTTTCTTGTGCTTATATTAATTGTGTCATTTTAGGAACCGAGGAAAGGGAAAAGGCATAGTAGCGCCCTTCCTACAATTTACTTGGGATTGCCTCTGGGAGATAGATGTGGTGGAGTTGCTAAATGGGATAAAATTATTGATAAGTTTATTACAAGGCTTGCTGAATGGAAGAAACCATTACTCTCAAGAGCAAGTAAGATTACTTTGATAAATAGTGTGCTAGCCAGTATTCCAACATATTATATGTGTTTGTATGGAATGCCTGCATCTGTTACAAAGAAAGTGGGAAAATTATGAGAGATTTTTTGTGGAACGACAATAAAGGTATAAAGAAGTTACATTTGGTTAAATGGAGGGCTTTGTGTAGAATAAAGAAATCTGGAGGCCTTGGTGTAAAGAATTTAAAACAAACTAATCATGCACTCTTGTCAAAATAGACATGGAGATTTACAACGAGGAGGAAGCTCTTTGGAGAGTTATTGTTTCAGAAAAATATGGTTTTGATGAAGTCAGGTGGATTCCAAAAACCCAAAGTGCACTTATGGGAAATATGTTTGGAGAGCTATAATGAAGCATAAACCTCTTGTTTTGAAGTTTTTTAAATTCAAGGTCAATAATGGTAATTCAATTAGATTCTGGGATGACAACTGGTTGTATGATTCTCCTATAGAAACCTGTTATCCTAACATCTACGCATGTCCAGGGCTAAGCATTTGTCAGTGGCAGAAATTTGCAGTTCAGATGGTTCTTCTTATAGGTGGAATCTTTAAACTCCAACAACGCTCAATGTTGCTGCTAGAAAAGAATTACAATTTCTTCTCTCTGATCTTTCTTCTTGCAGACTAATTATTGACCAGGAAGATGAATTGCTTTGGTCTTTAACTAAAAGCAATATTTTCTCGGTTAAGTCACTTTATGACAAGATTACAGTGGAGGAAGATATTATTCACAACAGCTCTATCTTTACATTCATTTGGAATTTAAATTGTCCTCCAAGAATTGACGTGTATCTGTGGCATATTACGCATAACAACTTTCCTACAAGAGATTTACTGAGACATAGAGGAGTTGAAGTACCTCATAATTGTGTTTTCTGCAATTGCCCTGAATATAGTTCTCATCTTCTTTTGCACTGCTCTTTTGCAAGTGATGTTTGGAACTTTTTCTTCTTAAACTTAAGTGGTTTTTCTGCATACATTTGGACATCATTCCCTCTCTTCAGGCTTGGCATCTCTCTCCGGAAAATCCTGCAAGTTTGGCAGTTTGGAATCTGTTACCCGTGGCCATTACTTAGAGAATTTGGAAAGAAAGATAAGCGAGAACTTTTTCTAACAAAAGTTGCAATGCTACTTTTGTTGCTAACAAAGCAATTTACTGCCTTATCTCTTGGGCCTTAACTATCAAATATTTTGAGAGTGTAAGTTCTTCTACAGTTATGACTGACTGGTGTAACATTTATTTCTCTCCTGTATAATTTGGTAGTCTGTTACCAATTTTCTTTTACTTCTCTTCTTTGTAACTGCTACGCTGGTATAATATTTACACCCTCTATTTTTTTGATCGATAAATATTTCTTTGCCGATAAAAAAAAAGGCATATATATTTCATATCATTTCATTAAAATGAAAAGGCATATGTATATCATAGCATAAACTTAAAAAAAAAAGATCACTACATTGCAAATATAGGTCTTAATAATAATGATCGAAATCAGCATAGGTACTTTCTTCCAAGACATGATAGCAACCATGAAGGTTAAACTTCTTGCCATTGACATCCTCATAATCGGCTTCGACCATATCCTACCAAAAAAACAAAACAATTGTAATTTAATATTATTCAAAACAATAATTGATAAATGAATTAGTGAAAAACTTACTCTTTGAGTACGTGGTTAGAAATTTGAGATTAGAAATTTGATGAACGAATTATTGAAAAACTTACTCTTAAAGGTTTCACATTAGAAATTTGAGAAATTTGAAATTTGTAGTGTGTATCCATCAACCATCTCTCTAAAGCTCGCCTGAAATTTTTTACATTAGATTCAGGATCTAAAAGGTTTCGCAGCTTTATCTCAGTATGACTACCTATCCTCCGATAGTTTTTGATAATTCTGATGCTCGCCAATAAACCCTCAAGAATGTCTCTTATAAGAATGGATATGGTTGGGGTTTATCCGGATTCTCTATCCTACGACCCAAAACAATAACTTCCAAAGTTTTTTCAAGCTCATGGGTAGCCCATTTTTTGGGTAAGCATTAACAAGTTGTCCTTGTATAATATTAGCATCAACAGGTTGTCTATCGAATTCGTTTCTCACTTTCTTCGGTCTTTCCCATTTCCTGTTTGTCCTTGTATAATAATCAGTAAAATTTTCACCCAATATAGGTTCTTTGACTTTACCTTCAAGCCTTCTATGCATTGCACGTACTGTTTGCCAATGAATTTCCCAGAATTTGGTATGTATTTGTCTTCGAATATGGAAACAGAATAATTATACAATATTAATAAATTCTAAAATATAACAAACTATTAATACACCCTAATAAACTCTACTAGTATTATCTTAACAAATAGGCGGGGTAAAAAAAATCCAAAAAATCTGCGTACCTCATCCATGATAGTTGTTGTTGTGTTTTTTCTTTCTTTGTAGAAATTGGAAATCTGTACGAGTTGGATAATGATGCAAGTTGGAGATAAGAAAAATAATAGGGTTTTACAAAATGAGAAGCAGCAGCACGATGTTGGAATCATGATAAGTGAGATGAAGACAAGTATCCTTCGTCAATCTTTTCTTGATTAAAAATATCATGGTAGACAGCAATTCTTAACTTCTTATTGTTAGCTAAAAGAATATTTAAAGATTACATTAAAACTTAAGTTTTTATTGTTAGCTTAATTCTGAAATTCAATAAATGAATAAAATATTTGTTAACGTTTGTTTTCGGAAATGTTCTTTCGAAGGAAAAGTGGTTTGAAAATAAGAATAAGATTTATGTATACCTATAAAGTGTTAGATGGCAGTTACTAAATTGAATCGACATAAATTTGATTTAAACTCAAGGTCATTTGCATTGATATTGATGAGGTTTATGAGAAGCATTTAACATGGCTTGAAATTAGTATCATAAAAGTTATAAATCTAATGATCATAATAGAAGATATTTATCTATTCATCATCAACTCTTTGAACCTAGATAATTTCATCACGTATACTCCATGAAGAAAAAATAAAGCAATTCTAATCACTTCTGATTAAATTTAGTTGAAAACACAAATTGAGAATCACAAGTTAACCAAATAGTAGAATTAGAAAATGTAATCTAAAGTTGAAAGCCTCATCACAAGTGCAAATGATAGATTCTTCTACTGTAAGACTTCAATATAGAAAAACAAAAACTTCAAATTAAAAGTGAAAGGGGGTGTACAGTACCAGATCAAATGGGGAGAGAAAAACTAACCAATATGCGAGATGAACACCATCTAGGTTTTAGACGTGTAAAGAAAAAACATTAAAATCTTAAAGGTATCATGATGTTACAAGACTTTAAAGAAGATTTTATTGAATGGATTATATATTCTATATTTCATTGTTTACAGATTATTCAATTTGTATAAATGAACAAAGATGTTATATTCCTTCAAGTAAATTATAAATCAATGTGTTATACTCTTGACGTACATGTTCTTTCATTTTTTAGTTATATAGTCGTCTTGCAGCTTCAGTTGCACGGATGCTACAATAAGGAATCATTTTCTAACACATGTACAATATTGAAAAGTTTCCAACGAACTAATTAGTATATTCACTTAATTAAAAGCAGAATCTGTTATATTTGATCTAAGATTTATCTCTTCTAATGATCGGTACATACATGTTAAGAAATTCAAAGATGCATTTGCCAAACACAAAACAAAAAGGTGCAACATGGGACTAGCAAAAGGCTTGGAGGAATAAGAGCTCCTAGCTATGTCTGCAAATAGAGATCTCTCCTTCAATTATGTACCGAAACAAAAACCAATTTCTGTATCTGCTGACGAGCAACTAACGTTGGGAGCAGTGGGAGTATGAAATTTGCGCGTCACAAATCAGGGTTGCAAAATCATCGTATAATCAAACCTAAACAAATATGATCATCACAAATCAAACCATTAACAAACATCAAAACTAAAAAGATAGATCCTGCAGAAGGAATGGAAAAAAACCTTACCTGAAACCCAAGTGTGTTTGACGTCTTTCGTGCTTCCATATGTAATCTTCCCTCTACAAAATCTCTCCCAAAATCTCTAGATTTTTATTTACATATAAAACTCCCTATGGATTTCCAAATAACAATGATTTTATTTTCTAGGGACTTGAAAACTCTCCCGCAACTCACTTATCCAGTAAACCCTTTTTGAGAAATGAGAAACTTTTTACGTACCGGCGTATATTGTGAGGGTGTTTGTTTTCCTTTTTGTTTTCCCGACTTGTGTTCATGATGAGTGCCAAATATTGTATATATCTATCCCTTTTTGTTGGCATTTAACTCATCTTTTGTGCAGTAATTCTACATTTTATCCCATATTCTGTATTTTCATTGTTTTCAAGAATAAATATTTTTATTAATTAATTTTGCATTTTTAGGTAATAAATAAAGTCTGGATGACTTGCGGAGCAAAAAGAGCAGAAAAGTAGTGAAAAGCCGGGAGAAATCACGCAAGGAAGCCGCGAAGAATGGTGCGCACAACCTCATTTTCTACACACAAAAACGCCTCCGTTCTCAGCCATCAGATCAGTTCTCAGAAGCATCTGATGGTCGCTCCTTCATAGAGCATCAAAATCTGAAGTCTCTGCCAAGTTTTGGGCGCCGCTGCCGGGGACATTTTGCATTTAAATATACCTATCTTTGAGGCCTACCAAGTTTTTGGCGCCGCTGCCGGGGATTGGTGTTGTGTTTGTCTTGTTGTTTTATTAGCTATTTTTGCATTTCACTGCATAGCATTTGCATCTGCCTCACTTCATTTGCTGTTGGACCTGCTGTTCTGAACCAGTTTTTCCTCTGCTGGGACGCCACCAAGGAAAAGAACCAAAACCCAACTGGGTTTTTGCAACAATATCAGAGCAGCTGGGTTGTGCTTAAAAGGTAACCCATTTAAGAGAACCCGAATTGTGGGCTTCCAAATTTTTTTTAATTGTGGGCTTGTAATATTAAAGCCAATTTTTGGGCTTCTCTTATTTTTCTGTTGGGTTTGTAATAATTTATTTGTGGGCTTGTTTGTTTAATTTGTGGGCTTGTATTTAATTTTTGTGAGCTTGTTTAATTTGGACTTGTATTTTGTATTCTGGGTTTTTAAACCCAGCTGAGCTTGTAACCGATCACGCTAGTTGAACTCGTTAGTGGGCCGAGTACCCAAATTCTAGGCCGAGATTTTGGACTCAGTTCCACCAAAAGTTTTCAACCAAGCGAAGCCAAAGCAGATACAAAACAAACAGTGGGCTTGCTCCCATTCAAAAACCAAATTTTATTTTCTTCATTTTATTGTTCTCAAAAAAAAAAAAAAAAAAAAAAAAAAAATTAACTTTACTTTTTTCCCTGAAAAAACCAAAAAAAAAAAACCAAAAAAAAAAAATCTTTTGCTCCCAATTTTAAAACCAAATTTCTACTTTGCTCCCATTTTTAAACCAAATTTTCTTTTCAAATATATCCCATCAAAACCAAAATTTTCCCATAAAAAACCAAATTTTTGAAAACCCATTAAAACCAAATAGTGGGCTTTGTGTCTTTTCAAAATGGGCCAACCTCGTGCTCTCCATGAATACATGTATCCGTCAATAAAAATTCCATTATCATGTATTGTATTACCTCAAACCAATAACCCTTTTAAAATAAATGCAAGCATGATACAAATACTTCCTATATTTCGAGGGTTCGATTCTGAGAACCCCTATACTCATGTAAGAGAGTTTGAACAAATTTGTCGGACTATGCAACCTGATCATATTCGAAGACTCTCTGAAATTGCGTGTTTTTACATTTTCTTTAAAGGAAAGGGCCAAAACATGGTTTTACGGTTTGAGACCACAATCAATCAACACTTGGGACCAACTCACAGATCTATTTTTCAAAAAATTCTTTCCACCATAGGACCATCGCTATTCGTCAAAGTATCAATTGTTTTGTCCAATTGGATGAGGAAACTGTTTTTCACTATTTTGAACGTTTTAATGATTTGTTGAGTGAATGTCCGCACCATGGATTGAGAAGTGGAGACTTGTCGTCATCCTCTATGAGGGACTAGACTTTAAATCTCGAACCATGGTTGAGTCTATGTGTAATGGTGAGTTTATTGATAAATCTGTGGATGATGCATGGAATTTTTTAGCCGAGATTGCAGAGAAAACCCATCAATGGGAATCCGTTAGGGAAACAGGAACAACACCACATGATATGAATCATCCCTATGAATTAGAGTTTTATTCTTGTAATAGCTCCGACCTTAGGATTGAAAATTATCCTAGATTGCAAAATCCCTATCATGATGATGATGATGATTATGATGTTATGTTAGAAGAACATGTCTATACTGAAAATGTTATGGAACCTTTGGGTTCAAATACATTAGGCTTCTCTGCCCCGACCTTAATGCATGATATTTCTTCTAGTATTCCATGTGATCTTTCCCCTGATGTGCCGATACACGAGAATAATTCTGATTGTGATCTTGCCAATTTGATTGATGATTGTGAGCATGATGTGACATGTGTAGATGAGTTAGGAGATTTTGATTTGATTGATAATGATATGCCTATTCTTCTACCTAAGTCACAATCTGATGGCCTTCCACCCAACCTAGATTTGGTTTGTACCCATATTGTCAAACCGATTTTTCTGAAAATTCCTAATCTAGGATTGGAACTGTGTGCCTCCCAAGTCCTCTTGGACTATTTTGTTTCAAAATATAACACTTTTAAAGAGCCACAGTTGGAATGCATTTCTTTGCCCATCCCGAAAACAGTCCATTATGAGTTAGACCTTTTGAATCCTGAACCCCTAAAATTGTTAGATTTTGTGCTTAAAAGTAAACCTGTTGAAAAATTTAGGTTTAGGGGTGATTCATTCGGTTTTTCACTCTCACTCCCATTTAAGTCCAATTTTAGTGTTTTGAAACTTTCTATGTCTCTACACTTTTTCTTTTGGGTTGATCCTCAACTCTTTAGACTTTTGGTGTATGGTGAATTTTTTGTATATAATCAAGTAGATAAATTTTAAAAACCTTTTTTTCCTTTTGTATATATTTTGCTAATCCAATATGATCTCGGCTGAAATATGTTGGATTGTTTGCCTTGAATAACGGAGTTTTAATTCTGCTTTCGCCGAAATCGGGTATTCTCTCTCCTTTTACTCTACTCAGCATGTCCCTTTCCATATGTTGCATTTTAGTTCTTTCCATATTTTGAAACATTGAGGACAATGTTTAGTTTAGGTTTGGGGGTATAGAGTAAATACCATGATAATATGCCATAATTGAAAACGAACTCCTTCTTCTTTTTGAAAAAATTGAAAAATTCAAACAAAATTGAAAAATCAAAATTCCAAAAAAATTAAAAAATTGAAAAAAATCATAAAAATGGAGCTCATTTACCTTGAGATGTTGACTCTTGTGCAAATATGTATTTTTATTAGGAGTCTTAGTCTAGATATTTAGGCACCCTGATTCTAGCACAATTCACATAGTGATAAGAAATTTGCACGCGCACGATCTACCAATACATGTATGGCCTCGATCTTCAAGGTGTTTGATAGGAAGTTACGATTTCCAATCACTTTAGAATACTGAACGAAACTTGACTAGCTTGTTCTTTGGTTGGTTGGGATAGAAGGTGGAGGTTACATTAAGAAAGACAACCATCGAATTTAACTGGGTGCATCAAAAAGGGCTACCTCTTGCAAAGTGTCATGTAATTTTTGTTTCCTTTTGTATATGTATCAAAAGTGTTTAGCAAAAAAAAAAAAAAATAAAATAAAATAAAATAAAATAAATCAAGTATTTATCAATTCCATCCTCTCTTGTTCCAAAAATAAAAAGAGAATAGTCAATGTAAATAAGAGTCATGTAAATAGTCATCTTTTGTTGTTTCATTGTAATAAGCAAGGAGGGTGTATGCCATTGATGTACAACGCGAGTAATTGTGAAATACCTCCAACTCATTCACAATTCTCGTAAAGTCCGGACAGCTAGCTAGATTTCGACCTCAGTTCTTAGCCTGAGAAACTATCTCTTGGTGATTAGTAGTCATTACTTCAGATCTTTCTTTACACATGTGTAGATACACTTTACACTCTTATCACATGTCTTTTTTTGTTATCAGTGCTAGGATTGTGCCTTCGATAGCTAGATTGACATCTCCATTTTGCTGTGAGCTTAAACTGTTTTGCACATGTCACATTTGATGGAATATGAGCTTATATTTTGACCTAGAACTTTGTAGGTACGTTCTAAGCAAACCTTCACGAGACTTCAACTCGTCCACTAGGGACACTTAGTGGTTTAAAAGGCTTAGTGCATTACGCTAAATGCATTCGAGAGACCAACGACAGTGGTATAGTTAGGATTTCCTTAGTTTTGTTTTACTTGAGGACAAGTAAAATTCAGGTTTGGGGGTATTTGATGAGTGCCAAATATTGTATATATCTATCCCTTTTTGTTGGCATTTAACTCATCTTTTGTGCAGTAATTCTACATTTTATCCCATATTCTGTATTTTCATTGTTTTCAAGAATAAATATTTTTATTAATTAATTTTGCATTTTTAGGTAATAAATAAAGTCTGGATGACTTGCGGAGCAAAAAGAGCAGAAAAGTAGTGAAAAGCCGGGAGAAATCACGCAAGGAAGCCGCGAAGAATGGTGCGCACAACCTCATTTTCTACACACAAAAACGCCTCCGTTCTCAGCCATCAGATCAGTTCTCAGAAGCATCCGATGGTCGCTCCTTCATAGAGCATCAAAATCTGAAGTCTCTGCCAGTTCACCAGATCTTCCTGCATGGTCATGTATAAAAGACCATAAATTACGCCATATGAATAAATCGTCTCTTAATTGTTCCTCCCCAAACCCTCTTTGTGTTTCTAATCAGAAATAATTTTTTGTTAAGTCAGCAATTAATATTCTTTTTTGACGTGAAAAAAAAGTGTTTGATAGACATCAACAAAATTTTGATTGATCGGCTCCGAGTCCATTTTTTTGGGGGGATTTTTCGAGCGCCTCACAATAAAGTCAGACAAACATTATCAATTGAAGCTAAAAGTGTCTGTTACCAGTTGAAGCAATTTGAATAACCCTCTCTTCTCAAATTCAACAAGCAATTTGAATAACCCCCTCTTCTCAAACTTAACAGTGATGAAAAACTCGAAAAAATGTATCGTAGGTTTGATTAGCTGACAAAATGATTCATTCATGCCCTTCCTCACAATAACATTAGTTTGAATTCATTGTTTCTTGCTTAAATAAAATATAAATAATTTCTGTTGTTTTCCTTCCACATTAAAACTTTCTCCTCAAATAGGCTACTGGATAAACAACCAACAATACATTATGAAAAGGAAAAATAAGATTTAGTAATGCATATATAAAACTTCTATGAAATAATAAGTTTAGGACCACCCCAAATGCATATATAAGATTGTAATAAATTTTTGGGTTTCAAATTCATCCACAGAACTGGCAATTCAGTGGCTGACAAGTTAGCGGCGGAGGTTAGGAGATCTTCAATTTTTAGTGTTTGGAAAGAAGATATGCCTGCCTTCTTAGATAATCTTATTAGGATAGACAAAAGGAGTATTTTGAAAGAAGGTAGTAGTATTACTACCAATGTTTCAGGCAGAATTGAAGGTTTGTTGTCTAATGATCACAACAGGGCATATCTCCTGAAGTGATAACCTGGCAACATTACACCTACCACTTTTTTTTTTCTTCTATGTATTTGTTTCAATTTTCTTTTGGGTAGTATATCTCATCTTTACTATCAAAAAAAAAATCCTATTATTTTAAAGAGATATTGTATAATCGATAATTTAGTAATTTATTATTTTATAAAATTTTAGAATAAAGTGTTTTATAAATGTATTAATAATATATTAATTTAAAGTATGATTTCTATTTTTTTTTTAATTTTAACCATTGTGGTTTGACACAAAGTACTTAGGATGTGCAACCATTGACCAATTTGATATAAATTTCTAGATAATGAAACATTGGAAATTATAAACACAAAATTGATTAATTAACCCAATAACGACAATTCCTGGGTGAAAAAACATGTAAAATTTGATAATGTTTAAATGGAAGTGAATGTAAAAATATCCAGGATGTAAACAGTTTCATCCTACCTATTTTAAAATATTTTTTCTTATTTTTAATTTGCATCAGTATGCATCCAATTTTACTCTCGCTATTTTTTAAGTTTAAGCCAGGATGAATCCAAATTCATTCTTACTATTTTTTGGTATCCATTTCATCCATACTAATTTTTACTCGTCCATTAGAATCATGTTTTAAAAATATTTGGGCAATTTACCCAATTTCTCTATTATAAAAACATTAATATTATGCTTCATCCAATGTATTCGCAAACCCTATCTTAATATAAAATAGTATTTACCATATAATGTACACATAAACTTGATATATATGGAAATTATTTTTTAATTTCTAATATAATTATTATTTTATATAATTCTTGGGACATAATAATGTTTAAGGGAAATTTTTGGAATGTATTATATTATAATATTATCGAATTTATTATTTTAGCATTAAGGGCTTGAATCGGGACCATAAAATTCTATTATTTTAGGGAGAATATTATATTATAGAGTATTATATTTAAAAAGTGATATTCGGCTTAGAGGGGAGATTTTCCCGCCATTTTTATGTGTTACGACTTGGACGACAAAACATCCAGCCGTAACTGGTAAAAAAACCCATATTAAATGACAATTTTTAACGGATTTGAATCAATTAAAATTTCTATTGGGGATTGATTATAAGGTTTTCCCGACTATTTTCAGATTGATTTCACCATTTCCTTCAAAGGTTTTCAAAAAGTTCATCAAAAAAATCACCATTCTCCTTTTATATCCTAGTCCGAGACTTAGATATTAATAGACTAGAAATCAAGACTTATAGTTTTGGCAACTAAACTTGACAAACAATCTTGAGATAAAAACGCTTGCGAGTTCGACCGAGCAGTGCTCTAACAATCTCCTCCTTTGTCAATTTTAGTGACAAAACTATCAATACATATGAAATACAAAATAAATAAACTTTGCAGCTTCTCTTCCACATGCATGCTCCTCTTGGTTCTTCAACATTACTCGAAATCTTCGTCACTTCCTAGCACTCCAATGATTCCAAAGATATTCAATGCAGCATCATCGTTGTTGAAGATCGGTAGCCATAACAATGAGAAAACAAAAGCTCTCAATCATTGTTAAACAATATCATAGTATTATTACACAACATCAAAGTTCAATTGCATCACAACTTCGAAAAAAATACTATGGTGATATGTATCACTCCCCCTTAGTCAATACTTCATCTCACATGAAAACCACTCTCCCTTACATAATGATCCGAAAACCATATGTATTTGTAGTGCGAATTACGCATTAATTCTTCCCATTTTTGTCAATAAAATTGGCAAAGGTACGAAAGCTAGTGGGATCCTCATGAAATTTCCATACAGGCACTTCATGACCAAAAGAAAGTACATATCAACTTTTTAGATGCAATCATATAGCCGAAGCTAAATGCATTCATCAAGGAGTTTATAAAGATACAAGATAACCCCTGTAATATTCCACATCCGCACTCCCCACAAAGATTTGTAAATTAAGCACAAGTTCAATTAAGAACTCTCCCCCAAAAAATGTCATTCTCGAAAGAAAAACAAGAGCGACCTTACTTTCAACATAAAATAAGGATTTCTTTGGACAACACAAATCACATAAGAATATGAATTTGTATCCAAAATATTCAATTAAATAACCACAAGAGAACCCATGATTAATTTAATCGGAAATGCTCAACATAAGAAAAATTACGGAGCCGCACAGTATATAAAAAATATGGATCAGGGAAGATCAATACTGTGGAATAGACAAAGATTCATTCTATTTCTCATCACCATTTGCACAATGACATATAATAGACATAATATTTGTAAACAAAAGCTCATCCTATCTTCCATTAATATTTGCATAATGACATACAATGGGCTTATCTTTTGTTTTGTCAAAAGTTCATTCAATCCTTTATCAATATTTGCATATCGACATAAGAAAGACTTAACTTTTGACCATGTATGAGACAATCATAGTTCACGGACTCAAACACACATATCTCATAAAAAATTGCAATATAGAAAACCATAAAGATTAATAATGCAAAAATCATCTTCCAAACAAACTTTAGAATTTAAGCAAATAAATCTAAAAACATTGAAAATGAAAATTGTTGGACATAGCTATGTGTAATCACAATAATGGATATTACAAACTCTAGTTATTCTTCCTAAAAACACAAGAATAAAATTCTCATAAGAAGATTTCCTAGACAAAATAAAATCAACAAGCTAAAGAACAAAGACAGGCTCTTTTGAAGGGTAATCAGAATAATACATGTCAGTGTTTGTCTGTCTCGTTAGGACACTGGGTTCTTCTATATTTGAGATTGACGAATCATTCTCTTTGATAGACATTGTCGAGACAGAGTTTCTGTTTCTGGTGATGCGTTTGACAGAGATATCATTGTCGTTCATATAGTCAGACCGCTACAAACACAAACTTATAAGGTCTTTAATGTGTTTTCCTGCTCTGATACCAATTGAAAAAGCGGGGGTCTAACAACCACACCTAATATTTCGCTTAGCAATCTGTATCTACAAACTGCAATATAATTTTAAGAGAATCAACTAGACAGTCAGACTCAATCTTATAAAAAGTATATCCAAGAGTTATATCTCAATTTCTCGATTTAATACTTACTCAAGCAAATAGAAATCTGCGAGTCTAATTGAACACAAGAGAAATTAACTTGAACGGTACCAAAAACCAATGTTCAAGTATCAATAAATTTCAATCAACAACCAAAGGTTGGATTTACCAATTGATCGATTCAACGCACAACCTGTGATATTTCAATTATGTAACAAAATATAATGTGGAAAAGAAATAACACAGACACCAGAAGTTTTGTTAACGAGGAAACCGCAAATGCTGAAAAACCCCGGAACCTAGTCCATATTGAACACACACTGTATTAAGCCGCTACAGACACTAGCCTACTACAACTAACTTCGGTTTGGACTGTAATTGAACCCCAATCAATCTCACACTGATCCAAGGTACAGTTGCGCTCCTTGCGTATCTGATCCCAACAGGATACCACACACTTGATTCCTTTAGCTGATCTCACCCAAAACTAAGAGTTGCTATGACCCAAAGTCTAAGACTTTAATAAACAAATTTGTATCACACAGAAAAGCTTACAAGAATAGATAAATCCATCTCCCACAGAAATACCTACGAGTTTTGTTCCGTCTTTTGATAAATCAAGGTGAACACGAACCAATCGATAACCCGGACTTATATTCCCGAAGAACAACCTAGAATTATCAATCACCTCACAATAATCTTAATCGACTAGCGAAACAAGATATTACGGAATCACAAAGATGAGACGAATATGTTTATGACTACTTTTATATCTTGCCTATCGGAGAAATTAATCTCAAGCCAATCATACGATTGTTCTCAAATATGATAGAAACAACAAGATCAGATCATGTTCAACTATAGAGAAAATAGTTGGGTCTGGCTTCAAAATCCCAATGAAGTCTTCAAGTCGTTAACCTACAGGGTCTCGATAGAAACCTAAGGTTAAAGGAGAATCGGCTCTAGGTTATACAACCAGTATCACACAGGAGGTGTGGGGATTAGGTTTCCCAGTTGCTAGAGTTCTCCTTTATATAGTCTTCAAATCAGGGTTTGCAATCAATGCTACCTTGGTAACAAAGCATTCAATATTCACTGTTAGATGAAAACCTGATTAGATTCAAGATAATATCTTTCAACCGTTAGATCGAATCTTAGCTTGTTGTACACACATGAAATCTTAGCTTGTTATACACTGTTAGATGAAAAACTGTACAAGTTGTTGGTTCAACGGTAGTTCACCATAGGTTAGCCATATGAGCACTTTCATATCAACCTTATTCTTCTTTACCACAACTAGTTCAAATGACAAAATGAACTAGTTAGAGAGTTGTTCAATTGCTCATATCTCGTAGAAGTATACAAGACACAATTGAAACAAAATCAGTTTTGATTCACTCGAATCGATTCATGGACATTATAGCCACGGTTTGCAAAGATTGCATTCCTTAAAATATAAATGTCTTAGTTCACGAATTAAACTATTTTTAGAAAATAACCTACTTAAGTACGCATATTGGTACGTGGACTTAAGTACTCGGATTAAGTTTGTTTTCAGTTCACAAACTCCAGTAGAAATTCACGGGACGTGAACTTCCGGCAGTACGCGGAATTTAGTTCCGGTTATCCTGAGCATCAAAGTACGCATACTTTGGTTCAAGGATATTGGAATTACACACATATGAGTTGTCTCACAATGTTTATATCCAACCATGGTTATGTATTCTAAACTCTCATTTCAATCATTGAAACATTCTTAGAGGATGTTATATAGTTGTTGTTCACAAACTATTTTTCGTCAAAGCGATTTTCAAGTAATTGAAACTAATATGACTTTCATCACTAGTAAAGATGAACTTGTCCAAATTGAAAGATTATCAACACATATTTCGAGAAATAGATCGGCGAGATAAACTCAGCTCGAAATAGTACATGTGTATAATCATAGTCTATATAGCAATACGACTATTGTCTCAAGATAGGAGATAAAGTATACTTTTGAGTGATAGATAAGTTCAAGTCTCCACATACCTTTTTGTCGATGAAGTTCCACCAGTTCCTTGAGTAGTTCTCCGTCTTTGCATGATGAACCCCATGGAGTCTAGAGCTCAATTATAATTTCTATCCTAGTCTGAGACTTAGCTATTAGTAGACTAGAAATCAAGACTTATAGTTTTGGCAACTAAACTTGACAAACAAGCTTGAGATAGCAACGCTTGTGAGTTCGACCGAGCAGTGCTCTAACAAGAACTTCTTGGACCCATGTTGGTGTAAAAACAACCATGGAATTACAAGTGACACCCTCAGTAGGTCGTCTATAAAGAGCATCTGCAACCACATTGTCAGCCTCTTTCTTATATTGGATGTCATAATCAAATCCCAATAGCTTTATCAACCACATTTGTTGAAATGTAGTAGTGAGCTTTTGTTCAAGAAAATACTTGAGACTTTGATGATCAGTTTTAATAGTAAATCTTGTGCCTTGTAAATATTGTCCCCATCTCTGAACAACCAAGACAATGGCTAAAAGCTCCTCTTCATAAGTAGAAAGAGCTCTGGCTCTTGGGCCCAAAGGTTTGCTGAAAAAGGCTATGGGCTTCCCTTCCTGAAGTAAAACTGCTCCAACACAGAGATTACTAGCATCACTTTCAACCACAAATGGTTTGGTGAAGTCTGGAAGAGCAAGAAAATGGGTATTGCTCATTGCTTTATTGAGTTGCTCAAAAGCATGTGTTGCAGCTTGTATCCAGAGGAAGGATTCCTTCTTAAGAAGATTTGTCAGAGGTTTACTAATGAGGCTTTAACCCTGTATAAATTTTCGATAGTAACCAGTGAGGCCAGAAAAAACTCTCAGTTCTTTAATATTTTTAGGCACTGGCCAACTTTGCATGTAAGCAATCTTATTTGGATCTGCACGAACCCCTTCAGATGTGATAATATGATCAAGGTATTCCAATGAAGGTTGTCCAAAGCAGTATTTGGACATGTTAACAAAGAGCTGGTGTTGTCTCAATAATCCAAAAACAACTTTGAGATGCTCCAAATGCTCATCCATGTTTGGGCTGTAAACAAGTATGTCATCAAAGAAGACTAGAACAAATATTCTCAAGAATGGTTGGAAAATATCATTCATTAATGCTTGGAATGTAGCAGGAGCATTGCTTGGAATATAGCAGGAGCATTGGTAAGGCCAAATTGCATTACTTTGAACTCATAGTAACCGTGTTGAGTTCTGAATGCCGTCTTGAAGATGTCCTTGTCACTGACTCTGATTTGATGATACCCTGCTCTTAGATCAATCTTTGAAAAAACTGTAGTCTCCTTCAATTCATCCAATAATTCATCAACAATGGGAATTGGAAATTTATCTTTAATAGTAATACTGTTTAGCTTCCTATAATCCACAAAAATCTCCAAGAACTATCTTTCTTTCTAACCAGAAGTATGGGAGAAGCAAATGGACTGTGACTAGGTTGAATGATTCCAGTTTGGAGCATTTCCTTGACAAATTTCTCAATTACACCTTTCTGGACATACGAAAATTTATAAGCTCTTTGAATCACAGATGTAGAAAGAGTTTGTAAAGGTATTTTGTGATCCAAACTTCTCTGAGGGGGAAGTTGGGTGGGTTCCTGAAAAATGTCATGAAAATCATGTAACAAGGGTTGTAGAATGTCAGGAGTAGTGGGTGGGCTAGGTGTTAAGGAGATGGAGAAAAAATGACCCACAATGCCATGGGAAGTCGTAGAAAAAAAAATTCTTGACCGATTCCCCACCAACCCTAAGTAATGAAGAAGATGGAGAAATACCTTGTAAGGTAATCTGCTTGTTATGAGGACATCACCTAAGGTTCTCAACCAATCTGCACCTAGTACAATATCACACCCACCCAATGGCAACAATCTTAAATTCTCCACAAAGTTGTGTCCTTGCATACTCCATTGGAGGTTAGAACACATCCCACTACTGACATTTTGTTCACTATTGACAATTGTGACTAGCATGGAAGGAGTTTGCTCAATGGAACATTTAAGAGAAGTAGATAATGTGCTATCAATAAAAATTGTGGTGCTACCTGAATCAATAAGAATATATACCTTTCTCTTAAGGAGTAGACCCGGAATCCTGATGGTGTCACCAGTAGCACTGTCCGTGAGAGCATGTAAATATACCTCTATGTATGATTGGATTGGTGACTCATTTGCTTCCTCAAAGACTTCCTCATCCTCTTCATTTTTTGTGGAGTCAGTATTTTCAACTTGAAGCATAAAATCTTCTGTGTTCCTTTACAAAAGTGGCCCTCCTTGTACACCTCATTACAGTTATAAGCTCTTCTTTTGTTCATTTCTTCCTGAGACAGGCGTTTAATTATAGGAGAAGTATTGGTGGTTTGGGGATGGAAGTGAAAAGGGACTTTGGAGTGGGAGGAGAAGATTTTGGTGAAGTGAGAATAGGCTTAGGTGGAAAAGTTGTGGATGAGTACTGCCTATTTGATTTAAATGAGTTGGTAAAGGATATAGTAAATGGCTTGGTAGATGAGGAAGCAAGGTTAACTTTCTGCTCTTGTAATCTAGCAAGGGAAACAACCTAAGAAAGTGTGGCTGGTTGAAACATGGAAACAAATTTACCAATTTCCTATTTGAGACCACTAAGAAAACTCATGACAAAATAAGTCTCGGTAAGAGAAGGATTCATGTTAAGCACTAAAGCTTTCAATGATCCAAAATCCTCATAATAATCATCCACAGTTGAGCTTTGAATAAGTTTATTAAAACTACCCACAAAATTTTCTTCAATAGGATTTTCAAATCGAGCACACAAATGAAGAACTAGATCTGACCATGTAATACGAGGTCTATTGACTTGAAAATTTAAAAACCATTTCTCAGCCTTACCTTCTAAGTAGATTGCAGCAATATTCACTTTCAGATGTTCCTCAATATTGTTGAGGTGAAAGTACCTTTCGCTTTTCTGAATCCATCCCCTTGGGTTATCACCATCGAATTGTGGAAAATCTAATTTAGGGACCCTGTAATGTTGATTATGAAAAAACGGCGGTGTGTTATGAAAGAAATTATTATCAGCAGTAGTTTCATTGTGAGAACTACTGGCTCTCTCAGGGTTTGGTTGAGTTTGATATCTTTCAAACAACTTCAGCACTGTATCAAATTTTGTGCTCATCGTATCAAATTTACTATGTAGATCCGTCAGCTCAGATTTAATTTGATCTTGGGCACCTCCGAGTTTCTCCACATATGATTCAACTTCTTTTAATGTCATGATGAAAAAAAATTTGAACAATTTTGATCTGAATCGAAACGACTCTGATGCCAATTGTTGTGGTGTAACAACAACTAACAATCAGGATGGATGAAAATGATGAAATGGAAAGATAAAACCTCAAATCCACAAGAGGATTGAGCCAATTCTGGTTCTAAAAAAACTCAGCCACAGGAATTCTTTGTTAACTAATCAATTAACAAAGGAAATTAATTAAGGCACCCTTAAGAACTACTAGAAGCAGACTCCTCATGTTGAGTTTAACTGTCACACTGTGACACAGTATCATGTTGTTTTGCTCGATTCTGTCATACGTACAGATGATTTTTTTTCTTCTAAAATACGATCTCTGGCACTACTAAACCTGATACTATGATTCTTGTCATTGATGCTAATGGGAGGCAGGCAAGAGAGCATGCGCACCTCATAAGAAGCTTTGGGATCGATCAAGTCATATCAAAAACGTAGATGCCAGAAGTTTTTCTTTCTCGGTTGATCTAGTAGTCGTTAATATTTTTTTTTAGTGATAACCGAGTCAACAATCGATCAACTTAGTGTCTCATTTAATCAGTAACTCATTAACCTAGTTTATGGGCTATGGATAATAATAGAAAAGGACAAATTTAAAATTATAATCAACCGATACTGACCAAAGTCGAATGGACTATAATTAATAAAAGTGTGGGTTATATTTAAGAGAAGCCTTTGTAAATTGAGGTGCTTTAATTCTGTCCAATTTCTTTTATAAATCCTTGTAATTTTTTGAGGTTGTTAACGAAATTTTTGACCTAACTAAAAAATTATAAATGCGAAACTGTACAACTGGTGATTTTTCACGGGGAAACTCTTATTTGGAGTCTGAACATAAATTTTAGCTGAATCACCTGATTCACAAGTCAGTGGACAAAACCAGTTTGGCATTAACAATATCTGTGGCTCACGCATTACAAACTGTAGGAAGGATGTTCTGTCGGCACTTTCATCAGTTAGTGACTGCCGCCTTATTGAGATTCACTCTGTGCAACTGCGCCTCATTTAGTTATTCGACTTCGATTCCTTGTAATTCGAGAGAATCAAGTTCTCGTGGTCTTTTGTAATATTTGAGCAAGAGTGAAGAACAAACAACGCTCACTGAGGAAGCGCCCATAGCAGCACCAGCAACCCATGGTGGTAGCCGAAACCTGACAAACGGGTACAATGCTCCCGCAGCAATGGGTATTGCCATGACATTGTAAGCTAGTGCCCACACATAGTTTAAGCGGATTCTGTTAAATGACTTTGTGGAGAGGTCAATGGCAGTGACTACATCTTCCAGATTGCTTCTCATCAAAACAATATTTGCAACCTCGATAGCTATGTCAGAGCCGGCTCCAATTGCCATTCCAACATCTGCAACAGCTAATGCGGGCGAGTCGTTAATGCCATCTCCAACCATCGCCACCGTGAGTCCTTCCCTCTAGTATAGTAGCAAACACAATTGAAATACAGGTGAGACAAACCATGATAGGTAGATGAATGGAAACAAACGATTACGACGAGTGTACCTGCAGTTCCCTAATCTTTTGTGCCTTTTCTTCGGGTTTGGCTTCTGCCATGACAAAATCAATACCCACTTCTTTGGCGACAACATTTGCTGTCATCTGACTGTCTCCTGTTACCATCAAAGTCTTTAAACCCATTCTCTTCAAGATTGATACTACTCTACTTGCTTCTGGCTTCACAGGATCTGAGATTGCAATAACTCCCACGACATGTCCATCAACAGCCACAAGAACTGCTGTATGACCCAGACATTGTGCAGCATCCAGGAAATCAATTGCAACACTAGGAATGTGATGGTCAAATTTTTGCATTAAACCTTTGTTTCCTATTAAAATACGTTTTTCGTTGACTGTACCCTTGACTCCATGGCCTGTAAATGACTCAAAGTCAGAAGCCTCTGGCCATGCCTGCATCTGTACATGGTTCTCTGCGTGTTCTACCATGGCCTTGGCTAATGGGTGCTCACTGTTAACCTGCCTCATAAACAGGCCAAAAAAACTCAACTTCACATGCAATGTGTCATGAATGATGAACATAGTTTGAAAAAGGAGTAGTATGTATGACCTCAGTTGCGGCTACCAATTGATAAAACTCCAGAAGAGACATGTTTGTAAGCAGATTGGTAGTAACAACTGTTGGCTTTCCGGCTGTTAACGTCCCCGTCTTGTCAAACACCACGCAATTCACCTGACAGATTTTTTTTTTCATTGCAAAGCATGCATTTTTATTTAGAGCTGAGCAACCCAAGTGCAAAGCATGTATAACAGTGATATATACCTTGTGTGAATTTTCAAGAGCTTGGCCTCCTTTTATGAGTACACCCTGAGAAGCACCTACGCCAGTTCCTACCATCACAGCTGTAGGAGTTGCCAATCCTAATGCACAAGGGCAAGCTACCACCACCACTGATATCCCAAACTGTAAGGCCAGCTCAAACTTATCCATGTAAGATGGGACCCACTCTCCTGGATACAGGCCTAACATCCCCAAAGTGTACCAGCATGCCCATGTCACAACCCCACAACCAACCACCTGCAACATGTAGCCAAAAAAAAAAAAAAATTCTCTCATTATGTTATTGACTCGCATTTTGCAGGCGAAAACATCTAGAGGCAAGGCTATGCGTAAACCATACCAATGGGACAAAGTACTGTGAAATTCTATCAGCTAGCTTCTGCACCGGGGCTTTCTCCATCTGAGCTCCCTCAACTAGCCGTATGATACGAGAAACTGCAGTATCTGACCCAACACATGTCACTCGCACTTGCAACACTCCTGACCCGTTCATTGTCCCTCCAATGACTTCGTCACCGTTCGCTTTACTAACCCACTTCGACTCCCCGGTGATCATACTCTCATCCACCTGACTCTCTCCCATTACCACTAATCCATCTACACTGACCTTCTCTCCCGGTAAAACCTTCACCAAATCATTTTTCTCAACTAGCCGCCTATCAATTACCTCCTCTGCGGTTAATCTCCCCTCTTCATCGTAAACCATCAACCTTGCGGTCTCAGGCGCAAGCTTCATGAGTTTCGATATGGCGTCACTCGTCCTCCCCTTTGACAATGCAACTAAATACTTTCCTAGAAGAATGAATGAGATCAGCATTGTAGTTGTTTCGAAAAAATCTTTGTTATCGAAATCTTTCGATGTTGAAGACCTGATCACAACATAGACTGAATAGAAATAGGCAGCATTTGTACCAACCACGACTAAGCAATCCATGTTGGCACAATGCATCTTCATGGCTTTATAAGCTCCAACGTAAAACTTCCAGCCGATAACAAATTGCACCGGAGTGGACAATACACCCCGGAAGAGTGTCCCAAATGTGAGCATATTGACTACTCTTCTCTCAAGGAAACCTTGTTTGAAGGAAGGAATGTAGGAGAACACCATGGATGTGAAGAACACTGGGATGGTGAAGACAAGGCTCCAGAGGAAGCTGCGGTATGAATTTGTGATATCGCTGTTTTTCAGTTCAAAAGCTTGTTTTTCTTTCTCGTCGAGAAGTGATGCCTTGACTCCACTGGATTCAAGTTCAGATATTATGTTTCTGGGTCCAATTAAATCAGATAAATAAGAGATGGTTAAACGCTTGTTAGATTGGTCGAGCTCTACGGCTTCAATACCTTTTAGTTTCGCAATGGAGCTGGTCTTTAACAGTTCTTCATCTCCGATTGAATTCTCGAGTTTGAGATAAAGAGTGGTCGTGTTCTCGTCTGAGGAGATTACAGAAACTTCAAAACCCATGTCTTCACTTGCTTCAAGCAATTGAGATAAGGTGACCAAACCGGCATCGAATTCGACTTCGGCTATCTCAGTGGCCAAAGCAACTGTAGCTCTTTTGACACCATGAATGTTCTGGAGGGTAGATTCTATACCAAGTGAGCAGGCACTGCATGTCATGCCCTGGATACGGAAGCGGCATAATGACGAGGACTGGAAGGTGGTGGAGGAGGAGGATTCAGTCATAGGTTGCAGTTTTTTTTTTTGGTAAAAGTGGAATAGTCTCAGTCATAAAAAATTGTCTCCGTTTCTTCATTTCATATATGGTGATTTCTTGTACTAGTAGTGTACTATGTACTACTACCAACAGGAAGTACAATTTTATGTGCTACACTAATATTTATACTCCGGCCACTGTCTACTTGGAACTGCATTATCTGTTTAACCTTCCTTTTTCTAAAAAAAGCTCTCTTGAAGAATGAAGAATTTTTACTCATATTTTCTTTTGTTTAATCGGGGTATTAGCGTATTATAGGAGGATTACACCTTTCTTCTTTAATCCATACGATACCTTTACAGATACTGCATGAGTAATGCAGCCAGAGTTGGCTTTACCTACCTTATTTATCAATCATTTCAAAGAGATAAGCAACCCTTTTACCAGTGTTTTGGTGATATCAGGTCATGTTCAAGACTTGCATATATAAACAACAGGTGTACGTGTTTTCTTATTCATTGGATCCCTTAAAACTTCACTGATGACGATGAATCTATAATTCTTGAACTTTGATGTCTCAATCTACCTTTCAGGTCATGATAAAAAGAAAAAAAAAATCAAACTTTTCTTTTTTGAACTAGTGCACTAGATACTACTACTCCCAACATAAGGAAATGATGATGGGTCCTAAACTTTTAGTGGTGGTGGAGTCAGCACCAAATTATGCCAAATTTGCTATTCCATGATATGATTTTGCAGGAAAATCAAGTTAGTGGCATTCATCCATGACACAAACTCTATCTTTGTCTGTACCATGGTATATGGTGATGAAAAGATCAATGTCGACAAGCCTAATTAACATTCTTGCTGCCCCAGTTGCTCCATCTTCTCCCTAAGGTTTAATGACTTTTGTTTTTCACAAAAGATGAAAGGTGCTAATCCATCTATATGAAGAAAATCTTTTTTTTCATGCTGGATTGCTTGTGACTTGTGCAAAATCACAATTAACACATTGCTGCTATTACAAAACGCGAATCTAAAGGCAGGTGGAAACTCTTTCTTGTTGTTTTCTTGTGATCAGAGAACACTGACATTCTGTTTTTTTTATAAAATATAGAAAAACCTTAGACATGCAATATTGTGACCCATGCTCTGCACCACAGCGGCCAAGAATAAAACCCATTCCCAAGAGTATAAGAAAACAGTCCACCTTTTATGAACTGGATTCGTAAGAGTTTTAAGTGAATCCTCAAGCGAAGTGATTGACAGCATTTTAGCACTCAGGGGAGGCATTAAGTTTTTTGATTGAGTATCAAGTTATCAACTATCAAGTGGTAATGTTTGATTCGGAAGTTACCTTTTTTTTTGAGATTGTGCAAGTCCTTCGGGATTTCAACAGAACCAAGCCATCAAACCAAGTACAGTGTGGTGGGGAAAAATATAACTATTGCAGATGCACCACGGGTTTGGGTGAATATGGGAGTCGAGTGTCAAGCAAGGCCTGCAAAGTCTGTAAAAGGCGGAAAAAGTAGACAAGATGAGTAAAGGAAATCCTCCCACCACAGATTCTTGGATATTTCTGCAAGCCATGTCCTTCCGTGGCATTTAACTCGAATCAATCCTAGAGTAACTCAAATTTACGGCATGCCTTAAAATTAAGTTATCCCGTTAGCCCATTTTGATCCCACACTATGGGATGAACAAAAGAGAAAAACGGAGGAGCAAATTAACCGGATTTATTGGTTTGCCCATTGCGATCCAACAAGATCCGTGCATTTCTTCTCAAGATGCGCGGTTCTACTCCAACCGTTTCCGCTAAGCCGTGCGTTCTACCCTAGCTGCTGGAGGTACCACACAATCCGCGCGGCCCTAGTTTGCCCGCCAAAGGATATATCTGATGTGTTTAATCCAACGACTACCTTGGAGTTCTCTGATATATCTGATCTGTTTAATCCAACGACTACCTTGGAGTTCTCTATGAATACGCATTTTTCCTTCATTTCAGTTACACCTTCTCTACACAATCTCATACC
Organism: Papaver somniferum; assembly: GCF_003573695.1. Classification (NCBI taxonomy): domain Eukaryota; kingdom Viridiplantae; phylum Streptophyta; class Magnoliopsida; order Ranunculales; family Papaveraceae; genus Papaver; species Papaver somniferum. Next base: position 109,060,323 of record NC_039368.1, read on the forward strand.
ATCTCAATATTCATTTTCCCTTCATTTCAATCACACCTTATCTAAACAATCTCAACAACCACAACAACAATCATGGCAACCTTGGCAACAAACACAACAAAAATACACTAGAATTCGTGGTGTCAAATTTACAATGGATGGAGATAAATCAATTTGTAGGATATGTATTATGTACAGTAGATCAAAGTAATGGTTGCCAACAACATGAGTTATACATTTTATGGAAAGATATTTGACAAACTTCCAGAAAAAACCGGTAACACCAATTCTCATGATCTCGACGGGTGGTCTCAGCGTTTTCATGCAATTAGCAAAGACGTTAATGAATACGTAGTTTTGATCATGCAAATGTTCCGACGCAAAAAAAAAAACAGTTAAGGTGCACCAGATGTGGAACGAAGATGCCGAAAAGAGTGGCAAAGATCCGACAAAGGTGGTTTTCAATATGAAAGTTGTTTCAACAATCTAAGGATACTTAAAAAATTTAATCAATATGCATTGGAAAGTAATCAAGTACCAACAAGATCCAATTTCGCAGGATTTTCAGAATGGTGCACCTACTTCCTCCAGAAGAAAATGCATCTCCACATACCGGGTCTCCAAGTAGTCAGAAACAACATAACACCAATCTGGAAGTTAATACCAATGTCAAAAGTATAAGTAACGGGGGTCAGAAGGCCGAAAAATTAGCGAGAGACATATCCCAAATAGCAGCAGAAGGAGGTTCAAACGATTTTAATTATTCTGAGCACTAAGAAATCGAGCATCAGGTAGAACAAGATAGAAGAACATGAAAAAGAGAGGTGTCAAGTACACCACCAACTTTTTCGTTTTTGATAGATCTATGAACCTGTGTAATACTTTTAACAATCAAAAGATGCGGAAAAGTAAAAAGCACACACATACAAGAATTTTGTTAACGAGGAAACCACAACTGCAGAAAAAAACCGGAACCTCGTCCATATTTGCACACCAAACTGTATTAAGCCTCTACAAAACTAGCTACTGTCAGACTTCGGACTGGAATATAGTTGAGACAGAATCTACCATCCAAGCGATTTAGTTATAATCGCGCTCCTTACGTATCTTGAACCTCGCGAGGCTCTACGCAATTGGTTCCCTTAGCTGAGGTCATTTATAATTTAAGTGTTGCTTCAACGTACATGAAGACTTTTGATACCAATCTACCTATAATAGATAAGCTTATTTGGTTTCTCTTTAAATCAAACATCAAGGTTTGATTTTTTTTTCAATATACAAAGCTAGCAAACTTTACAAATTCGGCACGCTTAAACTCAGTTAGATGAGAAGTCTGAATTTCTAACCGCCTCTCAAGAACAATCGCGAACTACACGATTAAGAATAATTTTCGAATATCTATCTTGAGAAATCACAAATTCTGAGACGAAGAAAACTTTGTGATTATTTTCAATCTTGCCTGAAAGATATTACAAAAACCTCAATAACAAAAAAAAAAAAAAACAATTAGGATACACGAACTATCAAGGTAACAAACCTGTTTTCAAGAATCCCCAAGTGAAGTCTTTAAGTCGTAAACCTAATTATGCCTTTTTAGAGGAAACCAAGGTCAATAGAGAGCCACTCGAGCAATCAACTAGGACACAACGTGTCAAGGATTAAATTTCTCAGTTGAATGAGTGTCTCTATTTATAGATGTTCGATACTCAAGGTTGCTTAGAATTCAAGCTCAGATAACTTGAGATTCAAGCAAACACTTTCTCTGTTTAGATGAAACTCTAATTATGGTTTTAAGTAAACATGTGAGAAGTTTGTATTGAAATCACATAGAAGAATGTACACAGTGGTCTGGGTACGTGAACCGTGTATAATAATAGTTCTTGAAAAATATTCCTTTTGAAATTATAAACAATATCATGTTCATTTAAACACTTAAGACTTTAATCAAGATGCACATACAAAAAGTTTTTTAGTGATCATAGATTGTTATAGTTTTGAAAGTGGTAGTAAAAGTTCGTTGCTCGGACTTGTAAAGATTTAAAAATAAAAATATATACACAATATTTGTCACAATGGGCGAGAGGTACTGGGACTAATGATTCGGCCAATTTTCATAACATAGGGCTCAATGATTTATTCTCAACAATAATCGCTCAAAACATAAATTATATTGACTCTTATTTGCCAAAGTAGATTTTCAAAACATTGATTGTAAGTCCTAAGCATGATGTATCAAAACACCTAAGCCAAGCATACATCATCAAATTAAATAACAACCAATTAATTCAAATCATATTTCAATTTTAAATTAATGCAAAAGTCTTAAAAAGAATTAATGAAATTACCCCAAGTATGAAGTTTGGCCTCCTCCGTCGTCCCAATGTTGGGTTTTAGCTCATCATAGTAAAAATGCTCTCAAAATAATTATTTATTGCTCAAAAAGTGGTTTACAAATGATGAAAAGGTGTAAAACAATTGAACAGAAAAATCGCAACAGAAATAACTGTTGCAAAGGCGTTGTTCAGCTGTTACAAGAAGAACGATAAATGATAACTGTTGTTGTACGACTACTACGACCCACGAGTGTGCGTCTTAGACACTGTTGATAAACGACTGCTGCGGCGAGTCCGTTCTTCGTGTTCTTCATCTTCATCAATGGCGGCAGCAGCAGCAGAGAGAAATCATGGTTCTCGATTCTGCAGCGTTCCTTCTCTCCTCCCAACTCTCGACACCCTCTCATTGATGCCCCAAGACCTTATATATACTCGCAATCATCTAAAATCTCATCAATCAATCAAATATATTCGGTTTTACTCTCCATGCAGATACGGGGAATAATCACACCACAAGAGTATTTTCTCGAATTTAAACCTCTTACCATATTTGTTTCGGTTAAACAGGATGGTATAAACCAATTGGAGCGAGAAAAATGTCCCAAATCTTCTCGAGTTTAATGGAGAATATTCTCCCATACAATACGCCCTTGTTTTCTACTCGTGGGATCAAACAGGTTTTCCAGACAAATTCGATCAGATTCGATACCCGCAATATCTTCCTTAGGATAAATCACAACATCCTACCAAATTTCAGCCATTGAATCTCCCTAGAACACCATCAAAAATCAATCGAAAATTCTGCCAGAGAGTAAAAACATTTCCCGCCAAAACAAATTTTGAATTTTGAAAGAAGGTCGCCCCTTATCTAAAGTGTTGGGGTGCGAATAGTAATTTTGGGTGGAAATAGTAATTTTTCTGGATTCATCTGGCACATTTCTGGGACGCTTCCGGTGCATTTCTGGGGTGCCTACGGTGCATTTCTCCGGGGTGTAAAACACTACTTTTTGAGCCTATTTCGCCGCAAGGGCTTATTTCTCTAAAATTTCCTACAAAGACATAAAATAACGAAATTAGTACAAAATCGAGTGCCAACAATATAGTATTGAGATCAAATTAGACACAAAAATGTGTCTATCATAGATGTCGTAGAGGGATTTATGAGAGTCATGGAAATACTAAACATATTTTAAAAATAAGTCTTTGAGCATCTGTTAAATATTCACTGGGACCGTTGGTGAAACGGTTCGTGAATCGCTAGGCAATTCATGAATTCAGGGCACAACGGTTTGTGAAACTTCCAGCGACTCGTGAACTCATATGACCATGGTTCGTGAACTAGGTTCGCCAACCGTTGCCTTTTCACCAATTCCAAATCACCACGGTTCGTGAACTGTGTTGGTGAATTGTCACATTCTGAACTTTACGGTTTACGAACTGGTTCATCAACCTTTCTGTATTCCAGAAACTCAGATATCCATGGTTTGCGAGATGGTTCGCCAACCTACCATACTTCCAAATTATAGTAGTTCTGAATATCTCTTTTTTGATGTTTGAAACCTTCCCAATTGCCAGAGATATGAATATCATTGCTTGGAGTTTTTTTTTCAGATGATCCATATGACACAAAAATAATTTTTTGAACAATAAATTATTTTGAACATAAATTTCTTAGGACTAATGAACATCCATTGCTTGAATCATATTTCGAGATCTTTAACAAGACAAGCTTTACTCAAAATTTCTTCTTTGCAATAAATCTATTATAAGTCAGACGATATAGTCTCAAATAGAAAATGGTAAAGCTCGTGAGTAAATAGAATGGTTAGGTCTTCACATACTTTGTTGATGAATTTCTACAAATATGTTCGTCTATCTTCAGTCTTCGAGGGTGCTGTCTGATACTCAACAACCAACTTTTATACCTAGTCTGAGACTTGACTTTGTAGACTAGAAATCAAGATAAAGTTTTGTTCATCCAACATTGACCACAAGCTTGAGATAGAAAACATGTGAGTTCGACCGAGAAGTGCGCTAACATAATAGATCAGGGCATAATTTCGAAAAATTCGTCTTTCGCGAGAACAACATTACAAAGATTTTAATAGGAACCAACTACTCTCCATGAACTCTTCAATAATGAATTCACGACGACTTATGTAATGGAAGCAGAAGGTGGATAAGGCAACAACAAAACCAATAACTGCCCGATATGAAAACGGGGATGACAATGCCAATGTCTCGGAAGAAGATGAAGACGAATATCGTTTTGATTAAATATACTGGTGTTTGAGGGCAAAAACTGATTTTGTTGTTATTGGTAAATTTGGGTGTGTTGATGAGAAACAAATGTACTACACATGAGTAATTTTGAGTTCGAGAGATCAATCTGTAAGACTCTAGCCTAAACCAAGAAATGGTCGTTCCAGATTCAATTCGGTCACAAAGTGAAAGAGAAGGGTTGATATTAGAGAGGGAATCGAAGAAGGTGTTTGAGATCAGAATGTTGAATTATGAAGGTGTGGCTATTTTATGACTTGTATCAGAATGTGGAACTGGCTTGCAAAACGTAAGCTATCAGTTCTTGGTGTTTTCTGGATACTTGTGTTGATAACACTTGTGTTGTGTTGAAATAGGCTGAAATCCTATTTATACAAGTCGTTGAGTGCACGCCTTGATCTCGTAGGAAGTGGAGGTGATTAAGCAGTGGAGAAGTGGGGTTGTGTAAAGAGTGGTGATCATCACGTTTCCATTATAAGGGAGAAATGATCACACTTTCACCCACTACTCCCATTGATGTTAACCGTCCGCTTTCCTGACACTTTCTCATAATGGGCGCGTTACACGCCGCACACTGTAAACCGCCAGACCAATACCCCAGTGAGTATCTCCCAGTTTGTGACATGTTTGATGTCTCGAGTAAATGGGTCAAGTCGTGGGACTTGCCGCTGAAAGAAACACGTAGTGCTTTAGGTTAAATAACTAAGTTATTTGTGAAGTCGATATTCATGAAATATCGTATGTATTCGATGCACGTAAAGCATCGCTTTTAAACAAGCATCGCTTTTAAACAAGCATCTCCAAATAATCAATGTGCATGAAGCATCATTGTTTTGGAGCTCGATCGAACCAGTCACGGATTGAGCGTCTCAAAAGGAGCACGACCGCCCTTTTTCAGGGAGTTGGTGTGTGCTACGTACGCATCCCAAGGAGTGGTCGATTAGTTCCTATATGAGAATGACGACCGGTAGCCATTCTAAAATCCTATCGGTCGATCCAAGTTAGATCTGTAACGCTTAAATCGGCTATCCAAGTTAAGTGGCTGAGGCGATTTGTGGCAGTTAATGGTTGTTGTTGAATTACATGCAAGCAGCACAACTAGTTACCTTTGGGCGATCGCTTGGGATCCCTATGAGCTAGTTGTTGCTTGGAAGATTGTCTCTCATGAAAGAAGAGTGGATGGTGATCACAACGACATCTTGTTGGTCACCTGAAATCAAATCTAGGCCGGTCAACTCGTCTGGCGAAGTTTGACGGTGGAGATGATTTACGGCAGTTGCATATTGGCGTTGATTTAATTTTAGGGTTTAGGGGATGCGCGGCCAACCCTGTTTTGGCTAGTCGAATCAAAGTGTTGGGCACTGATTCGAACAGGCCGATTGGCCATGTGCAAAGACGAGTCATTGGTGAATATGCTAACATCTCCTGGGCCATCTAAAATTAGATCCAAGCCACTCGATTCGGCTGGCGAAGATGGTTGGTCGTGATCGATTTGCGGCAGTAACATACTGCCGCAAACACCAATTAGGGTTTCAAAGCACCTCGTTCACCCCACTTATGGTGAACGATTCTATACGCTCTTGGCTTTCCATGAGCAAGTCGATCGACCAAGGGTGGAGATGGGTTGACGATGAACGCGACGACACCTCATTGGCCATCTAGGTCGTCTGACCAGGATGGCGAAGATGAACGGACACGATCAACTTACGACAGTTGTATGATGTTGCAACCCCTACTAGCTTTTTGGAATAGCGCTTTCGCTTTAGTTTGGGCAAACGTTTTAACACTCCCGGGACTTTCCGTGGGCAGGTCGATCGACTAAGGGAGAAATTAAGCCGCCAATGAACACGCCAATACTTCTTTGATCGTTCGAGATGCGATCTACGCCGTCCAACTAGGCTGGCTAAGTTGGACGGACGTGATGGGTTTTGAGACCGGTTTTGCCGGTCTTAGTTCGTTTGAGTATATTTTTCCAACAACGAGATCACCCACATTAGGGTCAATCGTTAAAAGCGCTGTGGATGTTCTTGATGGGATTCGCTCGGACGGGATGCTAGTGGGACCGCCCGTGGTCATTGTGATGATCGCCTAATTCTTCCAGGAGTAGGCTAGGCTTATTGAATTGCATTGCCAAATTGTGTGGCCTTGATCGTTTCTTAAGACTGCTATTAACAGTCTAGATTTTCCCTAAGGAATTTAAGCGTATTCGATCGAGCTAACTTAAAAGTCTTCAATTGAGTTGAAGCAACTCTTAGTTGGTGTGACGTCATCTAAGGGAATCAATTACGCGGAGTCCTATTGGGATTCAAGAGGTGTAAGGAGCACGACCGTACCTTAATCGATGGGATACCTTTTAGGGATCAACTACATTCCAGTCCGAAGTTAATTGGTAGTAGACTAGTGTCTGTAGCGGCTTAATACAGTTTGGTGTTCAATCTGGACTAGGTCCCGGGGTTTTTCTGCATTTGCGGTTTTCTCGTTAACAAAACTTCTGGTGTATGTGTTATTTATTTTTCCGCATTATATTGTTTATCTTTATAATTGAAATATCACAGGTTGTACGTTGATCAATCATAGTAGAGACATCCGACCTAGTTTATTGGATACGACTTGATTGACTCTTGGACATTGGTCTTTGATACCATCCAATAGTTATCTCTTTGTGGTTAGGTTCACAGATTGGAATCTGTAAATGTTCTAATCGAGAGAAAGACAAATAACTCTAAGATATTATTCCTTGATTGAGTTTAACTCTCTGAGTTGTATTGAGTTTGTCCATACAGATTGCCTAAGAAAAAAGTGGTGGTGTATTTTGGTACCCCCCGCGTTTTCAGTTTTGTATAATGACCCTTATATTGATTCGCCCATTTAACAATATATGCATCCCACTTCTAGTGCATGCAATCTAGACTAACTAGCATTCCTAGAAAACTTCTAATTGTGTTTTGGGTAGAGATTACATTAACATCTATCTGAGTAGGTTTTTGTAAGAAAGTTGTACCCAAATCCTCAATTATTGTCTCGCAAAACATTTTGAGACATCTAAATGCAATTGATTTTCCCATACATATGTACTCATATGTGGAATCCGTTGGCACCCCATAACATAATATTTGGAGGGTTACAATGACCTTTTATTCAGGACTAAAGCCTCGTATATGTCGTACTAATAATTAAATAAAGGTTATACCTGACAGAGCTCAACAATAATCCTTTGAGTTAAGTTGCGGACCATGCAGAATCGATGCTAATAATCTGCATAGGAATACACATACACAAGATTAAAATAATCATGCATCATCTTGTCATAGTAAACATGTCGATATCGCCGCGTCCATCTTCTGGTCATAACTTCTTGTTGATCTAAAGGCTTTGATATCATCCCTGAATGTGATTGCAACATAAAATTTCACCTCCGTTTATCCTCAATTGCATCTTCATCCATTTGATGCAAAATCTATACATACATTTCTTGCTCTTCTTCATACATGGTTTCATCTATTTTCATATCTTCCTCAGAAGAACCAAAATCGGGATCATGGTTGAAAATTAAAAGTGATTGGATTTGAGAGAAATTGTGATGAAATCGATTGGATGAAAGAGTGTTGTGAGTTTGAAGGATGACATTGAGTAGTATGTATTGGGGTGAAAAATAGTTGTTTCGGTGACCGTTGGTAAACTAGTCGTTGACGGACTTGGCTAACCGCCAGCAGCTGAGCTTGTTCTACTAACGGTTTTATTTGGTCCACGAGGTCCAACTTTGGTTGCGCATTTCTTCTTTGGCCGTCAAATTCATTTTATCATAGTGGAAAATCCACTTTGTATATCCACGTGGCTTACCAAATAATTTTATTAGGTCATTCCCATAGCGATTGCCCTTATACTAGGAAACCTAAATCCCTTTCCCCTTAAAGAAAGCTCGTTTAAAAGATGAAAAAATAATAGAGGACGACGTCGTGTACAAAGACCATAACTGTGAACCTCCTTCCCAGTTTTTTCTATTTGCAGAAATAAATAAAAATTGTAACTTTTAGGATTTTTTTCTAATCTAAGCCCTTATTAACAATAAAAATAGGGTGGACACATTTCTCAAACTAGTAATCGAAAATTTATAGATTTCATGTCGTTAGAAAGTGATTTAAAAGATTTACGCAACGAGTATAAACACAACTGGCAATTTTACACACTCACCAGAATAAAATTTATAAACACAAATGATTATATTGGAAGTATATCATATAAAAATGGTAAGTATTATTCATTGTAGAATAAAACTAAAAAGGAAAAGACTCACTGTTCATGTAAGGGAGAGAGCATCTATCATAACTACAATCAAATAACTGCAATCAAATATGAAGAAAATTTAAAACTTGTAAATTCCATTTTGATTAATAAAGAATCTTAAATGTTTTTGGACTTTTCTTACATGCGACCACTTATTCTTTTGATCATAATGCACTTAGTTTCATACAAATCTTACAAATGAATAAAAACAACTAAACTCATTTCCCTTTATGACTATGAGATGTCGTACAAGTTTTATATCACTAAAGGTTTTATGCTCCTAAGTTACCAAGAATAATCTGAAAATCGGAGGGTACCAAATACATCATTCGCTTTTTCATTCGTGAATCTGTATGGACAATCCTTCTACATCAATAGTTTAGATCTTAACATCACAAGATCTGATCTTGCCAAGATCCTTATTTTTTATTGTGAATACAAGAAAATCTTTGTATGATCTAATTGGTCAATATACGAATCCATCAGGTCAACCTAGAATGATCTCGTCAAATTTAAAAATCTGAATTTTGCAAGACAAAGTATTGTATAATTTATATTTCAAGATCGAAATGTACAAGAACAAGTCATGTAAGATCTTTAGTTAGGAGCAAATATGTCAAGTTGAATAATATAGTTCTTGTGATATTTTAATAATATGATATACACTATGAAATAAAATAGAACAAGACACCAGTGTAGTTGATTTAAAGCTAATTACTACACCCAGTTAGAGATAAACTCACTATTAAGCTAAATCATACTAGAGAAAGAACTTGCATTTCACTGATATGATATTCAAGTTGGGTCCATTGAGAGAGTCAAGGATGAGATCCTTATATTTGAGGATAAGGTTGCATATTATAGGCTTGATGGAGCATCTTCTTGATAACCCGGTGCTCCTATGGGGGTACATTAGCTAGATTACACACATTCTAGAGTATTCCTAGACTTGGGCTTGGGATTAACTCCATACAACAATACTAGCCTTTGACTTAGCTTAGGCGCAGCTATCGACCGCCAAGAAAGCACCAATCAACATTTGTTTTGTAAAACATCGTGAAGGGAGCTAAGCCCCTGACCCGATGAATCTGTCTCTTGATTTGACTTCCCTTCTGAGTTTTTCTTGTTTGGTCATATCGATGATGGAAATAGGGATACGATAACATATGGAATATGGTATCCATATTCTCCATTTTTTATATTACCCTAAAGGTGACGATAATCTTTAGTGGTTCCTATAGCCGAGGGTCTTACATTTTTTTTGTATTTTTTTGTTTACTTATCATTTTTGTGAAAAAAGGGTGAGAAATATATGAAGTATACAGTGAGTTATAATCAATGAGAAAGTATATATGTGCTGAAAAGTATATATCTAAACAAAAAGAATAAAACATTGATTAGTAAGGAGAAACATATTATAACGTTCTGTAGTAATAATACGAAAGTGAATAAAAAATATGTTCGGATTGTATATATACCTAGCTTTCCACTGGTAGTTGCAACTGATTGTCTAGTGCGGTCATACTCATATGAAATTATCATTTCTGCAAGAATTGTCACTATGCATTCCTTAAGTCTCTCATCAAACGTCATCATTAGGAGGCCCAAACCTCGTACATCAATGTATATAATACCTTTGAGTACCTGTAATATTAGGAGAAGGGTTTCAATGAACAAATATTTTCTTGAAAAAATTTACCATTAGAAGGTGGATCTCCACTCCCAACTCCTCTCCGCAAGTTAAAAGTGAGTTTAATGTTTTTTTTTGTTTAGTTAAGAAACTTAAGACATAAAATTATTTTGTATTGGATTTTGATAGAATATAAAGTACGAAAACGTATTCAATGATATTTTGAAGAACAAAAAAAGTTTATGTTTGATTATTAGTAGATATATTTTCTTATTTGTACATTCTATCATAATCCAATACGAAATAAAGTTTTTGTTTGAAGTTTCTTAACTAAATAATAAAAATAAACTTACCTCTAACTTGCAGAAGTGGAGATGGGAGTGAAGACCCACCCTCTAATGGTAAATATTTCCAAGAAATTTGTGTTTTATTTGTTTCTTGAAACCCTTCTCCTAATAATTTACCACTCAACACTTTTCTCTTTCTTGTTAATAATGTGTTATTTATTATTTTTTTATACCATATTTACCCTTTCATAAATGTGCATGGTTAGTTATATAACTAATTAGGAGAATATTTATTAACTTTCCTGTAATAACATTATTCTATAACCCCATCATTTTCCTAGTTTTTTTTTTATAAAATGGATAATAATTTTTGCAATAAAAATATCTTATTTTGATATACATAGGATAATAATAAAAATATATATTTGGTACAATGTGAAAAAACACAACATTATCTCACATAAATATTCAAGACAAAAAGGTCAATTTTATAACAGGTGATTTCTACATCCTACAAAAAAATGACTCAGGAACCCATGGTGTGATGTTAGCTATCGTTATAATTAATGTTAAAGAATTTTCCAAAATGTAAATGAAACCAAACATACTGAATTACTAAACTAAGACCTCAAGAAACAAAGTAGATAAGTAAACTAAAGTCATTTTTACACAAGCTCATAATCCAACTTAATCACCATATGCTCTGAATCCTTCAAAACAAAAAACCCCAATTAAATCACCTATACCTTGTACTGAGTAAACTCATATGATGTACTCCTTGACACTTCCGGTATGAATGTCTATAGGGAATGATATAGTCATAGAACGGTAGTACATCTTAAATGCACGGTATGCTTGAGGCAAGAGATAGGGGAACATATCATTAAAAAATCTGAACTAACCTCCTACAGTCCCCCGAAAGACTACCTAAAAAGAGAGACAAAAGAAGTACAAAATTACAGTCATGAAGGAGGTAGAGGCTACACAAGAAATCAGAAAAAATATAGTCATGAAAGGATCTAGAAGCTACATAAGAAATCAGAAAAAAGAGGACCTTGATTTTACTAATATGCTCTTCATTATTTCTTATGAACCTTATAAGATGTACTGGCTTTACAAATTAATCTCTTTTATAGCAGGGTGATAACCTGATTCACTCGTCACTTCATATTTATTATGCACAAGTCTCTGGATATTAAATATTGAAACAAATATGAAGAGCCGTTAGTTCTTAAGTAGTCTAACATCTTCTGATATAAGATTCACTCAGACTAGATCAAAGTGTCGACGAGATCTTTAAAACTATTGTTAGATCTTTAGGGAGAGGACGACTTAATATCGTTCGGTGTTCAAATATGGACAAGGTCCCGATGGTTTTCTGCAGTACAATTTTCTTCATTAACAAAACTTCTGGTGTCTTGTGTTTTCTTTTTTCTTTCGTATTATATTATTTTGCCTTTATAATAGGAATTACACAAGTAGTACGTAATCAATTCTAGTATATAGTTCCATATTAATATGATCAATTATGAGACTCTTTTTTGTAGAATTCGTATCTTGAAAGATAGATAACAAGTTTCATACTTGGCAGAATTCAGATTTGATAATTTCGATACGACTAGATTGATCTTGGATATTGATTTTGAGATCGTCCAAGTACTCTTCAATATAATCAGGTTCACAAGATTTTTTGTCATGACTTTCTTATTGTGAAGAGAAAGAGATATAAAATACATATTGTCAAGGATCATTAAGTTGGTCTACTTGCAATTCTATTAGGTTTTGTCCATACAGGTTGCCGCACGAAAAAATTGGTGGTGTACTTGATACTTTCTCCTTTTTATTTACGTCACAGACTAGAAATCACAAACCATGCTTTGCGGCTCAAACAAAGATCTTGGGTGAAAAAAGCGGGGGTGCAACAACCACACCCAATAATTCGTTCGAAAATATGAATGGACTAAACTCCAATATAATTCTGAGAGAACCAACTTAAAAGTGAGACTTAATCAATAAATATATCAAAAATATTTATCTCTATTTCTCAACACAATCATCAAATCGAACAGATAAAATTCCGCGAGCCTGATTGATATGAGAAATAACTTGGACGGTACCAATACCCAGTGTCAATCAAGTTCTATCCAACAATCAAGGTCGGATTTATCAACTAATTGAACTATGCATAACCAGTGATATTTCAATTGTATAACAAATATAATGCGAAAAAGAAATAACACAGACACCAGAAATTTTGTTAACGAGGAAACTGCAAATGCAGAAAAACCCCGGGACTTAGACCAGCTTTGAACATCACACTGTATTAAGCCGCTACAGACACTAGCCTACTACAAGTTAACTTCAAACTGGAATGTAGTTGAGCCCTAACCAAGTCTCATACCGATTAAAGTACGGTCGCGTTCCTTACACCAGAAATTTTGTTAACGAGGAAACCGCAAATGAAGAAAAACCTCGGGACTTAGACCAGCTTTGAACACCACACTGTATTAAGCCGCTATAGACACTAGCCTACTACAAGTTAACTTTAGACTGGAATGTAGTTGAGATCTAACCAAGTCTCACACCGATTAAGGTACAGTCGCGTTCCTTACGCCTGTAGAACCCTTCCGAATTTTGCACACTTGATTCCCTTAGCTGATCTCACTCACAACTAAGAATGCTACAACCCAAAGTCGAAGACTTATAAACAAATATGTCTCCCTCATATATGTCTATTATTTATTCGATTTTTGTTTCGTTTTTTGATAAATCAAGGTGAATAGGAACCAATTGATAATCCGGTTTTATACTCCCGAAGAGCAGTCTAGAAATATCAATCACCTCACAATAACCTAACTGATTAACAGAAGAAGTTATTGCGGAATCATAAGAGTCTGAGACGAAGAACTGTTGTGATTACTTTTTATATCTTACTTATCGGAGATAAATCTCGAGTGAATCCTAGAGAAGATAAAACTCAATATGATAGAACAAGTAAGATCATAATACGCAACTACAGAGAAAATGTTTGAATCTGGCTTCACGAATCCCAAATGAAGTCTTCAAGTCGTTAACCTAATAATGGTTGTGGAAAAACCTAGGTTAAAGGAGAATCGATTCTAGTTTGCAACTAGGACACATGAAAGTGTCGGGATCAGTTTTTCCAGTTGCTAGAGTTCTCCCTTATATAGCCTTTCAAATCAGGGTTGCATACAATCAAAGCTAAGACAGCTTAGTAACAAAGCATTCAATGTTCACCGTTAGATGAACTCCTGATTTAAGATTCAAGCTAAGTCTGCTTAGAAATTGAGCAATCAATCTCCACCATTAAATGGTCTTAGCTTGTTACACACAAATGAAATATACATATATTTATATATGTGTAACCGTAGCTAAACGTGTATATTGAGTTGGCTCAATAACGTGTTAACCGAGGTTAGCTATATGAAAATTTTTATCTTAACTATATTTAATCTAACACTTCTAGATTAAATATGATGATCAATTAATCATGAAATATAATCAAATTAATCTAATTGTGTTTCAATTAGAGTTGCTCAATTGTTCACCATCTCATAGAAATATATATGATCAAATTGAAACAAAATCAGATTGATTCGCAATCGTACAAAGTACTTATACATGAATCAAATCATGAACATTAAGCCACAGTTTGCAAAATTAATTTGCATTTCTCAAATCAATTCATGAACATTATAACCGATTTTTGAACTTAACCATCGTGTTCGCAAACTGGGTACGCGAATAGCAGCTCCGGACCTTGGCCTAGTCAAGCTGTTCGCAAACTCGGTTCACGAACAACCGTTCCGGACCCAACTCAGTAAACCCGTTCGCATACTAGGTACGCAGAAAAGAGTTTCGTACCTTCTCAGGTAAATCTGTTTGCATACTAGGTACGCAAAAAAGAGTTTCAGACCTGAATCATCACAATACAGTTCACATACTAGATATGCATACCGTGTTGTATCCAGACATGGTTAATTTTTCTAAACTCTCATTTCAATCATTGAAACATCCTTGGAAGACAACAATGGTAATCTCACACATACCATTAGCTTCAAGTGATTTTCAAGTGATCGAATGATCAATACGAAACTTCCCAAGCTAACATCAAATGACAGTCTCACACAAATCATATAAGATGTTCAAGGTAATTTTCACATGATTATCTTTTGACTTAATATTTAGTTTCCAACAAATAAATTGTTTCCAACTAAACTCGTCAAGAATATGATGAACATAGCTAAAGCTAAAAGCTTCCAACACATATTTAGAGAAACAGATAAGCGAGATATACTCAACTCGAAATATCAAATGTGTATAATGTAAAAGTCTATATAGCTATACGACTTAGTCTCATTAGAAGATACAATAGAATAGACTTCTGAGTGATAGATAAGTTTTAGTCTCAACATACCTTTTGTTGATGAAGTTCCTCTAAGCTCCTCGGTAGATCTTCGTCTTCAATTGGTGAACGCCGTGAAGTCTAAATCTCAACTACACATTTTATCCTAATCTTAGACATAGTTATAAGTATACTAGAAATCAAGTATATAGTTTTGATCAACTAAAGTAGACAAACAAGCTTGGGATAGCAACGCTTGCGAGTTCGACCGAGCAGTGCTCTAACATTGAGAATAAGTTCTTCCTTGTTATTACCATGAGTTTTCCACTTGGTTTTTTGATGGAAAACTTGAAACGAACCCCTTGTATTAGGGCTAAAATGTAGTTGATATAATCTATACACCACACCCAAAGTAATTAGGCACAAGAGAACTTAATGAGGTGAAAAGGTTTCTCATTAGAGTGAAACCAATTATATTTTTCTTGTCCTTTAACTTGGAGGCTAAGTTTTTTTTTTTTTTACATGGATCATGAAGGCAAATCTTTTACGATTCAATGAAACGTAGCTACAGAGCATTGTACTAAATTACATGGAACATTCTCGAAATGTACAAGAAGTTATGGATAAAGCCAATGTTTTTATTTTTTTTTAGAAAATCAAAGTACCTCTTCATTAAGGAAATTCAAGGTTACATTGAGTTTTTGATTGAAAAGAAGAAAATAAATAGAAACATACCATATAAGTACAATACTGAGAAATACGACAAGAAAAAAATTATTGGAGTGCAATAAGTACAAGTATAATTAAGAACCGAATAGATCAGAGGAGTATTGGTTTTTCTCGGAATCATATTCCAACCATTTTGTTTGTTATTCTTCTTCAAAAAGATATGCTCCAAAGATATGTGTGATTTGCTCAAATCTCTTAAAGCTAGTGATGAAGATTTCGTCAAAACCATTCTTGTTGAAGATTTCGTCACCGGATAATTAGAAGACGAAGATTCCGGTGAAGATTCCACCGCCAAAGATAACAACGATGAAAAGTTCTTCGTTAGAGAACACCACTACCGATCTAAAAATCCCAAGCCCAAACGGTCGTTAGACGAAGCCACCTTAAAGGTGTAGAAACCTTACCCGTAAATAAGTAAAAAAAAAACATAAATAAACCTAACCTAAACCAACTACTAGCTAGGAAAGCAATAAAATAGCTTAATCTTGCTCGGATCAAGCCACTGATTTGATATTAGACATCCTAAATATGAGGGAGGATCCATGGAACTTTTAGATGGACAAGGTCAGATAAGATTTGCGTCATTTTCTCCGCAAAACTCAAACGACAATGAATTATCGTATTTTGATGATATATTCCTCTTATAATACTCTACATTCCTACAAAAAATGAACACAATTGGAGATGTATAAAACGACCATCTACCCCTTTGAATATCAACCGTTCAAATTTAACGGTTGAAATTAATATTGGTAGATGGTGAGGTTTGTTATCTCATATTGCGTTCAGTTTTTATAGGAGTGTAGTCTTATAAAAGGAACATATCATCAAAATATTACACTTAAATTCATTGTCGTTTGGATCTTGCGGAGAAAATGACGCAAATCTTATCTGACCTTGTCCATCCAAGAGTGTCCATGAATCCTACCTCCCTAAATATTTATATCTAACAGTATAACAAAAAAATTATGGGGTGATGATATAAGGGACCTAGGTTCGAAACTCGCCAATACCACAATTCTTTATGAACAAAAACAATTAAAAAAGAAATATGATATCATTAAATTGTAAATTTCTCGCTGCTTTAAAAAAAATAAACACTCAAATGTCCTTCCACTATGAGAACTTGCAATTGGGTGTTTGTCCATCCGCTTTAATAATTTTCCCATCCCACTGTAGGTACAAAACTGACAAATCTGCTGATACGGTAGTTTCGTCGGACTTGTTATTAGGCGCGGAACTTAAGTGTTTATTTAAGAAAGAAAAGAAAGAACTGGAAAAAGCCTGGAATAATCTACCATTTTCAGAACCTGGCTAAACGGGGGCCTATGAACATTAATTTGGGCCTATGATTACAGGACAAAAAAGGTTATTAAGAAATGAAACTACCAATTTACCCTCTATCAAATATTAATACTACTAATTTTTCCCATCAAATCCTAATCATAAAACTAAAATCATAAAATTAAAAATTAAAATTAAAATCAAAATCATAAAACTAAAATCATAGAATTAAAAACCAATATCAAAATCAAATTCAAATTCATTTCAATCTCTACTTCAACTGATCTTCTTCTTTTCTTCTCAACCCAATCCTCTAAACTAGGTTTTAGTAACATGCAGTCCCTCAAAAATTGAAAATTTTGCAATCAAATTTTTCCGGGTTTACCAGAATCGGTTAACGTTAATGTACATGTGATCTGATTGCAAATAGAAACGGTTTATGTTCATGCCCACAAAGACCGCTTGTCCTGGATATGTTTTCTGGTTCGATAAATTTGAACCAGAATCGGTCTATGTTAATGTCCACATAGCCCGATTAAGTTACGGTAGCGATAACCATTTTTCTGTAACTATTTTTTGTTGGAATCGGATTATATGTGCGTCCACAAAAACTGATTGTGTACCATTTGAATTCATAACTGCTTAGTCCATAATCGGATGACATTAGCAATTATAAAAACCGATTGTTGATGTATAATGCTAGCATCGGATTTTATATGTGTGTCGAGTAAACCGATTGTTGTAAGAAAAAATTCCCATTTTTTTTGTATCTTTTCTTTTTAGAATCGGATTACATGAGCACTTTTATAAACCGATGCCTTTTGTGCAATGTCAATAACCGGTTTTTATGTGTGCATTGTGTAAACCGATTCTGGTTATACCCGAATTAAAAATAACTATTATTATGATTTTACACGATTTCTAAATGAGTATGATTTCATACTCGATCGCAAAATGAGTATGAAATTTATACGCCAACTGAAATCGAGTATGAAATCATACTCATTTGCAGATCGAGTATGATTTAAATTATGTTTGATTTTTGTTTTCCAATAATCGGTTTTTTGTGTACATGTGTAAAAACCGATTTTTTTTGTGAATTGAAAAAATCAACCCAAAATCGGTTTATGAGTGCATGAACATATACCGATTCTGATTTGATTTTTTTCAAAAAAAAAGTAAAAAAAATAAAAAATCATGTTTTGATGATGAATCAAGATCAGTTGATTTCTAATTTAAATTCACCAAACATCAATTAATCACCCTATTAACACTAATTAATCAGAAATAAATTAACCATCATTTTTGGATAAAAGATTATGCTTTTTACCTTTTAGTGATCCTTTTCATCCCGTAGTTATAGGCCCAAATTAATGTTCATATGCCCACATTTAACCAGATTTGAGAACTTGCAATGTGGGCCTCGTTCCCTTGTTGCTTAGAGGCGACAAAAAAAAAAAACTCTTCTATGTTCGGTCCTCTTCAATATGGCTATCCGCGATCTAGCGTGATATATTTAATCTCTGGTCTTTAATAGCGTCGTCGAATAGTCCTTTGCCGATGTTGACACACATGTTACAGTACCTTGTTGTTTCACATATACCTTGTGGACACACTAGTCGGTAGGTGGTGTAATTTAATGAGCCTGGAAAATGCCGAATACTACATGAATGTCTCTTGTTTAAATTTTATGTGGAAACAATCAAGGCTGCTGATGGAGTACCAACTTGTTTGAGGGTGTACCAACCCAAGGCAAATATTGTTTTGTCTTATCAGTGTTCAGGTACACCCCCAATCAAAACAAGTCCCCCTATTAGCAACCTTGGAAACAATGAAATAAACTTTCAAAAGCCAAACCAGTAGTTATCTCTACTAGGAGGGCATCGCTAAGGACCACTAATTACTAGATCCTCCACATGTGATGACAAGTGATAGGTGACGATAGCTGCATTTTTCCGGAACCCTAAATGTTTGAATTCACACAATATAGCTTTCTCGAACGCAAAATTGGTTAAAAATGTAAAAATCAACAATTTCTTGGTGAAATAGACAGTTAGATTTTGATACTGTTTAAATGGATAAAAATATAAAAATAGGCAGGATGTAACCAGTTTCATCGTGCCCATTTTCAAATATTTTTTCTTATTTTTAATTTACACAGGATGTATCCAGTTTCATCCTTGCTATTTTTTAAATTTAAGGTAGGATGAATCCAGTTTCATCCTTGATATTTTTCTTTTTGACATTTCACCTAAACTATTTTTTACTCGTATTTAAAAATATTTGGACAAATGACCCATTTTCCGTTTCTCAAACACGTATAGGTTTGCATTTTTGGTTCATGGCCGGGGACCATGCTTGCCCGCATACCTATTTTGGTGATAATATGAGAGGAATAGGAATGGTGGGGATGAGTAAAACAGTATGGCCCCCAAGTTTGATTTCTTAATTCGAGCCTCGGTGCTTCTTTTAAGATTTTATATATTTCGTGTCTCGCTTTTTCTATGGCTCATAACATGGGTGGTGGTATCATGGTGTGCATAACACACCAAAAAGGTCATTTGTTTATTGGAAAATTCATTCATAGAATCATAGGATAATCCCCCACTCCATTCTTGTCTACTTTTTACCTATGATGAGTTTGGAATAAAAAAAAATCATCTCCCATTAAGAAAAACTGCTTCATTTTCATTTGGTAAAATCGCAGGAGGTTTATAACTAGCAACGAGAAGACAAGTTTTATCCCAAAATCTACAATGATTTATACGGGGATACCAGTCATACTAAGGACTGCTACTGTTTTATATAAGACAAAAAGATCCGATCCTGATCGTTGGATCGATAAAATGGTATCAGCTCCTAGTAGGACTGGTATCCCCTTTATAACTCGTGAAATCTACTGGTCTATGTCGACATGGTAATTTTTCATATCAAATCTAGACGGGGACATAGCCAGATATGAGAGGAAGCAAAAAAAAAAAAAAAACATTTTGAGGGCCACGGGTAAAACAGAGTCTGCTTAGAAACCTAATATATTACGAATATCACGCTTGGAAGCCGGTTATGCACTTATGTTCTTAACTGGCTCCGCCTCTGGATGTAGGATCCCGAATGTGCACAAATTATGTCCCCAAAAACTACGGATATTTTCACCAAACAACTTAATAATCATCTGTATTGTCAAAGTAAAAAAAAAAAAAAGTTGTACTAAATGTCATCAACACTGAGTAAAGCAAAAGCAAAGACCACCCAGCATTAGCAGCAGCATTATAATTTCACAATTATTTCCCCACGCGACCTCCTTCTTCAATTAACAATCCAAAAAGACATTTATTCCACTGTAACTAGTCCATTATCGTCCTCCTCCTCCCTAATAATTAATTAATATGGATGGATCTTTTTCACTTTTGTTTGTTTTTGCTTTGTAGTATGTGTTTTAAACGGGTCAGCTCAGCTTAATCGGGCACAAAGCACCATACAAAACCATAAGCGCATAATAGCCATTTATTTTATCTAAATGTAAAAAAGTGAAATGCTTTATTCATATTTCTGTCAGAGTCAAGCCAAACACAACTCACTCTACACAGTGTACTAAGAAAAGGAAGAAAAAAGGAGTAAAGATTTTTCAGAGCACCCAATTTATTGTAAATGTTATTTATGAGTCCCAGAAGAAAAGAAGAAGAAAGAAAGAAAGAAAACCCTAGCTAGGAATCAACAAACCCTTGTTCTATTTTAGAAGAGGAACAACAGGATCGAGTCAAAAATGGAGATTCTTGCAGTTTCAGGTACCAGGAGGAGGTATTATTATTGCTTCTTTTTAGTAGTTGTTTCTTGTTGTTTTGTTACTTTATCTGTTGCAAAACCTTTAGCTTCATTTGCATACAAAAGATTTGATGAAAAGACCCTTAGTTTTGATACTGAAATTGGGTTATATGGAGATGCTAAGGTTGTTAATGATAGTGGTTCTGTTGAAATGAATGGTAATATGGTTTGGAATTCTGGGAAACTTGTTCATAGAAAAACCATTCGATTAGGGAACCGCAAGAGCCCGGTTTCGTTCTCTTCGTATTTCTCGTTCTCGATTTCATCTGAGAATGGAGATGGACTTGCTTTTATGTTGATACCAAAGGGGTTTCCTTTGGTGAATGGAGGAGGATCATTTGGGCTTGGAGATAAGTTGGAAAATGGTGGGGGTAAAGTTGTTGCTGTTGAATTTGATACATTGAAGAATGTCGAACATGGTGACCAGAATGGGAATCATGTTGGGATCGATTTGGGTAGTTTAGTTTCTGTTAAGGTTAGCAATGCTTCATCTGTCAATGTGATTCTCAACAGTGGGAAGAAATTACACTCCTGGGTCGATTACGATGCTAGTTCGAAGCGTTTAGAAGTTCGATTGTGTAATTTTAGCGAGAGCAGGCCGAATGATCCGTTAGTTTCCTATCAAATTGATTTGTCAAGAATGTGGAAGGAAGAGGAAGTGTTTGTCGGAATAGGTTCTTCAAGTGGGAATTCTACTCAGACAAGTGGTGTTTATTCATGGAGCTTTAGGTTAAGGCGTGTTCCGACATGGATGCATTCTGAACCTCTGGATCCTCAAGAGTACTCAAAAGTGTATTCACACGAGAACAAGCCTCCGATTATCCATTCCAGAACAGTTTGTGCTTTCAAGATTGTCACTATACTACTTTTCGGAGTTGGATGTGGAGCTTTGGCTGCTTCAATAATGTTGTTCTTATGGACTGTCTTTGCTAATAGACGTGCAGCGGTTGTTCCAGCTGAATATCCTGATCACCCCGTGGAATATGGGTATGAGAAGATCAAAGTAGTTGCTGAGAAAGCCACCACTGACGACAAGAAATGAAGGTTGTGGTGATGATGGGGAGACGACGAGGTGGATGCTCTGTAAATTGTGTTGTCAACTTTATGTAAGTCCTTGTTTAAGCGTGTTCTGTGAAGTTTATTTGAAGAAACGGTGTATCATATTTCTCTTTAATGGAGAGTACTAATAGTTTGATCCACTGTTTCTTAATGACTTTTTCGTAATCCTTACACAGCATTACAACTCCTTGTCTCATTTCTACTTCAATGTGCCAGTCTCTCAATTGTTTTTTGCACCAGAGGGTGGTAAAAAAATAATCTTCTAGCAGGTCTTTTATGTGCTGGGTTGCAACAGGTTTCCTTGGCTTAACTCCTTGCTTGGTGCAAACAGACTAAATAAGTGCTTCCGACTGTGAATGGTTTGTTCTGGTTTTTCTATGAGTGCCTCAAATTAGGTTCTTAGGTTAGTCTGTTGGATACATTCATCAATTCAGAAAGACAAAGCTAGCCTCAAATCAAGTTCTTAGACATTGTTATATCATTTCTTGGCTCTTGCCTTGGCGAACAGATAATTTACATCCTTCTCAGACTCACCAACCCATAAATTACCCAGTTCCAGTTCCATAACATCAAGAAAAGTTCAGCCCCACTGATGCTACTTCATGTGCTAGTAATTTCTTAATGCAACCTGGAGGACCAAACATCAGACCACCTATCCATGGGCAGATGCCAATTCATAACTGGATGCTTTAGCGACCATTCTACTACTTCCACCGACATCTCTCGTCGCAATTGGAACCTGCGACCATAGCAGGTGTCACACCTGCAAATGCACCTAGCAGATTTTTTGCGCAAATGTAACCTGGCAGTACAGTGGTTCAGTGAATCAAGCTTCACCCACTCGTACTTCAGCCTTATAAGATTGCACCAACGCAAACAACCAACTCTACAGTTCTACAACCGAAGTCTTTAATCTACTTTCTTCTTTTCTTTACTCCTCAAATGTTTACCATAAAACATTCAAACAATGCCATACATTCACTAATACAATCAACCAACCAAGAACACTTAGAACCTGACATAATCAACTCATTTTATTGCATCAAAGGGAAGATATACAAAACTTTCCCACTTAGGGACTTATACAAATTTGTTCCTCTTGTACCAAGCCTTTACCTTAAAAAAAACTCTTTCAATTTGAGTCTCATAATCTCATATGTAGGCCTGCTGATTTTCTCATGCCTTAACACTATTTATACAACAAATTTACTGGCCAAAAACCGTGCACACCAGCTACACACGCATGGGACAACCATCTGTCCCGTAAAGCAGTTCCATAACCGCCAACAACTGGTTTACTGAACTTGGCCTTGATCCAATGCACGGACATCTTGGACCTGCAGTTTTCTTGGCCTAAGCCAATGTACAACAATCTTTGTGCTACAATCATCTCGGTCATTCCTTTATCTCATTCTGGTTATTCATGTATCATATGCTTCACTTAGCCAACTTGTTCGACAATAGAAATGCCACTTTTGCATTACTAACTTGTTTGCACTGTCCAAGCTTTAGCCAGCCTTGAACTAATGCATAGGCCAACTCTTAGCCTATTCTACTCTCTTGCATTATCCTTGAGTTTGGGTCAACTCCATTTCGTGGATATGCATCAATGCCAACATCGCATGCTGCATTTGTCAACTTGGCATTGCCTTGCCTTTCCCTCAATGAAGCTTCATTGTGTCGGCCAATAAGCTTCACTACTTGGCCAATGTTCTTACAGTGTAGCCCCGCCTTCGCGCTTCATTTACCTGCAGGATCCAGCCATCTTGGCGCTTAACGGTCTGTGCACTGCAGCACTATCTTGGTTGAAGACTGGCTAGGCCGGCTATACTGTGTCGCGCCATCTTGGCACTTCACCAGTCTGACTGGTCATAGCAGGATATAAAGGTATTTTTTAGCTAAGTCATGATATTAAAGCCAAAAACAGTAATTACCAGGGGACCCGAGGGTCTCAGACCCTTTAGAGAGCTAAAGGGCAGACAAAACCTCTAAAAATCTAAAAATGAATAGAAATGGGCAAAACAGGTCCTTACAGGAAACCGTAAAAATCTATAACACTCGTTAAACTTTAAGCATTAATATCACACGAACTCCAAGCACCCTACAGATTACTCATGTCCGTAGCAATCATCATTCTAGAAACATAACTTCGTTTAAAATTGCGTTTATGTGATTGTAAAGGTCCACACACTTTACTATTCCTCGATGTATTACCATTAACTGATGCAATAGCCAACTTCATATTTATAAAATTCAAGACTCTCTGAGCTTCTTCCTCCGCAATAGGGTCAAACCCTTTATCTTTGTTAGGAGAGTTTATTATAGACCCCCTGGAATATAAGGTACAATCGCTGATCGATTAATATCAGCATCCATCCCCTCATTATAATCTGTTTCAACTTGTTCCACATCCTCATTGGCCACCTTCTCCGCTAATTCATCAATAAGATTATTTGCTGTAGTATCTATAATTTCTTGAGCGAACTTTGACCTTTTTTGCCCCTCTTCCTCCAATATCTTCTTATTCATACGTATTTCCTCATCCGAGAGATTCTCTTTAGATTTATTCGTACGTTTACGTCTCTTATTGTTACCAACAACAACCCCCTGTATAATTTCATTAATAGTTGGATCATCAACTAGTATTACTGATTTTTGAGTAGGGATGATGACTGCTCTCCGATACAATAGTTTCAGGTATGATTTCATTCACAACAACTGCAAAAACTTCCGGGGTTATTCTCGATTGATAATGATAGACACATTTTTGTGTCTGATTTGTCTCGATTCTATATACTGTTAGGGCTCATTTTTTTACTTATTATGGTGTTTTATTTATTTGTAGGTATTTTTGGCCAATAAACATTTTTGGAAAAAATTGGCTTGAAAAGTTGTCGGAAAGCACCCGGAGGACACTTGCTATTCGGACCCCCGAGTTGGATAAGGGGCACCCTCAGGACGCCCCTTAAGGAAGATGCTAAAGGCACCCCTAGTCTGGTTAGGGGGCATCCCTATTCTTCCATATTTGAACAGAAAATTGGCGGGAAATATTTGGCAGTTGAGAACAAAATTAGGGTTCATATTTTGGAGGGGTTTACACGAGATTCAATCTCGGATTTGTGTTGGGCTGGACTCAACTTAACCAAACAGGGTTGGTAATGGATTTTGTTTTGATCGAATTTGGTTGAATCATCGAGATGACTGAAAACATGGAGATGAGTTTCTCGGGTCTCTGTTACATTGGTTTGGAGGAGTTTTAGCCGAGTTTGCTCGTGGGATTGATTGGTAAATGGAAAGAATATCTCCCCAGAGATTCGACTATATCTTAGAGAGCGTTTGGAAGAGTAGAAACAACTGAGATGCGTAAACAGAGACGTGTAGAAAATAGAAACAAAAGTCCGAGACTTTTGGTGGAGGGAAGTGGAAGATTTCTCAGGATTTAATCGTCCTGTGAAGTATAAAGTGCTGGGACGAGTCACAAAAAGAGGTACGCAACCTTAGGAGAAGTTTAGAACCCAACAGAGAAGAATCAGTCGAGTTGCAGAGCGAATCACACCAGCAGGAGAAGAAGAAGAAGCTGACGAACAAACACCATTCAAAACAGTCGTTCTGTCAGTCTTAATATCTCAACACTTAGGCGTCTCAATTTGTAACACTGCTACAGTAACCAGCAGGTCTCTGTAACAGTTCGGCGTTTGTAACAGCTTCTTTGTAGCGCCAATACAGCATTGCAAACTGTCTGTTTTATTATCTTCCTTTCTTTTAATCAACTTTTGAACCATAAACCAATATTTTAAGCAAGTGATTAATATGAGGAGCTAAACCCCATTGCTGAGGCGATAGAGGAAGCTATTTTTCCAAAAAAAAAAGTGGTATATTCTATTTTATCTTTTTATTTGCAATTTTATTATGATTATTTGCCTTGAACTAATATCGAATATGATTTTTATTTGAGTAATTGTGATCTATTTTGATGGAGTATGCTTAGTTTAAGACTTTTGATGCTTCATACTTGGTATTTACAATTATTGCTTTTGAAAATCTACTTGTTGCAATAGTAAGAATCAAATTGAACGAGAAAATTGCATGAAATCAAAGATTGGGTTAAATCACTTTAAACTTGGAAAATAGTGGAATCTTAGCCTCAATGTTCTTTTAATATTGATACCAACTTTGTCAGTGTTTGTTATAATTATTAGTGAGTTTTCTGTTTAGTTTTGAATTTAAGTCTAAAGTTATCCTTCACAAGTTCGAGAATCGAATCACTTTTTACCATTATCTACAAAACACATCAGTTAACTACTGATATCAACTTCAGAAGTTATAGATTTATCCCCTACATCTGTAGTTGACTCATCATAAACATTTTCCACTGCTTCACCCTCTCCCATCTTTTCATCTTCCTCAGTTCCGTCCATATTTTTAAGAACATCAAACTTACCAGTGGTTACGTTACCTGAACTTGCAGCACCATCGTCACTGAATTTAGTTTTTGTACCCTTAGCTAATTCGAATACAGATTGTCTTCGAGCCTGTAACAATTTCTTGTTGTTGTTGACTTCTTCAGTTGTTGGGGGAACATATTCTTTGTTCTTGTTACCTCTTCTACGATCTCTATCTAAAATTATTATTAGGATCTACTTTATTATCTGCTACATTACTTGACGTAGTAGAATCAATGTTTTCAGCTACATGCCATGATTTAGCTTTACATTGATCAATAGAATGACCTAAAACCTTGCAGTGCTCGCAAAACCCAGGATGTTTTGGAATTTCCACCACCTGTTCATAACCCTCGGGATCCCAACTTGATTGAACGTAAACAGTTTTATCAACTGATTTTGAAAAATCAATCTCGACCAAAAATGAAGCATAATAACCAAAAGTTTTTTTCAAAGTTGGTTCATCCACTTTAACAGGTTTTCCTAGGGTTCCTGACATACCCAGTAAAATTTTTTCCGACCAATATTCCTGTTTTAAGCCTGGATATTGAACCCAACTAATGTCGACGTAACTTTTTGTTTATCAGGATTAAAGCCAACAGTCCATTCTTGAACACGAACTGCATGAATCACTTTGATTCCTTTGATCGTAGTTTCTATGATATAAGGACCATCTTCTAAAACCTTATTAACAGCTGCAGCATTATCAAACGTCATGGTAAAATAACCCTTAGGAAGCGGAATAAAAGGACAACCACCATTAATCTTCTTCCACTATGATAATAGAACTTGTGTCGCGTCTTCAAACTTTGTGCCAATTAAACTGAATTGCATGTCCTCCATAGATTCAGCTTCTAACCCCGGTGTAAGCATAATACCTTTGCCTTTCCCGATGATAAGAACCGGTTTAGGTAGGGATTCAATATCTATGGATGTTGGTTCCCTACTTCGAATAATCTTCCCCATAACAACATCACCATATCTAGTAATCCTGGGAAGATCAAGGGAGTGATCTCCCATTGTTGAAAGACGTTAGAAAATCCAAAACAACGAGTACCCTGGATTTCACAACCGGAGCAGGATATAAAGGTAACATACGGGAAATTAGGGCCTCAGAAACATGACAAGTTATGGACCAAGTACAAAAACACGAGAGGGGGAGGGAGGGCAATTTACAATCTCTTTTTAAACGTGATCGTTTCAAACCCAAAAATGGAAAAGAAGGCTCTAGACTTCCTTGGATGTTCTCGAATCATCAAGAATGGTGTAGAAATAAATCAGAATGGAAAAAATATCTTAACGGATATTGATTCTCCCCCCTATAAATATGTGATGCAATTAGCTTGGAGAAACATCTAATCAAATACCTGCAAGCCAATCAACCTCGAACAGCAATCATCAATTTAGAATCCCAATTCTCCAATTCACCCAAAACCTTTTCTTTAATTAAAAATGTCGATCATTCCAAACTTGTTTGGCAACAGAAGAACCAACGTCTTCGACCCATTTTCCCTAGACGTATGGGATCCATTCCAAGACTTCCCATTCTCATCCCCAACCTCATCTGCTGCACTCTCTATGCCTCGTTCTGAATTATCCAAAGAAACATCACAATTAGCAAACACTAGAATTGATTGGAAGGAAACCCCAGAAGCACATATCTTTAGAGCTGATCTGCCTGGTGTTAAGAAGGAAGAAGTGAAAGTTGAAGTTGAAGAAGGGAGAGTTCTACAGATAAGTGGAGAGAGAAGCAGAGAAAGTGAAGAGAAAAATGATAAATGGCATCGAGTTGAACGTAGCAGTGGCAAATTCTTGAGGAGATTTAGGTTGCCTGAGAACACGAAAGTGGATGATGTTCAAGCTGCTATGGAGAATGGAGTCCTTACTGTGACTGTTCCCAAAGTTGAAGAGAAGAACCCTGAAGTGAAATCTATTCAGATTTATGGTTAGAGTTTCAGTACTGACAGCAAAATGTGATCCTGCCCTTTGGTTATGGTTTCAGTGTGGAGTGGTTTTATTATGGTATTAGCATCAGTGTTGCCTGGATTGGTTGTGTCTTTGATCTTGTGTTATCAGTCTGTCATTAGCGTTCTTGTTCAAAATAAGCCGTCTTGCTGTTTTTGTTACCATTGGGCACCAAATCGGTTGTTGGTGTCTTTGGTCTTGTAATCTTTGTTCTTAATTGCAATCAAATTACTAATTTTCTTTATATTGTTGGTTCCTTGCTTGATCAAAACCCTTTGCAAACTCCATAAAGATGACTCTGGTACAACACAATAAGCCATAATTCTCTTTGCCACAAATCAAACTGGGTAATGTCTTGAACCATTTGGTGATGTTGTATTTACGCGGCAGCTTTCTATCATCTTTTGCTTTGCAAGGTCAATGTGTGCATAAATCCAACAGGGTTAAAAAGCCTTTGATTCTTAAACTTCCAGCTCCAGATTGTACAAGGTCTAAATTCAATACATGACATCTATGAATTGATACATGGCATACTTAGGTCAGGGAACATTCTATTATTCAGATATCAAATATTACTTCTACAAAGGAATTCCAACTATAGAAACCAAGTGTACCTTTCGCTTGGCACTGGGTCTCCTTCCCTTTTCAAAGTTATCAAATGTCACTTCAAGCAAAGTTCCTTCTTTAATTGTTTGATGTGCTTGAATCAAATGATCATATATTTTGAGTCGAGCTCGAGTGGATTAAAGCTGGGAACACCTGACTTGAGATGCAGAATCCACTTAATCTGGGGAAGTCACAACATTCCCTGTATCACTAATGTCTCGTGATGCTTTGATTATAACATCACAGCAACTACCATAACCGAAACATGGAACCTTGGAGTGTATTTTCCTGATCGCTCACTGGCTTCCTTAAATGCAACATAATGTTTAAGCAAGCTGATGCAGCTTCATTGCAGAGTTCATATAGATTTGAACCAAGCAAGGTTTTCTGTTGTATCTCTGCAACGGATGGTCCATCCTATTAAGAAGACAAATAGTATATATCCTGAAATTGAAGTTTTCTTGTGTGAGCAGGATTCAGCTTATAAGAGTTCTCTATCCAACAGATATTAAATCACATGGATACCCATTTGTGTGAAGGGAAATTAATGTTCTGCATGCATATAGACAATGTGTCTCATCGAAGACACCAAAAGAATTCAATCTGAACATTCGCTGTAAACACTGTATTTTAGTGATGTATTTCTAATTATAATTGGGTGTTGGAAATCTGGTTGCAGTTAGCATTAGGAAACTACAAATGAAATAGAGCTTTGGTTGACCTATTTGAAACTCCAATATAATTTGCAGTCACATTCCTAACATCAACATTAACTTGGTGGCTGACGGAATCTAAAACAAAAACTGAAGTTAAAGCACACATCCAGGGTTCTTTGCAGCACCTTTTCACCTGTAATCATGTGCATAACAGGCTACTATTAAAAGAATTTTTCCTAGGAACAACCAAAACAGAAGAAAACACTAGCAGTATAGAAGAAGCACACCTGCGAAACGACCACTTCATATTATGCATAGGACTTCATCCCAATGTGTATACTGCGTGATAATACACCATGTATCCTACAAACTCAAATTGATTAACTGTATATTACCTGTTTCAATTTCTTGGTCAAGTCTTCCAGAGCGTCTAACTGAAGTATCAATAATTTCAGGCCTGTCACTGGCTGCAATGAGAGTACACCTTCAGTTCTGTTAACTATATCCATCAAGTCCAACAATCTGGCAACCATTTTTTGTGAAAGTTCATCACCTCCTTCTTTTCGTGCCAAAGCAACTGCGCCGAACTCATTCATGAACACCTTCAATGTTAAGATCTTGCATCACAGATAATCAGACATTTTTATGTGGGAACTTATATAAGAACTAAGAGATTATATAATTAAGACTAATCTACAATACTAATTTGAAGGAAGATTACACTGTAAGAAGAAATGAAAAGCAGAAGATTATACATATAACATACATATACAGGGCCCCGTACTTCTTAGAGCATTTCTTATTTGGAAATTTACCAACTGTTCCACCAAAGAAAGTGACTGTATCCACTGCAATTGGGAAGGCAGGTGGAGATGCTAACTTCTTTGTCAATTATATACAAGCATTTCTGGCTTCAAGCCTTCAGCATTCAAAATGCAAATATTAATATCCATACAACACCATTTGCATGCAAGATTGCAGAAAAGTCTGAGCATTACTCAATATCAGAGTGATAAACCAAATTGAACCGAGCAAACAACTTGAAGGAATATATTCAGAACCATATGTTACTCAATATCTTCCAGTAACAAGACCGTTTTTTCTCATTTCTATTAGTTCAGCAATTAAAAAACAACACTAAAAGAAGACATCACAGGACACCGGCAACTGGAAATTGTGGTGTGTAAAACCTACACAAAAGTAGGCTCACTTATTCCTCATATTCTGCTTCCTCGTCTTCATATTCACCTTCTTCATCAGCAGTTGCATCTTGGTATTGCTGGTACTCGGAGACCAAATCGTTCATGTTGCTCTCAGCCTCAGTGAATTCCATCTCATCCATACCTTCACCAGTGTACCAATGCAAGAAAGCCTTTCTCCTAAACATAGCAGTAAATTGTTCACTAACACGACGGAACATTTCTTGAATCGAAGTTGAGTTACCAATGAAAGTAGAAGCCATCTTAAGACCAGTGGGTGGGATATCACAAACAGTTGATTTAACATTGTTTGGAATCCATTCGACGAAGTAGGACGAATTCTTGTTCTGAACATTAATCATCTGTTCATCAACTTCTTTAGTACTCATTTTCCCACGGAACATAGCTGAAGCAGTCAGGTATCGTCCATGCCTCGGATCAGCGGCACACATCATGTTCTTTGAATCCCACATCTGTTGTGTAAGCTCTGGAACTGTAAGGTTTCTGTATTGCTGTGATCCACGAGATGTAAGTGGAGCAAATCCCACCATGAAAAAATGTAGACGAGGGAACGGAATCAAATTCACAGCAAGCTTTCGCAGATCAGAGTTCAATTGTCCAGGAAACCTCAAACAACAAGTAACTCCAGACATTGTTGCAGATATTAAATGGTTCAAATCTCCAACTGTTTCAACAATTGTTCCCACAAATCAGTAACAAATAATGTATTAATCAAAACTCGAAGCCAAAAGGCGAGAATCAAACCAAATATATACATATAATACTTACAGCTAGGAGTACTGAGCTTGAGAGTTCTGAAACAAATATCATACAAAGCTTCGTTATCAAGAACCATACACTCATCAGCGTTCTCAACAAGTTGATGAACAGACAAAGTAGCATTGTAAGGCTCAACCACAGTATCAGACACTTTAGGTGATGGGAAAACCGAGAAAGTAAGCATCATCCTATCAGGGTATTCTTCTCTGATCTTTGAAATCAATAGAGTTCCCATCCCAGATCCAGTTCCTCCTCCCAAAGAATGACATACTTGAAACCCTACAGTACATAAATTCAAACAAAACTTAATCAAAATCAAAAAAAATAAGTAAGAAAAATACTTGAAACCCTAGAGTAATAAATTGAAACAAAACTTAATCAAAATCAACAAAATAAAAGAGAAATCCAACCCAGACAAACAATAATCCAAGTACCTTGTAAGCAATCACAATTCTCGACTTCTTTTCTGACAACATCAAGAACGGAATCAATCAACTCAGCACCTTCAGTATAATGACCTTTCGCCCAGTTATTACCAGCACCAGATTGACCAAAAACGAAGTTATCGGGTCTGAAGATCTGACCAAAAGGACCAGATCTGATTGAATCCATAGTACCAGGCTCAAGATCCATAAGTACAGCTCTCGGTACATATCTTCCACCACTTGCTTCATTGTAATAAACATTAATTCTCTCTAATTGAAGTTCTGAATCTCCTTCATACTTTCCAATACTATCAATCCCATGTTCTGCACATACTACTTCCCAGAACTTTGCACCGATTTGATTTCCGCACTGACCTCCTTGGATATGAAGGATTTCTCTCATTTTGATTGATTTCTTGAGAAATTTTCTGATTGATTTTTTTAGAGAGAGAGAGATTGAGTTAAGAATACGGGAGTTGAGAAGGTAAAGTGTAATTATAGAGGAATTAAATTGAAATTTAAATTATCTTTGAAAAAATCTCTTAACGGCTTTATTTTTTTGAATGACCTTTGATGATGAAAGGACTCGCAACACGAACAGTCAGATGTTACCTTAAATTTTGAAATTTGAATTTTTTTCGAAATTAGCTGGATTTGCTGGAATTTGAAACTGCATTGTCCCACGTGGAAAGTACTTTCAGACTCTAACCATCTTTGATTACAGTGGGAAAAGCGGTTAGAACGGACTGACTCGTTTGTTGAGTATTGTTGGTCTTCTTGGCGTTACTGGGATACTAAATTCAATCCATCTATGAGATTCCGCTCTAGCTTCACCAAATGTTGTGACTTGTGTGAGACACCGAACAAAAAAATAAAAGATCGAACATAATAGGTAATGTGATGTATTTTTTTTATTTATTTATTTTTGAAGCAAAATGTCATGTATTGTTGCGAACTTTTGCTCTCAAGATCCTAATTTTTGTTCTCTGATTCTGTTTCATGATCTTAAAATTCTTTGAACAAATATCATTTTTCATCCACTTTCATTTACATTACCAAACAACAAAAAGAGAATTCATATAAATTACAGATTTCATTCAAATCAACCATCACTAATATTACCATTCTTACACCATTAAAACTTAAACTGCAACACTGAATTAAAATAGAAAACAGATTCAAACATCTTAGACTACCAATTGTTCTTCAACCTCTTACTGGAACCCCCCAATCTTCTTCTCTAAGCCCTTCTCTTCTCTTTGCCTTTTCTTTCTGATCTTCCCCTTCTCTTCCTGCCATGGTTAACCGTCTTCGACTCAGTCTTACTCCGAGTCCTGGAAGAACGGCTTCATCACGACTCTCCGCAACCTTCTCGGCAGTGAAAATCCGCACACTATTATTGATAACTGCTTCAGGCGCAGGAGGAAGAGGAGAAGAGGGATTTTCTTCTGGGAGAACACCTTGAAAGTAGCCATGCTCGACTCGATCAAGCACTCCAAGAACCCTACCAGGAACACCAACAGAGGACTCAACAAAAGGAGTACAATTAGGGATGATAGGGGTCAAATAGAGATAAGAAGATCCACCAATCCAAAAATCAGAATAAACCCCCAAAGCATTACCAACACCAACCACCTGATATCCCCTAGAGACAGTACCAACAAGTTTAATCCACTCACCAGAGAAATTACGGTTAGTAGATGGTTCTCCTATGAGGTAAGTACTGCTTTCTGCTCTCTCTTCATTTTCCTCACCATCACTAATTTCAATTGGGGGCGGTGGAGACGGCGGAGGAAGAATCTGCACACTCCCATTACTTCCTTCAACATCACCATTACTAGCACTTATGTTATTAGACATAACTGCAACTATCACTATCTCTACAAATTTGAGAATGAAAAAGATGGAAACCTAAGGAACTTCTTTTATAGAGAACAGGCAAACCTAATTCTCATTTTTATTATCACTACAATTAATGGATTGAAGAACAATCGCTTCAATACCTATCTCAAGATACATTTCCTGCCATCTTTAATGATGAATGGTATTAAAATGGTTGAGTGGTACACGCTTATGTATCAACAACCCTCATTAATGGAGGACTGGCAAACTCAGTACATGAATCGACAAAACTCTTGGTTGCCTGAATCGGCAAAACTAGGCCCTGGTGACTCTCTGTAACTCACAACGACTCTTTCCAAAAAGTGGACAGGTATGGGAAACCAAACGGTCATTAACCAACGTTACTATGTTGCGACATCAAGGCTCACTATACCATTATCTTCCTTAAGCAATAATTGGATGCAAAATACAAAACAATGGAATCCAAAGTTAGAAGGAATGACAACTTTTATCTCATCAGCCCTCTATATTTGCTAGAATGACACATTTATATCTCCCTGAGAAGGAAGATGTATCCTTTTCAAAGACAGTTAACCAGGATTACTAGCCTCATAGTAAATCTTATTACACAAATTGAGCATTGGCCTTTAATAGGCAATATCAAAAATGTGAAGTGTCCAAAGACACAACAGCAAGGGACCACAACATGTCTGAGCCAAACAAAAAAAGCAGGCAATGCTCACCAGTATTGTACTCTGAAGTACAACTCTTGGCTTCACTTACTGGAAACAAAAAAAGACATAACACAAAAGGTTCCAAATTGGTTGTACTTGACAAAAACACAGTGCTCAAATGACAAGGAAGTCATTAAAGACTACTGCAATTAGAAAAACTACTACTACACAAAAAATCAATTGAGATATACAGTAGGCATCATATTTCTCAACAACAATAAGACAGTAGATTCACAAGCTATCCATAATCATATTCTGGGAAGAATCCCTCCTATATATGCTTACTATATTATCCCAATAAAAAATCTGAAGAGTGGTTTCCACCCTAGCATTTCCAAAATCAGAAACTAGAGGAACAAAACCCACTGGAAAAGCAACATTTTTTCTTGGCAAATAGCAAAAATTGAAACTGCTAATCTACACCATCTCTCTAAAAGAGACAATACTCACATTCTCAGTCAAAGAGAGTTGAACATCATATGTAATAGCTCTGACATAGTTCAACATCCACACTCTAAAATCTTGACTAAGGAGAGTCTAGAAAAAGTAACTCATCATACTACTAAAATACAAACTCTACAGCCTCTGAGAAAGTTGTATGCAAACAAAAACTCTGAGAGTACTCAAGAGGAAAAACCAAAAATTTTCTCTGGTCATCCTAATCCAACTCTCAATACCACTAATACCTCTACAAACAATCTACCTACACCCATAATCCCAAAAAAACTCTTTCCACTGAAAAACACCCTCAACAAAAACAGACTTCTCAAAGTCAATATCTTCATTATGATGACTAAACAAGGAGAATAGATTAACATAACTGATCTATCAATTCAAATGGAGAAAGCAGCTAAGATTGATGATGATGAAGAACCATGCATTGAGATTGATCCATCCTTCATCAAGAAGCCTGAGAAGAAGGACTGGAAACTATCTTTCTTGGGTAGATTTTCTAACCGAAAAAACCTCTGAAAATGTATTTAACAAACTGTATCAAAAGGACTTGGGATCTAGCATATGGCTTCAACCTTTCAAGATTTCACAAGGGTTTTAACTTCTACATCATCAAGGTCAATTTTGAAGATGATAACCAACATCTTAAAACCAGGGGCCCTTGGCTAGCTCTGAATAGCTTCATGCTTCTACATACTATTCCAAACAATGGTCCAAATGAGATTAATCTGGATTACTTCAACCATATTTTCATGAGGATCCACCTCAAAAGAGTCCCAACAGGAATGACTACTTGGGAAGCTCTGTATGAAATATGCAGACCTGCTGGGATCTTACAAGAGTCAAAGAAGCCTTATGGAAGAGAGGATGAAGTGAAGAATGTGGATGTAATAGTGTTAATAAACCTGAAAGAAAAGATGCAACACGAATGTGGGCTAAAGTAGGAGCTACAAAAACTAGGATTGAATACTCATATGCCATAACCCCAAAACTTTGCCAAAAATGCAGAATTCCAGAACACAGCTTGATAACTTGTGAGGAAAATGAGGCAAAGGCAAAAGCCCAACAAGATCTGAAAGGAAAAGAAAAGATAGCTGAAACTGCAAAAGATCCAGAGGAGGAAGACACAAATTCATCATCATCTGACTCTCACCAGATCTCTGTTCAAGTAACTAGAAATGAAACACCAAGAGCTCTAAAGGTGGTGGGATTCACAGGAAAAAATCAGGCTAATACTAAGGAAACTGAAGAACCCAACAACACAGACAAGGTAGCTTCAGACACTGAAAGCTCAGTGGGAGAAATGCTAGCACATCTTCAACCTGCTGATCTATCAGACCCCTTTCTAAATTTTCCAAACAAAAGACATTATGAGGAAAGCGAAAAAGAAGTTATGTTCAACATAGGAAGCTCTTCAGCACCAGCAAGCACAACCAAAACTGGAAGGAGATTCATCAAAGCTCACTCAATCAAAAAAGTGCTAGAGGAATCAATGCCATACCAAAGAGCATCCCACCATCAATCCCACCTGGTTTTGAGAAAATGGTACCCTGTCATATTGATAATAATATTCCTGCCATTAACCGTAAGTATCAAAAACCAAGGAACCTCCTCAATACTTTTGAAGACAAGGATCTCAGGGAAACCAATTCTAACAGCCTAAAGAAGAAAAGAACCAACATGGAGATAGACAATGTTGCTGAGTACACACATGAGCTCAGAAAGAAGCCAGAATATGTTGATCCAAAGATTGAGAGTCCCAACATCTGGTACAACACTGCCACAGGAGAGGTAACACTAAACCCTACTAAAATTTCCAATTCAAGCTTTAAAGTCCCTTTTGATGCTTTTCACAGAAACATTGAAAACCTTTCAACTCTAAGCAATACCATTCACTATAAGGAGGTGCTAGAATATCCTATAATATCTTATTTCTGGGAATTTGTTATTGTCCTAACCTGGAATTGCCAGGGACTAGGACAAAAACATACTCAGGATTATCTAATGGATCTCCTGGATTATGAAAACCCTGATGTCTTGTGCCTCTTGGAAACAAAACAACAAAATAAGAATATGCATAGCTAACTAAAGAAAATGAATGTTCAACATTATTGGCTTGTCCTTCCAAGAGGAAGAGCATGAGGGATGGCCTTAATCTGGAAAAATAATATGAAAGTCACTATTAAAGATCACAGCCACAACACCATTAATGCTGAACTTCTAGATCACACTACTGATAAAAGCTACCTAATAACAGCTTTCTATGGTGGTCCTTACTCTAAAAAACTTGATTCCTAAACTCATCTAAGAAGGATGGCTAACAACACCACTTTACCTTGGCTCATAAGGGGAGACTTTAATATAGTTCTCTCTAATGAGGAAAAGAAAGGTCTAAGGTATTTTGATAGAAATGAGGCTGAAATTTTCAAGGATATCTTATCAGATATGGGAGTGCAAGATATGGGTTCACAGGATACCCCTATACCTGGTGAAACCAAAGAAGTGATAATACTAGAGTTGAGGAAAGATTGGACAGAGCTTTCTGCAATGATGAGTGGATAGATTTGTTCCCTCAATCAAATCTATACCACCTGGTTGCAAGAGGATCTGATCACAATCCTATAATCCTAAAAACTAGTCCTAATTGGAAAGACGGTGCTTACCCATTCAAATGTTTTGGAGGATGGATGGAACATCCAGACTGCAAAAGAATTATAATGGAAGCATGTAGCTCTAACCAATCTGGTTCTTCTAGCTACTCCTTAGCCAAAAATCTGAGTACTGTTAAGAATGTCCTCAAAAGGTGGAATAAAACTGTCTTTGGCAACATAAAGCACAGAATTTCTGAATTAAAAAAGAACATAGAGAAACTCTCACAAAACACTAATAGATGTCCTATTGCTATAAAGAAACTTGAAGAATCTCTACAACAATGGAAGAACATAAAGGAGGATTACTGGCAAACCAAAAGCAGAAATAATAGAATAAATTTGGGGGATAGAAACACCTCTTACTTCCAAAACTCTGCTAGAACAAGATACAAAAGAAATATAGTTGATAACTTAAAAGGAAAAAATGGAATATGGTTGAAAGACAGAACTTCCATAGCAAACTGTCTCACTGATCATTTCAAGGAAATTGCAACCACTTCCAATCCAACTTTGGATAATGATCTGATAAAACTAATCCCAAAAGTGGTCACTGAGGAAGAAAATACAAAATTCCTAGATATTCCTTCACCACAGGAGATTAAGAATGCACTTTTTGATATGGAAGGAAACAAAGCTCCTGGCCCAAATGGTTTCCCACCAAATTTTTTCCAACATAACTAGGAAACCATAAGGCCTGACCTTATAAAAATGGTGCAAAATTTTTTCACCACTGGTTTCTTTCCAAAAGAGATGAACTCTACTTTCATCTTCTTAATTCCAAAAGTGCAATTCCCATGTGATCCAGTTGATTTCAGACCAATAGCTCTTTGCAACACGACCTGTAATATTATTTCAAAAATCTTGGCAAAAAGGCTGAAACCTTTATTGCACAAGATCACCTCTCCTTATCAATCTGCTTTCATACCAGGAAGGCAAATTAATGATAACACCATGGTTGCCCATGAAATAATACATAATATGAGAACTAGAAGAGATAACCAAGGTTGGATGGGGCTGAAAATTGACATGTCAAAAGCTTTTGACATAGTGGAGTGGAACTTCCTACTAGCTATGCTAGAGAAGATGGGATTCTCCACAAAATGGTGCAACCTAAAAATGCAATGCATCTCTACCACAAATCTGGCCATTTTGCTCAATGGAGTACCATGTGATTTCTTTAAACCATCCAGAGGACTAACGCAAGGAGACCCACTATCTCCTTACCTCTTTATTCTCTGCATGGAAGTTCTATCTAGAACTTTAATGGATGCTGAAATACATAAGAAAATCCATGGAATAAAAATAGTCAAAAAAGCTTCATCTGTCAGCCACCTGCTATTTGCAGATGATTGCATCATCTTATGCAAAGCCAACAGAGTGGAAGCTATGACCATTCTACATCTATTCCAAAAATTTAACTCTGGCTCTGGGCAAATGAT
This sequence comes from Papaver somniferum, assembly GCF_003573695.1. Classification (NCBI taxonomy): domain Eukaryota; kingdom Viridiplantae; phylum Streptophyta; class Magnoliopsida; order Ranunculales; family Papaveraceae; genus Papaver; species Papaver somniferum. The sequence goes on from NC_039368.1 coordinate 109,099,568, forward strand.
AAATCTCAGCAAATCTGGAATATTTTTCAGTAAAAATACCCCAAAAGATGTGTTGCAGGTCGTTCCAGGAATAATGCAAATAGCACCTATTCCTTTAGATGATAAATATCTGGGATCTCCCCTATTCACAAATAAATCCAAAATAAAAGCTTTCCATCCTATCATTGGGATAATGAAAGGAAGGTTTGCTGGCTGAAAAGGAAAAACAATAAATCCAGCTGGAAAAATGGTTATGATAAAACATGTCACCTCAACTATGGCAAACTACCAAATGAGCACTTTCAAGCTACCTAAAACTGTCATAAAGGAGATGAATGATATCCAAAGAGATTTTTTATGGGAAAAGGAATAAGGTAAGAGTAAGGGAATATATCCTAAAGCTTGGCAGGAAGTTAGCACAACAAAAGAAGAAGGTGGTCTAGGTTTGGTAAACCTGGAAAAATTCAACAGTGCAATAATATCAAACATAGGATGGAGGATGATAAAGCAACCTTAGGCCATAGGTGCTCAAATAATGCAAGCCAAATATTTCCCAGAGGGGGACATAATGCATATGTCCACAAAACCAAAGCCTACTGACTCATGGGTCTGGAAAGGGGTCCTATCAGGCACTGAACACATATAAAAAATCTGTAAAATGGGAAATTGGTAAAGGTGACAAATTTCTAATATGGTCTGATAAATGGATATCCAACCACAAAGGAACTATTGAAAAACCTGACAATTGCCCAGAAAATATCACAAAAGTAAGTGATCTGATTGTAAACAACACTCACTAAAATGAAACTCTTCTTTCTGATCTATTCAGTAATGACATTGCTGAGAAGATAAGAAAAACCAGGATAAACACAAATCAGGAGGATAGAGTAATCTGGTCTCTGACACAAAATGGAAATTTCCCTGTCAAAACTTTATACAAGGAATTGACAAGAAATAAATCCAACCATCAAGGAGGAACTAAAAATTGGAAGGCAGTCTGGAATCTAAAGACAAGCCTCTCAAAATGCTATTCATATGGAAAGCTGCCCATAACATCTTACCTACTAATGACAGGATAGGCAGACATCTCACTTACATTGACAGCATATGTAAAATCTGTCACTGCCAAAGGGAAACCCTAACACACATGTTTATGCACTGTCCAATTGTCATACAAGTTTGGAAGGAACTAAGGATTAGTCATGAAGAGGTTTATGGTCAACACGATGATTTCCATGGTTGGCTATCTCACCTATTGAATGGAAGGAGCCACAATCACACCGAGAAAGATTGGGCTGAGCTTTGTGTTACATTTCTATGGCATGTCTGGAAAGAGAGATGTAATATACATTTCAACAAACCAACAACCATAATCCTACAACTTGTAAGAGAAAGAAAGGTATTCATGAACACAAAAGAAGCAGCTGAGGCAAAAAGACATGAAAAATTTCATGCACACAGGTTACACCAAAAAGGAGGCTGAAACTCAAATTATAGAATTCAGACCAAACTGGAGGCCTCTAGGAGTGTTCACCTGAAAAATAAACACATCCATATTCTATGACATCTCAAGTCATTACTTTGGAATAGGACTAATCCTGCATGACTTTACAGGAAATTGCACGGAGCTAAGAGCTTTGGGAAGCTCCAAGGAAGCACAATAGAGAGGGATTTCTATAAGTTTTTTTTGTTTTATATGAAATGGTAGCAGCCCCTTAAGTAATCTGCATTTCACGTAAAATTTATAAAGATTTTATTGTAATTTTTAAGGACAATTTCATGGAAAAATATAGTATGGAGTATATATTTATTTAGTTTTTGCTAAACAGAACAAAAATAATGCTAAGCTCACAATTTCAGCGGTACACATTCTTATCCAGAGCATTGCGACATCATACCCATTTTTTTTTCGTTAAATTCAAACTTAATTTTAGCCAACTTCCTATATGTCTTTCTGATTTGGATAAACAAGTGCTTAAGCCTCCTCGAAATTACATCAGTCTCACCCTTCAACAGATGCACAACCCTTTCAGCATCACGCTCAATGATTATCCAATCTAGTCTAATTATCTTACTAAGATAGCAAATTATATTGCCAAAGAAACCGCTCTAATTCAGCTTCCAAATGACATACTGGAACGTAACTGAGACCGAATCCACCCTTCAAGCTATTCAATTATAGTCTTGTTCCTTACATCTCTTGAACCTCGTAAAATTCTACGCACTTGATTCCCTCAGCTGACGTCATTTACAGCCCAAGAGTTACTTCAGCCGAAGTGAAGACTTTTAATACCAATCCGCCTCTAACAAACAGATAAGCCAATTTGATTTCCGTTTAGATCAAAAATCAAGGTGTGGAAATCTTTTTGTAATAGACAAGCTAGTAAACCTCACAAATCCGGAACTTACGACTCCCAGAGAGCATCTTAGATTCTTAGCCACCTGTCAAGAGCAGTCATCGAAAGATCAACTAAGATCGTGAGACGAGGTCACAATCAAGTTTAGAACACGTCACGTCAAGTTTACAAAGAAGCCCAAAAAATGTCGTATTTCACACACAATTAAAGTATCTTTATTGCAATTTTCTAAGACAATTTCATGAACAAATGTATATACTTATCAATAGTTCTGGATAGACCGTCCTTTTGAACCACCTAAAACCGTATACAAACAAATTTGGATGGGCCCAAACCCTGGGAAAAAAGGGTCCCCCTATCCTGTTTTAAGGAGTTTAATATGACGTTTTAAAAAATATTTTTCATATATTTATTATTTACTTTTGTTAAATAGAACGAAAAGAAAGCTAAGACCTTACACTTTTTTGTTTTTTCGATAAACTCCCTTTTATTATAAGAAATCAAATACATAGAGAATTAGTACATCATCAAAGGAGTAGAAAGAATACACTAGACTAGTACAATCCATAGTATTCTGACAAGAGAAAAGTCGGTACAACGGAAACAAAACTAAATACAAGTGAGTAAAGAAACGATAAATCAAAGAGGAATAGTTTTTAGGATGAGTTTTGTTAAAGGGTGTGATTAGATGAAAGCAAAAGCCGCGCTCAATTCGCAAACTAAGACCGACTCTATATATTATTGTTACTCGGACTACTATACCTTTATTAGCCCCACCAATATCAGATTTATCGTATAATTCAACCAGATTTTGTTTCGAACTTTCTTCTTCTACCTTGGAAGATTAGGGTTCTTAATAAAAAATAAACAGAACATGCGAACATGCTTTAACTTAAAATGAATAAAATCATCGAACCCACAAAATAAATCTCACTAACCTAATCAATTTTATAACTTTTAATTCTTCGCATCACTAAAAAGTTTAGTTTTACAATTTCTTCCTAACATTTGGTCTTTGGTGGAAAATGAAAATCAATAGCCTCCTGAATCTCCACCATTAACATACACTTTCTCAAGCTCGTCATGAACAAATCGGTGGATATTTGAATAATAATTAGGTATAGTTAGATAGATATATAATAAATCAAAGTGTTGTAAGTTGAACAGAAATTTTGTAAAAGATCACTGATTTGTTAATCTCTTTATATCTTTAGAGATCCAACTTCGTATCCAATAATCCAACCTCCTCCTTGCAAGTGTGATGCGTGTCGTAACCACAACAAATTATTTAATATTTTTCCACCTAATTAACAAGTAATATAGTATAGTCAAGTCAAGTCCGTTCCCACGAGGAGCAAGAGGTTTTAGTTGTTTAATTGTCACAAAAAGGAGGGGGTTTGGTTTTAGATTTTAAAAACAAAAGAAAGTAAATAAAGCAATTAAAAGTTTAAGTTGAAATCAATAAGAGAGATTAGATCAAGGAATCCTTCTTCGTTGCAAAACAATGATTCAAGTTATGTTCTTTTCTATTTTTTTATTAGTCACAGATTATCACCAACCGTAGGTAAAGCAGCTAGATCAGTGTTAAACCCCTAAATCCCTTGTTTCACCGGATACGGAAGTCCTCGACTACCGGATTCTATTTACCAAACCACCTAGTAGTAGATCACTCAAGATGTAATTTAGTTAAACGCATTAAGATTTATGAACTTATCAGGTTGATATTAGTAGTTAGACTCTTAGATCAAGGTCTACTTCCTAACGTTGTTTTCACACACAATTACTCCACGGAATCCCTCTGCAAGGTCTCGTGTTTGCTACTTGTGTAAAGAGTCAAGAAACGATTACTTATCACCTAACTTTCAGTAGCTTTAGATCAATTAACAAATCAATTTAGTTGCCCAACTAAACAATCTATAAATCAACCATGAATGTATAAACATTCCAATTAGTAAAAACAATCGATAATCATGTGAAAAACGTCTAAGTAGGTTTAAAACAAAAACTCAAATCATGTTTTAAGAACTAGGAATTCATCCTCAATCAATAAGAAAATTAGCTACTCATGTTTTTGAAATTCACACAAATAATTAAAAGGAGAATTTTTTTAAGTTCACACAAATAATTAAAAGAAGAATTTTGAAAAGCAAGCAAAAGTTGTGAGTGTAAAAGATGTAGAAAAAATGTCTAGAGAACTTCTCTATTTATAGGCTTCAATTTCCTAGCAATCCTCTTAGAGCAAGGGCTATGGAGTGAGGGTTCTCATTCAAAATGAATGAGTTTCACTAGATTTGATCAAATTAGGTGCTGCTATGGAGTGAGAACGCTCACTCATTCATCAAAAATCACTCACATACTCATTCAAGCGAATGAGTAGTCGACAGTCTTCACTAGGAGGCTGATCTTCTGCCTCCTGAGAAAAACTTGAGTTAGGAGGCTAATCTTCTGCCTCCTGGAGAAAAAATTGTCCTAGGAGGCTGATCTTCTGCCTCCTGGAGATAAAAACAAAAAAAAAATTAAAATATCTAAAATCATGTTGGGGAGGCTGATCTTCTGCCTCTTGGGTGATTTTCTCTCTCTCAAGCGGCTGATAATCAACCTCTTCAAGAAATTTTCCCTCCAAGACTGATCATGTGCCTCTTAATGTGTATTTTAGCCTCTCCCATGGTTAGAAACACACTCTTTCACTCAGTCTCTCATTCGTTTAGGTAGTGAATGAGTGTTAAAAACACTCATTCCATAGCCCTTGCTCTTAGGAATAGAATCCCTTTCCCTTTGTAAGTCTTCTTTCCAAATCCTTATCTTTCTCAAATCTTCCATCTTCACTTTCCAAATTCAAGTCCAATTCCTCAAATCCATGAGTCTAGAGAATTCTTCACAAATTTCTGTATTTTTGGTTGCCTGAAAAGTTCTCAGGATCACCGGAATTCCGCATGAAATATCGCCGCCGGCCACCTGAGTTATGTTGCCGTGACGGATTATTTTGTCACTGTTCTGTTAAAGTTAACGGCCAGACTAACAGTCTCTAGCGGTCAATGAAGTCAAAGGAGGAGAGATTCAGCTTTCTAGTCAGCATCTTACTCGGCTAACTGGTCTTACTCAGATGAGTTGGATCGCTGGCATCACTGAGTTGATTCGCCGGAGCATAAAAATGGACAGAGTTTCCTCTGTTTCTGGCTGATTTCCGGCCATTTTTCAGGCTTATATTTGGTCTTCTCCTGTGTCAATCCTAACATACATCTATTGTAGCTTCATTACAGCATTTCATCTCAGCAATTGCAGCACACTTCAATTCTTTTTCACTCACAACTGCAATTCTTCTTCAAGCAGTTACAGCACCACCAATTCCTGCTATATCTCTGCTTCAATTCACCGCCAGAATTTCTTCTCAGCTGAGTTTTGGTCTTGAAATTCCATCTCAGACCCATAAATTACACAACCACCAGCTATCCATCCTTAATCCATTAACAGGGTCATCCAGCAGCCACCATAACCATCAATTCTTCAATTGAATCAGACTTGGCCATTTCAAATCCCCTTCGACTGTAGAACATTATCATCTTCTGACCCATCTCAAATTGCAACTCTATCTTCACAGCGGCAACAGCAAGACCACAAATCATTAATACCTTCATCTGATTTCTTAGATCGACAGCAACATCATACATTTCTGCAATCTAGTTTCAGATCCCCTTTTATTCTTCCAAGTCTTCCAAGAATCCAACAAATTCACTTCCTTCTCTGCTCCATTTGGATTCATCATATTCACAGGACAAAACCCCATTTTCTATTTATTCTTCTCAACAACAGATTCTCGATCTCTTCTATTGCAGCGACACAGTCTTCGAATCTTCTCATTCAAAATGCCAAAACCACTCCTGACTGTAACCCATTCTTCTTATAGCTTTGACAGAACCAAACACCAACAACCAGAACCCATCTTTGAAATCTCAGATTCAAATCGAAAACCTATTTAATCTTCATCAAATCGAAACAGCATCAAACCCATCTCTCAACTGGAAGTAGCAGCAATCTATTCAACCTATCTCAGCCTCACAGTTTTACCTCCTCTCTGTATTTCAGCTGCAATTCTCTCAATTTCTCGATCGTTTCTCATCAACAGCAGCGGTTGCTGCTTCTCTTCTTTTCTCAATTCCAGCTCTCGGACCAACAGCAGCAGTCGCTGTCTTGTTTTCTCTTCTCAGTTTTAGGAACACATGATTGAGAATTGATTTCTTTAGGGTTAGGATATAAAAGCTGGATATGGATCCGGGTAATATTATGGGCCTCACAATGACATTCCCAGTTAGCTAATAGGTGCCACAAGCGCCTAAGCTGGTGCTTTTAACACTTCCTTTACAACACAGGCTATCCCTTAACTGTGGCTGGGCTCCATATACTACTTGCTTGTGAAATGACAATTACGCCCTTTAGCACAACTTTGGATGGTCTCTTCTTCTTTTCTTCCGCATGACTCCAAAATACCTATAAAAATCAAAACATGCGTAAAATATATGATTTCCAAAAAAAATAGCAAAGAAAACATAAACTCTAGATAGTAAATACGGTGTATTCTACGCGTATCAAAGTCAGGATAAGCAGCGGCAATAGAAAAAGATAAGTTCACGAGAATTTTAAGGCATATGCATTTAGTAAGGATATTTTTGTCTGGATAGTAAAAATATTTAGAATCAGACCTAGTTAGCGAGTTGAGTACGGTTTTTGTTAATTTTTTTAGGATCACGGTCCGACCATTTAGATAATTTGTCTTCTAGGAAGATATGATCTCCACTGAAAGAGGATAATTTTGCCCCAAATCTTGATGTCCGTGAAGAATCCATTCGCCGGAAAATTTCTTCGATGTACTTAAATCCCTTGTAACATAGAGAAAAGATGCTTAAAAAGCGACAGAGAAACATCAAAATGATGCAGATAGAAACGTCATTAAGGCGCATATAACATGTCCAAAACTACATGGAAGAAATATCCTAAAAAAACCCTATAATTACTTAAACCCTAACTAAAATTGCTGAAAAAGTAACTAAAGATTGAAAGAACAACAACCTAAGACTACTACTACTCAGATCTACCGAGATTTGTGAAGATCAAAGTAGATTTTTGTACGCCACGTCCAAAGAAAATATCACAATATCAGTACCGTGTAATTAGCTTGAGAGTCTTTAGATACAAACATCCCAACCTGCATAATGATCTTTGTACGCCACGTCCACATTGAGCTTATTCCCTAGGGGTCACTTTCTTGTTTGTTTCCTCACATGTTCTTCTTCTGGCGGAAGAGGCATGTAGCCATTAAACCAGTAGATTGCGTCCTTTATTATACTAGATATACAAGGGTTATTCTCATTAAACATTCTGTCATTTCTAGATTTTCAAATATCTAACAGGACACAACTACCCTTCATGAAGACTTGTAAGCTCCATTACTCCTTCATCCACTCTGTTATCACCGCTTCAATGATATTCCCTGATACATTTCTGTTCTACAACCCAATTTAGCACTCTTGAAGGAACGGATGTTCCAGATCTTCTGGACCGTTATATTATATATGTTGCACTCTTGGTCCATGCCTTGCACAAAGATAAATAACTTCTTAAAAACCGATAATCCTTCATTCAATACTCACCATATAAATATATGGAATTTTGGGGTTAAAAACTTGATTTTCCAAAGGAAAAGATCCTCATTCCTAGTTGAAGATCTACGTTGATTCGCTTTTAAAGTTCTTATAAATGTTTTGGAAGAGAAGATAACATTGGGATTCGATATTCAAATCAATTTATCCCCCATCTCCATCCCAACATTAGGTAGATATGTATTTAGAATGTGCTCTACAAAATGATATTTTCCCTCCGTTCTTTTTTAATAGGCCAGTTTCTATAAATAAAAGTTTCAAAAAAATAGGCAAGTTTTCGAATTGGGAAAGTCAAATGTTATTTTAATTTTTTGGGACCACTTTTCTCTTAACTTCTTTTGATGATAAGTGTCATGTGGACCACTTCACTTTACTTCTTTTGCTAACAAGTGTCACGGGGACCATTTCACTTCACTTCTTTTATTGACAAGTGTCATGAGGACCACTTTCAATGATTAGTTCTCTTAATTTCCTTAAATTTCGCTAAAAACAAAACTGGCCTATTAAAAAAGAACGGAGGGAGTATTTGAAAATGTCATTTATCAACTTGATATTTCATCTTGTAGGGCTCTGAAGAATTAAATCTCCAAGCTTATTTAAACTGCCCAAAGTGGTAAAATCTTTAAAGTCAAGGATATGATTCTGGTGGTTTACAATCCAAGGGTCTTTCGAAATATAAATCCTAACACTAAACTTCGGCATTTCACGCTCACTAGCTCTTTCTTCACCGCCAAGTCCTGCTGATGCACCTAATGTTGAACCCCATTACCCACATACCATATACATATACACTCATTGTTGTGATTGCAGCTCCACCAAAAGTTCCTGATAATTTTTTTCAAGTTTCTTAAAAACTTATTTTTGCAGCAGAGTGGTTGACATGTAATATGCAAGAATAAGACCCAAAACATGTTTGATTGAAAATTTTCCCTGCATGATTGAGTGAACTTCTTTTCCACCCAGCAAGTTTAGATTCAAAAATTTTCAATTATAAAACCAAAGGAATTAATTTTTAAGCAGGTTTTTAAGCGATTGGGTGAACTTCCTTTCGACATCCATCCCTTTATAAAATACATAACATATATCTCTAAATTGGTTGTTGATGAGACCACATAGCATATAAGAAGAGGATATCATGTATATCTTGAAAAGTTCCATCATCCAAAGTACCAAATAATAAAAAAATCATCGGCGAACATCTGGTGAGACACGGAGAGTGCCCATTTGTTAACTCCATAGCTATTGTAGAGGGATAAAATTTCAGTTCTTCATATCATCCACGATAACTCATAAGCACGGGGGATAAACATATATGGGAAGAGTAGAGATCCTTGTCGCATACCTCTCCCGCTATTAAGATGTCCTTGGGAGTGCTATCTATGTTATGAAAAAACTAAGGGCGTGTAACACAATTCATAATGAGAGCATAAGTATTCCCCTGAATGTCTTAAGTTATCAGACATAGACTGATAGAATTCCTACAAGCCTTATCATAAAGTTTGCTTACATCAATTTTAAGGAAAAATCCCCTAGAACAGAGTTTGAAAGACCCATAAAATGGATCAACTTGTTGATGGTGGTTTTTAGTATAGGGTGAAAATTGTAATAGTCTATCTACCTGACTCGGCATCAAAAGTAGTAGACCCTGATATGATTATATTCCGCAAGGAATTTGAAGAATATATCAAAATCTGATGAGTGTCTACGTCTCTCTTCATATTATATTGAAACTCAAGCTCCTAAATGAATTGTTCACTAGTATAGAGCCTAATGAGTATTTAAGCTCCTAGCCCCATTACTCACTAATGCCGGAGCCTGCCGAAGATTTATTCTATTCTATGTTTCCCAATCGAACTCTTGATGTTGACATGACATGAAAATTAGTGTTCGCTCGCAACTGAGTAGCATGAATTTCCCGAAATGTCAGGATTGAGGTACGCATAGAGGTATTCAATTAGAGGCACGCAAAGTTATGCTGCCCTCTTAAATATAATTAGTGATTTTGTATGAACGCAAAAAATTCACTAGAAACTGATTGATTTTGTGCCAGCCCACAAAATTCAATATTTCTAAACCTAATTTTACTAACTTACAAAAAATAGGTCTTTTTTGCGACCTGCGCAATATCTCGAACCCTATTGGTCGAGACTAAACCTAGGTAAGCTAGGAAATTGATCCGCCATGGACTAGTAGGAGAAAAATCCTACCAAAAGTAGAAAACAAGAGTAAAAGAGAAAATGCGGTAAATAAAAGCAGCAACAAAAGGAAGCGCGGCCACACCACTTGGCTGGATGGTTTGCCCTAGCAGGCACTTCCCGTGGCTGGGCGGCCGCTCCCCATGTTAATGCTTGATGGGCCCTCTTTCCCTACCGACCAATCAGATTACTCCAAAAGCGCCACACACACTTTTAAATAAAGTTGGAAGTTGGTTGGTCGCCGCATCTAATTTCTTAAGGAATCTAATATAGGATGCCCATGTCAGTCTTAAAACGATCAAGGCTGTACGTTTTGGCCAGTCGATTTATCAAGTCTAGCCACCTCCTAACATGGTCGGACAAGCACCACCAGGCAGACTGGCGGGCCTACTAATGCTTAGGCCAATCAGAATCCTTCCAACTCGCAAGCGGATCCATTAAACGACTACCCAAAGCGGGTTGGCTGCGTGAATTACAAAACCCTAATTCATGTTAGAAGCAGTATATTGCTGCCGCAAAACGATCTTTGCCGCCCAACTTTTCTAGCCGGATTGAACATCCTAGACTCACTCTTAATCAATGGGCAAGGTGCGGATACACTCACCAGCGACCCGACTATTGTGCTGGACGATCGAACACCTTCCAGCATGCGGCTAACACCGAAAACTGTTATCCCTAAGTAGGTTGGGCACAAGGCTAACGGCAGTATGTAACTGCGGCAAAACATTCCGGACGTCCAACTTCGCTAGCCGAATCAACCGGCCTAGATATAATTTTAGGGGACCAATGAGACATCCTCGTGATCACTGTCCACCTCTCTTCCATAAGGAACAACCAAGCCGCGACCTGCACGTATGGCTCCTAAACGATCACCCAAAAATGGCAAGTCGCACTGCCAATGGTATTTTAATAAATTCAGCAGCAGACATTAAATGCCGCAAATTATCTTGGCCGTCCAACTTCGCTAGCCGAATTGACCGGCCTAGATCAAATCTTAGGCGACGAATAAGATGTCGTCGTGGTCGCCAACCGTCACTCTCCTTTAAGGATCGATTGGCCTACCTTTGGCGCGCATAAATGGCTCCCAACATCTTTTCAAAAATGTCCGGTCGTGCTCCTTTTAAGACATTAGGCTCCGCAACCAACTTAAACAAGCCTTACACAACGATGTTTCATGAGCATCGATTATTTTAAGACGCTTGCTTAAAAGCGATGCATTATATGCATCGATTACAAACAATGTTTTATAAATATCGATTTCACAAATAATTTAATTATTTGACCTAAGAAGCGTTACGCGCTATTTCTTGCGGAAAGCCTCATGGCTTGACTTGTAATACATGAACACCCGCCGCCTAGCTGGTAATGCAATGTAATTTTTGATGATGTGCAGGTGCATATAATTTTTGATGATCCGCTATTTCTAAAACTGTAATGCAATGTAATTTTGATGATGTGCATATAGATGGGGTACTAAGGAGTATAAGGTACCATATGTCAGACTGACATAAAGTTCAAAACACTAAAATCGTTGTGGGAAGTATCCCTAGCGTTGGACTTGAGCATACTTGGAAAAAGCCTTTGAATCCTTAATTTAAACTCAATTTTGATGATGCATTTTGTCAATACAATAATAATTGGACTAATAATCTGTAACTCTATAGGTTCAAGCAATGGATCTAGAAGTGAACCTTCAGTAACAACTGGAATAGGGACAAGCAAAAGCGATGGCGTTGCTGCGGGGAATATAATGGGATTTATATAAAGGAATCGACCAATTACATCTTAAAGGGGACAATCAGAGAGTTATCAATGCAGTGAATGAAAAGAATAATCCAGTCAAGTGGACTACTTCTAATATTATTAGAGATTGCCAGAACTTGCTCAACAATGTTTTGCTTTAGACGTGTAGTTTCTTTCATCGAGAGGCTAATAATGTGGCAGATAAACTAGCCAAACATGCTCTCTCCATTAATAATTTACAGACATGGCAAAATACTATGCCAGACTGGTTGGTATCAGACTTATTATCTAATACTGAAAACAAGTAACCCATTATTGATGCAATAAAATTTCTTTCGGATTAAATAGATATGAATATTACAACTCTGAATTTGTTTCACGAATACTTAGAAAATGGGATCCTAAAGTTCATGTATGCTTATTTTAATTATCAAAAAATAAGAATTTTACTAGTTGTTTGTCTTTACAAAGTACATTCATTTTCGTTTTGCCTTTCTGCATTCAATGTTTAATCCTCGTTCCGCCATTGATTTAACCATCATTAAACTCTGTCTTTGGACAGTTACTTTTAGATTTTTGTTACAGGGAAAGCCAATTTTTTTGGGGAGAAAGCTGACTTTGGTCATAATATGTTGATTTTTGGTCAATATGGGGGGGAAATATAACACTATATTCTTCTATGGTCTTTCCCTATTTTCCAGGATCAGTACCACATGAATATTCATCCCATATCCGTTAAAAAAGAATGTTTCCCATGTCTTTCGTGTTTCTTTAGTTTTTCTGCATCATTGAAATAACAACCCCAAATTAATGAGTATCGTCATTGAAACGATGAGCATAGAAAAATACGGCAATCATAAGATCTGATATTGATTGATGGGGGCCTTTTTTTATTGAAAGATACTTTATAGGTTGAAGCATATTAATTGATGTAAGAAAATTGATTAAAGCTCTAATTGATTTCCACCGTCGTCCATTGTAGAAGTAACAGTTTGATGATGGGTAAATTCTCCACCATTCATTGTTTCTACCTGCATTCAGGTTTCACTATCAAGGCCCTCATATAATATTTAGGCCATGTGGTATTTATCAAAACCCACCATCAAAAATGAGTATTCTCTGAGCCGTACAATATCGCCATCTACAACTTTAAAAACCAGGTGTTAAAACAAAGTATCACATTAATCACATATATTTATATCTTTAAACATATAAAAGTATCACATGAATCACATATGAGACACCAAAAATATCCTCATTTGAATAATTTTTGTATATACTTAGATACATTTTTATGTTATTTACTAGAGATAACCCGTGCCATGACGGCACTGCCTTAATCCTACTAATGTATTTTTTCTTCCGGTGTTTTAATTGTTTAAGAGTCCAATATTTTCCTTTAATCTAAAATAATGTTTGTACATATATAATAAAATTAGCCATATATATCATCAATATGACAACCAAATTATTTAAGCAATATATAGTTTACATATGTATATCACTTTCCATCAAATTCACCTTGCAACCACTAAATATAGTTGTAATTTTTTTGAAGCACTAAATCTATTCAATGCGTATATGTTTTCACTGAAATATCTTATACGAAATGAGTAAATACACGGTTAGGATCCTAATCGCTAGTTTATGTCTGATCCGATCCAAAATTATCTTATCATCGTGTTTGTAACCGTAATATATATATATATATATATATGGCATGTACATTTTTTGTTTTCTTCAATATTTAATACTTTAATTAATATCTTGAGTTATTTACCCATTTATTAATATCTTGAGTTGTGTGATCCATTAATTAAAGGTCAATAAATTAAGGTTCATAATGAAAGAGGTTAAAAACACCATGATGGTTGGATCATCAATTTATCTCTAAAAATGTTATTTTTCCTTCGATGCTCAAAAACCCCTTCTGTTTTGTATTATATATTTGAATAATTTCCACCAAAATTTAACTCAACCATCTCTTCTCAAAATCCAAACCATGGATATGATGAACTTCTTCTTGTTTCTTCCTTCGTTCACCGATCACAACATTCATCTCATGGTATGTGTGGTTTGGTGAACAAATTACCACCACCACAAAAATTATGTCAAAAACCTCATACAAAATGTTTGGATTTAGATGAACTTCTTACTAACTTTTCACAAAGAGTTGACGAACATGTTACAACAAAGAAGACGACAACTAAGATGTATGTTCTCTATATTCCTTATTAGAAGTTAATTTGTTAATATATTAATCTAACTTCATTATTTTGTGTGATTTAGATCGTTCTCGAAAGGAAAAGCCTTTTTGGTTACAAAACGTGAATTGGGTTCAAGGGAGGATGGATTCTTATGCAAACCATGTGTCAAGAGACCAGTGAACCAAAATCCTAATCTTAGGTATGTTAAACTTTTACTTATAGATCAATAATTCCCATGAAATGTTATACTAAAGTTTCTTTTTTCTTAAAGATATGATTTTCGGTGCACAAACATGGGTTGTCCCGCGAGGAAGTATTTTGAATTGTCCACTGATGGACGAAAAGATTTGATCACAAACATCGTCATCTACTATGTCTTACCTGAGTTCGAGTTCATCCTCAGTTTTGAAGGAAAACAGTTTGTCAGATCAGCTTTATCCTTTGCCAGACCAGCAGCTCTTTCCTTTGCCAGATCAGCTTTATCCTTTGCCAGATTAGCAGCTCTTTCCTTTGCCAGATTATAAGTTCTTTACTAGAGATAACCAGGTGTTAAAACAAAGTATCACATTAATCACATATATTTTATATCTTTAAACATATAAAAGTATCACATGAATCACATATGAGACACCAAAAATATCCTCATTTGAATAATTTTTGTATATACTTAGATACATTTTTATGTTATTTACTAGAGATAACCCGTGCCATAACGGCACTGCCTTAATCCTACTAATGTATTTTTTCTTCCGGTGTTTTAATTGTTTAAGAGTCCAATATTTTCCTTTAATCTAAAATAATGTTTGTACATATATAATAAAATTAGCCATATATATCATCAATATGACAACCAAATTATTTAAGCAATATATAGTTTACATATGTATATCACTTTCCATCAAATTCACCTTGCAACCACTAAATATAGTTGTAATTTTTTTGAAGCACTAAATCTATTCAATGCATATATGTTTTCACTGAAATATCTTATACGAAATGAGTAAATGCACTGTTAGGATCCTAATCGCTAGTTTATGTCTGATCCGATCCAAAATTATCTTATCATCGTGTTTGTAACCGTAATATATATATGGCATGTACATTTTTTGTTTTCTTCAATATTTAATACTTTAATTAATATCTTGAGTTATTACCCATTTATTAATATCTTGAGTTGTGTGATACATTAATTAAAGGTCAATAAATTAAGGTTCATAATGAAAGAGGTTAAAAACACCATGATGGTTGGATCATCAATTTATCTCTAAAAATGTTATTTTTCCTTCGATGCTCAAAAACCCCTTCTGTTTTGTATTATATATTTGAATAATTTCCACCAAAATTTAACTCAACCATCTCTTCTCAAAATCCAAACCATGGATATGATGAACTTCTTCTTGTTTCTTCCTTCGTTCACCGTTCACAACATTCATCTCATGTATGTGTGGTTTGGTGAACAAATTACCACCACCACAAAAATTATGTCAAAAACCTCATACAAAATGTTTGGATTTATATGAACTTCTTACTAACTTTTCACAAAGAGTTGACGAACATGTTACAACAAAGAAGACGACAACTAAGATGTATGTTCTCTATATTCCTTATTAGAAGTTAATTTGTTAATATATTAATCTAAATTCATTATTTTGTGTGATTTAGATCGTTCTCGAAAGGAAAAGCCTTTTTGGTTACAAAACGTGAATTGGGTTCAACGGAGGATGGATTCTTATGCAAACCATGTGTCAAGAGACCAGTGAACCAAAATCCTAATCTTAGGTATGTTAAACTTTTACTTATAGATCAATAATTCCCATGAAATGTTATACTAAAGTTTCTTTTTTCTTAAAGATATGATTTTCGGTGCACAAACATGGGTTGTCCCGCGAGGAAGTATTTTGAATTGTCCACTGATGGACGAAAAGATTTGATCACAAACATCGTCATCTACTATGTCTTACCTGAGCTCGAGTTCATCCTCAGTTTTGAAGGAAAACAGTTTGCCAGACCAGCAGCTCTTTCCTTTGCCAGACCAGCAGCTCTTTCCTTTGCCAGATCAGCTTTATCCTTTGCCAGATTAGCAGCTCTTTCCTTTGCCAGATTATAAGTTCTTTACTAGAGATAACCAGGTGTTAAAACAAAGTATCACATTAATCACATATATTTTATATCTTTAAACATATAAAAGTATCACATGAATCACATATGAGACACCAAAAATATCCTCATTTGAATAATTTTTGTATATACTTAGATACATTTTTGTGTTACTTACTAGAGATAACCCGTGCCATAACGGCACTACCTTAATCCTACTAATGTATTTTTTCTTCCGGTGTTTTAATTGTTTAAGAGTCCAATATTTTCCTTTAATCTAAAATAATGTTTGTACATATATAATAAAATTAGCCATATATATCATCAATATGACAACCAAATTATTTAAGCAATATATAGTTTACATATGTATATCACTTTCCATCAAATTCACCTTGCAACCACTAAATATAGTTGTAATTTTTTTGAAGCACTAAATCTATTCAATGCATATATGTTTTCACTGAAATATCTTATACGAAATGAGTAAATGCACTGTTAGGATCCTAATCGCTAGTTTATGTCTGATCCGATCCAAAATTATCTTATCATCGTGTTTGTAACCGTAATATATATATATATATATATATATATATATATATATATATATATATATATGGCATGTACATTTTTTGTTTTCTTCAATATTTAATACTTTAATTAATATCTTGAGTTATTTACCCATTTATTAATATCTTGAGTTGTGTGATACATAAATTAAAGGTCAATAAATTAAGGTTCATAATGAAAGAGGTTAAAAACACCATGATGGTTGGATCATCAATTTATCTCTAAAAATGTTATTTTTCCTTCGATGCTCAAAAACCCCTTCTGTTTTGTATTATATATTTGAATAATTTCCACCAAAATTTAACTCAACCATCTCTTCTCAAAATCCAAACCATGGATATGATGAACTTCTTCTTGTTTCTTCCTTCGTTCACCGTTCACAACATTCATCTCATGTATGTGTGGTTTGGTGAACAAATTACCACCACCACAAAAATTATGTCAAAAACCTCATACAAAATGTTTGGATTTAGATGAACTTCTTACTAACTTTTCACAAAGAGTTGACGAACATGTTACAACAAAGAAGACGACAACTAAGATGTATGTTCTCTATATTCCTTATTAGAAGTTATTTTGTTAATATATTAATCTAACTTCATTATTTTGTGTGATTTAGATCGTTCTCGAAAGGAAAAGCCTTTTTGGTTACAAAACGTGAATTGGGTTCAACGGAGGATGGATTCTTATGCAAACCATGTGTCAAGAGACCAGTGAACCAAAATCCTAATCTTAGGTATGTTAAACTTTTACTTATAGATCAATAATTCCCATGAAATGTTATACTAAAGTTTCTTTTTTCTTAAAGATATGATTTTCGGTGCACAAACATGGGTTGTCCCGCGAGGAAGTATTTTGAATTGTCCACTGATGGACGAAAAGATTTGATCACAAACATCGTCATCTACTATGTCTTACCTGAGTTCGAGTTCATCCTCAGTTTTGAAGGAAAACAGTTTGCCAGACCAGCAGCTCTTTCCTTTGCCAGACCAGCAGCTCTTTCCTTTGCCAGATCAGCTTTATCCTTTGCCAGATTAGCAGCTCTTTCCTTTGCCATATTATAAGTTCTTTACTAGAGATAACCAGGTGTTAAAACAAAGTATCACATTAATCACATATATTTTATATCTTTAAACATATAAAAGTATCACATGAATCACATATGAGACACCAAAAATATCCTCATTTGAATAATTTTTGTATATACTTAGATACATTTTTGTGTTATTTACTAGAGATAACCCGTGCCATAACGGCACTACCTTAATCCTACTAATGTATTTTTTCTTCCGGTGTTTTAATTGTTTAAGAGTCCAATATTTTCCTTTAATCTAAAATAATGTTTGTACATATATAATAAAATTAGCCATATATATCATCAATATGACAACCAAATTATTTAAGCAATATATAGTTTACATATGTATATCACTTTCCATCAAATTCACCTTGCAACCACTAAATATAGTTGTAAATTTTTTGAAGCACTAAATCTATTCAATGCATATATGTTTTCACTGAAATATCTTATACGAAATGAGTAAATGCACTGTTAGGATCCTAATCGCTAGTTTATGTCTGATCCGATCCAAAATTATCTTATCATCGTGTTTGTAACCGTAATATATATATATATATATATATGTCATGTACATTTTTTGTTTTCTTCAATATTTAATACTTCAATTAATATCTTGAGTTATTTACCCATTTATTAATATCTTGAGTTGTGTGATACATTAATTAAAGGTCAATAAATTAAGGTTCATAATGAAAGAGGTTAAAAACACCATGATGGTTGGATCATCAATTTATCTCTAAAAATGTTATTTTTCCTTCGATGCTCAAAAACCCCTTCTGTTTTGTATTATATATTTGAATAATTTCCACCAAAATTTAACTCAACCATCTCTCCCCAAAATCCAAACCATGGATACGATGAACTTCTTCTTGTTTCTTCCTTTGTTCACCGTTCACAACATTCATCTCATGTATGTGTGGTTTGGTGAACAAATTACCACCACCACAAAAATTATGTCAAAAACCTCATACAAAATGTTTGGATTTAGATGAACTTCTTACTAACTTTTCACAAAGAGTTGACGAACATGTTACAAAAAAGAAGACGAAAACTAAGATGTATGTTCTCTATATTCCTTATTAGAAGTTAATTTGTTAATATATTAATCTAACTTCATTATTTTGTGTGATTTAGATCGTTCTCGAAAGGAAAAGCCTTTTTGGTTACAAAACGTGAATTGGGTTCAACGGAGGATGGATTCTTATGCAAACCATGTGTCAAGAGACCAGTGAACCAAAATCCTAATCTTAGGTATGTTAAACTTTTACCTATAGATCAATAATTCCCATGAAATGTTATACTAAAGTTTCTTTTTTCTTAAAGATATGATTTTCGGTGCACAAACATGGGTTGTCCCGCGAGGAAGTATTTTGAATTGTCCACTGATGGACGAAAAGATTTGATCACAAACATCGTCATCTACTATGTCTTACCTGAGTTCGAGTTCATCCTCAGTTTTGAAGGAAAACAGTTTGTCAGATCAGCTTTATCCTTTGCCAGGCCAGCAACTCTTTCCTTTGCCAGATCAGCTTTATCCTTTGCCAGATTAGCAGCTCTTTCCTTTGCCAGATCATAAGTTCTTTACTAGAGATAACCAGGTGTTAAAACAAAGTATCACATTAATCACATATATTTTATATCTTTAAACATATAAAAGTATCACATGAATCACATATGAGACACCAAAAATATCCTCATTTGAATAATTTTTGTATATACTTAGATACATTTTTGTGTTATTTACTAGAGATAACCCGTGCCATAACGGCACTTCCTTAATCCTACTAATGTATTTTTTCTTCCGGTGTTTTAATTGTTTAAGAGTCCAATATTTTCCTTTAATCTAAAATAATGTTTGTACATATATAATAAAATTAGCCATATATATCATCAAAATATGACAACCAAATTATTTAAGCAATATATAGTTTACATGTATATCACTTTCCATCAAATTCACCTTGCAACCACTAAATATAGTTGTAATTTTTTTGAAGCACTAAATCTATTCAATGCATATATGTTTTCACTGAAATATCTTATATGAAATGAGTAAATGCACTGTTAGGATCCTAATCGCTAGTTTATGTCTGATCCGATCCAAAATTATCTTATCATCGTGTTTGTAACCGTAATATATATATATGGCATGTACATTTTTTGTTTTCTTCAATATTTAATACTTTAATTAATATCTTGAGTTATTTACCCATTTATTAATATCTTGAGTTGTGTGATACATTAATTAAATCTCAATAAATTAAGGTTCATAATGAAAGAGGTTAAAAACACCATGATGGTTGGATCATCAATTTATCTCTAAAAATGTTATTTTTCCTTCGATGCTCAAAAACCCCTTCTGTTTTGTATTATATATTTAAATAATTTCCACCAAAATTTAACTCAACCATCTCTTCTCAAAATCCAAACCATGGATATGATGAACTTCTTCTTGTTTCTTCCTTCGTTCACCGATCACAACATTCATCTCATGGTATGTGTGGTTTGGTGAACAAATTACCACCACCACAAAAATTATGTCAAAAACCTCATACAAAATGTTTGGATTTAGATGAACTTCTTACTAACTTTTCACAAAGAGTTGACGAACATGTTACAAAAAAGAAGACGAAAACTAAGATGTATGTTCTCTATATTCCTTATTAGAAGTTAATTTGTTAATATATTAATCTAACTTCATTATTTTGTGTGATTTAGATCGTTCTCGAAAGGAAAAGCCTTTTTGGTTACAAAACGTGAATTGGGTTCAACGGAGGATGGATTCCTATGCAAACCATGTGTCAAGAGACCAGTGAACCAAAATCCTAATCTTAGGTATGTTAAACTTTTACTTATAGATCAATAATTCCCATGAAATGTTATACTAAAGTTTCTTTTTTCTTAAAGATATGATTTTCGGTGCACAAACATGGGTTGTCCCGCGAGGAAGTATTTTGAATTGTCCACTGATGGACGAAAAGATTTGATCACAAACATCGTCATCTACTATGTCTTACCTGAGTTCGAGTTCATCCTCAGTTTTGAAGGAAAACAGTTTGTCAGATCAGCTTTATCCTTTGCCAGGCCAGCAACTCTTTCCTTTGCCAGATCAGCTTTATCCTTTGCCAGATTAGCAGCTCTTTCCTTTGCCAGATCATAAGTTCTTTACTAGAGATAACCAGGTGTTAAAACAAAGTATCACATTAATCACATATATTTTATATCTTTAAACATATAAAAGTATCACATGAATCACATATGAGACACCAAAAATATCCTCATTTGAATAATTTTTGTATATACTTAGATACATTTTTGTGTTATTTACTAGAGATAACCCGTGCCATAACGGCACTTCCTTAATCATACTAATGTATCTTCCGGTGTTTTAATTGTTTAAGAGTCCAATATTTTCCTTTAATCTAAAATAATGTTTGTACATATATAATAAAATTAGCCATATATATCATCAAAATATGACAACCAAATTATTTAAGCAATATATAGTTTACATGTATATCACTTTCCATCAAATTCACCTTGCAACCACTAAATATAGTTGTAATTTTTTTGAAGCACTAAATCTATTCAATGCATATATGTTTTCACTGAAATATCTTATATGAAATGAGTAAATGCACTGTTAGGATCCTAATCGCTAGTTTATGTCTGATCCGATCCAAAATTATCTTATCATCGTGTTTGTAACCGTAATATATATATATGGCATGTACATTTTTTGTTTTCTTCAATATTTAATACTTTAATTAATATCTTGAGTTATTTACCCATTTATTAATATCTTGAGTTGTGTGATACATTAATTAAAGGTCAATAAATTAAGGTTCATAATGAAAGAGGTTAAAAACACCATGATGGTTGGATCATCAATTTATCTCTAAAAATGTTATTTTTCCTTCGATGCTCAAAAACCCCTTCTGTTTTGTATTATATATTTGAATAATTTCCACCAAAATTTAACTCAACCATCTCTTCTCAAAATCCAAACCATGGATATGATGAACTTCTTCTTGTTTCTTCCTTCGTTCACCGATCACAACATTCATCTCATGGTATGTGTGGTTTGGTGAACAAATTACCACCACCACAAAAATTATGTCAAAAACCTCATACAAAATGTTTGGATTTAGATGAACTTCTTACTAACTTTTCACAAAGAGTTGACGAACATGTTACAAAAAAGAAGACGAAAACTAAGATGTATGTTCTCTATATTCCTTAT
Organism: Papaver somniferum; assembly: GCF_003573695.1. Classification (NCBI taxonomy): domain Eukaryota; kingdom Viridiplantae; phylum Streptophyta; class Magnoliopsida; order Ranunculales; family Papaveraceae; genus Papaver; species Papaver somniferum. Next base: position 109,121,694 of record NC_039368.1, read on the forward strand.
TAGAAGTTAATTTGTTAATATATTAATCTAACTTCATTATTTTGTGTGATTTAGATCGTTCTCGAAAGGAAAAGCCTTTTTGGTTACAAAACGTGAATTGGGTTCAACGGAGGATGGATTCATATGCAAACCATGTGTCAAGAGACCAGTGAACCAAAATCCTAATCTTAGGTATGTTAAACTTTTACTTATAGATCAATAATTCCCATGAAATGTTATACTAAAGTTTCTTTTTTCTTAAAGATATGATTTTCGGTGCACAAACATGGGTTGTCCCGCGAGGAAGTATTTTGAATTGTCCACTGATGGACGAAAAGATTTGATCACAAACATCGTCATCTACTATGTCTTACCTGAGTTCGAGTTCATCCTCAGTTTTGAAGGAAAAAAGTTTGTCAGATCAGCTTTATCCTTTGCCAGGCCAGCAGCTCTTTCCTTTGCCAGATCAGCTTTATCCTTTGCCAGATTAGCAGCTCTTTCCTTTGCCAGATCATAAGTTCTTTCATGTCTCAGGCATGCAGCAGCTTTATCCTTTGCCAGATCAGGATTTCTTTCATGTCCCATAAGGCCCTTACATGCCCGTGCAACAAACCGTAGTGCAAGACAATGATATGTGGTCCACACTATACGGATACGTCAATATACAAGGTCTTTCGGGTCAAAGTTTTGGGGGTTCAGACGTCACTTCTGAAGTTCTCCATCCCAGTTACATGTGGCCTTAAGCTTATTTTTAGACACATTCACATTGGTTTTATACATTTTTATGTTGCTTAATTTCTCCACTCGTATGAGCTAGTATTTCCTTTCACATACTTGATCCACATTTATTCACGAGTCACACCAGAAATACATGTTCTACACAGATATATATTTCCTTGATTTAAGTCTTGAGTCGTCACCTATTGTGAAGGAAACCTCTTTTAAGTAACATGGCTGATATTAATAAACGCAATTTTGCTATGGTGGGGGTACAATTAGGGAGATTTTTCATAAGATTTTGGCATGACATCTTGGTGAAAGTAAATCAAGGTCATAGGTGCCACTTTTTTTTTTTTTCAGAAATTGGTTTTTGGATCGTATGTCGGTGAGGGGTGGATGTCTTGGTCACCAGACTTGGAGTCTAAAAGTAAGTCTTTTGTTTGTCACCATTGCCGCCCGGAAGTTTATTTTTGTAAGTTTAGGGTGCAATATTTATGTTTGCAAAGGAGAAATGTCACCATGTAGCTCGGAAAATAGATAGTATTTTGATCAAAAAACGTGTTTTAGTTTTCATCGATTGAAGGTGTTCTTCCTCACTGACAACAATGTTATGAGATATCTTTATTATCAAAAGAAGTCTACAGTTAATCAAAAAGTAATAAAAGTTTAAAGTATCCATAACAACTAAATCTATATAATTGCACAAGGTACTAATTCCTAAGATCAATATTACTGAGAAACAAACATAAAAATCCAACGAGTTGAAACATGCAAACCTAAATCAAATGAAACCAAAGACACCCACATACCAAAACATAGAAGGAATACAAAATAAGAACCTTAATTATCAGAATGCAACCGCATGAACAAAAAATATAATCCATCTATAGAAAGAAGAAATACCATTAATATATAACATCAATCAGAACTTAAAAAGATTGATTTTTTTTTAATGATAGTACGTTAACTTGAGGCCGTTCTGGAATTGGTGATGGTAATGTAAAAGGTTTTAGCTCAGGAGTACATATATCATAGTTTCTATTCCAATAAAAACACTTGCACCCATCCATCTTCAATCTCTGTCTCTCTCTCAATTAGGTCTCTCTCAATTAGGTTTCAAATACCGGAAATGATGCAAAATTTTCGAGTGTTTGGTAGCTAAGAAAAAATTCCTGGAATCCTTAGCATTTCCTTATTTTGTATCTCATGTACGGTTTGGACATAGTTTAGAGGGGGAAAAAAAGATGACTTCTAAAGGTTAAAAAAAAAGTAGGTCCATAAATCTCTCATAAGTTTCCTAGCAAATCTTAGGGGACGAAGTGGTATTCAAAATGGGGGATTTGGTGGAATTATAAATCCCAAGAGAAACGTGAATCCAATGGAATTGGGAAACCAAATGTACCAAGGGAATCGAAATTCCACTAAATCCCCTGGACCCATGAATCCTTCCTTTAGAATTCTGCATCCAAACCCTCCATAATCTAATAAGAATTTTCAACCACTTTCGTTTTCTTTCGTTTTAACCTCTTTCAAATTTCATGATGTCCTTGACTGCAAGCATTGGAAAGGCAGTAACTAAATACAACCCTTGTTTAAATTAAATACAACCCTCAGTAAAGTAAATAAAATATTTATGAATAATCTAAATATGAGTAAACAAAACCTACCCTTCATCTAGAAGGCTATTATAAGGGCTTCAAGAGTTTAGTTTTGAGGGTTTCTATGGATCAAATTTTCTTTTTTCGTAACTCACTTGCTCATATTTTTTTCCAGCGAGTTTAGTTAATTAACGTTGGGTTTATATTCTATTTGAAAAGGAAGGGGTACAACAACCATACCCAATATTTCGTTTCGGCAATCTATATGATTAATTCCAATATAATTCCAAGAGAATCAACTAGACAGTCAGACTCAATCAAGGAAAATATATCCAAGAGTTATATCTCTGTTTCTAAATCAAACAGATAGAAATCCGCGAGCCTGATTATTATGAGAAACAACTTGGATGGTACCAAAGACCAATGTTCAAGTGTCAATCAATTTCAATCAACAACCAAAGGTTGGATTTACCAATTGATTGAACTATGCACAACCTGTGATATTTCAATTATATAGAAAATATAATACGGAAAATAAATAACACAGACACCAGAAGTTTTGTTAACGAGGAAACCGCAAATGCAGAAAAACCCCGGGACCTAGTCCAGATTTGAACACCACATTGTATTAAGCCGCTACAGACTCTAGCCTACTACAAGTTCACTTCAAACTGGAATTTAGTTGAGGCCTAACCAACTCACACTGATTAAGGTACAGTCGCGTTCCTTACGCCTCTGAATCCCAGAAATACTCTACGCACTTGATTCCCTTAGTTGTTCTCACCCGAAACTAAGAGTTGCTACGACCCAAAGTCGGAGAATTTATAAGCAAATCCGTCTCCCATAGAAAAGTCTATTTTGATAGATAAATTTGTCTCCCACAGAAATACGAAGTTTGTTCCATCTTTTGATAAATCAAGGTGAACAGGAACCAATTGATAATCCGGTCTTATATTCCCGAAGAAAAACCTAGAAATATCAATCACCTCACAATAACATAATTATATGGTATTAGAACAAGTTATTGTGGAATCACAAAGAATGAGAGGAAGAGCTTTGTGATATTTTACCTATTGGAGATAAATCTCGAGCAAAACTTAGAGAAGATAGTACTCAATACGATAGAACAAGTAAGATCAGAACATGCAACTACAGAAAAAAACTGCTGGATCTGGCTTCAAAATCCCAATGAAGTCTTTAAGTCGTTAACCTATAATGGTTTCAGGAAAAACCTATGTTAAAGGAGAATCGACTCTAATCGCAACAAGTATCACAGGAGGTGTGGGGATTATGTTTCCCAGTTGCTAGAGTTCTCCCTTATATAGTCTTCAAATCAGGGTTTGATAACTTTGGAATAAAGCAATCAATATTCATCGTTGGATGAAACCTGATTTAAGATTCAAGCTAATATCTTTCCATCGTCAGATGGTCTTAGCTTGTTACACACAAATGAAATATACCTTCATTTTGATATAGGTAACGGTACCTAAACATATATATTGAGTTGGCTCAATAACAGGTAACCTAAGTTAGCCACATGAACACTTTTGTGTTAACCATGTTCATCTTAACACTTCTTGATCAATTGATACTCAAATGAATCTAATTTTATTACTCATAGGGTTGTTCAATTGTATATATTTGCATAGAAGCATACAAGACACAATGGAAGCAAAATTGGATTAATTCAAAAGAATCAGTTCATTAACATTTTAGCCACGGTTTGCAAAGATTGGATTCCTTAAAATATAAATTTATTTGTTCATGAGTATGAAATCATACTTAACTGATTTTAGAACTTGAACCACTTAAGTTTGCAAACGGGTACGCAAACTTAAGTTCCGAACATTAGTCACAAGCCGACAGTTTACAAACCGGTACGCAAACTTTAACTTCGGGCCGAACTCAGTTGAAATCGTTTGGGAACGGGTACGCAAACTTGGTTCCCGGACTTCAACTGTTAAATCAGTTTGCAAACGGGTATGCAAACTTAAGTACCCTGAATTAAACAGTTGAATAAGTTTGCAAACGGGTATGCAAACTTAACTTTCGGTCCTGAATTCCACCAAAACAGTTCGTACACTTAGTACATAAACCGTAATGTATCCAGACATAGGTTTTATCTCTTAACTCTCATTTCAATCATTGAAACATTCTTATAAGACGACAATAGCTGTCTCACACAAACTATTATCTTATAAGCAATTTTTAAGTGATCGAATGATCAATACGAAAAATTCCGAGTCTACATCAAATGATTGTCTCGCACAAATCATGTAAGATGTTACCAGGTGATTTTCACATCATCATATTTTGACTTTCGTCAAGAATAATGATAAACGTAGTTAAAGCAAAAAGCTTTCCAACACATATTTCGAGAAATATATAAGCGAGTTAAACTCAGCTCGAAATATCAAATGTGTATAATGTAAAGTCTATATATTTATAAGACTTTGTCTCAATAGGAGATAGAATAGAATAGACTTTTGAGTGATAGATGAGTTCAAGTCTCCACATACCTTTTGTTGAAGAAGTTCCACAAGCTCCCCTTAGTAGTTCTTCTTCGTCTTGAATCGATGAACATCGTGAATTCTAAAGCTCAACTACACATTTTATCCTAATCCAAGACATAGGTATAAGCAGACTAGAAATCAAGACTTATAGTTTTGACAACTAAACTTGACAAACAAGCTTGAGATAGGAATGCTTGAGAGTTCGACCGAGCAATGCTCTAACAAGTATATCCAATGAAGGATCCTGGATTGTTGCATTACTTTTAAAGAATTGAAGCAATTTTTCTAGAGGAATTTTAGCAACTGCTTCTATCTCAAAATAAATACACTCTAAATATAGTTCAAAAATTTGATATGGTCAACTATAAGACATCAAAAAAATCCATTAACTCAAGGACTAAGACTAGCAGTTTCTAAAGGTATTTAATTCTTTAACAGATGCCACAAGTTACAGAACTATAGTTGGAGGATTACAATATGTGACCATGACAAGCCCAGATAGGTATCTGTTTCGCAATCTATTATGTTTCCCAGTTTACACACTCCCATACTTCTCAGCACTTATTATTTTTTAAGATGAACCATTGAATCATGAGTTACTCTTATTACATGTGATACTTCTTCTATTATTACTTTCTCGGGCTCAGATTGGATTGGGCGCCCTTACACTAGAAGGTCTACATCTGGATTTTATACTTCTTGGTATCTTCTATAATTTCTTGGTTATCAAAGAAACAACCTACAATTTCCAAGTCATCAGCTGAAGCTACGTACAAGTTAATGGGTGTTGCTGCTGCAGAATTCGTATGGATCTCAAATTGCTGATAGATTTTATTCATGAACCTTGTATGTTGTATTGTGATATAACACTTTTACAAATAGCTTATCCTGCAACCATGTGTTTCATGCAAGAATTAAGTATGTGAAAATTGGCTACCACTTCACAATGGAATTGTGAACTCTGCATCCTAAAATCAGTTATATTCCCTTATGCGTATCAGGTAGTTAAATATTCACAAAAGGTCTTTCCCATCTTGTTTTTCTTTCTTTAGCTGTCAAGCTTATATGTTTCCAACATTATCAGCTTGAGTGGGTATGTAAGATTGAGTAATTGTGTGTCTGTGTGAAACACATGTGTGTCAACATTATTGGAGTATAAGAGCTTTTTATTCTTTTAGTTTGTACAGTTATTGACAACTGGAATAACAAAATGTGTCTATTTATGTTTTGTCTAAATCATTACTGTTTACTTTCCCTTATAACCACTTTCATCTCTTGTAATAATCAATCTTGTCAAAATTATCAATAAGCTTTTTTGATTATCATTCATAAAATCTTTCAGCCTCAATATCTAATTCATGCGAGTTGTTATAAACAAGAAGGATCCTTATCTAACCCACGCATAAATTCACCATGAAAGGAATATCAAGTAAAAGAGCAAAGTCAATCATCTACTAGTTATTCATGTCATCATTATGACTAGTGGTGACACTGAGATATGCTCATTCGTTATTAATGTGATAATTTATTTAAATTACAATAATTTTTAGGTTCGATAGATCAATGAATTTTAACTAACTGATTTATTACAGCAATACATACGAAACTTTAGTTAAACATCACTTGTATACAAATTCGAGTTGACAAAAGACAACAACAATTCTTTGATTAGATGAAAACGGACATTTCGATCAGTATTAATCAGTTTCAGTTAGCATCAATTAGTATCACTAGTACCGCCATAGCATCAATTATTGTAAGAGAGTATTGATATAAGTGCCCGACATATAAAATCATTGTTGGAAACTTGGTAGGGAATGACCGACGCTTCTATGGCAAACCAAAAACATGGAACAATTGTGGACCAATCCCCTGGATCGTGGAGATATAGGGTGGAGGTGCAAGGAGTCCGTCTATGTGCACCCCACTAACCCGGGGCGCACATTCCTCCTTTCATCATTGGAGGATCCTTAACCATGGTTATTACCTATGATTTAGTACATTTATCTTGTTTATTATTTTTAATGTTATAAATTGCACTGGGAATCGGTAAACCAAAAAATGAGTCATACAACCCATAGTCTCTGTCTAACCTTTCTCAGCGATTAAACTTTCCTCTCCTTCTCCGTTCAATTTTGGTCTTAGTTGAACCTCATGAAGACCACTAGTTGTTGACCGAAATTTAACCGCATCTAATAATTAATGATGAACAGTGATTAATTACAAATTTCATATATGGTCAAGTATATTATAGGCTGTACTAATTTATGGACAGTATGATCGAGTCATTCATCAAGAATATAAAACACAGTTTGGATAATTTTGCATGTATAAGTAGCAGCTGGGATTTGTCCTCACAAGAGATAAATTTAGGGATGTGATCGTTTGTCATAAGTGATGGTTGTGATTGAAATTAAAAATGCATCTAATAGATAAAAGTTATCATGTCATTAAAGTTCCATAATTCTTCATAATAAGTAGTCTATTAATTTGCCATGGTAATGTTTTGTTAAATGTCAAATTTAAAATGATAATATATAAATTATTCTACTAATGATGATAATAAATATATTTTTATTATATAATACTTAGAATTAGTTTGGTATTGTTGCGAGCTTTACAAAAGTACTTTTCCGATGTACCTTATTATGCAGAGCCATGTAAAAAAAAGCAGTTGAATGGTTGTCGATGTACGTTACTATCCCGAGCTTTGTAAAAAAAAAATTGAATGGTTGCAAATTATAAACTAAAGCTAAAACTATTTTAAAAAGCAGACATATCTCTGAAAATATCAGGTTCAACTATGGTTAGTGACAAAATGACAAAGACAGACATATCTCTGAAAATTGTTTATTCTATTTTATTGTGCATAAAATAAGTAAATTTTCTAATATTAGAGTACATACACATGTAATATTAAATTGACTAATTAGTATTATTACTAAAAGGTATTATTTTTCATAACCAATTTTTAAAAATCAATAATTTCTTAATATTTATTGTTGAAATAAAAGTATATTTCAGTGATACGCTATAACATAAAATGTATTTTGAAAATAAAAAATAATAATCTTTGAAGAATAAAAAATAATTATCCTTGTATGATTATTTTACCATTGTTGATTCAGAATAAAATATAACGAATAAAAATTGGTGATCATGTATAGATTCAAGGATAATTGTTGTCAGTTATAAAAAAGATGGGATAGAATTGGAAAATAAAATATGAAACTAGGGTGAACTATAGCATTTGCTTTTGAAGCTTTTAAAAGCTCATTCTCCCCCACTTTTAAAATTGATAGATTTTGGAAGTGTACACGTTATGAAATCTTTACCAAACACTAAGATGAATAAATATTGCTATAAATATGTTTCCAAAGTACTTTTTTTTAATGAAAAAAAGCAGCACCAAACTTAGTTAAATTGGCTAACAATTATATAAGTGGACCATAGTGACAGTGAGAAGTATTGGTGCTCAGTGAGTAATTTCGCATCGCCTCACGTATTTCTTGATAAATGTTTAACGTTATTTTTATTCTGATGAGTGCCAAATATTGTATATATTTTATCCCTTTTTGTTGGCAATTTAACTCATCTTTTGTGCATTAATTCTACATTTTATCCCATATTCTGTATTTTCATTGTTTTCAAGAATAAATATTTTTATTAATTAATTTTGCATTTTTAGGTAATAAATAAAGTTCGGATGAGTCGCGGAGCGAAAAGAGCAGAAAAGTAGTGAAAAGCCGGGAGAAATCACGCAAGGAAGCCGCGAAGAATGGTGCGCACAACCTCATTTTCTACACACAAAAACGCCTCCGTTCTCAGCCATCAGATCAGTTCTCAGAAGCATCCGACGGTCGCTCCTTCATAGAGCATCAAAATCTGAAGTCTCTGCCAAGCACCACAGCGCTGAAATTCCAAGCCTTCAGATTAGATGGTAGTTGAATCCAACGGTCGCTCCCTTGCTGTTCATCAACGTTTGATATCTCCGCCTTACACTACAACACCTAACCCCATCTAGAGCCGTTAACTTCGTTGTATAAAAAAATCTGACGGTCGCTACCAACCTCATCAGGAGGAACCATCCGATCTACCTACCATCTTCGCATCTCGCAGCTCAGAGTCACAGAACATCAAGACTCGGTGGATCCGCCTAACACCCTAGCAACCGAACCTATACCAGCTAACCAAACACCCCCCTTCTCCCAAACAGTCGAGCCCCTCTTCCATCCCCTCCCTCTGCAGAGACACCATGTCGCCACCACCTTCTCCACCTCTGCCACCAACTCACTGCCACCACCACACCTCCACCATCATCACCCTATCACCCAACAACCAAAACCCATCTCCCCCTAGCCCTCTAGTTCCCTATTTTCTCACTTTTTCACGCTTCTCTGCCTGAAACCCTAGGCGTGAAAAACTGATGAATTAGGTAACCTAGAGTTGCAATTGGCGCATGAGAAGAGGTCAGGGAGCAATTACAAAGCATGGGTCGACGATTTCAAGGATCAATTTCAAAGAAATTAGGTAAACCTAATTCAACTGATTTTTGGGGAAGAACCCTAATTTTGTAGTTTTGAGAAATTTGGGTCTGTGTGTATAAATATGTATTGTTGGGTTGTGTTAAAGACATGCTTGGATTAGCCTGCATCCATAACCTTCAAGTTCTGCTAATTTCCATGTTCAGTTCAATTTTGTTAAAGTTAGACTTTCATATCTTGTTAAATGTATCCTGTTAATGTGTGTTATTTACTGTTAAATGTTTGTGTTCATTGTTAATGTTTGTTTCCTGTTAATGTTAAATGTTGTAATGTTCCTGTTAATGTATGTTGTTTACATGTGTAGTTCACTGTTGTTGCTCACTGCCATGTAATGTTTACTGTTATGTGTAATTTGCTGTTAGTTTGATGGAATGCTAGGCTAGATACATTTGAAGCTTTGATTTGATTGTGCAATGGAAGAAATCAGTGCTCATAGCAAGCTGATTATCTTGCCATTCCTTGTGTATGCTTAGGTTGCACTGTTGATTGAGCATTGGGAGAAACTAGTGCTCATAGCAAGCTAGTTCTCTTCCCATTCTATAGGAATGCCTGTATTCTTGCCTTAGTTTTGCTCCATTTCAGTTTTTCCACATCCCTGCCCTTGGCCTTAGGCCTTGGTTCATTTGCTTTGTTCCTTGTTTTTGCCCTGTGCAGTCTTAATTGCTGTTGCTGCCCTGTTTAGTTACCCACTGCCTCTGCCTTGTTATTCTTGCTGCATTCTGTTGCTTTTGTTCATCTTTAGTTCACTGCCCTGTTGCTTAGGCCTTTGCTTGCACTGTTTTCTGTGGCTTAGGCCTTGGTTCATCTTGCACTTTTTATGCTTGTAGTTGCTGTGTTCTTTCCCTTTGCTATTTTGCATTGCTCTCTGCCTGTTTAGTCATTGTCCTGTAATTTTTCTTCATTGTCATCTTTGCTTGCTGTTTTCTTGTTACTTCCTTTGGCCTGCTGCAACTCTGTTGCTTCTCTTATTCCACTGCCCTGCAGCTGCTGTGCAGTACTTGTGCTGCTGCTGCATTGCCTTCCCCTGCTGCTACTCCTGTTCCTGTTAACTGCCTTTCCTTCTTCTTGGCCTTGTGCTGTTGTGCACTGCTTGTGCAGCTGCTGCATTGCATTCCCTGCTGTGCAGTACTGCTACCTGGTGCTGCTCCACTGCTGCAGCTCCACTTTTGCTTTCTTCCCCTGCAGCTGCTGCTGCTGCCCTTCTGCTGCATTGCCTCCCTTACACTTGCAGTGCTGCTTCTTTCCTTCCCCTGCAGCTGCTGCTGCTGCCTTTCTGCAGCTGTTGCTGCCACTCCACTTCCCTTGCAGCTGCCCTGCTACTGCTACCTGGTGCTGCCATATTTTCTTCCCTGCTGCTGCTGCTGCAACTGAGCTTGGCTCAGCTAAGACCACAGTGCAAATTTCAAAGACTGCTGAAGCCCAGAATCATTACTAAAGCCCACTGTAATTGTTCATTTTCCAAGCAAAGGCCCAGTTCACAGTTACCAAGTCCAGGTTTGAACCAAAAGTTGAAGCCCAGTTCATTAAAAATCAAAGCCCAATTCAACCAACCTGTGGGCTTAATCCATAAGCCTAAACTCAAAAGCCCAAGACCAAACCAACTGAGTCCAAGGCTCAGTTCAATTCAAAGGCCCAAGGCCTAAAGTATTTCATTGTTAAAAACAAACCCATTAAGCCCAACAGTTCCAAAGGGTATTCAAAGCCCAATAATAGCAAATTTAGAAACCAAAATAGCTAGAAACACTCCAAACACACCCGATCTCTGTGGATCGACCCGTACTTGCACGAGCTACAACTGACGACCGTGCACTTGCGGTATTACTGTAGGCCCCCGTTTTTATTGCGCTCATTTTTTATACATATCTCCGGGCCCACCAAGTTTTTGGCCGGGGATAATTTCTATACCCTTTTCCGGGGACTGCCAAGTTCTTGGCGCCGCTGCCGGGGACCATCATATTCAATGATGATGGATAGCAGAGTTTATTGTTAGTAGAGCTTATTGTTATTAGGAAAGGACAAACCATTACCTATATTCCAACTTAATTTGGATCCGTCCTCGGGTACGGAAAATGTTCAATCGTAGACTCTGGCATTTTTTCTCACTCATGAGACCCTTTCCTGACACAATCCGTCAAGCATACTCTTTCTTCCTTGACATGTAACCCATGGTCGACTCTAATACCGTTTGTAAGGACCTGATCCTCCGCCAATATTGTCCCCACTTGTCACTGTGGTTATCCGACAGTGTGTGATTTTTAACTAAAACCGATGTGGTTATCCATCATCGTTTTTCTGGGAGGTAACCCATCCCTAGATTACTCACTCCCGAGAACGCATAAATTCTGTGAATTTTACCAACTCTGGATCCAAATATGTTGAAAATGCCACAATGATAGGAAAGGACAATTCATTACCTATATTCCATTCGATGAACTCTTCCCGCCGAATTGAATTACGTACATAATATATACGGGAATTTTGAAAAACTAGAATTACATCGTATGTGGGTAAAATGGTTACCGTTGGAAATGACTTAACATTTTAAAATATAATATCTTAAGTGAATGAATTAGCTTTTAACTATGTCATTGAAATAGTAAGAACATAGAATAAGCTTGGGAATCTCCATACATAGCACCGAGGTTTTTTAGTTAAAATCCCCACAACTCTTATCCCAAGGTGGTCAAGCGAGGTTTGGTGTTATGTGGTCGGGATCTGAGTAGTGTCTGATGGTACATGAAGATCCTAACAATTGGTAACAGAACCCGTGGTTGGGGCTACTGTCCAAACATATAAGTGGTTGTGGATGTCACCCGGTTTATGGTGCAAGTGGAATCAGACTCAAGGTGAAGAAGGCAAAGCCCAAAGTTGAACTGGCTTTCAAGGTGGAGTTATTTTCTCACCCATTAAGTCAGGTGTAGCAGGGTTCTAGATCGACAAGGCAATGCTCAAGGTTGAACTGGCACTCAAGGTGGAGTTAGTGTCTCACACATTAACTCTCAAGTAGCAGGGTTCTATATGGGAAAGTAAATGCTCAAACTGGAGTTGGTGCTTGCCTTCTCATTAACTCAAGGTGGAGTAGGATTGTAGGGCGCATAGTGACAATAATCATGATCGATGGGTAGCATATACAGATGGTAATCATATGGTGAAGTGTGGTTGGACTGGTGAAGTGGTTTAATATCGCCAAGGTGGAGATTGGTGGAGTATGTGGTGTGATAAACCACTTAAATACAGATAGGGATAGTCCCACATGGAAGAAAGGGGAGTACATGTGGAGATTAATAAGCTTGAGCATCTCCTTACGTAGCACCGAGGCCTTTTAGATTAAAACCGCACACCTGTTATCCCAAGGTGGCCAAGTAGGGACATCATATGTGCTATGTTGTTGGGCCCATAGTAGGTTCCTATTGTCCATGAAGATCCTAACACCGTTCACTAAAATAAGGAAGATGCAGAAAGATAATAAAATTTCAAAAGATCGATAAGATATCTTTTTAAACTAAAAAACATATCAAATAATATATTTTTGGGACAAAATATGTAAAATTAATTTCTATATAATTTCATTGTTGGCTTGAAGATACAACTCGAAAAAAGGAGAGACATAGTATAGGAGGATGTCAAGGAGGAAAATGTTAGAAAGGCTTTGTGAAGTAAAGATTAAAAATACCCATCAGGTTTCCCTTTACTTTTACAACGATACAAAAGATAAACTTGATATTAATACATATTATATTTAATATTCATACGTCGAAAAATGCATAACTAAATAAGAATTATGCCCGTGCCGTAAGACCTAGTTGATTATAAATCAACCAAGGGAAGAACAACTCTGTTACTGTCTATCAATGGGTATTGAATGCTTAAAAAACATCAATGGGTACTGAAGACTATTGGATATCAACAAAAGGTAAGAACATTCTTATTATCGTTTATATCAATGGGTATCAAAGATTGTTAAATATCTACTAACTAGTTGTTGACGGACTACAACGGTTTGATTATGGTAATATATTTGCCACCTGAAACATAGGTTCTGGCCATACAAATTAGAAATTGCAATACACCATTTTGATTGTAGTAATGATCAAAATTATTACTGTCTATAGCACGTATTAAATTAGGATACTCTTTCCATAGTCCTGTTTGAGAAATTTAAAAAAAAAAAAAGAAAAAAGGATAATCAAGAAAAAAAGAAGAAAGAGATACAAAATGAAAGATGCCTAGTTTTTTTATAACATTCAAAAAAGACAATAACTAATCGGGGTTAAGAATCCTCCAATACTGAAGGGAGGAAAGAGCGCCCCGGGTTAGTGGGTTAAGAACCAAGTCAGAGTTCTTATCTCTTAAATAAAATAAAATAAAACGAGTTAGTTTTTCTTGCAGAAATTTTGTTGGATCCATGATCCACTAGGTATAATAAAACCGAGGAGAATATCGAATCTTAAAAAATAATCAATGGGTGTGTTTTGTTTCTGGTTTGCACATCTGCTGGATTCTTAACTGATGCAACAGGTGAAAGACATTTAAAATTGGAGATCCCCCTGTAGCTAATTAATATTATACACTTGGGAGCAAGGACCTGACTAGAGTGATGTGCAAAGTGTGGAAAGACAGCTGAAGAAATGACTCTGCACATGAGTGACACCCTTCCTGGTTCCTAAACAATTGGTTGAATATAAGAGTTCGGATGTCAGGCACATTCCTAGCTAGTAGAATAACACACTTGAACTATTTGAAAAATCTCAACTAGAAGAGATGGATGTTATACTTGATGAGATCTGAATATAGCTTGAATCGAGACCTCTTGAGCACAAGCCAATCCATTGCCCATAGCTTAAATCAACACAGGAAACTAAACCAAAACTGAGCAAAAGGCACAGCATGTTTTATCCTATAACTATGCTCCGACAATAGGAGGCTTTAAAATCGATTTGAGAGTTGTATCCATTCTTTAGTTCTTTGCCACATGGACAAAATAATAAGAACATGAGATAACCCAAAAATTTGACTATTTTTTGGTTTTAGTCGCACCATTGCAGTCCTCTTAGCGACACCCTTCCTAGTTCCTAAATAATAAGGTTCAGACTTCAATTGGAGCAACCAACGGCAAACAAAGCTAAACAGCCAACTGCACAAAAACAAGCATTCAAAGACATTTTAAGTTTTAACTATCAACCAAGAGCAATAAACCATAAACTTCATATAGTGATCTTACTAATTATGAACATTTAAGGGCTGCTCCAAGGGCAAAAAGCTTATTCCAAGAGCAACTGGGGTACACATTAACCATTTTCATTTATGTTCAGATGATGCAAGGCATTAACCATATCCAAAGTAACCACACCCATGACTTAGCAAAATAAGAAAAATAAGAACAAAGAACAGACATAACAATCCAATCCACCCATTGATATACCAGAAGAAATAGTACTATTCAAACTTCCCAAGTAAACTAAAAGAGTTGCAGCAATAAACTGAAAATAAGAACCAAACAAGTCAAGATATTACTACATACTAAGCTTAACATGCAACATTGCCAATCCCCAAAGGAAAGGAGATTTGAATCACAGGGCAACTGGAAGTTGCAGCATCCAAAATGAGTAAGATCTTCTTACTGTTCGTACTCCTCATGAAGCTCCTCTTCCTCATCTTCATACTCACCTTCTTCATCAGCAGTTGCATCTTGGTATTGCTGGTACTCGGAGACCAAATCGTTCATGTTGCTCTCAGCTTCAGTGAATTCCATCTCATCCATACCCTCACCAGTGTACCAATGCAAGAAAGCTTTTCTCCTGAACATAGCAGTAAACTGCTCACTGACACGACGGAACATTTCTTGAATCGAAGTGGAGTTACCAATGAATGTAGAAGCCATCTTAAGACCAGTGGGTGGGATATCACAGACTGTAGACTTAACATTGTTAGGAATCCACTCAACGAAGTAAGAAGAGTTCTTGTTCTGGACGTTCATCATCTGTTCATCAACTTCTTTGGTGCTCATCTTCCCACGGAACATAGCTGAAGCAGTCAAGTATCGTCCATGTCTAGGATCAGCAGCACACATCATGTTCTTAGAATCCCACATCTGCTGGGTAAGCTCTGGTACACTAAGTGCTCTGTATTGTTGAGATCCACGGGATGTAAGTGGAGCAAATCCAACCATGAAAAAGTGAAGACGAGGGAACGGGATCAAGTTAACAGCAAGCTTTCTCAAGTCAGAGTTCAATTGTCCAGGGAATCTCAAACAGCAAGTAACACCAGACATTGTTGCAGATATCAAATGGTTCAAATCTCCAACTGTTTAATCACAAACAAACACCAGACCAACAATCAGTATATGTATGTATAATACTACACTAAATGAAAATAAAATAGCATACAGAGTTCAAGGTTGAGAGCTTACAGCTAGGGGTGGTAAGCTTGAGAGTCCTGAAGCAAATATCGTAAAGAGCTTCATTATCAAGTACCATACACTCATCAGCGTTCTCAACAAGTTGATGAACAGACAAAGTAGCATTGTAAGGCTCAACCACAGTGTCAGAAACCTTGGGTGATGGGAAAACAGAGAAAGTAAGCATCATTCTATCAGGGTATTCTTCTCTGATCTTTGAAATCAATAGAGTTCCCATTCCAGAACCAGTTCCTCCTCCCAAAGAGTGACATACTTGGAATCCTACAGATCAAACCACACAATAACAACATAAATATAAACTGGCCAAAACAAACCCGTGGTAAATCGACAACCACTGAATCTAAACAAGATAAACCTGAGCAGAAAATGAATCATTGAATACATCGAGTAGAAAACATTTAAAAAAAAATTACTAAATCAACAGATAAAACATAATAACTCTAAAATCTAGCAAACTTAACAACAAGACTAAAAACTCATAATCAATTGAATATAGGAAACATATAACAACAGATCTACTCAAAAATGAAAAGTAAATGAATGTAAAATATACAAAAATTGAGTTAGGGTTTATAAAATATACCTTGTAAACAATCACTGTTTTCCGCTTCCTTTCTGACAACATCAAGAACAGAATCGATCAACTCAGCACCTTCGGTGTAATGACCTTTAGCCCAGTTGTTACCAGCACCAGATTGACCAAAGACGAAGTTATCAGGTCTAAAGATCTGACCAAAAGGACCAGATCTAAGTGAATCCATAGTACCAGGCTCAAGATCCATAAGTACAGCTCTCGGTACATATCTACCACAACTTGCTTCGTTGTAATAAACATTGATTCTCTCCAATTGAAGCTCTGAATCGCCTTCATATCTTCCTGTTTGATCTATACCATGCTCAGCACATACTACTTCCCAAAACTTTGCTCCGATCTGATTACCACATTGACCTCCCTGAATATGAAGAATCTCTCTCATTTTGAATTTTTTCTAGGGTTTGAAGCGAACAAGAAATTTCAGAGAGAGAGAGAGAAATTTCGAAAGGAAGAGAGAAAGTGGGAAAAAAAGAGGAGAAAATAATAACTAGGGTTTCTAAAATCTCTCATTTCACTCCCTTTTTATATAGAAAGAAAGGAAAAGTTATTCGGGTCGGGTAAGTATGGGGATTGGGAGAAAAGAATCTAGGGTTAGAAATAATTTGGGTAGGTGTAAATGAGCTGTATGTAACTATAACGGTCATGAATCGCGCTTTAATTTTAGAAAATTTTGAAATTCAAATTTCGAATTTCAATCTAGGGTTTATTCACCACATCGAAAATATCGCCAGTGGTGAATGACCAAAAACGGCCGTGTCGTAAATTCTGGTCGACAGACCAGACAATTCTCGCTGCAACAGATTCAGCCAAATGACCAAATTATCCTCGTGGCAGTAAAACTTTTTGAAATGCCAGAGTATTCCTGCTGTTATAGTTTGTGTGGACCAGATTGATATATGGTTGTATTATATATACATCCCATGTTAAAGGTGGGACTAAGCCACGTGATTATTATCTGTTGGCTCTAATCACATGCTTAGGGGGATTATTTACACCCTGGAGGATTTTAAATTTGGTTGTTCTAACCGGAAATTGTTTTCGAAGTAATTCACAAAAACTAAATTGCAATTATTTGATCAACACTAGTACCAGCAAATCATTACGTATATACTTGGAGTGTTGTGAATGAGGTCGTAATCAGTAGAATACTTGTGTTTTTTTCTTTTTCTTTTTAGTTTTTGTTCGCGTCTCCAATAAGTAACGGAGTAGCTAAAGATTAAGACTAATGATTTTAAATGGAAAAGAAACAAGGACACTGAAATAACTTAGTTTTAAAGAAACAAGAGAGACAAGATTGATTTCTATGCGAGGTATTATCATTGTTGAAGCACCGGTCTGGCTCAAAAATGTTAAACCCAACAAAATTAGGAAGGAAATAGTTGACAAGAACGGAAAATTACAGAGATGATTTTTCTTTCAACGCCGTCCACCACCAGAAACCTTGAGGGCACCATTGTCTTGCACTGGGCGAATATGTAAAACAGAAGCCACCAAACAAATAGACAGCTTGCACAAATAAGTGCACTTCAAGAAGCATTAGCATATCCAGTTGGACAAGTATCAACTACTTATTAGTAGCCTAAGCAAAAGCAACCACTCACCTTTGTGACAGGATTTTACAAGTACGACCTAACTAACATTCAGTGTCTACATCTGATGTCACTTGTAACTATACTATGTCTTTAGATTCACTAAGCTATTGAATTTTCCTAGATAAAGACATTTATATACCTACTGTCACTTGTAACTATACTGTTTCTTTACATTTTATTGTCACACTGCTGTCAGAAAGCTTATCTAAAGAACAGATGAAGTAGTTGACCCTGATGTCAAGGCATAATAATGTGCTTCCTCCATTGTTCTTATTCTCTATTCCCCATGTTTTCCACAGTTGGAGTTGATTCTTCCTGCAGTAGATTATGGATAAGCATGAAAATTGGTTTCTAGGCGGAAAACGAAAGACCATAACATCTTCATTTTCCAGAAGTTCATTAGAAAAAAATTGTTCTACAGTAATGAAATTCAGGACACACCTACCTTACGTTTTACCGGCTAGCAATCTATCTGGGAAAATAAAAATACGATTGGTCACTAATGTACTTGAAGAGGAGTGGAGTCAAAGTTAATGTGAAAGGTATTACAAAACAAAAATCAGAAACTGGCAAACTAACCACTTTGGAAATAAACAGTACAATGACGGGAGAATATCTGATGCAAGCACAGAAGTAGAGAAAAGACAGAAATTCACTATTCCATATCACGGAGTATGAAAAAGTGAGTAGCTTGAAACATACATCTCGTCTTGATAAACAGTCATACAAATAACCTACTCATTATGGCTGGGGTTCTGAAACCCTGTTAACTAAAGCTTTTGCTCAAAACGATTTCTTAACTAAAACTTAAGCTTTTACCCAAATCGGTTTGGTGACTCTAATCTTCAGAAACTAAAAACCTATATGATAATTTTTCGCAAATCAAATGTCTACCAAAAGTTCTGATACTTGTAGGCTCATTACCAGCAAGCATAACCTACACCGCGGAGAGACAAATACTTGAAGTTTTATTTTCCGCGAGTTGCTAGAATAATTTGAAGATCTTCTTTATCCTCCAATACATACCTATATATTGATCATCCCTAGCAGCAGTAGTTAAGTAGTTCTTCTGTACATTTTTTAACATGGTCTTACTCAATGAACATGTGATCTTGCACCATGTTTACAATAGGTTCACAGCATACCCTAATGTCGAATCATAATATCTATCTATGATTCAAAAGTCACGTACTGTCAATGTATTCATTAAAATTTACATTCCTGCATAATAGTAACTAAAGATTTTGAGTTTGTTTCCACACAAGGCACAAAAATTCTTTCATATGCTAAATTACACTAAACCTCATATTGCAGAAAGTGGCAGAATAATATGAGTTACTTGCTTAATAGATAACTTGGTGACTAGGGGTCTAAACTATTAAGTATTAACTATTAGAATTTGACAAGGTTGAACACGGTGACAAGGGGTCTAAACTCCCACGAAACAATTCAAGTTGCCTTTGGCTTCGTTATAAGACCAAAACTATCTTAACAGTAACTGTACGTTCTTTTAGGCTGCCTGATCTTTCATCTTTGTGTCTAGTAAAGCTCTGAAATATAATCATTTTATAATCTCATGCCTAGATATACATTGATATTTTTCAAAAAGAGAAGATAAAATAAGGCATATCATTGGCGAGAATCAAAAATTAATTTGTTATTTAGGCAAGCACGTGCAAACATTAAATTACATTGTATTTAGTCATAGTTTTGCTTCTAATTTTCTGATTTATTCCTATACTTTTCTGTATTGACAAAATATTACGAAGAAGATATGGTAATGATGCATATGGAGGGTGAAACTATGATAATTAATACTTAGACTCTAATATAGCATGTCAAATCCGAGGAGAAGAAAATGTAACTTGGGGGATGTAAAAGGTTGCATTCATGCTGTGCTATTAAGCATCCACTGTAACTAAGGAGAAATGAGTGACTAGCCACTCATTAAAGAACTATTCAAACGGTGACAATTGGTTTCCTAAATTTTATTCGATTTAAAAAGCATGAAAATGAGATTATAAAAGCAGCTTGGAATCCCAAAAATGAATAATGAACTACCACCCTTATGCATGCACCCCCACTAAACTAAAGATATAGCGATATACCATATGTGAGTATTTATTCGGAGAATGCGCTTCAAGAAAGACAGACATAAACCTTCTCAGATAACAGGAAAAAGCAAAAAGGAGATACGTCAACGACATCACACTGGATACCAAGCATGTTAACTATAAGGAAAAAAAAAACAGTCACTAACCACATTAATGTTAAAAGGATTCAGAGACACGTGGCAACAACAATAGCTTATTCACAACGGGTGGAAATTTTATTTGAAACATCCTAACTTATGACATTTGTTGGAGCATCTGGAGAGAACGCAATCAACAAATGGTTGAGCAGAGGCAAAGGAGAAAGACACTCAAAAGATCATATTAAATTAAACTGATTTAAAATAAAATAAAAAAATAACAATTTATGCTGAAAGGACCTAGTGACAGGTGGCAAAGTATTCTCAAACCCTTGAAACTTCACCAAATTTAATCATTTTTATTATAAACTTCACAAAATCAGAATATCATTGTAAGTTTCCTTTTAACGACATGCATGAGTTCGCAGCTATGTTGACTACATGCTCCAAATCTACCAGACAAGATGGTATCAACTTATATGAGCTACTTCACTATGGTGGTTGAACCATTGGGCGAACCCTTGGCGGCCAAGGGGGTATCTAGGTATAAGGATACCTATGACAGTTGTTCACAACTGCAACAGAAGATTCTGTCTTTACTATTTCTGTTAGAAGATTCTTTTTAGAATCTCTATTTCTGTTTTGTACTGACACTATCCAGTCACCTTCTTGTATTACTTGTAGTGTCAGTCATCTTCTTTATATTGTCCTAGTCCTGTAACTTTGTTTGTTATCTTTTACAATCAAAATCAAAAATGATTAATTCATATCAGTTTTCTCATGGTATCAGAGTGTACAATATCTAAAGGAGCAGAAGCATGTCTAGTAGATATACGCAAAGGAAGTTTAGTATGTTTACCAACTTGACAATGATGACAAAGAGGAGTTGATGAACGGTTGCTGATGCAGATGCTTGAGAATAGGATCTGAGAGATGGCCTAGTCTGCTATGCCATACTGAAGGTGTTGCTGTAATTGACGCAAAAGCTACATAATGTGATTGGAGAGCTTTCGTAGATGTCTAGGGATAATCATAAACACATATGAGAAACACCAATAGAGTCACATTTCAGTACTTAAACTAATAAGGAACAAGGATTCTCAATAATCAACATCATAAAGAAAAAAGGGAGGGATGCTCAACTGATTATATTGAAGAAAAATTAAACAAAAAAATAGAGGACCAGAATGCAACGGAAATAAAATATCGCAACTCCTAGTATATAGAAAATCCAAAAGGAGGATCAAAATCAGCAGTCTCATAAACAAGCAGTCACATAACATAGAAATGACAGATCAGAATTTCAAAAACTGGATTCACTTTCTTAGTATGCATCATAGGGTACGGTATAACAAGACAAAGTACTCTGCGGAAGTAAACGCAAGATGCAAGTTCTAATATTTATTTCTGATCACCATTACATCATGTTCACAAATATTTATGTAAATCCAAGTGATAGCTGCATCAGCGATGGTTTAAAAACGCACAACAAAGTCTCAACGGCAATAACAATCTTGCATTTTAACTAAACAAAAACTATGCTAACGCAAAACTATCATAATGAAAGCTAGAGAAGTCAGATTTATAAAATGAGACAAACTCAACTACTGAAGGACTTGTTTCAGAATAGCCTATGCGTGTCACCTAAATCAGGGACAAAAACTATTAAAGGAGTCATTTTGGTTTATTCTCTACCTGTCATCTGCATAACTACTTGCATTGACGATACTTTTACTACATGGATCTAATTCCAACATCTTCAAATCCTATCGTACTCAACATTTTTTTTGCAATATCATCCAACTGAATATCTCCTTCGCTGCTGGAGATTTCATCCCAGTTATTGGAGTCAGCAAACCAAGGCTCCTTTGTATCTACTTGTTGACAAGATGGAATTTTTCAACCCTGATGGTTTCTTTGTAGAACTGTTTTTTCCTAAGTGCTCGAGCTATTAAAGCCCTGACACACACAAGAGTGGACTGTTAAACATGTTGAACCACCTAAATGTACCTTTTGTAATAAGTTTATAAATTGACATATTCAAATTAATGATGAATTGTTTTTAAGTAAACAGACCTGCAATTCTTTGAAGTCACAGCTTTTGCGCGTTCCATAGAGAGGCCACGCAGAGGGAACAGATTTGCCACATCATAAAGTCCTCTAAGTTCATTAGCAGAGGACGCACGACTTATGGAAATGATACTTTTCCCTCTTGTCTAATCCACTAACTGCTGGAAATCGTGGTCATACATATGTATCCTTGGAAAAAGATTTGATGATTTGTTAAAATCAAATATCACAGAAAATGTGATAACCAAAAAGTTAGAGGCTCTACTACGTACTACTGACTTAAGCAAATTTAACATGAAACTCAATTTAGCTGCACTTTGATAATGATGATACCAACCCAATATCAGGAATTGGGACACAATCATGTAAATCTTTATATTAACAAACCAACAACTGTTAAACCCAAACTTTAAATCCATCAATGCCAATGAGAGATTTATGACAAGTCCCCATGAAACACAAGTTATAAAGAATTTGCCCACCTACAATATATCGAGATGTTACAGATTTATTTATGTGGTACTGAGTCTGTGTGTAACAATTTCTATTTGGGCAATCAAATTTTTAATTTTAAACTACTAAATTCTGACCTTTGCATTTGTAACAATTTGCCTCCCGGCTTGAATATCAGAGATAAGATGTGAATATGATATTCCGAAGTATATCCCTCGCTGCATATAATAAACAACACCATATAAATCTTAGTGCATGCTTCAAAATAAGATGAATTAGACCCTAACTCGTTATACATGGGGTGGGGGGTAGAAAAGTTGAAGAATGCACCTCGATTGCAGCTTTAACCATGGGAAGCTTAACCTCTCCGAATAATCAATAGCAATTAAATCCACCTCAGAAACTTTACAGACGTGATCAAATACAGTTTGATTCAAAGGCTTAACAGCAACCAAATCATAAGTTCTGAAAACAGGATTTCCTGAAATTAAAACACCAGCTTGAACAATATTGTCAACAGTAACTGTTAACCTAGTACTGACAAAAAGGAGTATTCAATAGAACCTTCAATAGTTCTCTATGAAATTTAACAGAATCAGATAGAGTTGGAGAAGCTTTTAGCAATAAAGAAGCAATAGATAAATAGTACAATGATCATTATCTGACATACGTCCTTTCACACATCTAATATAAGCTACTCCACTGTAACCTAATTTCATTGCTTTTACTGCTCTTTTCAATCTTGTGTTTTTCTTTCCATTATTGTCTGGTAAGGGTTTTTCCGTTTTTTCTGGTTCTAGATATGGAACATTGAAATCAAAGAACACCATTTTCTGGTTCAGTAAGTGTTTGATAAATTCTCTCAGCCAAAACAAAAAAGAGGAAGAGAAGAGAGTTCTGTTGTTGTTGTACGACCTCGATGTTACATCCAGCAGACGCCCAACAAAGTCAATATGTAGACACCACTTTATGAGATCAACTCCTGCATAATAGTTGTAACACCACATCAAGTTTTGCTACTACAGAAGAAAAGCGTGCACAGACTCGGCTTTTTCCAACCCTTACATTAATGTATGATAGCCGCAGAACATATTATATGGCCTCCTCTCTAGAGAGAGACAAAGTCAGAAGAAATTTTTTTGATACATTCAATATGAGAATAATGTTGTTAAACATTAAGCAAAGGAGCTTATATATTCTTATTCTTACTACAGAAACATTAACCTCAATTATATATATTGAGCTAAATTAAATATGTCTTGATACTGTCCTGGATTCAAGGCATTGTCCTCTAGAACACCAAAATGATTGATCCATTCAGTATTACTTGGAATCAATTCGACACCTGAGTTTCGCATATTGATGCTCATAGAATGAACGCGGAATCTGGAAGAGAAGAAATAGGGATTCAAATTTGGACTGAGCTTGTCTATGCAGGTGCAGTTGTACGGCCTACGCAGTCGGTTTTATACTTGTCTAGCACAGCCGAAGAACATTACTACACAATTTTTTTTGTTGCTTTGGCACATGCGTTAATGTTCGTCTAAAGCCAAGTTGTCACCATCACCATCTTTTAATTGAACTGCCAATGCACTTCAGCTAGGGGTTTCAATCTCCTCTACCCAATCTTAATTCATATCTACGTCTTCAACTAAATAGGATTGGTATATCTATTGGGTTTGTTTTCATCAGACTTACCAATTTAAAGTTGTACTTGACAAAGATAAGGTCTGCTATGTCCCCGACTAAAAAATCCCTTATGTACTAACATAACGTTTTTTTTGAGAACCCACAGCGGCAATAGATGTACATGATATACACACAAATACAAACACATGAAGCACATATAGGCATCATTCTAAATTGTGCATGCTGCAAAAAGGCGAGGATGGGTACCTTGTGGTTCTTAACAAGATTACGGGTTTGCAACCCAAGCTTGCTCAATGTGGCATTCATAGTGTCTAAGACTCTCCACAAAACTACAGCGCTATAAGCAACAGACAAAAACAAGGGTTCTTATAAAATTAAGACAAATTAAACTCATGCAATAACACGCCAAGAAACTCAGAATACACAGATAGATCATCGTAACAGCCATTTTGTGCTTAAAGAAGAATGAATCTAAACGAAATAATGAAACTGAGACATTCTTAGTGATTCGTACCTGAAAATTGGCAATAGACTTGGAAACCCTTAAAATGATATCGGCCAAGGGTTTTCATAAGATAAACTGCGATTCAAATCGAGTTCTGATGGAAAATGGGTTTCAAGATTTTTATAAGGGGAAGTGTTTCTGGGATTTTCCACTTTCAAGCGTTTTAAACAGTAAAGTGAGAATGTGTAAAAGCGTTTTAGGTTTCTGGGACTATCCGATAATTGTTGAGAAATTCCAGGGGCCTGATTGGTATTATTTTTAAAAGAATCTTGTTATTGGGACTGCACAGATGGGTTTTTGGGGGCTTCACTAGGTCATTGGTAGTAATTTTTATAACCCCTTGTCCAATTATTTTTGGTAAGGGCTAGAATACTCCTAACTTTTATAACAAAATGATCAATTTTGTTGATTCGATACCGACAAAAATCGAGAAAATCTGGTTTTTTTGAAGTTACGGTTGAGAAACATTGTCCACCCGGACGTAAATTAAAGTTTACGACTCGGAATTGAAACAATCTCAGCCATAAATCACGGCTGGGAAATAAAAGACTCCCGACCGTTTTTTCTCTTCTTTTTTTTTATAAGTATCAGAAAGAGTAATGGTTAGGTTTTCCAAACCGAAAGCTAAAGTTACGGTTGGGAAACCTGACCGAAATAAACATTTTCAGTTGGGAAATCCTAACCAAAACTAAACCTTTGTTTTTTCTTTTTTATGTGATTATCAGGATCGTCTACGGCTAGGCATACCTAATCGTAAACAACATCTTACTGTTGTATTCCCCTCACCGTAAACCAAATTTACCGTTAGGATTTCCTATTCTCTCAGACGTAGTATGTGACTAACGGTTGGGAAACTAAGAACTACCAACCGTAAACACTTTCAGATTTTTTTAACTCTGGTTTAACCGAATCGAGTTTTTTTACTATCAAAAACTAAATTGACGGTGGTTTTTTTTTAGTTTTTTCTTTTTATGATCATCAATTTCATCGCGATGCGATGGAGAAGAAGAAAAGAGGAAGAATAATGATAAATTTAGGTTTTCTTTATGATTACCATCTTCATCACGATGCGATGAATAAGAGAAAAAAGAAAAATAGATTTAATTTTTTTTAGTGATCATCATTTTCATCATGATGAAATAAAGGAGAAAAGAATAAGAAAATGAAGAAGAAAAAGAAGAAGAAAAAATTAGTTTTTTTTATGAAAAGTTAAATTATAATTTATTTATAGGTAAAAGTAAATTTGATTTTTCATATAAATTAGGTCTCTCATATCTAAACTTAGAATGTTAGATATCATATAACCCCAAAATCCAAAAGGGAATGGAGGCTCAATAATATGATTTTTTTAAAAACATTTTTCAAAAATAATTTTCTACCGTTCTTTTTTTTTTAAATTGTTTGGTGGAGTAAAAGTAGTTTTTAAAACATAACATTTTTTCTCTGTTTTTATTTTCTAAACATTGTTTGATAAGGTAAAAACCGTTTTTGAAAACCAGGGAAAATCTACTAAATCAAATTAAATATAAAGACTCGTTTAAGAGATAGTGGTACTGGACATTACTCGGTTGTAATCATTTTCTAAATCTCTTACTTTATTCCGAAAAAAGAACAAGAAGAAGAAGAAAAAAGAAAATAACATAAAAACAATTATTTATGGTTTTCATTTTTTTTAAAGACCGATAAAAAAAATTGGCTTAATGATCTCGGCAATTAGTTTTCATCAATTCTTAACCGGCCATTAATATCTAACAACATAAAAGCTAATAACCCATAGGCAAAATGAGTTAGACCAAACACATGAGTGTCACGAACCATATGAAGCCTACTGGCAATCTTTGTTCGGAATGTATTCAAGTTGGAGCAGTGATACCCCGCACCATGATAGCAATTATAGGCCGTTGGATGGTTTTATGGACGGTCCAATTATGGATACTTTATTTTGTCTAGGAAATCACAGCTGCTAGAATTATTATTTAAAAAACAGATTTCCTAACTTTATTTTTTGTTTAACTTATGTCCTTATATTTTCTGGTTTAATACCTAATGGGCCCATAACAATCTTTTTCTTTTTTTTGTCTCGTCTGTTACAATTCTTCCTCGTCAATGAAGGCATCATCAACTGAGATGTTATAAATTTCTGTTTTTACAACAACATTACTTGAAAAAAAAAACCAGTCATCATGGTAACAACATTTCTCATAACCATTCAAGGCCAATAAATCTTAATCTTAAAAAATAAGCACAAATACAATATCTCAAACTCTACTTATCCATCCAAACCACATGATATAATTAAAAGTGAAAATTCCTAATTTGCAGTTCTCTTCATTTAATTTACTCATCGAATGTGTTTGAAACCCAACAATATAACAACTCCACCACTGTCAGTCAACATGAACACGAAGATAAATTTCTTGTTTTGTTTAATGTAATTGATATGATTTAATTAGGTGGAATGGTTTGGAATCAGACGGAGAGGGAGATGATATAACATTTATTCTCTTTCATCAGAAAATGAAGTAAGAATATTTCGATTCCCTAATGTAAGTAAAATTTGATCAAATTTCAAACCCATTTATACGGTTGAAGTTACAAAGACTTGATTATTTTATATGTTATAAAGAAATCATCAATAGTGTTTCATCTTTCACTCAATCGGTTCTTCTTCTTCTTTTGATTTTTTATTTTCTTTTTTTGTTTCTTTTCAGTTTTGAAGCAGGTTTAATGGAGATAAAACTTGGAGTTTGTATATCTACCTGCAATTTCTTCGTAACAACGTTATCAACAAGGAAAAGGACATAGGTTGAAATGATTTTTCTAGAAGGACCTCTTTCTAAAACCATACAGTTCCCAGCTTTAATTTCCTAGACAAAATAAAGTACCCACAATCAGACCGTCCATAAAACCATCCAACAGCCTATAACTACCTTTTAAGCTTTCCCGTACTGTTCTTCAAGTTGCTTCCAAAGTAGCACCCACGTCCGGGACTGTACATGATAACGGTTAACGCTAAAACTGAACCGAACCAAACCAATTAGAAAAAAACCGAACCGAACTAGTTACTAATTGTTGGTTTTGATTTAAAAGGATAAAATCGGGAGTAACGGTTTCAGTTTTGGTTTGATGTAAAAACCAAACCGAATACCAATGGTAAAACCAATTAGCTTTGATGTAATTAACATCAACCATTAGATCTACCTTGTGTTAACTATATTTGATTTTACCCGTAGATTTAAACTATAAATTCTACATTTAATTTTATTTAA
The DNA here is from genome assembly GCF_003573695.1 of Papaver somniferum. NCBI lineage: Eukaryota > Viridiplantae > Streptophyta > Magnoliopsida > Ranunculales > Papaveraceae > Papaver > Papaver somniferum. Next base: position 109,149,791 of record NC_039368.1, read on the forward strand.
TTTGAATATATAGATTTTTCTATTTATTTATAAAATAGTATTACATTAACTAGTTGGAAGCCTAACAAGCTAAGCTCCAAAAACATATTGCTACATTAATTGAACAGGTTGTCGTGCTAACATACTAGCGAGCCTCACGGGTAACCTAGCCAAGGAAGACAGAGCGGATGGGGGGCTGAGATTGTGTCACAAGGGGGCAAACTAACACTACCTTCCATGTTAATTTCTGCAATATTACGCCATTGGGGGATCGAACCTGGAGAGCATGAAACTTTGGGAAACAGGGATGACCAGCTGAGCTAGGTGCCCGTTTTTTTGTGTAACTATATTATAATTTTTTACTTTTTTATGTATATTCTTTTTTAACTGTTAGTTACATGAAACTGATAAAATAATGGTAAAATCGAAACTGAATGTTAAAACTAGAACCCAACAGTGAAACTAAAACTCGAATCTGTTGGTTAATAGCATGATATTGGTTTGGAAAATAAAAAACTGAAAGTAATTATTTCGGTTGTGATTTGAGTGAAAACCGAACCGTAACTGACCATGTACACCCATACCTACAACTTCTTGCCTAGAGGTCTGGTTCGCAACACTTTTAGAACCATTTGTGCACTTGCATCCATCATAGTAACTCATGTAGCAAAGCACTCGCTAAATTAAATTTGATAACTTAAGAAACCCCTAAATTGAGAGAATTGTTGATATTGTTTAAGTTGGAGATGATTTTAGAACATGAGAAAGATAATATTGCTTCGGAATCACTTTCGTCATCCTTTTTGTTATTATTGTTGTTTGGAGCATCATCTTCAAGTAAACATTGACACTCATAAAAATCTTTGAAATCATCATCATCATCTTTAAGGAAGCTTTGAAATTCAGAGTAATCTTCGAAATCATCATCACCATCCTTATTTTTGTTGTAGTTTTTTAGATCACCATCTTCAAGAAAATATTCAAACTCAGAGCAATCGATGGATAAGTCGGAGTAATATGTTGGAGATGTACGCTTAGTGACATATATATTCACCCTGGAGAAACGTATATCTGAATGGATGTGAGAGAGAGGAGTATTCCGGTACACATTATTTATCGCTGAATTAAACGATTAGTATGTAGATCATTACTATAATAAAAAATATCTAAAAAATTATTTTAAATTTTATTTATTTTCTATTTTTTTTTTATAACACAATTTAAATAGTAGATAGCATACTTTGATGTTAAAATTGAAACTGAAATGACGAGGGTATAAATAACTACAATATTTTCGATATCAACATAAGCAAGACATGCCTAGTGTAATCTAATACATACACGAACTGTCAAGGAGATTACTTAAACAAGATGTACACTTGGTGTATGGTGTATGTTCAAAATCGAACCAAACTATGGATGAAAGCAAGTGCTTGATTAACGCACAATGCTATTACTTAAATTATAAATAATAGTTATAACGTGGAAGTAAAGTAAATGAATGCAACAAGATTTTTCTAACAAGGAAAACTGAAAGGAAAAAAACTCGAGAACTAGTCTAGTTTTGAATACTCTCAGAATTAAGTTGATGTACAAAGACTACTACCACTTCGTATAATTGAGACCAAGTAAACTAACTACAAGTTACTTAGTTCTTTCAGTCTTAACACGCCTACAATCAATATGGTCTATGCACGTGAATCTCAAGATAAATTTCATTATCTTAAGTCATTCCACCTGCTATGAAGACTTCAACCACTCCACACATCTATCTTAATTATTCCACCACAATATGTACACTCCTTTGCTTCTATGTTCATTCATTAGCAGCAATACCTTCTTTATGTTCTTCCAACCTTAACCCCTTTCATTAATTTTTCATAGAAACCAGTTTCAGGATTCAAAAAATTCCTCAATTGTTTATGATTTCACCATTTGCAACATCCTTTCTAAGCAAACTCTCCTTACAATGTCAGTTTTTTTTCTAAATTTTCAATCTTCGAGGTGGATGGGATTGTTTGTAAATCAATATATCTGCAATTTAAAAATGATAATGATCATGGTTTGTGAGATAAGGAATTTGTCATCACGACCCCCCCGAGAGTCATTAATTAGACGAAAATGAGCAGTTTTATTTGTGCGTATCTCAATTCTTCTTCACTTTTGATATTGTCCCTATCGACCACTTTAGTGCTTCAATTTTTCTTAGTTCACACATTTCAAACAGTGAACTTGCTACTATTGGAAATCGTGATTTTGATGTTTTCAAGATTTCTATAAGGAAATTGTATCTTTGTTTCTCCGCAATAGGACCCTTTTTCGAATGTCTGTAAATATAAGGTTTCACCTATTTGCCACCCACACTTTTCCTATTTGCCACACACTTTAATTGCACCCCTAATTATCCTATTTACCACTCAAGTATATTCTAAAATATCTTAAATACTACCTTCATATATTTTTGACTTTATTTTTTACACCCTCTACTATTTTTATACACCCCATATTTGGAAAAACTTAGAACCCATGATTCTCACAGCCGACGTCTCGTTTAATCCTTTTTTTCCCTAAAGTTTCTTATCATCTGCTTGTTAATACAGATACAGTGATGAAGAAAATCCAGAAGCTTGAAAATGTCTGACCCTTTTGTCAATTATTGACAACCACACTTACTTTACTCGTATATATAGTGATCACTAAACCTCAAGAACTACCACATACTTAACTGACCATAACTCTTGTTAGTCGTGCATATGTATACTAGGTCGACTTTTTCTGTACGACTACGGATGTTTCAAGCAGTCATATTCTGGACGACTACATCTGTTTTGGACAATCGTGTTCTGACCGATTATCAGATTATGGAAAGTTGATTATATGACCTGAAATTCATTTCCTTTGAGATTACTTCCATAGTTTATTTACACACCAAGTATTATCCATTACCACAACAATATTTTTCCATAAATTTTTAATAGTTGAATCTTTCAAATAGTAGTTTATGGGTCATTAGCTTATTTCTCAATGAATTAAACGATAAAAAATAAAAGATTAATTTATTTTTCTGTTGTACTATGAATAAAAAGAATTATTAATTTAGGGTTTGTGGTTATGTATTAAAAAATGAGATCGACAAAGAAGAAGATAAATTGATGAAGAACAAGATAAATAAAAATGGTAATAATCATAGCCAAATTTAATTTGACTTTGATAGGTGGTAAGTAGAAAAAAATAAAATTGAAAAATAAAATTACTTTGAAATTCTGGGAAGGTGGCAACTAGGAAAAACAAAGGTAGCAAATAGGTGAAGCCAAATATAATATTTCGTTTTGTAGGTGTACTTTGGCACCTTTGGTTTACCCAAGTTTTTGAGGCACTGGAAAACTGTTGTGGTAAAATTGTAAAAGTTGAGAGAAGTACCTCGAATTTGGAAGATATCTTAAAAATTCGAGTCAAAGTCAAGACTCTAAAAGGAATAAATTTTATTCTAAGATTAATAAAACTATGCACCCAAGAAGGGAATTTCGGAATTGTGGTGGTAGTTAACTCCACCCATTTTATTTTTATTCTTGAATTAAAGAAAGTATCACTTCCTAGTAAAGCTATAATACCGATGATACATACAATCTTGGTACTCTCGAGATAGATTGCATCTTCCTAAACAATCAAATAAACAAAAAAAATTTGTTAAGATATGGATCGGGAAGAAAAACAAGATTTAAGTTAGTGGCACCATCTTTTAATGACTTGTATTTTATTTATCTTCTCTCTCACATAATGAATTTGAACCCACCTCATCTTCTGCTTGCTCAACGTCAAACTCATACGCTTGACATGGATATAGACCTTATCTCTATTTATCATATAGAGCCTACTCAATCTGAAAACGCAGAGAATAAAATAACATAAATTTTTTCGTTCGAAGACATGTATGACAAAACTTAATAAAATTTCAAGTAGACCAACTTAATGATCTTTGACAATATCTATATAGAGTTAATATCCCAACCTCTACTTAATCAGTATGTACATAGACACTAGCCTACTATCAGACTTCATACTGGAATGTATTTGAGACGGAATCAAGACCTCCAAACTATTCAGTTACAGTCACTCTTTTTACGTCTCTTGAAACTCGCAAGGTTCTACGCACTTGATTCCCTTAGTTGACGTCCTTTACATCCTAAGAGTTGTTTTAGTCGAAGTGAAGATTTTTGATACAAATATGCTTCTAACAGATAAATCTATTTGATTTCCGTTTATATTAAATATCAAGGTGTGGAAATCTGTTTGCAACAGAAAATTAAACCTAGAAAACCTCACAAATCTGGAAATTATGACTCCCGAAGAGCAGCCTGGATTCTTAACCACCTATCAAGAAATATCTTTGAAAGATCAACTAAAATTAGTCTTTAAATATCTATCATGAGGAATCATAAAGTATGATACGAAGAGAACTTTGCGATTATTATCTATCTTGCCTGAAAGATTGAGAACTTCAATAACAGAAAAGCAAGATCAGGATTCACAAAATATCAAGGTAAAGATAGTTGGACTTGGCTTCACGAATCCCCAAGCAAACTTTTTCGTAGATATAAAAGGTCAATAGAGGACGACTCCGGAAAAAAGGACACAGAGTGTTGGGGATTGATATTCCCAGTTGACAAAGATGCTCTATTTATAGTTTTCAAATACCATGGTTAGCTTAGAATTCAATCTAAGATAACTTGAGAATCAATCAAACAACTTAGGTCTTCAAAATACAATAAAAGACTATACTCATAAGTTATATTGTGGAACCGTGTATAATGATTGTTCAGTTTGGCGAGTTAGCCAAAGAACTGAGAGTTATTTGATGTTCATTTAAACACCTAAGAAATTAATCATGATACAAACACATAAGCGTTTAAGTAATACTAAACATATTAAAATAATAAGTCTTTAAGCATTTGCTAAACATTATCGGTACAATTGGTATAACGGTTTTCCAACCGTAAGGATTTTTCACTAGTCAGGGTACTATGGTTTATGAACCGAGTTAGCCAACCCTACTAGACTACCGAACTCAGATGACCATAATTCGTGAACCGGGTTCCCCAACTGCTAGGCTATTTATCCAACCTGTAAAATTTAGTTCAGCACGGTTCGCCAACCGGGTTCGTGAACTGTACCCAATTGAACTTGTTGTTTGCGAAATGGTTCGCTAACCTACCAGTATTTCTATATCTTAGATATCTATGGTTTCCGAAGTGGTTCTCCAACCTACCATGAGTAGAAATTTCAGTAAATTTATATTTCTTGCGTACGATGTTTGAAACATTCCCAAGTGATATAATCATTTGCATGAGAAATTTTCAATTGATCCACAAACTAATTCAAACAACTAATATTGTTAAGGACCTTTGAACATCTAGTCGCTAAATCATATTTCGAGATTTTTCACAAGACAACCATGAATTGAAACATCTTCTTTGTGGTTCTACTGTAAGTTATACGACATAGTCTCAATAGATAGAATGATGGTGTAGTGAGTAGAATATAATGGTTTAGTCTTCATATACCTGAAACAGAAGTTCTCCAAATGTCTTCGTCGATCTTCATTTTTCAAGGATGATCTATGATACTCAAACTACAATTCTAACCTATCTGAAACTTGACTTAGTAGACTAGAAATCAAGATATAGTTTTGATCACCTAAAATTGAGAGTAAGCTTGAGATGACAGAACTTGTAGGTTCAACCAAGAAATGCTCTAATACTATCATCTAACCTTGAACCCTGTTTTTTTTTTCTCTTTCAAATTTATCCTTATTGGATCTTTCTTTTATTTATTATTTTCCTTAGCTTCTATATCACTTCCTTTATTTTCACATCCTTCTCCCTTATATTCTTTAATTCTTCATTTTTTTATTATTTCATATCAGCCCTCAAAAAACTGAATAGCCTCCTATTCATCAAGAAGTTGAAAATCTTTTCAACTTTTGGCTTGGAACTTGGATTAAAATTCATTAGCAGATAACATACTTCCGAAGCCATATTAATCCAATATACAAAGTCGTAGTGGACACAACTAGCTCTTTAAGCTAAAAGGATGGCCCTGAGGTGTAAACATGATTTAGATCATGTGAAAATGTTACATTTTTAAAGGAGATGCGAAAATTGGATTTTTCTTACAATAAGCAATACTTCGAAGGGATTTTATTTGAAAATTCAAGCTCTAGGGTGGAGAAAGGGAAATTACGAGGTCAAAAATCATGACATGAAATTTTCAAGGATTGGGTGATCATATTAAACGATCTAAAGTTAAGTATATGTTCTTATTTTTTTAAATCAAATATAATTTGTCTTTAGGAGTCGATCAGAGAGGTGTTTATTTACTCACAAATTTCAATTTTATGTGATCCCAATATATTTGAGCATAATCTCCTCCCATTCATTGGAGCTTCTGACGGTATAGTTTTTTCTAGAAAATAAATGATTTTGAGGTCAATGTTGTTTTCCAAGGGGTTATACCCTCTGTGCGGGTGTCAAAAACAAGAATTATTCCTTACGGTGGTTTCTCATTGAGGTTTATGGTCCAAATAATTCCCCTACTTGCAAGATTTTTAAATTCCCCTACTTGTAAGATCTTTAAATGTAACTTTCTTATGTGAGAAATATTCACATCCTTAATTCTATGGTGGAAGGAGATTTCAACATCATCAGATTTCTCTGTGATAAATATGGGATACAGTTCTAATAAGTTGTGTGCAATAAGATTTTCTTATTTAAGTTGTTAAGCCAACTACATACTATCAGATTTCAGACTGGATGTAATACCTAGTTTAGTCGTATTCGTTCACTATAAAACTCCTAACAGAACACCGTTTCTCTTTAGGAATTTCTCTTTTAAATCTTCTAGCAGAACCACAATTCTCTTTACAAGATGCTAATCTTCTAGCATAGTGTAATTCTCTTTAAAAGATACTCCTCACCAATTAGGATTTACACGTCCCATGACCTAATTGATTGTTCCTCATAAGATCATCTGGAAATAATTTAAAGATATCTTAATATACCAATTCTAGGATTTGTGGAAAACAACTAGAGACAGGTTCCATAACAAATCAAAAAAGATAGCTTCCATGTGCTTTACAAACCTCAAGTAAAGTCTTTTGGAATCTCACTATTGTTCTTGAAGAACAAATATGTAGAAAACAACCTTATGTTACAAACACACAATTTCCAAGAGATGGTTTGTATGGTTACATGAAACCTCTATTTATAGTGAATAATCAACTAGGTTGCTTGGAAACAAAGCTACCTTGTCTAGAAAAGGAAACACCAAATATTTGATTAAAAATACCTTTAGTCAGGTACTCATGATTTTAGTTTGCAAATTGTTTCCAAAAAGTTCGTGCATAATTTTATATTCACGAATCAACCTTTGCCACACATCTAAGTGTTGCTTTAATAAATCACTCATAACTTCTTCACTATAACTCGGAATTAAGTGATTATTGTCTCACTGGATTCGTATTCTCATTCACTACAAATTGAAGACCTTTCTAGGGACAAAGTTTATACTCACTAAATTCTTGGGCTCAAATATCCTTGAGTGTATACATAAATGTATATTTACCGTCATAGGAATTGTTTCATGGAGTGAACACTTGTTTCGGTAGATAAATAGGTATAATAAACAAGAGAATCAAGTATTTTTTTACTAACCTTCAATGAAGTTCTTCTAGATATTTTCATGAGTCTTCAAGGATATCTTTGATTGTATACTCTACTTCTTAAACCTAATCTAGTGTGAAACCGACTTTAGTACAATGCCTTCGATTTTGCATGTGTTCATTCTGTACTTGTTGAAGATGCATACATATTAACAACTTATGAGGACACACAAGTTAGAGTATTTAGATAGAATAATGAATCTACTCAAGTTGTTATGCCAATGTGTAGTATTTTTATGTTCCTTAAAGTCCAATTGTACCAAAACTTTGAAATATACTACGATGATATGTTGTTCCCTTAGTCTTCTCTTACCTCTTGAAAACATGGGGGTATAACAACCACACCCAATATTTTACTAGGCAATATGTATGGACAACTACAACACAATTCCAAGAGAGTCGACTAGACAGTTAGACTCAATCAAGGAAAAGTATCCAAAAGTTATATCTCGATTTCTCAAATCAATCTGCAATCGAACAGAGGAATCTGTGAGCCTGATTGAATATGAGAAATAACTTGGATGGTACAAAAAACCAATATCCAAGTGTCAATCTATTTCAATCAACAACGAAAGGTTGGATTTTCGAATTGGTTGAACTACGCACAACTTGTGATATTTTAATTATATAAACGAATATAATGCGGAAAAGAAATAACACAGATACCAAAAATTTTGTTAACGAGAAAACCGCAAATGCAGAAAAAACCCGGTATCTAGTCTAGATTGAACACCACACTATATTAAGCCACTACAGACACCATCCTACTACAATATTAACTTCATACTATAATGTAGTTGAGCCCTAACCAATCTCTCACTGATCAAGGTAAAATCGCGTTTCTTACTCCCTGAATTCCAGCAGGACTCTGCGCACTTGAATCCCTTAGCTGGTCTCACCCACAACCAAGAGTTGCTACGACCCAAAGTAGAAGACTTATAAACCAATCTGTCTCCCATAGAAAAGTTTATTCAGATAGATAAATACATATGAAGTTTTTTTCCGTTTTATGATAAATCAAAGTGCATAGGAACCAATTGATAATCCGGTCTTATATTCCCGAAGAACAACCTAGAAATATCATCACCTCACAATAACTTAACTATATGGTAGTAGAATAAGTTATTGTGGAATCACAAAGAATGATACGAAGAGCTTTGTGATTAATTTTTATATCTTACTTATCGGAGATAAATCTCAATAAAATCTTAGAGAAGATAGTACTCAATACGATAGAAGAAGTAAGATCAGATTACGCAACTACAGATAAAATAGTTGGACCTGGCTTCAGAATCCCAAAGAAGTCTTTAAGTCTTTAACCAACACGGTTTTGGAATAAACCCAAGGTTAAAGGAGAAATGACTCTAGTCGCAACTAGTACCACACATGAGGTGTGGGAATTAGGTTTCCCAGTTGCTAGAGTTCTACCAGTTGCTAGAGTTCTCCCTTATATAGTCTTCAAATCAGGGTTTCATTAGTTAGCTTAGAAACAAAACATTCATTATTTACTATTAGATGAAATCCTGATTTAAGATGCAAGCTAAGTTTTGCTTGAAATCAAAGAAATATCTCTCCACCGTTGGATGGACTTTGCTTGTCATACACAAATGAAATATACTTCATTTAGATATAGGTAACCGTACCTAAAAGTGTACATTCGGTTGGTTCAACAATAGTTAACCAAAGTTATCCATATGAACACTTTTGTCTAATCCACATTTATCTAAAACATCTAAATCACTTATGATGATCAATGATAATCAAATGATCTAATTATGTTCTTCATAAAAGTATATATGATCTAATTGAAGCACAATCGGATTTGATTCATAAGTACAAGAATCAATTCACGAACATTAAGCCACGGTTTGCAAAGATTGCATTCGTTATTATATAAATGTAATTGTTCATGAGTATATAAACATATTTTTCCGATTTTAGAAAATTTAAACCACTCAAGTATGCAAATGGGTATACTCAAGTTCCTGGCATTGGTCTTGACCGACAGTATGCAAACAGGTACACATGCTATAGTTCCGGACCTAACTCAGGTAAAAATGTTTGTGAACGGGTACGCATACTTGGTTCACATACTCCCACAGGTGAAACCGTTTACGAACAGGTATGCATGCTTGGTTTTCGGACCTGAATCTTACCAACACAGTTTGTACATTAAGTACGCATACTGTAATGTTTTCCAGACAACGGTTTTATTTCTAAACCCCCATTTCAATCATTGAAACATCCTTAGAAGATGACAATTGCTGTCTTACACAAACCATTAGCTAATAAGAAATTTCCAAGTAATCGAATGATCAATACGAAACTTTCCAAGTCGACATCAAATGAGTGTCTCACACAAATTCATATAAGATGTTTCAAGGAAGTTTTCACATGATCATCTTTTGACATAAAGTCAAGAAGGATGATGAATGTGGCTAGACAGAAAGATACCAACACATATTTAGAGAAATATATATATGATGTAAACTCAGCTCGAAATATCAAATGTGTATGATATGAAAGACTATATCATATACGACTTGTCTCAATAGGAGATATGTAAGAATAGAATAGACTTCTGAGTGATAGATAAGTTTTAGTCTCCACATACCTTTTGTTGATGAAGTTCCTCCGAGTTCTTCAGTAGATATTCGTCTTCAGATGTAAGCGCCGTGAAGTCTAAAGATCAACAACATTATCTATACTATTCTGAAACACCTATTGGTAAACTAGAAATCAAGACTATAGTTTTGATCAACTAAACTTGATAAACAAGATTGAGATATAAACTCTTGCGAGTTCGACCGAGCAATGCTCTAACACCTAATTTGGGTTAAATACAGCCTTTTGCTTAAAAATTATTTATTTTATAACCATATGTGATTTAAGTAACAAAACCCTACTTTCTTTTTCTTCCATTATTCTGTTTATGGTTACTGATCAGGTCATCTCCTAAACTGATCATGATGATAATCATGCATTTTTTTACTCAACCATAATTATCATCGATACCTTGAAATCATATAAATGTTACACATAATTAAATTATCTCCTGATCGGTTGGGATTATTAATTTAGATTTTTAAATGATTAAAAACTAGATTTATTTAACGTTACATAAATCGAGATGAATATATTTACTTAGACAACTAGTTTGTACTATAATGATTGCCCAAATCCCAAATCATGAACAACTGTGTTTTCCTTTTAATGCAAATCATGAACAAAAAACTATGCAAAAATTAGGGTTTGAGGTTTAAGATTTTACTTTTATATTTCAAGTTAAACTTGAAGAAAAAAATTACAATATCAATTAAGTTGGAAAAAATAATTTGATTTGAAGTAGATGGAAAGATTACAGTAGTTCAATTTCCTGAAGCTTGGTGGGGAAAAAAAGATAAAAGAGAAGATCGATCAAAAGAAAATAATGAGGTGATTGTATACTAAATGGGTTTTAATTACCTGTATTAGTGGTTGTTATAATAACATTGGTTTTTTAGTAAAGATTGTATTTAGTTAAAGAAGAGGTTGTATTTAGTCATTTCCATTCATAGTGCTCCAAAAAGCCATATGTTATGGTATAATACTTAATACTTATCCCCCTTTTTATCAACAAAATTTGCAAGGCAGAAAACAAAGACGTAATGAATCTAACAAAAAAATTATAAAGACTAGAGAACACATACCAAATTATATTTAGAAAATTTCACCAAGTAAACTCGACGTCTTCATCAAGGAGATATATAGATACAAGCATCTCCTACAATTCCATATCCGCAATCCCCAAAAATGTATGACAATTAAGCACAAGTTCAAATTGAATTCTCCCTCATTTTATATTATTCCCAAGAGAACAACAAAATCAACCTTTTATACTAAACTATGTAGAACTATCTCATGGTAATCAGACAACATAGAATATGTAATCATGAAGATCAAGTATTGCGATCATCTTAGCTAAGATACAAACCTTTGTCAACAAGATTCGATTTACTCTTAGAAGGATGAATTAACCTTTTCCGCAAGGAACTACACCAAGAATTTTCAACCAAAAGCGTATAGAAAAATTTATTTGACAAAGAAGAAGATACATATATTTATAAGTCATTAAGGACCGTGCATAATATGCTCACATATGGAATAAGAAGGTCGTGAACAAGCAAGTAATAATTGAGTTCAATAACGCTCAAGACTTTATCTCAAGAAATTTTGTAAAAAAGTTTTCTTAGAATTGTTTATGATAGTTGTAACAAAGCTGAACATAGTTGTAAACAATTGTGTGCTTCTGCTTAAATATGAACTGGGTGGGTACTAGGTACGTGTACCCTATCCAGTTCGTGAAGTCAGACCCAATGTTACGCATACTGAGTATGGGTACCCTAACCGGTTCGCAAACTCAGATCCCAAAGGTACGGTACTAGGTATGTTTATCTCCCCCCCCCCCCCCCCAATTCTCGAACTCACATCAATAAGGTAAGTGTATCTATCACGTTTCCCGAATTCAAAATGTTCTGAATACTCTCTTTAAACAATTTAAAACTTTCTCAATGTCCATAGATAATAAATATCATTGATTGAGAAATTTTCAAATGATCAACTTGAATTAAAAACATTTCATGAATAATAGATCGTTCTTAACCAAGATTGTTAAGGATCTATGGACATCTATTGCTTGAATCATATTTCGAGATTTTAATCCGGACAAGCTTGAGCTTGAAATTTCTTCTTTGCAGCAAAATCCAAAAGCATGCTTCTACAAACTTGTATATTTGATAACTTCAACACAAATTCACTTAGGAAAACAAGAACCATACTCAAGGTATATGGATCATTGGCCGCATTGGTTTGTCTATCATAAGTATCTCTTAACAAATGGTGAATAATGTACCAGTAATCTGTACGATTATCATGTCTTGAGAGTTGTACCCAGAAATCGTAACCTAAGTATAAATACCAACATTATGATTAGATAGATTATCTAAGAGCATATCTTTCTTGGATTTTTTATGTAGCTATCCCCATGGATCTTGTTATCATCTCTTACTTAGGATTCAAGTAGGTAGGGAGAACCCTACAAAGAGCATAAAAAGTGTTGATACCGATATCAAATCATTACGTTTTGGAATCACTATTAGCGATGTGGTAGCACCAGAGTCGGTAAAAAACTTACTCTTTATTAATTAAAGTAGGGGTGTACCCATTTACCGGAAGCTTATGGCCTGCGATGTACCGCCCGGGTTCGAAGGAGCCCATGGGCACCCGAAAGCATGTCATGGTCTTTCCCATCCTTCCCGATAATTATAAGTGAACGTACCTGGTATTTTTTTTTTCAAATATTGGAGTCCAGCCTGTTTGTCTTCCCAATGGACTGTTTAGTCACCTGGCTTGCCTGACCCGGTAGCTTGGAATAAAGTTTTCTAGTAGTGTGATGGATTCCACTAGAACTTAAATTTCAAGTTTGGAAAATTTATTATGGTTGGATAAATTTTTGAATTATATCTGACAGTAATGAATATGAATTGCTTGGACTATCATTTGAACGATCTACAAATATATCACGATTCATCGAGCCAATAAACAACCTACACTATAGAGTCCTACCATGACAGGGTCACCCTCGTGATAGCTACTATAAAAGTGCACTTCTTAACCCTTGGGTATGATATGTACACATCTCTAGATTAAATTTAGAATATTAAATTATTTTTATTATTTTTATTTTCTGTTATATCCCTATAACATTCAAATTTACTCTATAATTACTCCAAATTATCAGGGAACTAATATTATTTGTGTCGAAGAAGAAAAATCATTTTTACAGTTCTAGCTGATTAAAAACCTAGGAAAATGTGTGGGTTTTCATTTTGATTTAACTTGAGACAATGGAAGAAGACTTGATGAGCTTGGAGTTGGAAAATAGGTACTCAGAGGATGAATTCAGAGAACATAAAAGAATATTGTATCACTGGAGTTTCAAGGCCTTGCGATTCTTTTTAACAATTATTTCGACTTTTCCCAAATAATTGGCCGGTATAATCGATCTGCGAAATATTGCTTTTAGGATACAATGAAGCCCTGACAACGTAATTGGATTCAAAGGTTGTACTCCCTTGACCCAACCAAGAACACATTGTAATTGATTCTGAAGATGCTTAGAGAAAAAAAGATTTTGATGATTACAATGGGAAGAATCTTTCGTTATTTATAAAGGGTTTCATGCCTTTTGTAGATGTCTTTTCATCTTCAACAGGCGCTATCAAAAGTCTTCATCCATTAATGGGAAGAGACACGACTATAGAAAATTTCGGAAACCGAATTAAATTTTGAATTTCAAAACCAGAATTTGTACTAAACATTTTCTCACACTCTGCTATGGAGCTTCCGCCCCCTGGATCCCCCTTCGAAACGACAAAAAATATTGAAAATATCAAATACTTGGTAGGTGATGAGGGCTTTAGAGAGATTAATTATAGGGAAAAACTATAACAATGATATATGATGTGTTTTTAATCTTTAAAAGTTAAACATCTATGTGATGGTTTTGCTTTTCCGCATCCAAAGTGATCAACAAACCAAAATCATTTAATGAGCAATTTTATACTCACCGTGTTTTTACACCGTGAGATGTACCGAGTGGAATATGTTCCTAGGACCCACCATTCAGGGATTTATAGGGGGGCCATTTTTATGTCTCACTCGGTGCATATTATGGCGGATTTTTTACGGTCAATATGGAACAAGTTAAACAAGCCAGTAGCGGAGGGAGGGCTAGGTATCAGGAAGAGTAGTTATCACAATAAAGCTTTGTTCATGAATTTTTTTTGGAACATTCAAGACCAGCCACATTACATTTGATCAAGCCTCTTCAACGAGAAATACCTCCACCATCAGCCTATTTTGCAAGGTATGATTTCTATACCCAATACTGCCAGTCCACAATGGAAACAAATGGCATCTCTCATACCTACGGTCAAAAATCATATATTTCACCAAACATGAAATGGTTTAGATACCCCTATTCAAGCTAATTGGATACCCCATTTTCAAAACCTTGATCCAATCCAATGCGACCCTATCCAATATGTCGCAGACTTAATCGACCCTGTCTCTCTTAACTGAAATCACGATCGTCTAAGCATCCTACCCACCATTACCACCCAACATATTCTAAATATCCACCTTCCCCTCAACAACAACTCAGACAAAATTATTTGGCCTCACTCTAAATATGGTAAATACACCACAGCATCCGGGGTACAACTGTTTAATCCAACAAGAAAACATCTCTCTCCCGCACCCTCACCCTCAACCCCTCCCAAACACAAAATTCTTATGGACCTTACCATGTCCTCCAAAAATATAAATTTTCTTGTGGAAAGCTATAAATGAAGGTTTGCCAACCTTATATCTGCTCCATCACATCAATCTCTCCACTACCAATCTCTGCCCCCGTTGCAACTCCGAGCCTGAAACAGCAAATCACATGCTGATTCATTGTCTAGTGGCTATGTCCACTTGGACCACCATCTCCAACCGCATATCAACAAATCAATCCCAAAGTAACTACCATGCAATTATCTTAAACCATCAAACAACTATTTCTCAATTACTGCAAACTCGAGGTAATACCTCTTGTATCACATCATGTTGTTTCCTCGTGTGGTCTATATGGACAACCAGAAATGAGCTCGTTTTCAATCATACGAACTCCACCCATGAAGACATCCTGGCAAGATCTTTCGGACAACAACATGAATTTGAATGGGCAAAATTGACCTCCCCTCTAGTTCTACCTGGGGAGCTTCCTTATAGATCGACAACAAACATAACCAAATCTTTTACAACCATTCAAGTGGGTTGGAGTATCCCAATACCAGACTGGATTAAAATAAATACTGATGGTGCATCTAGAGGCAACCCAGGAATAGCGGGAGCAGGATTCGTATGCAGGAACTCGAGCGCGCACACGGTATTGACTCTTGCACAACCTATAGGTATAATCACAACGCTAACGGCGGAAACATGGGTCACAATGATAGCAACCAGAGCAGCAAATGAAAGAAATTGGACTAAAGTCATATTCGAGACGGACTCGAAAAATCTCGTGCACTTCATTAAAACTCCAAAGTAAGCTCTACGGTACATCTCTGAAATGATTGAAGAAATCATACATCGGATGAGTCAAATCTCATGTTGTGTTATTCAACATAATTATAGAGAAGAAAATCAAGCGGCAGATGGACTAGCAAACTTTGCAGCCAACGGCAGCCAAACGGGAAACCTATCAACATCAATTTGTGAACAGACGAATCCGTCTTTTCTTAATCAAATTCTTTTAAGCGACTCTACGAAAATCACATTCGCACGTGTAATAATAATTTAGTTTGTTTTTTCTTAGTTGCATGCTTAAAAAAAATTTAATTACTTAAGAATATATTGTTAGACATAGGTTTTGGGCACGATTATTTGGGAAGAAATATGTTCCGGTAGGAGATTTCCCCACTTTCAACTTGATGTTCATATGCTATGACTATGAGTACATATCTCGACAAAGAGTTAAAGAAAATAAAACAAACAAGTCCGGAATAGATCATCTTTATATGAAGAAAACAAAAGAAATTGTAACTGACTCCAATTTAACGCATTAGAGCAACCACAGTCATCGATTATAACCAAAAATTTGGTCGAAAACACAGACGCTACGGAAAGGATTATCGATCAAATACCAGATCATCGATCAAATACCAGATTATATTTGGTCGATAGTTTGGTTTTCCTCGGGCGTAATTTAAGACTATGCCCGACATCAGGCGCAAATATTAGTTACACCCCATTTTTTTTAATAAGTTTTGAGTGGGGCGGACTTTATACCTCCACCCCATAAAAAATGCTTTTGAGTGGGGCGGGATTGTTTGCCTCCGCCCCATAATTTTTTTTTTATTCGATCTCGTTTCATCGGGTGGATTTTATACCTCCGCTCCACCAAATTTAGTCTTATACCACTGCGTCACACAACAGACTAAACCCAAATTTAGTCGTTTTTTTTTTACTCTTTGATCTTTGGGTTTGATCGCACCATTGTAGTTTCTCTTAGTGATTCCTACCTTCACGACCCAAGTTTCATCAAATCATATTCTACCTTATTTCAGAAGGAAATTAAAGACGTCTAGGTATTGGGAAAGAAGAAATAACAAAAATATATACCTTATTCTTTTGGAGAGATTAGGGTGCTAAAAGCTTCTCTAATAACATGTGTGTGGAGATAAATGTCAAAATTCACTTAGGATACACATCCATTTTTTCTAAAATCATTCTCCAACCCTGATGTGTTAAACCAAAAAACCTATTGTAGGGGTTCCAAGGATTTGGTCTCGAGGGCTCATATGGATTTAAATGTCCTAAATTTGGATGTCGGGGACCTATTTTGTTATCAAAAAATACAAAAATATCCTTTGAAAACTTAGATAATAACCAAACCTAAATCTAATTAAATCAAAACCAAAACCTAAACTAAATCCGATAGAAAAAAAAACAAACCTAAACCCACCCGTATGTTCTTCTTCTCCTCCTCCATCGCAATTTTTTTGTTTTACTTCAACGACGATTAATAGTCGATTCTTAGTCAGGTAATAATTTTAATTAGGTAAGAATCGACAACCTAATTCTCTTTTAATGCTTTTGATCCGATAAATATGTTAGATTTGATCAAATTAGAGATTGAAAAATCAATTTCAGAACTGGATACGGTTGGAAAATATCAGGTTTCCCAACCGTAGGATTGATTACGATGGGAAAAGATTGATTTTCTCACCGTATAAATTTTTTACGATTGGGAAAATATGAACTGCCAACCATAAAAGCTTTACTAACTTTTGTATATGGTGGGAAAACCCAACCGTAAGTTTCCCTGGTTTTGTATACGGTTGGGAAGATATGAACTCCCAACCATAAGTGTTTAACTAACTTTTGTATACTGTTGGGTTTTCCAATCTTAAATTATCCTGGTTTTGTATTGGAAAACCTGACCGTAACTTTAGTTTTAAAAGAAAAGAAAAAAATCCTGTGATTTTGATTTCAAAGATAAATTTTAAATCAAATGATTGGTCTAATCTTATTACTAATCTTATCGCTTATCTAACTTAATTTAGTTAACCTAATCATTAACATTAATTAATCATTGGGATAAGGGGTTTGGAATTTACTATTTCACGACCCTTTTTTTGGTCTTTGTGTGAGCCCTCAAAACCAAAATCTTGGAGCCCCTATAAATGATTTTGGGTGGACATTGTCAAGGTGAATGTCTAGCTTTAGACATTCCACTTGACATTGTCTACCGTCCTCGTCATTTTTTACTTAATTGAATTGACTTTAATATATTAACTAACCATTTTTATCTTTAGTAAAATTTATGTTAATTAAAATAAGAGATTACATGCAATACTGTTGGAGATGGATTTTTTTCTCTCCCTAATTTTAAGGAAAATTAGATTGAGGATGACTTATTTGTGTTGCCACATAGGAAACACACGATGACAATTGGAGAAGCTCTAATAAAATTGAATGTAAGGATTTAGAAGACAATAAAAATAACAGAAATAAATGTATATATATTTTTTTATAATTATAGTCTCAAGATGTGTAAAGATATTTGATGTAAGGGGTGCACCCTCATGGAAACTCCCACGAGAGTGACCTCGTCACATCACGACTCCTAAACTATATACTTTAAAAAATTTGAATTATTTTTTGGGTCTGAAGCCTGCCCGACCCAACCTGGCATGTATTATTTCACGGAGATAGACATGTCATGGGGATTAGATTTTTGCTACTGTCTGGCTCGGCATGTAAAAGTCAATGAGTAGTAAGGACTATAAGCCTGTCAGGCCCGGCCTGTGAGCCCGAAGTACACCCCTAAATTAAAGAACCATTTTTTGGGAACCACTCCATTTTGGGGGGGGGGGGGGATTTTTTTTAATGGGTCATTTGAAATAAAATAAAACACCCCTTATCTATATATTTATCTTAATACTAAATCACCCTTTCTAATTAAGTAATTGTAATGATTTGTGAGTTAAGTAGGCTGGTTAATAAGATGATTATTGTTTAAAAGAAGAATTATTTTGAGGAGGAGGAGATATTTGTTAGGATGGGTTAAAAAAGTTTGGCTATATTATATGAAGAACATGTAGCCTGGTAGCTCAAGGAATAAGTTCTAAAACTATGTTTTAACCTAAACCTGCAAGTATACAGGATCTAAAGTAGTGAGTGAGCAAATAAGGGGAAGTCCACAGGGACAAGGAGGGAGCTGGTGTTGTATTCTAAATCTTTCTAGTGACTAAAAGCACTAGGGCATTTGAATTCACCCAATAACCCTAAGCTAAGGCAATACCTATTCAAATTATGTTCTTGTTCCTTTCCAGATAAAACTACAATGAATGATCTATCAGTTAATCTCCCTAACTCACCCCTAGTATAAGCTGTCTTCTTACAGCACAACCTATCACAGGCTCATTTGGTTTAATTAGCTAACTGTCATTCCTTTATCAATTAAGCACATTTCTTCTTCCAGAGAGGTCTCAAATGGATGACTTATCAACCAACTTCTCTAACTCACCCCTAGTATCAACTTTCTTCTTACAGTACAATTGATCACATGCTAATTTGATCCATTAGCTAACTATCATTCCTAAAGAAATGAAGCACAATCAAGAACAACAACATGAACATGAATTATCTTAACATATGATTATGGGTTTCATCAAAACCCTAGTTATTAAATTATAACATGATGAACAATACTGAAAATAAACTACTACAACTTGGTGCACCGGCTAGCCCGGGCATACCCAAAATCAACACCCATGTCTTCAATTTATACATGCAAGCTTTTTCCCCAAAAAATCCCCAAACAGTAAAATTAGGGTTCACCAAATCTTACCTAATTCGATGAAATAACTGCTCCATCACGTCGACCCATCCTTCTATTTCTCTTCCCGCTCCATGGTGTGTAGAGAAAAGAGACTGCTCACAACTTGCCTGCAAGTATACAGGGATAAGTTGTAGCTAGTGGGTAAGAAGGGTCAGTTCCACAGGGATTAGGAGGTTGTAATTGAAGTTGGGCTAAGCTAGGCAGTGGATGCAAGACAAAGGTAGCAGTTCACTAAGTCACAGTGGAAGTGAAACTAAGATGGCAATGAAGTAAACCAAAGCTATAAGCTAAGGGCAAAGGAGAGCAGTGCACTATATCCAGTGCACAGCAGAATTGGAGTTGCACAAATTAAACCAAACAGTGAAGAAACACTTAAGAAGGCAGTAAACAAAACAGAGAGAGAGTTACAGAAATTGGAGTTACTAAGGCAGCTGAGTTCACCATGTGCCTATATCAAACAATGCAGTCAAGGTTGAAATGGAATTCCTAAGCATACATCTAGAATGAGATGAAAAACAGCTTGCTCACTGATATGCCCCTAGAATTGATTGTCTTTTGACAGCACAATCAATCACAAGCATGCCAGAGCACTGAGTACTTCTCATTGCTCAAGCAAAATTGCTAGAAGAACACTATCCTAACCATGCATCATCCAACATTACACTAGGCTTCATCAGAGCCCTAGTTCAGTGCTATTTAGCTCATGCTCCACATTTTACTAACAGCATACATAGATTAAGCAAACATAACCTCAACAAAAAAAATCAACTGATGAACAAGTTCCACACATGCACTGTTGCTAAACAGACATTTGAGAATTAATGTAATAAAATGTTCCTGGCTAGCCAGAGAGCTCTCTTACCACACCCATATCCTCCATTTATAGTTTTTACAGGGAAATTATAATTCTACAAACCCTAATTGGAAAATCCCCAAATTTGAAAATTAGGGTTTTCAAAATTAATAAAAATTAACCTACATACTGACCAAAATAGCTCCAACCCATGCTTGTACGATGCCTTCTCTGCTTCCCTGTCGCTCCAATTGAAACCCTAGCTCGAGATTTCTTATCAACTCCATACCTAGGATGCAGAGATATGAGTTTGATAAGAACTCTAGGCTAGGGGGAAGGTACTGATGGGTATGGGTCTCTGTGGTGTTGGGAGGTGGTGAGGAGCGGCTCGAGGTGAACTGGGATGGTCGGGGAAGATGGTGGCAGGGTAGAGCAGGTGGTGGTGGTTCTGGAAATGGGGGTGGCAGAGTGTGGTCGATGATTTGGGAAGAAGGGGGCGTTTGGTAGAGGTGTAGGGTGTTTGGTACTGTGGTGTGTAGCGGTTGCAGCGAGGGATGATGTTTCGCGATCTGGTCCGTAGGATGTGACGATGGTAGGTAGATCCAACGATGAGATGGGAAGCTGCGGGTAGCGACCGTCGGATGGAGGATTGCAACGAAAAGGACGGCCCAAGATGGAGATGGGCGTTGCGATGTAAAGCGGGAGCTTCGGAGTTTGATGTGCGATGATGGAGCGACCGTAGGATGCTGAAATGCTTCGATCTGACGGCTGAAATCCGATACGGGCTTGGGTAGTGGAAATGGGTTTGAGAAAGGGTTTTGGGCCTTAGGTATGCCAGGCCCATAACTTCTTTGAGAACAATTCTTCCTTCTTGAGCCCATTTCTACCCTCTTGGTCTTGTGCACAACATTCTTCGCGGCTTCCTTGCGTAATTCCTCCCGGCTTTTCACTACTTTTCTGCTCTATTCCGCTCCGCAATTCATCCAGACTTTATTTATTACCTAAAAATGCAAAATTAAGTAAGAAAAATATTTATTCTTGAAAACAATGAAAATACAGAATATGGGATAAAATGTAGAATTAATGCGCAAAAGATGAGTTAAAATGCCAACAAAAAGGGATAAATATATACAATATTTGGCACTCATCACTCCATATCCTGCTCCAATTACTTCTAGCTCATCAACCTATTTCACCAACTTCACACCTAGGGTTCAGTGGCGTGGAAGTAGATGAAATTAGTTGTTGAGGAAGATGTAGGACGTGGTAGTGATGATGGTTTGTGGTTGTTAGAAGCCATGATGGCTTTTGGTGGGAGTTATGGTGGTTGAGAAGGGGCAGTGGAGGTGATGGTGGTGGCAGAGTTTTCTCTGCAGACGGAATGGAGAAGATGGAGTCGATGGTTTTGGGAAGAAGGGTGCGTTTGTTTTGCGGGTATAGGTGTTAGGCGCTCGGGTGTTGAGCGGGTTCAGCGAGGTTTGATGATCTGCGACAAGGAGCGATGGATGGGAAGATGGTAGGTGGATCCAACGGCGATACGGAGGTAAGCGTGGAGCGACCGTCGGATGAAGGGATGTAGCAAAACGGACGACCCAATATGGAGATGGGCGTTGCGATGTAAAGCGGGGGCTTCGGAGTTTGATGTGCGATGATGGAGCGACCGTAGGATGCTGAAATGCTTCGATCTGACGGCTGAAATCCGAGACGGGCTTGGATAGTGGAAGTGTGTTTGAGTAAGGGTTTTGGGCCTTGGGTATGCCAAGCCCATATCTTCTTTAAGGACAATTCTTCTTCTTCAAGCCCACTTCTAGCCTTTTGGTCTTGTGCACAACATTCTTCGCGGCTTCCTTGTGTAATTCTTCCCGGCTTTTTACTACTTTTCTGCTCTTTTCGTTCCGCAATTCATTCAAACTTTATTTATTACCTAAAAATGCAAAATTAATTAATAAAAATATTTATTCTTGAAAACAAAGAAAATACAGAATATGGGATAAACTGTAGAATTAATGCACAAAAGATGAGTTAAATGCCAAGAAAAGTATATAGAAATATGCACTTTTTAGCACTCATCAAATACCCCCAAACCTGAATTTTACTTGTCCTCAAGTAAAACAAAACTAAGGAAATCCTACCTATACCACTGTCGCTGGTCTCTCGAATGCATTTAGCGTATGCACTAAGCCTTTTAAACCACTAAGTGTCCCTAGTGGACGAGTGAAGTCTCGTGAAGGTTTGCTTAGAACGTACCTACAAAGTTCTAGGCCAAAATATAAGCTCAGATTCCATCAAATGTGACATGTGCAAAACAGTTTAAGCTCACAGCAAAACGGAGATGTCAATCTAGCTATCAAAGGCACAATCCTAGCACTGATAACAAAAAAAGACATGTGATAAGAGTGTAAAGTGTATCTACACATGTGTAAAGAAAGATCTGAAGTTATGACTACTAATCACCAAGAGATAGTTTCTCAGGCTAAGAACCAAGGTCGAAATCTAGCTAGCTGTCCGGACTTTACGAGAATTGTGAATGAGTTGGAGGTATTTCACAATTACTCGCGTTGTACATCAATGGCATACACCCTCCTTGCTTATTACAATGAAACAACAAAATGACTATTTACATGACTCTTATTTACATTGACTATTCTCTTTTTATTTTTGGAACAAGAGATGATGGAATTGATAAATACTTGATTTTTTTTTTTTTTTTTTTTTTTGATTTTTTTTTTTTTTTTTTTTTTGAACATGAAAACACTTTTGATACAAATACAAAAGGAAACAAAAGATTACATGACACTATGCAAGAGGTAGCCCTTTTTGATGCACCCAGTTAAATTCGATGGTTGTCTTTCTTAATGTAACCTCCACCTTCTATCCCAACCAACCAAAGAACAAGCTAGTCAAGTTTCGTTCAGTATTCTAAAGTGATTGGCAATCGTAACTTCCTATCAAACACCTTGAAGATCGAGGCCATACATGTATTGGTAGATCGTGCGCGTGCAAATTTCTTATCACTATGTGAATTGTGCTAGAATAAGGGTGCCTAAATATCTAGACTAAGACTCCTAATAATTACATATTTGCACAAGAGTCAACATTTCAAGGTAAATGAGCTCAATTTTTTATGTTTTTTTTTCAATTTTCAATTTTTTTGAATTTTTTCGATTTTTTCAAAAGAAGGAGTTCGTTTTCAATTATAGCATATTATCATGGTATCCATTCCATACCCCAAACCTAAACTAAACATTGTCCTCAATGTTTCAAAATATGGAAAGAATTAAAATGCAACATATGGAAAGGGACATGCTGAGTAGAGTAAAAGGAGAGAGAATACCCGATTTCGGCGAAAGCAGAATTAAAACTCCGTTATTCAAGGAAAAAAAATCCAACATATTTCAGCCGAGATCATATTGGATTAGAAAAATATATACAAAAGGAACAAAAAGGTTTTTAAGAAATTTTAGCTACTGGATTATATACAAAAATTCACCATACACTAACAATCTAAAGAGTTGAGGATCAACCCAAAAGACAAAGTGTAGAGGTTTCAACAGCTTCACAAAATAATAATATGATAGGCATGCAAGTGAAGCTGTGAAACAAAATGAGCTACCCCCAAACCTGTATTTTACAGAAGATATAATTTTGAAAACAAAATCGCGCAGTTTCGGGGGTTCATCATGCACAAGGTCTAGCTCGAAATGAACTGTGCTAGGGACGGGCAAACATGCTAATTCCAACTGTGGTTCCTCAAATGTATTATACTTAGAAGCAAAATAGTCCAAGAGGACTTGGTATGCACACAGTTCCAAACCTAGATTAGGGACTCTCAGAAAAGTTGGTTTGACAATATGGGTACAAACCAAATCTAGTTTGGGTGGAAGGCCATCAGATTGTGACTCATGTAGGAGAATAGGCACATCATTATTAATCACATCAACATCTCCTAAGTCTTCTACAAGTGTCACAATATGTTCACAATCATCAAACAAATTGGCAAGATTACAATCAGAGTCATCAACATCATCAACAGATTCATTCTCATGCATCGGCAAATCAGGAGAAATATCACAATGTGACCTAGGTAGAGAATCAGACACATCACTTATATTTTCATGCATAATAACATTAGTGTCTACAGAAGATTCAACTATTCCTATGTCATGCTCATCTTCACAGAATAATTGTACGAATCCCATGTCAATATCAAAATCATATGAATTACAATGAGTATTAGAAAAAACAACATTCATGAAGGTCGAGGGCGAGAAGCCATATGTTATTGAACCAACAAGTTCCACAATATTTTCATGTTCTTCTAACACATCATCATAATCATCATAATCATCATCATGGTAGCATGCATATTGGTCCTCATTAAAAGTGGTGGTGTCGTTAGTCGATTCATGTTCCTCTAAATTAGGTTCATATTCAACATCATTTACATGAATGGGACTAGACACTTCATTAGGGACAACATACATTTCCTCATGAATTTCCTCCTTTTGTAGGTGAAGCAAAATCTGATCTAAATATGCCTGAATTCGTGATGTAGATCTATCGAAGTTTTGCTCACTGAGTCTGAAAGCTTCTGTGGTGGAGTCTAAATTTATGGGAGTACAAAATTCTTCATGTTCAAATTGTGGTGATTGGTACATGTGTGCATGGTCATTAGGGTTTATAAAAGATTGATCGCAACCCTCAAAGGATTGATTATGGTCCCAATGACTACCATTCTCACAATTTATGGGCATTTCATACCTTGGATTTTCTCTAGATTGCCTAAAATTATGCAAAATATGACAATTCTCAACAGGGTGGTCTAAACTACCACATGCGGGACATGCATAGATTTCAGGTTGCCTAAGAAAATTAGATGTGACAGATTCCTCATGTGATTGCATTTCTAAAGCTGCGATTCGAGCTTCTAATTGATCCTCAAGAGATGATTGTGTGAGTGAGGTATTAGCAAAATGTTCATTTTCACGTTGTGGCGAATGATGCATGTGTGAATAGTCATTAGGGTTCATGTATTGAGGCTCGGGACTTTGAAAATGTCCATAATAATTCCTATGACTATTGACATCATGGTCTATGGGAGGTTCATAACGTGAAGTTTGTCGACACGCAAGTTCTCTAAGGGATTCGTTGTATTCCCCAACTGTAGAAAAAGATCTAGACATGATTGGGCTCAAAGGCTAAGTAAAGAGTTTACAAAGCTCAAAATTTGGTTTTTAAGGGAATGAAAAACATTTGGTTTTTGATGGGAAACATTTGGTTTTTATGGGGATAAAAGAAAAAAAATTTGGTTGTTAATGTGGGAGCAAAATAAAATTTGGTTTTAAAATCTGGGAGCAAGTAAATTTTTTTTTTTTTTTTTTTTGAACTTATCCTAGCATAAATTAGCACAACCCATAAAAGAAAATAAAAACAACAATAATAATTACAAACCCATAAAAGAAAGAAAAAGAAGAAAAAGAAAAATTATTACAAGCCCAAATAAAAAATAAAGAAAAACAAAAATTATTACAAGCCCACAAATTAAAAATGGAAGCCCACAGGTTGGGTTCTCTTAATGGGTTTAGGCTTACTTGCTTAAGCACAGCCCAGCTGCTCAGTTAGGTTGCAAAAGCCCAGTTGGGCTTTGGATCATCCTAAGCTTTTGTCTTTGTTGAGGCCCAGTTGGGCTTGGTTCAATTTCCTCTCCTTCTGCAGCTTACAGCCCAGTTGGGCTTGGTTCAATTTCCTCTCCTTCTGCAGCTTATAGCCCAGTTGGGCTTTATCTTACACCAGCTTCAGCAGGCAGCAGCAGCAGGGAACAGCAACAGGAGCACAACAGCAATAGCAGCAGCAGCTCAAGTACCTGGTGACTCAAAGAAGAGAATGAGTTCTCAAAAATTTGGAATTGAGACAGTTTCAAACAATATTGATACCAGTAAGCAACTAAGAGTAATTTACTGCATGGCAATGAGTTATTTGGACTGACAAGGGGGTTGACACAATATGCAGTTATGGATAAAGTGCAAAAGAGAAGTGACCTAGCAAAACAAGACACACAACAAAATACTTACAACTACTAGAACAGAAAAAGGGAAATGATGGATATAAACTTCAGTTACACTACAATAAAAAAAAAACAGGACAAGATGTATGAATTGATGCAGCTTCAAAAGTATGTCTAAGATGCAGCTACTATAAGATACAGCTACAGGATGGCAGTCAAGACAGTAAGAGAACAATGGCTTCACAACTTTTAACACTACTAAGAAAACAATGTGTTACAGGACATGGAAACTCAGGGTTACAACATGAGATATCTTACAGGATATGTTACAGGACAATGGCTTCACTAAAATCTACAGCATGAGATGCAAGATGAAAGAAAACACAAGAAAAATTAACAGATATGCTAAAGATACTCACATGACTTATGATGCAGGTGACTTAAACTAAATGTGAGATAAAACAAAGATGCAATTGACTGAAAAGCTAAAACTACAACTAACAGTACAGCTAACACATATATACAAGTAGTATGCAAATGATGCAGAACTACACAGTTGCAGTAGTATGCTACAAAATAAATTAAACTATGAAAACTATGTGATATGGCAGGTGGTACTAATATGCAGATGGCAGAAGTTACACTAAGTCACAAAGTGCAGAAACTAAAAATCAAAAAGTACAGCTAGAGATACAAAAGTAAGTTACACTAGCAATGACTGAAAAGAAAAAACTAAACAAAATATGAACAGGGTAAAGTAAAGAAAAAGAAAGCAACAATGGCACCGCTAACGAGTCCCCGGCAGCGGCGCCAAAAACTTGGTAGCTCAAGGAATAAGTCCTAAAACTATGTTTTAACCTAAACCTGCAAGTATACAGGATCTAAAGTAGTGAGTGAGCAAATAAGGGGAAGTCCACAGGGACAAGGAGGGAGCTGGTGTTGTATTCTAAATCTTTCTAGTGACTAAAAGCACTAGGGCATTTGAATTCACCCAATAACCCTAAGCTAAGGCAATACCTATTCAAATTATGTTCTTGTTCCTTTCCAGATAAAACTACAATGAATGATCTATCAGTTAATCTCCCTAACTCACCCCTAGTATAAGCTGTCTTCTTACAGCACAACCTATCACAGGCTCATTTGGTTTAATTAGCTAACTGTCATTCCTTTATCAATTAAGCACATTTCTTCTTCCAGAGAGGTCTCAAATGGATGACTTATCAACCAACTTCTCTAACTCACCCCTAGTATCAACTGTCTTCTTACAGTACAATTGATCACATGCTAATTTGATCCATTAGCTAACTATCATTCCTAAAGAAATGAAGCACAATCAAGAACAACAACATGAACATGAATTATCTTAACATATGATTATGGGTTTCATCAAAACCCTAGTTATTAAATTATAACATGATGAACAATACTGAAAATAAACTACTACAACTTGGTGCACCGGCTAGCCCGGGCATACCCAAAATCAACACCCATGTCTTCAATTTATACATGCAAGCTTTTTCCCCAAAAAATCCCCAAACAGTAAAATTAGGGTTCACCAAATCTTACCTAATTCGATGAAATAACTGCTCCATCACGTCGACCCATCCTTCTATTTCTCTTCCCGCTCCATATCCTGCTCCAATTACTTCTAGCTCATCAACCTATTTCACCAACTTCACACCTAGGGTTCAGTGGCGTGGAAGTAGATGAAATTAGTTGTTGAGGAAGATGTAGGACGTGGTAGTGATGATGGTTTGTGGTTGTTAGAAGCCATGATGGCTTTTGGTGGGAGTTATGGTGGTTGAGAAGGGGCAGTGGAGGTGATGGTGGTGGCAGAGTTTTCTCTGCAGACGGAATGGAGAAGATGGAGTCGATGGTTTTGGGAAGAAGGGTGCGTTTGTTTTGCGGGTATAGGTGTTAGGCGCTCGGGTGTTGAGCGGGTTCAGCGAGGTTTGATGATCTGCGACAAGGAGCGATGGATGGGAAGATGGTAGGTGGATCCAACGGCGATACAGAGGTAAGCGTGGAGCGACCGTCGGATGAAGGGATGTAGCAAAACGGACGACCCAATATGGAGATGGGCGTTGCGATGTAAAGCGGGGGCTTCGGAGTTTGATGTGCGATGATGGAGCGACCGTAGGATGCTGAAATGCTTCGATCTGACGGCTGAAATCCGAGACGGGCTTGGATAGTGGAAGTGTGTTTGAGTAAGGGTTTTGGGCCTTGGGTATGCCAAGCCCATATCTTCTTTAAGGACAATTCTTCTTCTTCAAGCCCACTTCTAGCCTTTTGGTCTTGTGCACAACATTCTTCGCGGCTTCCTTGTGTAATTCTTCCCGGCTTTTTACTACTTTTCTGCTCTTTTCGTTCCGCAATTCATCCAAACTTTATTTATTACCTAAAAATGCAAAATTAATTAATAAAAATATTTATTCTTGAAAACAAAGAAAATACAGAATATGGGATAAACTGTAGAATTAATGCACAAAAGATGAGTTAAATGCCAAGAAAAGTATATAGAAATATGCACTTTTTAGCACTCATCATAGCCGAACTAATATGTATGTGTTCGATTAATTTTTAATTTAACGCAGGTACCCGAATTTAGTTTTAGTGGAGTTTTCGCCATTTGAGTATTAACTTCAACTACTTTTCCGCGTGTTCGCAAAGTTGCCTATAAAGCCGAACTTTCTGTTCGTTTTAGTAGACAAAATACGAACTTAATCGAACTCAATATTTGCTTATACAGAGAGGAGTTTGGTTAAGAAAAATAATTACGACTCAACTGATCCTAACTTTTGCCTAAATAAAGAGGAGTTCGGTTAAGGAAAAAAAGTTTGCGAGTCAACCGAACTCATGGATTCGGATAGGAACAAACTTTTTTCCTGATCGAAATGTTCTTCGTGTTCTTCATCTACAAAAGTTCGGTTAGAAAAACTAGGGTTTTCTAAAAAGTCTCTTAACCGAACTACAATCTTTATCTTCCATCTTCATTGTATTTTGTTGATTACCACTCAAATTTTATGGTCAAAAACGAATTAAAAATAATGGTTTTGTGGGGAAAAGAACGGAAGATAAGAAAAGAATTTCAAACTCAGGAAATCGGCAATGACGAGCACCGGTTGAAAGAGGGAAGAAGAGAAAAAGATAAGATTTTTTTTTTTCAAACTCACGTATTCTGCTAAGTGACGGGTATGATTTTAATTTTATTTTGTTATTGATCTAGAATAGGTAAAGCGTACGTTAATCGTTTCCACACTTCAGGATACCTCTTATAAGTGTAACCAAGATAGCCTTAGTAATCATGCCCCCTTCCAAAACCGAGTGGTGCCCAAAAAATGGTTCAAATTAAAGGTGCATAGAATACAATGATAGACAACCACACTTTGGATTTTATTATCATAAAACCATACAATTAAAAGGTAATCACAATAGGAGTTTACATGATTCCTCGAATCCATGATTCCATTGGGTACAAATCCTCCGGAATTACAATTTCCACAACCAAACACATAAGTCCCATGGCAGTGCATTTTTTGAAGCAGGATTTCTGTCCAAACTAGTTTCAATGGAAGTATACAAACAGCTGAGCAGCATAATATAAAGTTATGTAAACAGCTATTGGAATGAAGCAGCTAATAGCAAATTCGGGATTTAAACATACAATAAAAATAGAAGTTAAATTGGGTGTACTACAACTTCAGCCTTTTACTCTATCTTCCTTCCACTCAGGCAGTATCACCTCGCCTTTCCAATCATGCATAAATTCTGACAATCGATGAAGAAAACTCTGTAACCATCTTTTGAATATTAGGCTTATTAGCTGACATAGTTGAGGATATCGTCCCCTTGCGCCTGCAGAGCAATACCCATGATCTTTCAGCAATGAGAAGAAATTAAATGGATTTAAAAAACAAAATCACTTATACATCTCCGACCTACTTTAAAATAAATCAGTATCAAAACAACAGCCAAGTTCCAACAAGCGTGCATTGTAATCGGAGCAAGAAGGTTCCGCGTTCGAGCATATACAAATCCCAGTGCCAAGCCTAATATTAAAATACAAAAGTTGTTCAAATTTTTTATGCTTCTCAACAATATTGATATGACTAGCTTCAAAAACAAAAAAGAGCCATACCAAATATGAAAATCTCGGTCGATTTCCCAGGAGACTGATGGGCTAGAGTGAATACAACTGAACTTAAAAACACTGATACATTTACTGGCAACCTGTTGAATTTGTATGTTAGTTAGAATCAATGTGCTTCTTCAAGAAGCTTTAAAGTGAGAGCCAGGGAGAGTACAACAACCATGGGTAGAAACATACCATTTTGAAAGTGAAGTTAGCAGAAAACCGCGGTAAATTGTTTCTTCACAAATCGGTGTTAGAATTCCAAGGATGGCCAAAAAGGAAACATTACTGTGAAGAGAGAATGTAGTTTGCATTAATGGTATTCCGGTAGTTAAGGAAATACTTCAAAATCGGATATCCGTAGTAAAGAATTTTCGCGTGAAGATTTGAATAAAGTTAAGGATATCACCTGATATTTGATGCACCAATAAGCGGGAACAAGCGCAGCAAAGCTTCTGCCTACGCCCAAGAGATAGAATCAAAAGCTATAATATGCAGAACATTATATCACCCGTTCTGAACAAATTCATAGTCAGGTTTACAGTATATTTATTTTGGATACCTCATTTTGAACCTGGCTAGCATTTAAACCAGAGGTGAAACCTTTAATGAGAAAAACACAACTTGATGCAGCTATTAGACCCCCAAAACCCCATGAGACCCACCCGTTCTTAAGGTTGAATGGTTGGTTCCATCCTATCAATTATCAAAGGCGGAAAAGTGTCATATCCGAATCATCGTCAAATCATTAAGTCTATTGTAAACTGTCTATGCCACAATCGCTAAAAAATCAGGGAATGAAAGAAAACAATGTAACATACATACTGTAGGAGAATACATCTTCAGGAAGTGGTTGATAAGGATTGACGAATACAAATAGAACCGAAAGCTTAACTACAGTCTTCAGTCTACAAAAGGAAAAGTGCAAAACATTTAACAAAAAATGGGGCTGAGTAAGAATTTATAAAACTCAGCCAACAGAGGAAAATGGAAAGTACAACAATATTGTACGTACAATTGATCAACTAAAAATTTCAGTGCTACTTCATCTGTATTTTGAATCGACAATTGGATTGCATTTTGTGAATTTCCTTTTGATTCAACAATTCCTGTAAAAAGAATACTGACAGAATATTACGAGGAATGGTTTCAGTAACCCTCAAGTAAATTTGAATACATATAATAACTTCTATTTTTCATTGAATCAACATTTACATGTTTTGCTCTCTCTATCTAGAGTTTGGTGCAATCTTTTGGAGCAAAAAAGACCTTCTTTCCCACAGTGTCATACTTGATTTGAAAATTTACTTGAGCATAGTTACCGAAAATGGCTGTTTGACTAGGCATCATAGGCAAACCAATCAAACTAGCATATGGTGTCTGTATAAACGTATTTAATCTATTGAGATGAAGATCTGCATTTGTAAAATGGAATATCATTCCGGGTACTTCGATGCTAGAGCTCAAAATTCCGTTTGGGTCATCGGTGGTATCAATATTGGTAGCTGCTTTCACTGTGGATTCTAATTCATCGTATAAATCCTCGTTCCACAGTGTTAATGTTGTTCCTGAATCAATAATAATATTACCTTCACTCCCAGCATCAGTACTGAAATCAGTTGGTTTATTTTGAGTTCTTGTGTTACCAACACTAATGCCCTCTAGATTTAAGTAATAGTACGTCGAGGGATTTTTAGAAATAAGAGAAGTAGAAACAACACCCTGACTAGAAACTATAGATTGACTTCCAAAATTCAATTTGCTAGTGCTGTTTTCAAACATGGGCAGTAAACAGTAAGAAAATTTCCCGTCAGTTTCTGAACCTAGTTGAGAAACAAGTGATAAAGGTCCACCTCCTAAGCCAACTATTCCAGACTCATGATCACTAAACGAACCTCTGTCATGGTGCCCGCAGCCGAATACCATGTTTGAAAAAACAGCGGTGAACTGGCTATCGCTAGTCGGTGAACTTATCAACTGCAAGAAGCCCACTTGAATGAGATAGATCACCATAATAGTAGGTGTATTCACAATTAATATTATTGGCATCACATCTACCATTGCCTAATAATTGATTACAGGAGTTTGAACCACAAGCTACGTCTCTAAAAGTTGAAGATTGTTCTGGATCAAATAAAGGTGAACTTTGGTCGAAACAATCTTCACAGGGTTTACATTGTATCCATGTAAGATCACTACCTGTATCTACAATGGCAAGAATGTCAATAGGTGGAGAACCAATAGAGAGTTTCATGAGATAGTCACCGCTATCTGGGATGACTGGAGACTGAATGCTGTTTATTAAGTTGTTAGTGAAAGCGAAACGATTGACACGAGAAACGGATCGATGGATTACGCTTCTACATCTATCTGAATTAGTTTCCATGGGGTTGTAGAATGGAGAAAGAGGCGATTCACGGTGGATCAAATTGACACTGAATCCGACTTCACTACTACTTGCTGATTCGACAATTAGTACTCCAAGAAATATTGTTATGAGCAAAGAAACCTCTTGAGCATGTATAGACAAATTTTGAGCCATTGTTAACTACAACCACTTTACTTTCGAGAGATTGAGATAGTATATGCTCTATGAAGGAGAGTGCTACTGATGTTGATGTTTATATAGATTCAGGTAAGGGTTCTTTTGAATCTTTACATGTTACTATATGGCTAAAACAAGAGATAAAAGAAAGTGTAGCTTTGCATGTTAATATTTAAACGAATCTTTAAGATCTTTATTGTTTTAGGTGTTCTATTGGTGGAAAAAAATAATCTTTAATGAAGTGCATTACACATTTCTAAGACATACCTCATCAAATATGGTGCCATGACATACAAAACGACCTTCCAGTCCCATGGAACATTCCATTCTTCAAGATGAACTTTCCAAGGGAACCTCTTTGAGTCCTGCATGAGATTTGACCGTTTTGATTTTAAATAAAAATCAAATTATTCATAGAAAGACAAAGAGAAAGGAAATTACCTCTTGGGAGCTACTTTCAGTGGATGTATTCGGGGATTTGGAGCAGCAAATCCTGTTGTAGGAACCTGGAAGTGAAGATTTCTTTGATAATTTTACCACCAAATTGTGCTTTCTTGATAAAATAAATTCTGTAGTAGGAAGAAGATACTGAGAGAAAACTAGGGTTTTATTTGATGGTTGTAGAATTACAACCGACATTTCTTCTCAGTTATAAATGTTGATCAATGGAGAAACAACTCCAGAAGATGAAGTTTGAAAACTATTTTACTTCCATTCAAAGCTGTACGTTATCCATGAGACTGAAATTACGAAACTATCCTCGTTAAGACAAGGATCCTTCTGGTGCGAACCAGGGTGCAGTTTTTCTCAGCTTGTGCAACATTTTAAAACCTGACCGGATTGAGTTATACTAAACTACAGGTACAGTGAATGAGACAAAAAAATAAAAAAGGTTGTTTGAAAGTAAAATCCAAACCCCTTGTCCGTATGTCTTTAATAGTGCTAATCTATTGACTTGATAGTGTCATATTAAATTTGTGAAGTAAATATTTGATTATCGGTTTTGTTAGGTTTAATTTATGAATTTTCTTAGGAAAAATATTGGTTTTTGAGAATTTTATAACGAAAATGAATTATTTCAGTCAAACACTTGTCATGAAAAGTTGTCATGCTCAACTGAAACAAAACATGCCGACCAAACATGTTCGACAAGATTGTATTAAAGAAAATGACGACTTTTAATAGTCACATCAAATACAGTCCCAATGACGACTGTATATTTTCTGGACGCATTTGTCATGTTATTTTTCAGAAAAAAACATTACAACTAAAAGAAAATTTCGAGACAACAAAACTTGTTTTGGCGGTTCTTAGTCATCATGCTCGATAATTTAAAACAATGACGACTCTCTATTTCACGGAGTCTTCTTGGTATATTTTCAAATCCTCGACAACTACAACCAAATTTGGACATTGAATACATTGGTTTTTGGCAGTTATAATCTTCATGTTCAAAGATACAACACACTGACGAATGTTTATTAGTCATCATGTTATTTTAACAAAACCATGACGACCAGTAACAAATTTGGAAATAGAAAAATTTGGATTTTGACAGTTACTAGTCGTCATGTTTTAGCTTTTCCAACCATGACGATTGTTCATACTACATCACTAGTTGTCATGGTTTAGGGATGAAGGCCATGAAAACTCTAGTAATTGTTTTTTCAGTTACGAAGAACAACATGAAAAGTCGCCATTATATTCATCCAACTAGCATGCCGACTATTCAAAAACATAAAAAAAAATCGTCATATTAAGTGAAACAATACCGTAACGACCAAATCCCTTTATATGTATAGAAATCTATTTTGTAACCTAAAAAGTAATTGATTGAGTTTATGACATCAATTACTATCTCATTCTCTCGACGAATTAATTGACGACTTTTTTGTTTAACAATGATGAAATATAGAGAATGAGAAAGGAGTTGATCATTAGGTTGATGAAGAAGGTGAAGAAAATGAATAAGGTTTGGTATTTGGATCCAAAACTAAAACTAAATATAAAGTAGTTTTAGTTATTATTAGGGGAGGGGTAATTAGATAGCTTTATATACATTAGACATCCATTATCCCAATATTATGGATGGGAACAAAATTTATATACCCCAATCCGGCGAGTTTCTGATGCCATTGAAGTATGAACAAATTCATTAAATGACCTTTGCTTTGCAACAGTCATTCTTGAATTGAGGCAAGAAAACGGAATGTCACAAAAAAATCACCATACTTATAAACGTTTTTTGTTAAAGGGAGAGCAAAAGGTGATTCAAGGAAAGAAAAAACTGTTATTGACTAGTCAAATAGGTTGATTCGATAAACTTTTGGTTGTCGAGGTTACATCCTTGGCATATTCCGCTTCCCGCTCACCAAGACCCAATATCTTGTTTCAATAGCTTCACTAGTAGATGCAGTACATACTAGGAAAAAAGAGAGGAAGTTTTCTTAATAATTATTTATACGTTAATGTGTAGAAAGGTAATAAAACATACACTAGAATAAGAATCGACGTTGAGTATAACGCATATAACGGGTACATGCAATTTCACAATTTGCAATTCTTGTAGGGTTTGTCTCAATGTGGGCAATTACAATTTTTTAAAACCATACTACCAATTTTTTTTTATGCAATAATGCAATTGAGAACTTGAGACATACACTAGAATAAAATTTATTTCAAAGTTTGTGTTACTGGTTATAGATTGTAAAAAAAAAGCCTTGTAAAGTTTGTATTGCTCATTGTAAACTTGAAAATTTAAAGACTTCGCATAATTACCTATTTTCAAGACATTGAATGACTTTTGTGTATATGTTTTCCTTGGTGAAAGTCTTACAAAATATTTAGGATTTTGAAAGAGTTCCAAAATAAAATAAAAAAATTATTATTTTTTATTTTATTCCAAAAATATACAATCTAAAGCCCATAATATACATGAGTATATATGATATGATTGACCAACGCCTACCTGGCCCTAGTGGTACATGTTCATAGTATACTTTATTACTCCATACCTGAGGGTCATGGGTTCAAGGCTTGGTGTGGGAAGTTACAATTTTTTAAACCATTCCAGCAATTTTTTGTGTGCAATATTGTAATTGCGAATTTGAGGCTTGTACAACAGGTCAATGTTTGATTGCTATCTTGGATGTAGTCTATTATTATTAACAATGGAAGTTATATTGGGGTTTGTTAAATAAATATTTTAATAGATTTCTAAAGTTTATTGAATTTGTTACTGGTTGTCTAATTTTAAAATCTATTTCAAAGTTTGTGTTACTAGCTATAAATTGTAAAAAAAAAATCTTGTAAAGTTTGTTTTACTCGTTGTAAACTTGAAAATTTAAAGACTTCGCATAGTTACCTATTTTCAAGACATTGAGTGACTTTTGTGTATATGTTTACCTTGGTGAAAGTCTTGCAAAATATGTATGATTCTGCAAGAGTTTCAAAATAAAAATATTTTTTTATATTTTTTATTCATTTTATTCCAAAAATATAAAATCTATAAAACCCATAATATACATGCGTATATATGATAGGATATAATAAAACATTTTTGTTTTATCTACAACTGTGTAAATTATTTATTTTTATTATTATTATTTATTTTACTTTATTGAAAAAAATGTTGTATATGTAGCAATAATAATTATTTTTTATAAAGACCATATGAGATCAACAAGAACCGTATAGTTAAACAATTACGAAAATAACTAGACTTTCAACAACACAAACTATTACACATTTTTTTATTATCTCTTTAACAATTTTTGTCGTTCATTTATCCAAACAAAAGTGGAGTCTTTTTCCACCTTAGAATGGGTCTCCATCCTTTTTAAGAAGTTGGTCACATTTAATCTGAATGCATCTTGTATTCTTGGTCATTCTCAATCCGAACTCTTCCTCTCTTTTTGCATTCTGTGTTATTGCTGATTTAAAGGCTTCTTGTTTTTGTGCATTCCTGGTCATTGCAGATCTGAACTCTTGTTTCTTTGCAGCGTTCTCCATTAGCACGGTCTTCTGGTTGGACCTGTATAGGGGCAACATCAATTTCTCAATTGTAGACAGTTCTTTCCTTAATGGAATGCTAATTTATCTTAATAAAATAATTAAAACATACAATCTGACAATCCATACCCATCGCCCCTCCATATTAACATTTGAATTAAATAAAATATACCTCATGGTACATACTTTAAAGGGTTTGAATCTGATCTTAGGAAAATCTGGAAAAAAATATTGAAAGATGAAAAAATAATCTTAGGATGCTAAGATTTTTCCCTTACGAAAGATACATGAATATAAATCATTTGCCAAAAGATTAAAAAAATTGAAATACGAGATGTTTGGTGTGTTACACACATGTTTATGCACATACATTCTCTCTCAGTCCCTCTTTGGACTCTAACCTTCTATAAGTGTCAAAAATTAGTACATCATTTCGCGTCAAAATAGAACAAAATTAAGAAAAATGTATTCAATAGATGAAAAAACATTGACATTTTCCCTCTCCAGAAATACTTCCCATCATATCCCACAACCCCCCGTTGCTCCTCCATTTGTATCATTTCAGTTAGGCAAGTAAAAAAAAAGAACAAATAAGTATATAAATAAAATTAAATACACCTCTTGGTGTATACTTTGAATGGTATGAATCTTGATGTGGGTTTTCCTTCTTCCCAGGAAAATCTAATGGATATTAATTTTTTCTCCGTTATGTCATTATCGATCACACATGTTAGTGCACATACACACATTCTCTCTTTAGACTCTTCATCAAAAAAATTTAACAGTCAAAACTCTTATGATTAAAATCACTTCTAGTATATTACAGATAAGAAAGTCCAAAGAAACTAACTTGTACGTCTTTGTTGAGTTTGCTTTTTCTTTATCTTGGTTATTACTCTAAATATTTTTTTTATCTTCATTTGTATCTATTACCATGGGAGTCCAACATCTGTTGATCTAAAAATGAAAGTCAATGCCTTCATGAAAATGCATAACCAAGCGTTTGATCCATGAGATTTAAAGATATATAATTTCTAAATCACACCAAACAAATATTGCGCTGAAAAATGGCAAGAAATCTTGATAGAATTTTTGCTAAGGGAGATGGAGAAGGAGATCGGTCTATACCACACCAAAAAAACCCTGAAATGATATAATGGATAACCAACTTAGTTTAAGAAAGACAGAAAGAGAATTGATGTTTGAAAATATGAAAATTATTTCCAAAGATAATTGATTACCAGACATAGGTTTTGATATGAGGAAAACTTTGGGAGAATTGTGTAAACTTTAAGATTGTCTTTGAATAGACCCTAATAGATTACACATCCATTACATAAACATGATTTATAAAAAATCTAATCGATGATATAAAACCCTCCTTGGTGATGGGAAATTTCTTACTATCAATCTCTGATCACATCTCAAAATCATTTTGGGTTCACAGAATTGATTTATTTGATTGCTTTTAAATTTCATTGTTATCTTCTTAAAAAAAATCGTTTCTGATTTTGTTTTTAATGGAAAGCTAATCATATATTCTTGCAGTTGCAGATGTGCCCTTAGATAGTGTTACAAGTGGTGGATTAGGTAACAGTAGTGCTCGATACTCCTTTAACAGTGGTGTTTCTCCTTCAACAATTGAGTTCTTACTATTATTTCTAAACTCATGAGTATCATAGAGAAAGGCATGTTAGCAACAACAGTGGTGTCATTAGGGAATATTGTAAGATGTACTTCCATCATAGATAAATCCATATATCTCCTTCCTCCATGAACGTGAATCTAACTCGTAGATCTGTTCATGTCAAGGACATTATAGGAAAAACACATTTCATTCAAGCGTTATCTTTGGCGATTTTGAATTTTGTTTTTCCCCATAAATTAAATCCAAATATTTTTCCAGATTCCCATGTCAGTTATAAAAGTCATGGGGCATCTTATCTTAGGAAAGTTCTCTTAATTTATGTTTTCGGAAAACCCTAATACCAATTTATCATACTGCATTAACCATTTAGGGTTATCAAGAGATTACAAACCTTCATGTGTAAACCATTTAGGGTTATCAAGAGATTACAAACCCTCATGCGTAATGGATTTCAACCTCTCAATCGTAAATAGCTTCCATCATTTATAACATGCAAAGAGCTTCCATTGGTGGAAGTATTCGATACCCACAAGAAGAACTCTAATATCAATTGAGGAAATCGATGCGGCTGCATCT
Source organism: Papaver somniferum (assembly GCF_003573695.1). NCBI lineage: Eukaryota > Viridiplantae > Streptophyta > Magnoliopsida > Ranunculales > Papaveraceae > Papaver > Papaver somniferum. Next base: position 109,189,128 of record NC_039368.1, read on the forward strand.
AGATGGTCAAATAGCCTTATTGGTAAAATATTATTAAATGATGCACCTGATATTGAAGCTATCAAGAGATACTTTGCAACTAATAGATAAGATATAAAAACATGAATATGAATACCAAGAGAAAAATATATTATTTTTTTCAAGCTTACCAATAAAGAAGATGTGGATGATGCTTTGAGTAAAGTATCATGGAATATTGTTGATCACCTGTTGGTTTTTCAAGTATATGACTATGATATTCAAGCAGCTGATTACAAGTTCAGTCACCAAGTTTTTCAGTGAAAATCATAAACTAGAGCTAGAACATCTTGATAATTTTATTATTGAGAAAGTTTGTAATGAAATTGGAAGACCGGTTGACAAATCCCATCACGCAGGTAGGAAAAAAGTGGGACAGACTGTGAATGCCAACATTTAATTTGATTTAAGAGAGATGATTAAAATAAGTATCTGGATGCTAAACTCTAGGGAAAAAGAATTATGGTTTATATGTCATTATGACAGACTGCCAAGGAAAATATTTTCTAAGTGTTATGTCATAATCTAAAATAAAGAAGGGTGCGAATAATTAGCTCGCCAGTAGATGATATTCAGATTCACCACCGAGCAATGAAACAAGTATTATGCAGAACATGCTCACCTTCTGAACAAAAATCAGCAGCACCAGCAGCCTCCGGAAGAGCATGTTTCTATGGCGCGGTCTGAAAATTGCAACACTAGCTCTAGTGGGCTTATTCGGTTTGGGCCGTCTGAGTTTGAAATTGGGCACATTGATCAAATTAATTTTGACCAGCATAAAAAGAGAGAGGAGTTGGAATGATAATTCTGCATCCTCTCCTCATCTTTTCCATTCCTATGTTTCTATTCAGATCGAGAAAACTCAATCCACATAACTTGCTCAAACCAAAAATACTAACTTTGTGAGGATTAATCTGTTGTCCATGCTATGAATGATGGGAGTGACAAATCAAAAGAAGATCCTCTTAATCATGCATACTGACTCTAAAATGATAACTATGGAAGGTGAAATGACGAGGGTACCCAAATACACCATGTTTTTGTTTCAACCTATAAGTCTGATACCAAGTGTGATCACATATGGAAAAAGCCAAGACAGTACAACAACAAGGTATTCACTTGAAAATAGTTACGATACAAGACCAATTGAATATAAGATCAATGCCAAGTGGTTAAAATTAGAGTATAAGTGTTACTTACTTTATTATAATAGAACAATTATAATGCAGAAGTAAAATAAATGACCCAACAAGATTTTGTTAACGAGGAAACTACAAATGCAGAAAAACCCCAGGATCTAGTCAAGTTTTGAATACTCTTAGAATTAAGCCGCTACACAAAGTACAAAGCCAACTTCGCATAGTTGAGACCAAGTAATCTTCCCTTAGTTATTTAGTTCCCACAGTATCCCTGCGTCTATGACCATCTGGGCACGCACGTGAATCCCAAGACATAAATCATTATCTTGAGTCTCTTCACCGATGTAAAGTCTTAAACACTCCTCCTTTTGATCGTGTTCCAAACAGTAAAAGATTCGTAACTACTCCAATAATATTTTTTAAAAAAAATTTGTTAATTTTTGACAAAGGATCTTTCGTTTAAACTAGTAAACTCCTTTTTCGGGTAAGATCAATCCAAATCAGTAACTTAGATTCAGATTCACAACTATCAGATTCGAATACCGAAGAATACCACCAAATGATAGTTTCTGGTATATTCAACTTTATGATTAAATCTAACAAGGATAAATCATATCTAAGTCGGATCCCAGCTGATCAAGATGTGTACACAAATTACACACCAAAAAATTTAATCCACATATGATCGATCACACACAGAACGGAATCTGTTAACAATGGATGATCACAAGTTGTCTCTAGATCTAAAAACAGTTCTAAAGATTCCTTCAATACTTTGATTTAGTTTGAGTGACCCTTATGTCAGAAGAGAAGTATCTCAAAAATAATCATACTAGGTGCAATCAAAGTTTCAACAACCATTAGTCAATCAAATCAATAATCGAAAACTAAAATAACAATGCAATTATCTAGCCTTCCACCAATGGTACTCGTATAGCTTCTTGATTCCGCAAAAGTCTTTAAATGATCCGCCATAAAGAGATGTCACCTAATTATGATACTTTTCTCACCGGATAGACGGTTCCACCAGAAACAACACGAATGAAGTTTTCTTGGCTCTTAGGATAGTTTGCAAGAAACGCAAACTTAATTATTTATAGACCAAGGTTGTTTGGAAAACAAGGAAATTCCAAAACCGAATATATTCTCAAGATATTCAGTAAGTACCTAATTACAGTTTTTCATATTTCCAATTAATATCCAACCTGTAATTTCGCAATCTCTCATTAGAAAATATCAAATATTAGTTTAGCACTTAACTAATATAATTTTCAGAAGAATGTTTTGATTTGCTTGAAAGTCAAAAACATATAATCGAAAATCTTAATTAAAAGATTCACAATATTTCGGATTGGGATCACCTTGAGTATCATGGAATATCATTGGACAATAAAAGATAAAAAATTATATTCATGTCCAAATTATGTCGACATGTGGAACTTTCCTATTTAGCAAACCCTAATTCCAAACTCACACAAACCATAAAGCAGTATGTGAATATAAAGGATCAATTTTGCTCTTGGGACCGGTTCTACCATGACTCCTCACATAGGTTAAGATCGATTCTACAAAGTCTCCAAATATAGGTAGGGATCGGCTCTACCATGACTCCCAACAACATCTAGGATCGTTTCTACAAGACTCATAATATAGGTAAGGATCGGTTCTACCAAGACTATCAACAATAGTTAAGATCGGTTCGCCATGTATCTCAAAATAGGTAAGGATCAGTTCTACCATAAATCTCAACATAAGTCAAGATCTGTTTTACCAGAGTTCTTACTTTGGTTTGAATTGGTCATCCAATAGATCTCAATGAAAACCGGATCAAAACTCCTATTGATTTCCGTTCGATTACAAAACAAGTTTCGTATATGTACTTCCTTTAAACATATGTAATCAAACATAGTTTCCTAGGATGAAATGACTCGTTACTTGATTGTGTCGATGTCACATTTATGAAGTTCAAAAGATAAACGGTATACTTCGTAATCAAATATTCTTTCTTGACACTTTGATCATAAAAAAATGACCAAGTATGTTATTAGAGTATTAAATATAACCTCGCATGTTATGTTTTCAATCAAAAAAGACTTGAAAGCAACGATAGGAAACAAGTCAAGTCGGTATCACTATACCTCAAATGAAAGGATGATTTCTTCATTGTATTCGATACGTCTTAACGATCTCCAATTCTTCAAGTTAATACTTGTATGTCTCAACATTCTTAGAATTTCTAGTCTAATCTAAACGAAATTGACTCTAGTACATTTAATCAAGCGACTCTAGTTGAGTTTTGATACTAAAATATGACAACCAAACTTGACATACCAATGCTTGGCGGGTTCGACCGAGCAATACTCTAACAGTATGCCCCTTTGTCAATTTTAGTGACAAAACTCTAACACATATGGAGATAAACGAATTACAAAATAACTCATTCTTCATACGCTTGATTCCAAGTTTCAACAACACAATATCCTTCACATATTTAAAAATTAAATGCCGTTGTTGATATTTGAAAACAAAAGCTTCACTCCCCTAAAGGAAAGCTAGGCGAGCATCTTTGTTATTCCCCTTTTGTAATATGAAATACTACACATCAAGATGGTATATTTCTCCCTCTTAGCCTATGATTTATTCTTTTCATTAGATATAACATTTAAGAATATATAGCCCTTCCTAGTGTTCTTAAATCACTTGTTTACTCCATATATTTCTCCCCATTTTTGTCACAAAAATGACAAAGAAACGATTAAACAAAAGAGAAAACCAAAAGGATCTTACAAATCCATAAGAACTTGTACAACCTATAAGAGTTAAGCACGGAGGTTTCACATAACATTTAGATAACCAATACTAAAATCGAAACTACTTAATTAAATTTTGTTTTATTATGTTATCAGGTAAACAATTGTCCATAGCAATTTTTCCTTAGTCTCATTGATCAACCAAGATAACTTAGTTACAAACCAAACCGATTATGTATGTATAATGGCTTTATTCGATAAGACTCAAAAGAGATCAACTCAATTTCTCTTATAAAGTTCTAATTATTCATAGAATAACTTAGACCTTCTTTTAGACAAGACAAAAACTAGGTTAGTTTACTAGTTTTTCTTATCAAGGAATCGACTAGACTTGAATAATCGAATCCTAAATTTCTACAAGTATAAACTAGGATCATAATTAACTTACTTATTTTTATCAGGAATAAAAAAGACTAAAATAGATGATCCTTTTTTTGTTAGGCAAAAACAATTGGTACCAATCAACTCAAGTTAGAATTGACATAGTTTTTCTTAACCGGAAAAATTAAATCAATCCATACAACATAATGGAAATATAACAATTGCACCGTATTTCGTCAAGCAAAAGAAAATATATGCAATAAAATCAAGCTTTTCTTAACAGGATAAACGATTAAATAATACAAAATTCGTACCTTACTGTTCGACATGATGAACTAAGATCAGAATTAACTTAGTTTTCATATCAGGAAAGTTTCTGCGCATAATTATTTCCTCGATTTTCACAACTACTATCTCCACAAAGATATATCATTAAACACCAGTTCAATAAGAACTCTCCCCCTGTTAGTTGTTATTCCCCTGCAAAACAAAAGAACAACAACAAAAACCAACATTTACCAGAGAAAGGTTGACGGTTTTAGCTATTACGTGCCAGTAGCTAAATCGAAACTCATATGTTATGTGAAAAGGATAGGATACCCAAATATACCTCAAGCTAAAACTTTCCCAACCTATAAGTCCTTTCTCTGAACGTGATTGTCTATGAACTGAGTCGATACAATACAACTAATCGGTTCACACTTTGTGTGAGCGTCTATGGATACAAGATCAAGACAATACAACAACGAAGTGTGTTTACTTGATACAAAGGTTCAGACTTAACCAAACACAATAGGATTGCTTATCAAGTAAATATGATTTAATGTTTGTGTAATTTACTTTAATGAAACAATCATAATGCGAAAAATAAAAGTAAATGACACAACAAGATTTTGTTAACGAGGAAACCGCAAATGCAGAAAAACCCTGGGACCTAGTCCAGAATTGAATACTCTCGGGATTAAGCTGCTACACAAAATTACACTAATTTCGTATAGTTTGGACCAAGTAACTAACCCTATAGTTAACCTAGTTCCTTATGTATTTCCACGCCTCCAACTTATAAATAAATCACGTACTTGGAATAATTCCTTCGGTTCGTATTCCAAACAGTAAATGAACAACAAATTTGTTTGGTATCAACTCTATTCAACCAAGTGATATGAGTTGGAAAAAGGCTCTTTCGTTTATCTCAACATAAACTCCTTCGCCAGGTCCTTAGATCTATCTTATGTTCAATCACCCAAAGGTAATCGATTAAGATTAAGCCAACAACACCTCTAATCTGAAGAATCGTGTTGATGCCGATCTACTCAATTAATCAATCCAATCTAGCACAAGGATAAACCGATTATCAATTGGATCCTCTTTTACCGAAACAAATATTGCGCACACCAAAGATTATAAAACCCAAGTCAGATCTTCAATATCTTCTTTTTGTTCAAATCCTCTTAAATCTTCAATAAAAACCTGCACACAATCACTTGAACCTCACTTTGATAAGACAAACTAAGATCATAATTAACTTAGTTTCTTATCCGGAATCGAATTGGACTAAACAACTCATCCCGTACACAAATTATTTCGTTAAGCCATAAATAATTCATACAAACCAAACTAAATCAACTTGCATAATTATTCACCTCAACCGGAAGCAATTGAAACAACATATACATTAAAAGCACCGCAATTGCACAATAATTTTGTAAGCCTAAACAATTGATGCCATACAAAAGCAAGATAACAATGGTTTTTCTTAACTGGAACCAATTGAATCACACACACATCAATTTTACCGAAATTTTGTAATCCTAAACAATTGATACCACATAATAAAGCAAGATAACAATAGTATTTCTTAACCGGAACCAATTGAAACACACATCCACACATACATCATGGAATAAATATCAATTGAACCGAAATATTGTTAAACAAAAGCAACAAATATATATAATATAAACTCAGGCTTTTATTAAACAGGAAAACAATTAACTAACAAGATTGTTACCTCAAATTTAGCATCCACTTCTCCAATATGATATCATCTTCGTCAAGGGAGAATTGATATCGAAATATCACCATGTTGTCATTCTTATGCATAAACAAAAGAATAACAACACACCTCAACCTTTACCAGAGAAAGGTTGAAAACCGGCTTTAACAATTGCAAGCAAAAGTTGAAAACCGTCGAAACACATTTGCTTTTATGCTAAACCAAACCCGATTCAACATATTATGACTTTTTCACATATTGTTTATATCATAAACCCTCATTATCCTTTGATAAATCCTGCCTACTAGTGCTAGAACTTAATCCCGCTAAATCAAAAAGTCACCCAAACCATAAGGGTTCACAATATATGAGATCGAATATCAAGGTAGTAAAACCGAGATCAAACATCCATAAACCAATTTGCAATACACCATAAATATTCAACATGAAATCAAGTATTTTAATTGATTTCAAATATTGAAATCAATTAAAATCATAAAATCATGAAATCATGTTGAAATCAAATATTCAACATGAAATCAACATGAAATAAATTTAAGTCTTGTAGGGCATTAAATTGAGAAATTAAGGCAAAAAGAATGAGGTCATTTCGAGTTCAGACGAAGAAGTTATGGGCAAAACAGTTTTTCACTTCTTCCATATAGTTAAAACCGTGCTGCACATGTGCATAGGATCTCTTCCCCCAATGACAAAACTTGCTTCACATGTGCATAGGATATCTTCCCACAATATTAAAACTTTCTGCACATGTGCATGGGATCTCTTACCCTTTTGCACCTATCACTAGGATTGGTACCCCCAAGTGTTACTTGTGACGGATCACAACAGTAAACTGTTTTTCACATAAGTTTTGCATACGATGTCCGAATTCAGTGATTTTTGGCTTGTTTCAACCGTAAAAACAAGAAATACATATATATGATCAATACATATAAACATCATAAACTCACAATTACCTTTTCTATCAAAAACTCAAATATAGAAAGAGAAAGTATGAGTATAGCAGAAAAGAAATCTCCTAAAGATGTTAATTAGTCATATAATAACCGAAAGATCATGTGATCAGTTTTTCATGTGCTTCCTCACCTTAAAAAACTTGAGCACCAAGGTGATCATGCACATTCCAACATAACTAGGTTGTGTTGAGTTGATCCTTGTCTTGTACGTCACGAGTGACTAAGACTGAATCATCATTCTTGACATCTTGCTTGGTTTGTTTTCTCTTGTTTTTATTCTTTGAATTGTGATGAAGAGTGTCGTTATCACAATCTTTAATAGTACAAGAGATTTCAGACATAATTTCTTTCTTTAGTCTTTCAAGAAGACTCTTATAATTATTGTCACCAATAATTAGCAGCTGAGAGTCATTCTTGTGACTAACTTTTGGTCCCTTCTTGGATATGAAGGATTTTGGGACCCATTTAGAGTTGGATTTTGCAGGAGCAGCTTTGTCCTTCATAATACCATTAGAATCATTGTCCTTTTGAATATTTTGCGAAACACCCTTTCTCCAATTTGGAACATTAGATCTTGTCTTTGCATTTACAAAGTTATATGTCTTTGTACATTAGGGTGTTTTACGAGATGACCTTGTCGGGTGATATGCAAAATTCTAACTATCATTATAATAATTCTTTTGTCTAAACTTAGGACAATACCAATCTGAGTTCTTAAGAGGAGAAAACTTAGCCAATTCGTTTGATACAATGGAAAGCGCATCTTGCATCTTACGAACTTATCATCCCCATTCCAAGTGTCCTTTATTACCACAATAATAACAATTCTTAGTATAAATATACGAAGTATGAGTTTTAGTGTTACCTTTTTGTAGGTCCTCTTGCATTTGAGCTCGGAGAGTGTTCTTCTTCTTCTTCTTAACAGAAGTGTTATCTTTGATTACTACTGGTTGAACACTATTCTTAAGCTTGACAGACTTTTCTTCTTTGCAAGAGATATGAGCATCTATGTCATCAGTGGAAGCTTCTGATTGAGAAGAATTTGTATCTTTAACAAATTTTACCTATTTGTTAATATTTGAAGCATCTATTCCCTTATAGCCTAATCCTCGTGTATCACAATGATTTCTACTTGCTTCTAATATTGAGGTTAATTTGTTTGAGCTTTCATTGGATTTTTTCAGTTCCAAAATTTCTTCTTCAAACATCTTGATTTTATCAAGAACACTGGCTAGATCAGCCTCAAGGCTTTTTTCTGTTTAGAGATATACACCTTCTTTCTCTTCAAAACTCTTTTGTTGAGAGTTAATCCTTGCATCATATTCAACAAGTTTCTCTTCCAACAAATGAATTTTTCAAAGAGCAGCATCACGCTTCTCTTTTAACAGTTCTGCTTGAGAGAGACTAGCGTTTTATTTTTCTTCAAGACCCTGAATTTGTTGAGAAGTATCTTCCCTCAATTTTTCGTAGTCTAGACGATGCCTTTCACATTCAGTAGTCTTTAATTGTAAAGTAACCTGAAGTTCCTTTATTTTCTCATTAGACACACTTAAGAAAATTTCGTTAGACAACAATTTCTCACGAAACTTTTCTAACATAGAGTCTGTGACCTCTGATTCTGAAGATGGTTTAAAAACTCTTGTGATACGTTAACTGATGAGTGCCAAATATTGTATATATCTATCCCTTTTTGTTGGCATTTAACTCATCTTTTATGCATTAATTCTACATTTTACCCCATATTCTGTATTTTCATTGTTTTCAAGAATAAATATTTTTATTAATTAATTTTGCATTTTTAGGTAATAAATAAAGTTCGGATGAGTCGCGGAGCAAAAAGAGCAGAAAAGTAGTGAAAAGCCGGGAGAAATTACGCAAGGAAGCCGCGAAGAATGGTGCGCACAACCTCATTTTCTACACACAAAAGCGCCTCCGTTCTCAGCCATCAGATCAGTTCTCAGAAGCATCCGACGGTCGCTCCTTTATAGAGCATCAAAATCCGAAGTCTCTGCCGAGCACCACAGCGCTGAAATTCCAAGCCTTCAGATTAGATGGTAGTTGAATCCAACGGTCGCTCTCTTGATGTTCATCAACGTTTGATATCTCCGCCTTACACTACAGTACCTAACTCCATCAAGTACCGTCCGTTTCGTTGTATCCATTCATCCGACGGTAGATACCCGCTTGCCTCCGTATCACCGTCCGATCTACTACCAGCTCCACATCCCACGGCTCATCCTCGCTGTTCATCCAATTTGATGAAGCCGCCTAACACCCTAGCAACCGAACCTTACCACCTAACCAAACACCCCCCTTCTTCCCAAAACAGTCGAGCCCCTCTCCTCCATCACCTCCCTCTGCAGAAACCGTACACCACCACCCTCTCCACCTCTGCCACCAACTCACTGCCACCACCACACCTCCACCATCATCACCCTATCGCCCAACAACCAAAACCCATCTCCCCCCTAGCCCTCTAGTTCCCTATTTTCTCACTTTTTCACGCTTCTTTGCCTGAAACCCTAGGCGTGAAGAACTGATAAATTAGGTAACCTAGAGTTGCAATTGGCGCATGAGAAGAGGTCAGGGAGCAATTACAAAGCATGGGTCGACGATTTCAAGGATCAATTTCAAAGAAATTAGGTAAACCTAATTCAACTGATTTTTGGGGAAGAACCCTAATTTTGTGGTTTTGAGAAATTTGGGTCTGTGACTATAAATAGCCTTGTGGGTATGATGTAAAAACTATGCTTGGAGTAGCCAACATCCAGGACTTTCATGTCCTGTTAAATGTTAATTTCAGTTCAAGTTACATGTTAATTTCAATTCACAGTTCAATTTCATGCTCATGTTATTTGTCTCCTGTTATGCTTATTTCATGTTATGTTTATGTTCAAAATTGTTTGTTTCCTGTTATGTGCTTGTTTAATTTCATGTTTGATTTCCAATTCATTCCTGTTATATTTGTCCTGTTAACATGTGTTGTTGCTCACTGCCATGTAATGTTTGTGTAATGTTGTGTTTAATTTACTGTCACAATTGATGGAATGCTAGGCTAGATTTCTGTGAAGCTTTGAACTAATTGTGCAATGGAAGAAATCAGTGCTCATAGCAAGCTGATTTTCTTGCCATTCTTGTTGTATGCTTAGGTTGCAGTGTTGATTGAGCTTTGGGGGAAACTAGTGCTCATAGCAAGCTAGTTCTCTTCCCATTCTTTTAGTATACCTCCTGAATGCCTTAGTCTAGCCTTGCTTCATTTCAGTTTCTTTATCACCCCTGCCCTTGGCCTTAGGCCTTGGTTCATTCTTGTTTTGTTTTGCTTTTGTTCACTGTTTTGTTGCTGTTTAGTTTTCATTTGCTTTGTTCCTTGTTTTTCCCTGTGTTGTTTTTGCTTGCACTGTCTTGTCTGTTTCTGCTACACTGCTGCCTCTGCTGTTGTTGCTTCTTCTCTGCTGCTGCAACCCTGTTGCTGCTGCATTGCTTTTCTCCTGCTGTGCATTGCCTTCTTCTCTGTCACTTGTGCTGCTGCCACTTCTTCCCCTGCCTTGCAAACTGTTGCTGCTCACTTGTGCAGCTGCTGTGCAGTCTTACAGTTCCTGCAGCCAAGCAAAGATCAAAGCCAGCTGAGCCCAATTCAGTTCATTGCTGTGCACTCAAGCCCAAAGCTCAACTCAACCTGAAGCCCAATTCAGTCAACTGTGGGCTTAACCAAAGCCCAGTTGTTTAAGACCAAAACCCAAATTCATTAAGGCCCAATCCAATTCAGGCTTAATCAAAAGCCTAAGTTTAAGGCCAAAGCCCATTTGCACTTCAAAGACCAACTGAGCCCAAGCTCAGTTCCTTTTATTGAAACAAACCCATTAAGCCCAATTGAAGCCAAAAAGGCTTCATAGCCCAATAGCAATTTAGGAACCCAATTAGCTAAACACTCCAAAACACACCCGATCTCTGTGGATCGACCCGTACTTGCACGAGCTACAACCGACGACCGTGCACTTGCGGTATTACTGTAGGCCCCCGTTTTTATTGCGCTTAATTTTATACATATCTCCGGGCCCACCAAGTTTTTGGCCGGGGATAATTTTTAGGACCTTTTAGAGGCCTACCAAGTTTTTGGCGCCGCTGCCGGGGATTGATGCTGTGTTTTTCTTGTAGTTTTATTAGCTATTTTTGCATTTCACTGCATAGCATTTGCATCTGCATCTGCTTCACTTCATTTGCTGTTGGACCTGCTGTTCTGAACCTGTTTTTCCTCTGCTGGGACGCCACCAAGGAAAAGAACCAAAACCCAACTGGGTTTTTGCAACAATATCAGAGCAGCTGGGCTGTGCTTAACAGGTAACCCATTTAAGAGAACCCGAATTGTGGGCTTCCAATTTTTTAATTGTGGGCATGTAATATTAAAGCCAATTTTTGGGCTTCTCTTATTTTCTGTTGGGTTTGTAATAATTTATTTGTGGGCTTGCTTGTTTGTTTAATTTGTGGGCTTGTATTTATTTTGTGTGGGCTTGTTTAAATTCTTTCATTGGACTTGTATCTTGTATTATGGGTTTAAACCCAGCTGAGCTTGTAACCGATTGTGGGCTTGTTTCCACTCAAGAGTGGACCTCGAAACCAAAGTTTTAAAACAAACGTCGGGCCTTAACCAACTGGGCCAAATTAAACTTTCAAAATTAAAACTTAGTGTTTCGTGGGCTGCAGCCTTCCTTCCATTCCATTAGAGGACAACAGTGGGCGTGCTCCCAATTCAAAAACCAAATTTTATTTTCTTTGTTAAAAAAAAAAAAAAAATATTTTTCTCCCATTTAAGTCCAATTTTAGTGTTTTGAAACTTTCTATGTCTCTACACTTTTTCTTTTGGGTTGATCCTCAACTCTTTAGACTTTTGGTGTATGGTGATTTTTTTTGTATATAATCCAGTAGATAAAATTTCTTAAAAACCCTTTTGTTCCTTTTGTATATATTTTGCTAATCCAATATGATCTCGGCTGAAATATGTTGGATTTTTGCCTTGAATAACGGAGTTTTAATTCTGCTTTCGCCGAAATCGGGTATTCTCTCTCCTTTTACTCTACTCAGCATGTCCCTTTCCATATGTTGCATTCTAATTCTTTCCATATTTTTAAACATTGAGGACAATGTTTAGTTTAGGTTTGGGGGTATAGAGTAGATACCACGATAATATGCCATAATTAAAAACAAAACTCCTTCTTTTTGAAAAAAAATTGAAAAATTCCAAAAAAAATAAAAAATGAAAAATCATAAAAATGGAGCTCATTTACCTTGAAATGTTGACTCTTGTGCAAATATGTAATTATTATGAGTCTTAGTCTAGATATTTAGGCACCCTGATTCTAGCACAATTCACATAGTGATAAGAAATTTGCACGCGCACGATCTACCAATACATGTATGGCCTCGATCTTCAAGGTGTTTGATAGGAAGTTACGATTGCCAATCACTTTAGAATACTGAACGAAACTTGACTAGCTTGTTCTTTGGTTGGTTGGGATAGAAGGTGGAGGTTACATTAAGAAAGACAACCATCGAATTTAACTGGGTGCATCAAAAAGGGCTACCTCTTGCAAAGTGTCATGTAATCTTTTGTTTCCTGTTGTATTTGTATCAAAAGTGTTTCCTTGTTCTAAAAAAAAAAAAAAAAAAAAAAAAATCAAGTATTTATCAATTCCATCATCTCTTGTTCCAAAAATAAAAAGAGAATTGTCAATGTAAATAAGAGTCATGTAAAGAGTCATCTTTTGTGTAATAAGCAAGGAGGGTGTATGCCATTGATGTACAACGCGAGTAATTGTGAAATACCTCCAACTCATTCACAATTCTCGTAAAGTCCGGACAGCTAGCTAGATTTCGACCTCAGTTCTTAGCCTGAGAAACTATCTCTTGGTGATTAGTAGTCATAACTTCAGATCTTTCTTTACACATGTGTAGATACACTTTACACTCTTATCACATGTCTTTATTTGTTATCAGTGCTAGGATTGTGCCTTTGATAGCTAGATTGACATCTCCATTTTGCTGTGAGCTTAAACTGTTTTGCACATGTCACATTTGATGGAATCTGAGCTTATATTTTGTCCTTAGGTTTTGTAGGCACACCTCTGGTAAACCTTCACGAGACTTCACTCGTCCACTAGGGACACTTAGTGGTTTAAAAGGCTTAGTGCATACGCTAAATGCATTCGAGAGACCAGCGACAGTGGTATAGTTAGGATTTCCTTAGTTTTGTTTTACTTGAGGACAAGTAAAATTCAGGTTTGGGGGTATTTGATGAGTGCCAAATATTGTATATATCTATCCCTTTTTGTTGGCATTTAACTCATCTTTTATGCATTAATTCTACATTTTATCCCATATTCTGTATTTTCATTGTTTTCAAGAATAAATATTTTTATTAATTAATTTTGCATTTTTAGGTAATAAATAAAGTTCGGATGAGTCGCGGAGCAAAAAGAGCAGAAAAGTAGTGAAAAGCCGGGAGAAATTACGCAAGGAAGCCGCGAAGAATGGTGCGCACAACCTCATTTTCTACACACAAAAGCGCCTCCGTTCTCAGCCATCAGATCAGTTCTCAGAAGCATCCGACGGTCGCTCCTTTATAGAGCATCAAAATCCGAAGTCTCTGCCGAGCACCACAGCGCTGAAATTCCAAGCCTTCAGATTAGATGGTAGTTGAATCCAACGGTCGCTCTCTTGATGTTCATCAACGTTTGATATCTCCGCCTTACACTACAGTACCTAACTCCATCAAGTACCGTCCGTTTCGTTGTATCCATTCATCCGACGGTCGATACCCGCTTGCCTCCGTATCACCGTCCGATCTACCAACCAGCTTCACATCCCACGGCCCATCTCACGAAACATCATCTCTTGATAGACCCGCCTCACACCCTAGCGACCGAGCACCTACACCCTACCCAAACGCACCCTTCTCCCAAACCATCGAGCCCCTCTCCTCCATCACCTCCCTCTGCAGAAACCGTACACCACCACCCTCTCCACCTCTGCCACCAACTCACTGCCACCACCACACCTCCACCATCATCACCCTATCGCCCAACAACCAAAACCCATCTCCCCCCTAGCCCTCTAGTTCCCTATTTTCTCACTTTTTCACGCTTCTTTGCCTGAAACCCTAGGCGTGAAGAACTGATAAATTAGGTAACCTAGAGTTGCAATTGGCGCATGAGAAGAGGTCAGGGAGCAATTACAAAGCATGGGTCGACGATTTCAAGGATCAATTTCAAAGAAATTAGGTAAACCTAATTCAACTGATTTTTGGGGAAGAACCCTAATTTTGTGGTTTTGAGAAATTTGGGTCTGTGACTATAAATAGCCTTGTGGGTATGATGTAAAAACTATGCTTGGAGTAGCCAACATCCAGGACTTTCATGTCCTGTTAAATGTTAATTTCAGTTCAAGTTACATGTTAATTTCAATTCACAGTTCAATTTCATGCTCATGTTATTTGTCTCCTGTTATGCTTATTTCATGTTATGTTTATGTTCAAAATTGTTTGTTTCCTGTTATGTGCTTGTTTAATTTCATGTTTGATTTCCAATTCATTCCTGTTATATTTGTCCTGTTAACATGTGTTGTTGCTCACTGCCATGTAATGTTTGTGTAATGTTGTGTTTAATTTACTGTCACAATTGATGGAATGCTAGGCTAGATTTCTGTGAAGCTTTGAACTAATTGTGCAATGGAAGAAATCAGTGCTCATAGCAAGCTGATTTTCTTGCCATTCTTGTTGTATGCTTAGGTTGCAGTGTTGATTGAGCTTTGGGGGAAACTAGTGCTCATAGCAAGCTAGTTCTCTTCCCATTCTTTTAGTATACCTCCTGAATGCCTTAGTCTAGCCTTGCTTCATTTCAGTTTCTTTATCACCCCTGCCCTTGGCCTTAGGCCTTGGTTCATTCTTGTTTTGTTTTGCTTTTGTTCACTGTTTTGTTGCTGTTTAGTTTTCATTTGCTTTGTTCCTTGTTTTTCCCTGTGTTGTTTTTGCTTGCACTGTCTTGTCTGTTTCTGCTACACTGCTGCCTCTGCTGTTGTTGCTTCTTCTCTGCTGCTGCAACCCTGTTGCTGCTGCATTGCTTTTCTCCTGCTGTGCATTGCCTTCTCTGTCACTTGTGCTGCTGCCACTTCTTCCCCTGCCTTGCAAACTGTTGCTGCTCACTTGTGCAGCTGCTGTGCAGTCTTACAGTTCCTGCAGCCAAGCAAAGATCAAAGCCAGCTGAGCCCAATTCAGTTCATTGCTGTGCACTCAAGCCCAAAGCTCAACTCAACCTGAAGCCCAATTCAGTCAACTGTGGGCTTAACCAAAGCCCAGTTGTTTAAGACCAAAACCCAAATTCATTAAGGCCCAATCCAATTCAGGCTTAATCAAAAGCCTAAGTTTAAGGCCAAAGCCCATTTGCACTTCAAAGACCAACTGAGCCCAAGCTCAGTTCCTTTTATTGAAACAAACCCATTAAGCCCAATTGAAGCCAAAAAGGCTTCATAGCCCAATAGCAATTTAGGAACCCAATTAGCTAAACACTCCAAAACACACCCGATCTCTGTGGATCGACCCGTACTTGCACGAGCTACAACCGACGACCGTGCACTTGCGGTATTACTGTAGGCCCCCGTTTTTATTGCGCTTAATTTCTATACCCCTTTCAAGGCCTGCCATTAACCGAGTCTTTTAATAATTTTCTCTTTCGCTTAATCTTACTTTGACTCATTTCTTATAGGTTGGATCGCACCAAACACATATTGTTAGATCTTTTCATGTTTTCCTGCTCTGATACCAATTGAAAAGGCAAGGGTACCCAAATATACCTCAAGCTAAAACTTTTCCTACCTATAAGTTCTTTCTCCGAAAGTGATTGTCTATGGACGGAGTCGAGACAATACAACTAATCGGCTCACACTTCGTGTGATCGTCTATGAAAACAACAACTAAGTGTGTTTACTTGATACAAAGGTTCGGACTTAACCAAACACAATAGGATTGCTTATCAAGTAAATAGGAATTAACGTTTGTGTAATTTACTTTAATTATAATAAAACAATCATAATGCGGAAAATAAAAGTAAATGACACAACAAGATTTTGTTAACGAGGAAACCACAAACGCAGAAAAACCCCGGGACCTAGTCCAGAATTGAATACTCTTAGGATTAAGCCGCTACACAAAATTACACTAACTTCATATAGTTGAGACCAGGTAACTAACCCTATAGTTCACCTAGTTCCTTCGTATTCCCACGTCTCCAACTTATAAATAAGTCACGTACTTGGAACAATTCCATTGGTTCGTATTCCAAACAGTAAAGGAACAACAAATCTGTTTGCTATCAACTCTATTCAACCAAGTGATATGAGTCGGAAAAAGACTCTTCCGTTGATCTCAACATAAACTCATTCATTGGGTCCGTAGATCTATCTTATGTTCAATCACCCAAAAGTAATCGATTAAGATTAAGCCCACAACACCTTTAATCCGAAGAATTGTGTTTATGCCGATCTACTCAATTAATCAATCCAATCTACCACAAGGATAAACCGATTATCAATTGGATCCTATTTTACCGAAACAAGTATTGTGCACACCAAAGATTATAAAACCCAAGTCAGATCTTCAATATCTTCTCTGTATTCAAATCTTCTTAAATCTTCAATAAAAACCTGCACACAATCACTTGAATCTCTTGTGATCAATCACGCACAGAACGTAGTCTGTTAACAATGGATTATCACAAGATCGTCTTTAGAACTAACAACAGTCTAAACATCACTGTCGAAACTCTGAACTAGTTTGAGTGAATCTTATATCAGAAGAGAAGATTCTCAACAATAAACAAACTAGGTGCAATCATATTTCAACCACCGTTAGTCAATCAAATCAATTTAAAACAAAAGATAAACCGCAATTATCTAGTTTCCAAACAACGAGTCGCGCTAGAGCTTCTCAATCCCAAAGAAGACTTTAAACTGAGCCGCCGTAAGAGATTTCGCCTAATTAGGTTACTCTCCTCTCCAAATAGGCGGCTACACCAGTAACAACAACAAAAGACTAAATCTGTTATTATGAAGGATTAGTTTGATGGAAAGGTAAACTTCGAGTATTTATATAAAAGGAAATTTGGACACCAAGGAATTTACAAAACCGAAAATATTCTCAAGATATTCATAAAATCACAGATTCGGTTTTCATAATTCCTGAAAATGCTCTGTCCGAAAACAACGATCAAAATCTCTCAGAAAATCTAATTAGTAAATGCACATTACTAATTCTGTAATTTCCCTACAAAATGAAATTAATAACCTTAATTAAAAGATTCTTAACTTACTTATGTTTCGATCCTGGGGTTCTCTTTCCTTATCCGTTAAGGAATATTTTTGAACAATTTAAAAAAACATTCACAACACGTGTTCAAAGTTTGTCGACATCCTTACTTTGGAAGTTCTCTTTCATACTTACAACCTTGAAACCGATTTTCCACACTTCCAAACAAGTTTAGAATTGGTTCATCTGACTTTCAAGAACTATGTGATTGATCAAACCAACATTAAATCACAATCATGGGTTTACGGTTCTACCAAAACAAGTTTCGGTTCTATCTCCATGTGAGTACTCAGCAAAGTCAAACTAACTTTCCAAAAATTTGGTTGACTATGTACTAGGATCGGTTCCCCACATATATATGGTATCTAACTTATATGTGTTGCACATGTCAATAGGATCGGTTACCCTTTCTTCTATAAACCTTGATGCACCCCATACAAGGATCGGTTCCCCTTAATGCATTGCACCCCTTACAAGGATCGGTTCCCTCTTTCCTTTTAATTGGTCAGACATACAGAATCCGATCATACCACAGGTGATTACTTAAGATCGGTTTTAAATAAAAGTTATACCAATACATAAGTCAGGCCTTTGTGAATAGTTCTACCAAGAACACAACAAGTTGTGAGCGGTTATACTCAATCACACATATTGGTTGTTCATAAGATAAGCAATGAATAACAAAACCAATAACACATGGAAATTTACTTTTTGGTTCACAAACAAGTTCATGAACTTACTTCCTTAGAACATATGTAAAACATTGTTCCCTATGATGAAATCCTCACCTTATACCCATACATAATCATAATAACATTCAAATGATTATGACGATGTATTATCTACAAATTTTAGTGGTTAAGCAATAAACCTCATATTGCATTCCTTAATACCATGTCTATCTAGAGTTCAAACATGCTTCGCAGTTTTGTTTTCAATATGTACGACTTGAAAGATACGTTAGGGAATGAAACATTTCAAGTCAAATATTAATAACCTCAAGAGGAAGGATGATTATTGTCGTTGTAGCTCCTTTCTTATTCACTTCTTCAAGTCTTCGCAATACTTTTAATGTCCCATATCCTAATACTTTCAAGCTAACATATACGAAGTTGATTCTAGTACATAATCAAACGACTCTTAATATGAGTTTTGATTCACTAAAATATGACAACAAATTTGACATACCACCGAGCAATGCTCTAACGTTATGGTAAATACACAACTTATGTAAACATAAGTCGATAACATCATCAATGTGAGTTTCACACATAGTTTATCAGTATCTCTTTATGAAACTTTGATAAATCCTACCTAAAAAGACTAGAACATGATCCCCCTAAATCAAAAAGTCACACAAATCATAAGAGATCATCACTATATGAGATCAAAAATTAGGGTTAGTGAAAACCGAATTAACATTTCAAAATCCTTTAACAAAGATAAAATTCATAAAAGTACGGAGATATATTCATACCATAAAAATTAACACAAGTAAGTTTAATACAAACAATATTTTAGAGACAATGATAAGTTATTCCTACAACAAAAACACTCATAAAAAGTTCCTTTTGTAGAAAAAACTAGGAGATTGAGCTGTAGATGGAGTCACTCAAATCAAACTCTTCTTACGAATCAGTGTGCTTGTACTTCCAAGCTATCTTTTCAAGTCCTCCAGAAAGTTTTGGTAACTTATTTGAGGCTAAATCAAGTTGGTGCTCAAGATTCTCAACCCTTATGAGAAGCCTGTGATAAAAGGTCCCAATGTCTGGATCTTGTGCAAAATTGTGAGCACCAATATCCACATTTATTCCAGACTATCCTTGACCTCTCACTATGTTCACCATGGAATAATCATGAGGCTTGGGCACCAATATTTTTGTATCATTGACAACAATTTCAATTGTGTTACAAATTCTTGTAATAAGACTGGGAAAACCCATACTTCTGCCACTCTTCCAGATACGTAACATCTGTCTGATAATAAAACCACAAAAATCAAAGTTAGGAGTACCAATTATCATATGATAATCTAGTTCTACCATGTCTTGACTCCACTTTACTTTTTTCATATTATTGGGTGAGAGATTTGGTAAAACAAGTTTGCCGAAAAATTTGAGATATTATGGGAGTTTATTTATGCAAAGACTGTTCCCTTTCCAGGTTCCTCCACCAAGAATTTCAGAAATTGGAGCCTTGTTAATGTCACTATTGCTATCATGCTGAGGTAGAAAGATGTGTTCAAGATTTCAGTTGAGATTATAAGCAATAACCTCCCTATTTACTTCAAAATATCTCCTTTGAACCGTAGTAAAGAACTTGTACTTACTAGCATTCATGCAACGCATATTAACATAAAATTCCTTAAAAACAGTCATGAATATATCCCCACTTTCGATTATTAATCATACTCACATATTTTGTAATTTAAAAAAAAAATATTTCTTTTCCATAATAATTTATTTATCATGTATCGATTTATACTTATCTAGACAACTTCAATTCACAAAATAAAGTCTGGTATTTTTGTCGAAAAAAAGAGTTGAACGTGAATTGATGCTCATATAAGAGAAACCAAAATTCGGTACATCTCTTCTAGGAATTTCATTAAAACCTTCTCCCCCAAAAAAAAATTCATGTTATGCATGTTACTAAAATTTCTAGATGATATAACAATTTCAAAAAAAGAGTAGGAAGAACTTACAACCGAAAACATTTGTTGAGTTCCAAAAATCCTTCTTTGGAGTGTTTTGGAAGAAATCAATGGTACCCTTTGCTTCTTGATTGAGATAGAGTCAAGACTCCATATTGAGAAAAAAATATGAAAAAAAGTATGATCGAACACATATTTTTTGAGAGGGTTTTCCTTCCCTTTTGAACGGTTTGAAACCAAGAGAATATGAAAAGAAAATTCATTCTTTGTTTTTATCACTGAGTATTGCTTCGGTTATAAACTAGTTCCATCTAAATCGGTTTTGGATCTGCCCATGGTTTCAAAACCCATTTTTGAATTGGAATAGTTGTTACACAATTTGATTTTGTGTAGTGTGGGTTGATGTCATATTGACAATCAATTTGACCCTTTTTGGGGTGATCCATAGATGATGAATATAAAGGATATTCTGAGAATATTTTAAGTAGTTTATCATCATCGAATCTAATCAGTTTGTTTTCTTCATTCACTAATTTTGTATCTAACAAATTATTATTTTTACAGAAAGTTGTGTTGATATCTGAGAATACATATTAAAAATTGAACTAGACGGACTAAATTCGAAAACCATATTATTTTCTAGAGAGAAATTCATGCAATAGTCATGTAAAAACTGACTTCTTTCAGATGTTGTTTTTTTAGGAGCTTCTTTGATCTAATCAAATTCCACAAGAAATTCATCCACTTCATTTTGTAATTGTTGATTGTCATTGAGAATCTTACAAGAATTTTTCAAGGACTCGTCTTCCTTTAGTTCATACATTTCCAGTTTTCAATTTCAGATCACTGATTTATTTTTCCAGATTAGCAAACTCAGTGACTTTGCGACTTAATTTTATTCCTGGATATTCAGTGAGTCTGAGATATAGCTAGAAATCATCAACAATATTAATTTCTTTGGATTATAGAGACTCGATAATTTCATTGTCTGCTTTTTCTATTTCAGACAACACTCAAAAATCTTGAATGTACGTTCAGTTTTGTAGACTGGATCGCACCAAACACATATTGTTAGATATTTTCGTGTTTGCCTTCTCTGATACCAATTGAATTGACGAGGGTACCCAAATACACCATATTTTTTGTTTTGACCTATAATCTGATACCAAGTATGATCTTCTATGGAAAAAGTCAAGACAATACAAGAACAAGGTATTCAATTGACAATAGTTACGGTACAAGACTGATTGACTATAATATCATTGTTAAGTTATGATTTAACATACAAGTGCTATTGTTAAAGCATTGCTTGGTTGAACTCGCATGCGTTGCTATCTCAAGTATGTTTGTCAATATTAGTGATCAAAACTATAAGTCTTGATTTCTAGCCTATTTGTAGATGTCTCGGACTAGGCCATAGATAGTGTAGTTGAGCTTAAATCTCTCGACGTTCATCTCTTGAAGACGAAGAACTACTAAGGGGATCTTGTGGAACTTCTTCGACAAAAGGTATGTGGAGCCTTGAACTTATCTATCACTTGAAAATTCTATTTCTATTATCTCCTATATTGAGACATAAGTCGTGTTACGATATAGTTTTCTCTATACACATTTGAGATTTCGAGCTGAGTATAACTCGCTTACATATTTCTCGAAATATGTGTTAGTAAGCTTTCGCTTCGACCAAGTTCATCTTATTTCATGAGAAAATTCCCAAGTAACATCTTACACGGTTCGTGTGATACAATCATTTGGTGTAAGACTTGGAAGGTTTCAACAATGATTATTTCAATATCTTGATTTTTTTTTTTGATGCTAATAGTGTGTGAAAACGGCTATTGACATTATAGAAGAATGTTTCAATGATTAAAATAAAAAATTGATGATGTAACTATTTTTGGATATATGCATATATAGTGTGTTCGCACATTAGTGTATAAGTCCATAAAACGGAAACCAAGAGTATGCATATGTGTATATGGAATTGGTGAAGGAGACAGGTTAATTATGTGTACCCGTACGCATACTTGCAAAAGTTCTCGAACCGATAATTTCTGCTGAGTTTGGTTTTGGAAAAACTCTTAACTAGTCACCTTAAGTACGCGTACCCGTACGCATACTGGCGGAAGTTTTTGAACCGAAAATTTCTGCTGAGTTTAGGAACTTCACAAACTCAAAAAATCGGTTGCTTAAGTACGCATACCCATACGCATACTTAAGCTGGTTACTTTGTCAAATCGGTCAAGTCCATGAACTTAGACATTTAAATCATAAGGAATACAATCTTTGCAAACTGTGGCTATAATGTTCATGATTGATTCAAGTGAATCAAGCCGGTTTCATTTCAATTGTGTTTTCTAAACAATTGAACAACTCTTAACTAGTTTCATTTGAGTCATTTGAACTAGTTATGGTTAAGATGAATAAGGTTGATATGAGAGTAATCATATGGATAACCTCGGTTAACTTTTGTGAACCAACATGGTGTACACGTTTAGGTACGGTTACATAAACCTAAATGAGGATACATTTCATTTGTGTGTAACAAGCTAAGTTCGATCTAATGGTTGAAAGATATTAGCTTGGTTGAATTAGGTTTTTCATCTAACGATGAATATTGAATGCTTTGTTACCAAGGTAACTTGGATTGAAAACCCTGATTTGAAAACTATATAAAGGAGATCTCTAGCAACTGGGAAACTTAATACCCACACATTATGTGTGTTACCAGTTGCATAACTAGAGTCGATTCTCCTTTAACCTTAGGTTTGTTCTCGAGACCCTGTAGGTTAACGACTTGAAGACTTCATTGGGATTGTGTAGCCAGACCCAACTATTATCTTTGTAGTTGCGTGATCTGATCTTGATGTTTCTATAGTGTTGAGTGCAATTGAAATAATTGGCTCGAGATTTTATATCTCCGATAGGCAAGATAAAAAATTAATCACAAACAAACTTCGTCTCATCATTTGTGATTCCACAATAACTTGTTTCGCTAATCGATTAAGTTTATTGTGAGGTGATTGATAATACTGAGCTGTTCTTCGGAAATATAAATCTGGTTACCAATTGGTTCATGTTCACCTTTTTTTTTCTTTAATCAAAAGACGGAACAAAAACTCTTGGGTATTTATGTGGGAGACAGATTTGTTCAATCCTATAGAATTTTCTGTGTGAGACAGATCTGTCTATCAAGTCTTCGACTTTGGGTCGTAGCAACTCTTACTTGTGGGTGAGATCAGCTAAGGGAATCAAGTGCGTAGTATCCTGCTAGGATCAGAGACATAAGGAGCGCAACTGTACCTTAAATCAGTGTGATATTGATTAGGGTTCAACTACAGTCCAGTCCAAAGTTAATCGGTAGTAGGATAGTGTCTGTAACAGCTTAATACAGTGTGGTGTTCAATCTGGACTAGGTCCCGGGGTTTTTAACCATTTGTGGTTTCCTCGTTAACAAAATTCTGGTGTCTGTGTTATTTATTTTCCAAATTATATTTTGTTATGTAATTGAAGTATCACAGGTTGAGCGTTACGATAAATCAATTAGAATATACAACCTTTGGTTGTTGATTTACATTGATTGACACTTGAACATTGGTCTTTGGTACCGTTCAAGTAACTCCTCTTATATTCAATCAGGCTCGCAGATTTCTATTTGCTGATTGCGGATTGAATTAAGAATTAGAGATA
Source organism: Papaver somniferum (assembly GCF_003573695.1). Taxonomy (NCBI): domain Eukaryota; kingdom Viridiplantae; phylum Streptophyta; class Magnoliopsida; order Ranunculales; family Papaveraceae; genus Papaver; species Papaver somniferum. Next base: position 109,213,083 of record NC_039368.1, read on the forward strand.
TTAAACTCTTTGATATATTTTAATCTAAATTGAGTCTGACTGTCTAGTTGATTCTCTAGAAAGTGTATTGGAGTAAGTCCTCTCAGATTTCCAAACGAATTGTTTGGTGTGGTTGTTAGACCCCCGCATTTCAACTATACATAGTACAAAGCCAACTTCGTATAGTTGAGACCAAACAATATATCCCCCGTTACTTAGTTCCCTCAAGATCCCTGCGTCTACGATCATCTGGTCACGCACGTGAATCCCAAGACAAAAATCACTATCTTGAGTTGTTTTACCGATGTAAAATCTTAAGTACTCAATTCCTTTTGACCGTATTCTAAACATTAAAGGAGCAAAGGTGTTTGGTAACTACTCCAATAATCTTTTAGAAAAAGATTCGTTGAGTTTTGACGAAGGATCTTCCTTTTAAACTAGTAAACTCCGTTGGGTATGATCAATCCAAATCATTATAATAGATTCAGATTCACAACTATCAAATTTGGATACTGAAGAATACCACCAAATGATAGTTGCCGATCTATTCGAATTTATGGTCAAATCTATCAAATATAAATCATATCCGAATCTCAGTCTATCAAGATGTGTGCATAAATCACGAGATACGAAAACCAATCAGAAAAATCTTCTTGTTCTTCAAATCTTCAATTGCCTTCTTATGTATATGCATACCACAAAATTGAATCCACTAATGATCGATCAGATACAGAATGGAGTCTGTTGACAATGGATGATCACAAGTTGTCTTTATATATAAAAAAAAATTCAAAAGATCCCATCAGTGCTTTGATCTAGTTTGAGTGATCCTTATGTCATAAGAGAAGGCTCTCAATAATAGTCAAACTACAATATAGGTAAGGATCGGTTGTACCAAGACTCTCAATAATAGTTAAGTTCGGTTTTACCATGTATCCCAAAATAGGTAAGGATCGTTTTTACCATAACTCTCAACATAAGTCAAGATCGGTTCTATTGCATGTTCCAAACTAGGTAAAGATAGGTTCTACCATAACTCTCAACATAATTCAAGATCGAATCGGTCATCCAATGGATCTTCAATGGAAACCAGATCAAAATGCATATTAATTTCCTTTTCTATTACGAAACAAGTTTCGTATATGTACTTCCTTCAAACATATGTACTCAAACATAGTTTTTTAGGATGAAATCACACTTATATCCAATACACAATCAAGTGGTGAGTTAGATAAATTACGTCGAGGTCACATTGACGAAGTTCAAAAGATAAACATTATAGTTCGTAATCAAATATTCTTCCTTGATATTTTGATGATAACAAAATGGAAAAGTATAATACTGGAATATTAAATATAACCTCGCTCGTTACATTTTAAATCTTAATTGACTTGAAATCAACGACATGAATGGAAACAAGTCAAGTCAGTATCACTATACCTCAAATGGAAGGATGATGCCTTCATTTTATTCGATACGTCTTCACGATCTTCAGGTATTCAAGGTAATTCTTGTATGTCTCAACATTCATAGAATTTATAGTCTAACCTAAACGAAGTTGACTCTAGTATATTTAATCAAGCGACACTAATTGAGTTTGATACTAAAACATGACAACCAAACTTGACATACCAATGCTTGGTGGGTTCAACCGAGCAACGCTGTAACAGAAGGATAAGGTATTGATCCATTTAGTGTGATTTGTGAAAATACTGAAAGGATCATGTTGCAGTTGCAGATCATTTTTTTATCCAAACTAAACTATTGTTGATTTTTACTTGTGTCATCCCATTTAAACTTTTTCATTATGAATTTTTAGAATCAAAATTAGGGTTACTGAAATTTTAGTTGGAAAATTTTAGTAGGAAAATTTTAGTACCTTTACTGATTCATTCAGAAAACCCTTCCTTTGCTTAAATTAATTGGTTTATTGCATTAAGTTTCATCGTATTATTATTAATTCCCCCTCTTTGATTCAAATATCACTCTACTCTCTCTAGATGCAACTGCTTGCTCTATTGGTGGTTCAATAAGATTAAATTTATTGTGCTTTATATTTAGCCTATGATATTATGTTTATCTTTAATTATCTAGATATTTATAGTTTTCAAGTCTAAACACATATTTTATGTTGTCTCCTCTAGTATCCTGTTTAGGGATCCATCAAACAATAATATTTTTCAATTAGTATCTTCATAATTTCACTAAGTAATGTGGTGTGTATGGATATTCTGACTGTGCGGTTATCTACTTGTGCATGAATGTCTATGGTTGTGCCGATTTTATTTTGAGTCTTTGTAATTCTCAAGTTGAATTATAAGTCTTGTTACTTTTAATCCATTATATCGGTCAATTCGAAGTTCAGTCTTTGTCTCTTTTCTTTTCCTAAAATCATGAGAATTTTCTCGTGGAAATGTAAGGGTATCGTCAACCATACTGCTAAAACCTCCTTATAGAATTTGATCAGGGCACAAAACCCTGACGTGACATTCCTTTGTGAAACTAAAAATGAAATCCCAAAAATGAGTCAATCCCTTAAAAAGATTTAATTTTCCTAATTCTTGGATTTACCCTTCTATATGACTCGCTGGGGGCATAAAACTTTTGTGAAAATCATGCATAAACTATAAGATTGTCCAATATATATCAATGCCTTGATATCTGATGACTCTAGCTAGTGCAATACGAGTAAGAAGAAAGCAATTCATAGATTGCTGGTGTTGAGAAGAGAAGAAAATGATGAGAAAATAGAACGAATAATAGGGTTCTAAGATGAGAATGATAGATTACTCTGAAAGAGTTGTTTTAATAAAAACTTGATAATAATAATGTGTCTTAACAAGAACGAAGTTCTGATTTGATTTTTGTTAAGATTTTCTCTTTCATCAAATAGTCAAAACCTCGGTTGAGTCACGCTCTGTGCATCGGGAGTACTCAGGCGATTTTTTTTTCCAGATCTCGTTTTTAGGTCTTGAAGCAATTAATTCAGGTGAAAATCTTATCTGTTTTGCTTGATTTACCATGATTACTGAGTATTAATTGTAGTGTTTACATGGATTTTCCGAAAAATCTTCGATTAATCATCATAGTTCTGAAATGGATAGTTTTAGTACTGGAGAAAATTGTAAGAAAATTCCTTCGATTCAGTTACCAGATGATTTTTTTTGAAAAAAGTTTAGATCCTTGGAAGTTTTCTCTTATTGGAAGACTTAATTTACAGAAGATTAAATTTGTTGACGCTTCAGTTATTTTAAGAAGTCAATGGAAGTTAGTGGGAGATTGTAAACTCATTCCTCTTGGAAGTTTTTTTATGCAATTAAGATTGATAATGATCAGGATAAACAATATATCAAATCTCAGAGATTAGAAGTGTTGAATCAGATTTTACAGGTTAGAAACTGGGTTTACAACTTCAGGCCAGCAAGTCAAAGAACCTCTAAGGCAATGGTATGGGTTAGGTTTCCTGGATTGGGATTTTGTGTACAATATGTAAGGAAATTGGAACTCCACTCAAGATTGATAATGCTACAACTAGATGTGAGGTAGGATATTATGCTAATGTTTTGGTTGAGGTTGATTTTTCTCAGCATATTCCTATTAAAGTGTGGATTGGGACCAAATATGGAGGCTTCTTTCAGGATGTGATGATTCCAGATTATCCAAAATTTCGCTCCTCATGTAAGATTTTTGGACATTTGAACTCTGAATGCAAATTTAATAAAAACACAGAACAAGAAAAACATGTAGAAAGTATTCCTAAAAATGATCATAGAAGGGAGACACAAGTACTTTTTGATATTTGTAATCCTGTCATACCTGAAGATTCAGTAGTATATTCAATTAAAGATTTTGCTCAAACCAATTTTTCAAATGTGAAACTATTTCACAAGGCAGCAAATTCAGTGCTCTAGAAAATGTTCTTCAAGAAGAAGTAATTATGGAAACTCCTAAGATTGTGAAAGTTGTTGAAGCAAATACCTTGAATAATAGTACTGTCAAATTTATTAATGGCACAAATGGTAAAGTTGAATAGGTTCCAATACAAGTTACTTCTTGGACGAAAGTAGTTGAGAAGGAAATGGTTACATCTGCTTCAACTAGTACCTCTGCTTCTGTTAAAGCTCATAAAAGTCCTAATGCTCCTCCAAAGGTAAGTGGTCAGATTCCACAAAAAATAAGTATAATTTTAGAAAACAACCTGGTAAAGGGGGAACTAAGGATCCCATCTTAAACAATGAAGATAATTTTTGGAATATCAGGGGCCTAAGAAGAATATAGGCCCAGGATAAACTTTGATCTTTCAATCAATTCGTCATTCTTTAGTTTGGGTTGCTGAGCCTAAAGTTTTTTGTAGTTCTTCTTTCTGTAGTAAATTGAATCTTCCTGGTATGAAAAGGAAATATTTGGCTATTCTGGAACAAAAGTATACAACAGCCTCAAGTTATTTCAGTTTCTAGTTAGATGTTAACTGTAAGTGTTAGTGATGTGTTGGTGTCTGGTGTTCATGCACATGTCAAAGTTATTCAGAGAAGGTTTTTGTGGTCAGAAATGAAGATTATAAGTGATCTTAATAAACCATGGATTATTTTTAAGTGATTTTAATGCAGTACTTACTCAAGATGAGAAGGTGGATGGTAGAGTACCTAACATAAATTCAATGTTAGAGTTTAATGATTGCCTAAATCAGTGTGAGTTATTGCAAGCTCCTAAAACTGGTTTACAATACTCATGGTCTAACTGTCAACATGGAAGCAGGATAATTTTATGCAATTTAGACATGGTTGTTTTTAATCAAAAATGGTTGCAGCTGTATAGTGATTGGGGGTATAAGGTTGGCATGAGAATAGTCTCTGATCATGCACCTTTATTAGGAGGATGTGCTAATATTCCAAAGCCAAAAAAAAATCCAAGGAAATTCCAAAAAATATGGCTCAGTCATCCATAAGTTATGTAAGTTGTACCAAATTGTTGGTCTTAAAATGTGGTGGGGGATCCTGCTTTTCAGTTTTACACAAGTTGAAGGAGTTAAAAAAGGTTCTCAATACATGGAACTGGGAAGTCTTTGGTGATTTTCAAGTAAAGATTAAGGAAGTTGCAGATAAACTAAATTTGGTAACTCAAATTTCAGATGCTAATCCATTTGATGAGTATGCTCTTGCTAATTTAGTTCAAGCTCAAAATGAACATGCTAGTAGAGAAGTTCAAGCTAATACTCTGATGAGACAAAAAGCTAGAGTCAAGTGGATAAAAGAAGGTTCAACTAATACCAATTTTTTTCATACTAAAATGAAAATAATAAATGTCAAAAACATGATTAGTGAGCTTGAAGACGATGAGGGTAATGTAACTGCAGATCAAGGAAAAATAGCTGAAGTTTTGGTTGATCACTTTCAAAAGAAGTTTGAGTTTCAGCCTGTGAGTGAAGCAGAAAATTTGCTGGATGTTATACCAAAAATCATTACTGAAGAAGATCAGCAAAATATTAGATATACTTCCAAAAGAGGAGGAGATTAAATCTACCATATTTGATATGGATCCAGAGAGTGCTCCTGGTCCTGATGGTTTTATGGTATGTTTTTTAGAAGTTGTTGGGACATTATAAAAAATGACTTGGTAGCAGCTATGAAATTCTGTTGGAGGAGAAGATGTATACCAAAAGGGATGAACTCAATTTTCTTATTCTTGTTGCCTAAGATTCAAGGAGCTAAAACTGTTAATCTATTTAGGCCAATTGGATTAAGTAATGTGATTTTCAAGATCTTTACTAAAATAATCGCCAAAATAATGAGTGGGCTTATGGAAAAGTTAATATCTCCTCAGCAAGCAGCTTATATCAAAGGAAGAAACATACATGAGAAAGTTTTACTTGCTTCTGAGCTGGTCAACGCGATGAAATTCAAAAGAATGAGAGGCAATGTAGGAATTAAGCTTGATATTTCTCAGGCCTATGACTCAGTAAGTTGGGATTTTCTTACTAAAGTTCTTTTGAAATATGGTTTTTCTGAATCCTGGTGTGAGTGGTTAATCATTCTTTTCAAATCATCAAGGATTTCTGTGTTAGTTAATGAAGGCCCATGTGGATTTTTTTTTTTTGTGGGGAGAGGCTTGAGACAGGGTGATCCACTCTCTCCAATTCTCTTTGTTCTGATGGAGGATGTTTTAAGCAGAAACATTTCAGCTTTGGTGGAAAGAGGTGATATGCAACCAATGGTTATGAAGAATGAAATACATCATACTCATCTGTTTTTTGCAGATGATGTATTCATATTCTGTAATGGAGGTAAGAAGAGTCTTAAGAATTTGTTTAAAATACTAGATGAATATGAAGCTATTTCTGGTCAGATCATTAACAAAAACAAAATTAAGTTGTTTGTGGATGGTACTTCACACATAAGAAGACAATTTATTAGTAACATGATACAAATGGAAGTAGCGAAATTCCCTGACAAATATTTGGGGGTATATCTTGCTCCAGGAAAAGTTACATCTGCAATAGTTTGGCATATAGTTGAAGTGCTTCAAAGAAAATTGGAAGCATGGAAAGGTAATTTACTATCTTTTCATGATAGATTGGTGCTAGTTAAATCTTTTCTTTGTAGCTTATCTATCTATAACATGTCAATTTATAGATGGCCTTCCTCTGTGATTAAGATATGTGAAAAACTTGTAAGGAATTTCTTGCAGACTGGAGATGGAGATATAAGAAAATTAAAAACTCTTTCATGGAAAAAAGTTTGTACCCCTTATGAGGAAGGTGGTCTAGGTATTAAAAGACTCAAAGTTGTCAACCAATCATTGTTAATGAAGCTCATGTGGAGAAACTGCTGCTGTTCGAGAAAGAATAGATAGAGATAGGAAGAAGAAGAAAAAGGGAAGAAAAACAAAAAATTTGGAGGTGGCCAGGATTCGACCCCAGGACCCCTAACTGTATTCCGTATTTTTGATTTTTCGTTTTACAGAAATGTCCTTAACATTATTAATCATTTACGTCTGTTTAAAAGAAGGAAAAAGATAAAGGAGTGGCAGTGAGTTATTTTCATCGTTGACCAAATCCGATCTTTTTTGTGAAATCGGAAAAAAAAAGTCATGTCTCATTTGACACAAAGTCACCATACATAAAGTCCTTCCTCGTTTCGTTCGGTCGGCCTAACTAGAATCATCCATGAGTGTCTTCAAAGTCTCACCAAGCTTTCTCAAAGTTTTCGTTTCAACGTGATAACAAGTGAGAACAACATTGTACCACAACAAAAAAACAATTGTAGTTATTTCTAAACACTATAAAATACGGTTGACTAACGGGTCAACGACCCAAACACTTGACTAAGGTAGTATTTTCATTTTTGAACTGCCATTACAATGGTCAATAATTCTTTTTCATATGTAGATAAAGCCAATGCCTTTGGTCCTAATGGCCTTCTGAAAAATGTAATTGATCTGTTATCTTTGTAGAAGCACAACACCTGTACCCATTGAGCATGCATCAGTCTCCAATGTGAAGGGTTTGGTGAAATCTGGTAATGCCAAAACTGGTGCTTGAGTCATGGATGACTTGATAGAAGAGAATGGTGTAAGTGCATCATCAATCCAAAAAGAAGGAATCCTTTTTTAACATTTCTGTGAGTGGTTTGCATATATTGCCATACCCTCTGATGAACTTTCGATAATAACCAGTCAGTCCCAAGAACCCACGTAATTGCTTCAAATTATGTGGCTGAGGCCAATTAATCATAGCATCAACTTTATCAGGATCTGCAGCTACTCCACTGCCAGTGATCAAGTGTCCCAAATACTCCAGTTGAGGCTGAGCAAAACTCATTTGGATAATTTGGCATATAATGAATATTTGCGTAGCAAAGTAAAAACTTGATGAAGATGCTTCATATGATCTGCAAGAGATGAGCTGTAGACAAGAATGTCGTCAAAAAAGACCATAATAAACTTGCGAAGAAAAGGCTAAAAAATAAGAACCATTTTTTGGGGACCATGGTTTTTTTGAGGGACCATGGTTTTTTTGGGGGACCATGGTTTTATTTTGGGTAAAGACATTAGAAGTAAATCTAGGTCACCCCTTATCTAGTTAATTATTTAATACCTAATCTACCCTCCTAATTAATTTTGGATGATAATTAGTTAGTGTTAATAATACTTAGTGTAATGATTAGTGAGATTAAAAAATCAGATGGTTTTTTTCTTTCCAAAGAAGTAGAATTTTTGAGAGAATAAAGTTAGAGAAGATGAAGAAGGAAAACATGAAAAACGATGGATTTTACCAACCACAACCGGAGGAAGGGTATTTGGGTACCCATGTATGCTTCAAACTTAGATAATGTTGGTTGAATTGCTCCAAACTTTCAAAAAAATGAAATTTTTTATGTAGATTTGTGCCAGTTCGGTTACCATATGTCAAGAACATGTAACCGAACACACCTGAAAGTGTAGTTCGGTTACGTTTTCCAAACACGCAGGTTACCGAACTCGCTCGTTAATGGAGGTTTTGGTCGTACAGTGTAATGTTCGGTTACCTAAGATAAAATTGTAGGTAACCGAACTTTGAACTTAACAATTTATTTGGGTACATCTTGTGTGTTCGGTTAGTTCGCAAACTTGAACGCAACCAAGTTCCCAACCAAACCTAATAGGAAAAGAACATTTCTATTTTGTTTAACCCTAAAGTTCGGCTACATGGAAATTTTACAATTTTTTTTGCGATCGAACCGAACTCGTAGGTCATAGTTCGGTGCTTAAAATACTCAAAAGAATGGGAATAACAACAAGGTTCGGTTACATAAAAAAATTCTTTCTAATTATTTTAACCCTACAGTTCGGTGACATAGAAATTTTACAATTTCTTTGAGATCGAACCGAACTTAACCTTTAAAAAATTAGAAGTTCATGGCTTGAGTTCGGTTACTTGTAAAATTGTGTAGGTAACCGAACTCAACCTTTAAAAAAAATCATAAGTTCAAGGCTTGAGTTCGGTAACTTGTAAAATTTTGTAGGTAAGGTTACATAATCTGAATCACTTATAACCGAACTGTTCTTCGTGTTCTTCAATTCAGTGAGTTCGGTTAGGAACCTAGGGCAAATAGAAAACACGATCTAACCGAACCCAACACTGTAACTACCATTCCAAGGCTATTTTGATGATTTTTATTCAATTGAATCGATGAAAAACAAATTAAAATGAATGGGTTTGTCGAGAAATACCCGTGTATGATTTCTATTCAACTGAATCGATGAAAAACAAATTAAACTGAATGATTCATATTTTGATGAAGACGAGTTTGAAATGAAGAAGAAGAAGAGAGGAAGAGGAAAACGAGTATGGAATGGTTGAGTGGGTGCGACAGATTTTTTTTTAGATTAGAATTAATCACGGTTAGGGTTAGTATTAGGGTTAATGTTATTAGGTTAAGGGCAAATTAGTAAACTTACTAAGTATGATTATTGTTAGGACATTCCTTATCATGTGAGGTGGATGACCTAATAAGACCATGGTCCCCAAAAAAATCACGGTCCCCAAAAAATGATTCAAAAATAAAGCTAGGAATTACTCTAAGTCTCTAACTTATTCTAATTCAAACCCAACGATAAATAAAGCTTACAAATTATTATGTGAAAACTACGTGGAGACCCATTTTCATGATTGAGGCCCAAAGAAGACAGTTTATACTAGACAGTCACAGAATGGACCACATCATACAGCGGGAGGGACACTGTCACTGTCTGAGCAAGTAGGGGTCAAGGTTCTTGCTAGACCGGGGGCATTAATCTCATGTGATTGCGCATCCTCTCAATGTTATATATAATCAAAGATGAGATTGTTGGAGTTATTAAGAGCCCCGCAACCACCCTTTTCTGAGGTGATTACTGATTAGATTTAAAAGATTGGTAGAGAAGAGAAGAAAGTAGAATCACCCACCCACTGAAAGGTTCTCCTCCAAATCATACACACATACCGCCGTATTTTAAATTGCTGCGGAAAAAACACGCCATGCATTTCAACGGTTAAGTCAAAAAAGATGAGCCCTTCTCCCTCATCTCTCTCCGTAAGAAAGGCGAAAAATGGAGGGAAGAAAATATCAGTTGACTAAACAATAATACCGACAAGGATATTTCAATAATAATCTGATCTGATTCCCTTATTTCTCTAACCACCCGTCTATTAAATATGAACCCTAAAATATTACACCAGTGACACCTATGCCACGTGCCCATTAATGGTCGATATATACACATCGTTAATCTTTCCATATTTTGAGTTTCACGCAACTCAAGACGCGCCAATTCTTCTCTGGCATTTCCTCAAATCCCTGGTTGCGTCTCCTGAGAAAGAAAGAAAAGAAAAAACGAAAAATCTCTTTACGTATCAGGAGGATTCCACCAGGATTTTTTTTTGTTTCTTCAAGGCAATCCTTGTTTGAAGAGGAATCATAAGGTAATCTATTGAAGTTCTTTGTATTTTCAATTGAGGAAGAAAAAAAAAGGAGGCAGAGAAAATTGCAATGGCGGAGTTTGATTCTGGTAAGAGAAAACCAAGAGATGTTGAAATCTCGGATGCCAAAGTGCCAGAAACTGCTCATCAAATTAGTCAAGGTAATTTCCTATATTGATTTTGATGTGAAAATGGAAACGTAATAAGGATTTTTTATGTTGTTGTACACCCTATTTTGGTATGTGGTTGATGTGTTTAAGAAAATAAATCCATGATTTATTTTGTTGATTAGTAGTTAATTCAATAATTATGTATTTGTGATTTTTATTTGAGTTTTTGATAAGAGTTTTTTGTGTTGTTGTTTTGAATGTATAGATTCATGGCTACAAATTGCTTTTATACTTACCACCGGTATAAACAGTGCCTATGTATTGGGATATTCCGGCACGGTTATGGTTCCTTTAGGTTGGGTAGGAGGTTCAGTTGGTTTGGTTTTCGCAGCGGCTTTGTCGTTGTATGCCAATGTTCTTCTTGCCAAAATTCACGAGCTTGGTGGAAAGAGACATATCAGATACAGAGATCTTGCTGGCCATATCTATGGTATATTCGAGTAACCGACATTTCTTTTAAATTTCTGTTTAGATGTAAGAGATGATTACTAGCAGTTTTATGCAATAACTCGGTATTACTTCTAAATTGCAGGAAAGAATGCCTATGCTCTTACATGGGCATTGCAGTACATAAATCTATTCATGATTAACACGGGTTATATCATTTTAGCTGGTCAAGCTCTCAAGGTAAGACCGCTGACCTGAGTGTGAAAGATGCAATTTGTATCTAGTTACTTTTGTGTTTTGTTTTCAAAGTGCGTGGTTCTGTAGACTAACACTGAAGAAATTAAAGTCTCTCCATCAATAGAACTTTGCTTTTGCAACTCTTTTTTACACAGGATGGTATAATGTTATGTCCACTGTTCGTCTTTGATGCTCTTTCTCATTTCCACAGGCTATGTACGTTCTTTTCAGGGATGATCATGTAATGAAGCTCCCTTACTTCATTGTAATAGCTGGGTTTGTTTGTGCTTTGTTCGCCTTTGGTGTACCACATTTATCAGCTCTGAGGATTTGGCTAGGATTTTCAAATTTCTTCAGTATCATATACATCGTCATAGCATTTATATTGGCGCTTAACGACGGTAGGTACTTCTGAAATCATCTCACATACCTGTGCATATACAAGAAAACTTACTGATTGGCCGAAACATAACTTAAAGACGAATAAAACTGTCTTCTGTTCATAATATTTTTAGAAATTGTATTAGTCCTACTTGAAAATAGCAACTATCACTTCTTATTCCTTTGCACTTTTATATTTTCTCATCCCTATTTGGTTTTATTAGGATTGCAATTTCTATAATATTTCCTCTTATTATCTATTCTTCGGCTAGCTTTGATCAAGTAGTTTCTCGATCTACTGCATCGCAACTCTTAAATTTCTTGGGTAGATTTTCTTACTCTAAAACAAGTTCTTTATTCTTGTAGGCAAGAAGGCTTCACCTAGAGACTACAACATTCCGGGTACAACAGCAACCAAGATTTTTTCCTGTATCGGTGGATTTGCAAATCTCTTTTTCTCATTCAATACAGGAATGCTTCCAGAGATACAGGTTGGTCAAGCAAATGATATGCGCGTTATTGGATAATTTATCTAGAATACAAAATACAACTCATCTAAAATATTATCCATTATATATACACCCTAGACTGTTAAGTGTCACAGTTTTTGTGTGACCACTGTAACCTAGTTGTTTTATGGTTGTACCTTACAAGGTGAATGCCTAAAAATGAGGATAATTTTGCGGTTATCTTCCTAACAAAGCCTACCCCTCATCACTATTTTAGCCAATCAACCAGAATTTACAAATGGAGTATTGCCTCTTTAGTACTGATATATATTCCAAATTTTGAACCTTGTAACTTGACTTATATATTTATTCAAAGTTGATGCAAGTGTCAGTGAACTTCTCACCTTTTTCTTCTTTATTTCCAGGCAACAGTGAAACAGCCGGTGGTTGGCAACATGGTGAAAGCTCTCGTCTTTCAGTTCACAATTGGACTTGTACCTATGTACGCCATTACTTTAATGGGATACTGGGCTTACGGAAACGAAACATCGGCATACCTTCTTAACAATGTCTCAGGTCCAGTATGGGTGAAAGCAGTTGCCAACATTTCAGCCTTTTTGCAGTCTGTCATCGCGTTACATGTACTCATCTTCATCCTGATTTTTTTGTTCCATCTATGGGACGGGATGCCTTTTCTTTTCCCATTCTGATTGCCTTCACCTTTCTTACTGCACTAACAATGTTTTTCTTTCTTTTGGATATTCTAGATTTTTGCGAGTCCAATGTACGAATACTTGGATACAAAGTTTGGTCCAACTAAAGGAGGTGCATTTTCTCCAAGCCATATCTCATTCAGAGTTCTCGTACGAGGGGGTTACCTAACTGTAAACACCTTAGTGTCAGCTCTTCTACCTTTCCTCGGAGATTTCATGAGTTTAACAGGGGCCTTCAGCACATTTCCACTCACATTTATCCTCGCAAATCATATGTACCTAATGGCGAAGAAGCATATGCTTTCAATGCCACAAAAATCCTGGCATTGGCTCAATATCACATTTTTTAGTGTAATGTCTGTTGCTGCAGGGGTTTCAGCCGTGAGGCTAATCCTAGCTGACTCCAAAACTTACAACATTTTTGCGGATCTCTAAAGACCTGACGAAGTACTAAATCTAATTCAGATATTCCGGCTGTTTATGCTTCAGCATAGTAATGTCACGGGTTATTTTTCTTCTTTTTCGAGTCATTCTTCCATATGAAATGTGGAAGGTCTAATATTCGAGCCTGAAAAGGACCAATTAAATCACTTAATATATATTTTGCTGCTCTCTTAAAGATCTGGTATATTTTAACTTAGTAGAATAATTATAGCATTTTCGGTGTTCCAACAGTGTCGAATCCCAGTTACTACCATATTTGAGTTATTCTGGCTTTCAAGTCCTAGGGTTTATTTTTCATCTGTTCCACGGACTGTGATTTTAAAGATCTTGGTTGCTCTTAATTTCTATATTTTTATCATTCTTATACTTGATTAGAGGTAGTGCTTCATTTGTGATGCTTTTTTCCTTCCTTTCTCCCCTGTTACATCAAAAGATATCCATGTCAAGTACAGCTACCCTTGGGTGCAAATTAGTCTTGGACCACTTTAATCAATGGGTATTATGCCCTACAGCATGGTGTCTGCTTAATTCATCAAAACCACATTCTGACTATAGATTCCCCTTAACAGTTTACACAATATAGAGATATGGAAAATATAAACAGTTGTTTCAAGAGCAAAGAGAAGCTAACAATTAGAATAATTTCCCCATTCATTCGATTTCAAGAGAAATACTTGAAAAAAGTAATATACTGATGCATTTAAAAAATATGAATTCATATATTTTGTATCCAAACTCAGTCATCATAACACATGCGTTTGCCAATTTACGCGAAAAAGATAATTAGAGAAATTCCACTTCTCTGCTGATCTACTTTTTGAACTCTGTTCAACTAAACATACCAAATCCAGTTCCTAAGAAAATGTTAGTAAAAAGTGTTGACATACCCATTCAACGTACACATTGTATTTCATACACGTCTTCCTCTGACCTATATCACCCAGATACGAGCTTTACAACTATTGTGATCGCGTTGAGAACTATAAGTGGTAATCTCAGATACTGAGTCGCATAAATGAGCCCTATAAGTTGCCCCTTCAACGACTTTGTCCTGCCACCAGAGACTTCTGCAAAGCTCCATCCTCTAGGAGCAAGGAAACGATCCTCATTCAATATTGCTAATGCATTCGCAAGAAGCAAAAAGCCTTCCAATAGAGTCCACAAACCCATAATTCTGCAACAAAATTAACAGTTCAGTATAATCATGAGGCAACCCACTTATATAGAATCAAAATCACAAACAAAGAAAGCCTGATAATTGACAACGGAAAGAATCAGACACACATCAAGAGAAGAACTAGTTTTGTGCTTTTCTGTGCAACGGGATTGACCAAAGCATAATTAACCAACAAACTGATAGGATAACTTAAGGATAATTAGTGCCATACGATGAACAACCTGGAAGCAGTGAAAATTTGACATAAATATGTGACTAGCAAACATGCAGATCCATACTCCAAAGTCCAAAATATAGAAATACAACAAACATAAAAAAGTGTGCATCTTTTCAGTTTTACTTCACGCCCCTCTGATGAACCCAAACCCCAGCTGGTGTAGATCTATTTGGCATTTATAAAATCTCAGAGTTAGAATCTTTACAACAAACCTCAACTCAACCTTTCTGTATAATGACATATTCTACACATCAAAGATGTACAGTCAGTAATCTGCTGCAGCAAACCCGAATTCCACCTATTTGTATAATAACATATTCAATTTGTTTGTAATTTCTACTGAAACTTCCGCTTGTTTTTGGACCCTTTGATATTTTGCAACATAGTGTAGAGATATGGCTGTAAAAGACTAAAATCAGCTTCATATTAAAGCATTTTGGCAATGTTGCACATGATAATAAGAAATGTTGATGTTACTGTATACGAGATTCTACACAACTTTCATCTCTCTTTTTTGTCTGCAACACTGCATTTTCACCAGTGCTTAGCCAAAAACTAACGAACGACAATTTGGATAGAGACCGTGCTTGCAGAATTCATACATTTATGGCACAGTATGCATAAAAGATGCAACCTTAATTTTCCTAGTATCAGCTTGCAGCACAAAATATATATAGAAAATCTGCAAACTAAGCTATTCAAACAAACATAGCAATCGAGAATGGGAAATCAAAAAATAGAAAAGCAGATACTACATTACCATCGAACATTGAGAAATTTTGTTTTCTAATAATAAATCTATTGATTTGATCAGGGTATCCTACAATATGATCTTCAAAAGACACAATGGATTTTGTAATGTGAACTACAAAAAGGAAGACGGGGACTGACGAATTAAGTACACACTAATGATCCCTCAAAAGAAAAAGTAGACCTAATGGGATCCTGAAACAAACAGCAGCATTGCTAGGAAGGATCAACTATGAGAAACATCACAGTTTCTGTATCTGCATTTTCATCTCCATCATTCCTCTTTCCACTTTCTTTCTTTTTCTCTTTTCTTTTTCTATACCTTTCATAAAAAAGGGTTACAGGCCAAGCAAGGTTGTATGTTATATTGGTAGTATGTACATTACCTTTGAAGTTGGGGAGAAGAAGGTTGATCAGTAGAAGAGTGTGGTAGTGGTACCAGTCTCCAGATAACTACTTATCATTTCCTTCTGAAATTTATTTGATACTAATTTCCTACATATATCTATACTTGACAGGACAGTTACGATGATTGCTCAGTCTGTTAACCTAATAATGCACATTATATACAATGAACTGATTCTTATCAAATTTCATCCCTAAAACATTAACTACTTCGAAACTGAAAATTCACTAAGTTTCTTCTCGAGTTTGTTTGCAGTTTAACTTCATAAAAGCTTCATAAATCCAACACCTCCTACTCAATTGTATTTTCAAAACCCCAGAATAAAAACTCTACTTGTTTTTCTAGACCAACCCCGAACCATGTGCAATTTGTGTGTAGTTTTTAGTGAACCTTTCATAGATCTACATGCAATATGGTACAGAATACAGATCTCCAGATCCTACTGTATTTTTTTTTCATCTGAAATTCTCTCCTACATGATTCCACACTTGACGACAAATACTGATTCTCATTCCTAAAACATTTCACTGTTTCTTAACCAAAAATTCAATAATTATATCTCTATTTAAGTTTCTCTAGAACCCATAACATTCCAAATCAATTGCACCAAACATAAAAAGACTCCAGATCAATTTCAGGAAGAGCAAACCATAATTTATCAAGTCAACAACTAGATCTATGTCTTGGGTTAAATTTTTAATGTAAGACGACCAAAATAAACATGATTAACGAACACAAAGAAATTTCAGGTCAATTTCTAAACCCTAAATAAATGAGATAACTAAGAAGATACAAAAAAACAAAAAAAATTAACGAGCACAAACAAATTTCAGTATGTACTCAATGAGCCGAAGAAGGAAGAAAGCGAGAGGGAGAGAAGAATGGGTACCTGTAAGCGAGGGGGAGAGAAGATAGAGCAGAGCAGAGTGGCGTTTAAGAGAATTTGGGGACAAGGAAAAGGAAGAAAATTCAATAAACTATAAATCCAGCGTGTAGGGGTATTTATTGTAATAGTAAGTTTACTTAAAGGGTATAATGGTAAATTGAAACATAATTAAACGGTAAGAGAAGGGGAAAGAAAAAGAAAATTCTGGTCTCCTAATTTGCCCAGTTTTCTCTGAATCTTTAGGGTTCATCAGTTCTCAGTAAGCTTGAAACTCTTCCGTTTTCAATTTCCGTCATATATATTTGTACGCTCATGATTTAACGATTTCAGTGTATCTTTATTTCAGTTTCTCTCGATTCATAGAAGTAAATATTGGTGATCTTACTTTAATCAGGGAGGAATTGGGGGTTTGGAGTTGCATCTTATTCTTCCCTAATTCTTGCTTTTTACTAACAAACTCAATTGAGGTAGTTATGGTTCTCTTTTTTTCTTCCTTTCAACATAAAGTTTTTATACAAACAACAATACATAATTACACTGAGCATCTACAATACCTTGTCATTATCTTACAAGGGGACATTGATTGTTCAAATTCTTTTAGTGGCACCCTTCAACGGCTACCTCGGCTTATTCGTTATCCGTTGCCTTGATCAAATTCCTCTTTAGCTGCAATCAGTGCACCTGCATGATCTCATCTGACCTTAGCTATCCCTTGCCTTTGAAATAGAAAGCACAAAGCTCCTAGATGAGTATAGGGATAAAAGAAGCATCATCAAAGTTTAGTTTTTACCATTTAGACAAGATCACATCTATCCTACCCCTCATGTAGAGTAGAGGGGTTTAAGCATGAGAGTATTGTATCATGTTGCTGTTATAGTCAAGTTAGTGCCTCTGATATCTGCGTATATATATTTTTTTTCCCTTTAATTTTGGGCACCTAACCTTTGACCATGTCATGCCAATGTAGGAAAGCTGTACCCCTTGTGTTTGTGAACGCCCAAATTTTATTGGTCTGGTTTCAATGCCATGTAGCATTGTGCATATAGTATTGTTTGGCCATCCTGGTTTAATTATTGAAAATTTGAGCATAAAACGTTTAAAACACTACATCTCAGTCTTTTTAGACTGTAGTATTTGTAAATAAGTTTAAAGTGTTAAACTATAAGGCGTTTAACACTACATTTTTTGCATACATAAAAAAGTCAAACCAGTTCCAAGCTCACTTACTGGTCGAGTCTTACCTCTTTAACCACAGTCACTGAATGAAGCTGTTCATGTCAAAGGACCGATTTCCACTTGGTCAAAGAATGAGATGATCAACCACCATTTTAGAACGAGTTGCATATACCTCATCTGCCTAGGAAAGATGAATTGCGAGGTTTGTAAATTTCATAGCAGAACTCCTAATTAATTAGGAAGAAACAAAAAGAGCTTCCTGATTACATTTACTTTTGCTGGCAAAATTGGCGTATATTCTTATGGGTTGTGTGCTACGTGAGTTTTCAAGCAACAGTTTCACTGGTTACCGTTATGTTCCACTAGCATGTGAATAAGTTAAGAGTCTGATACAACTTGTCAGACATGCTATAAAAGAGACCTGATAAGTTACTCGTATATTGAGCCAGGAACCCAGGTTATCAAAATGAAATACCTGCCGAAGAGTTTCCGAGACATCTTAGTTGTGTCTAATGTGCTTGCTGTTAAAGTTAAAAAACTTGGAGGTAATAGATTAAGGGGTTCTGGAGTTTAATTTATGACCAGTAATTGCAGTAATTGACACCTGAACTGTTGTTTCTTCTTATTGATTATCCCTCAAACCAAAAGGGGTAATCCCAAATCAGGGTTCACGATAAAAATCAAGTGCCGAGGGAGTTCAGGTCAACCTAGTGATTGTCCAATGACGGTCTGCCCACGGCCTATAATTCATTCTGGGAGCCAGAGATTATACAGGCTCGATAAAAAACCAAAAATTTTGAACTGGAAATCATCCTGCTACAATTGTCATATTGGCGTATTTTTTACAGTAAAAAAATCATCTAACTATATAAATATATTTGTATTATCCCTCATTCTAATGCCAACCTTCTTTTGGAGAAAAGAAGCATTAAAGTTTAGTTTGTTAGGTGGTTTTTCCATTCAGAAGTACGTTATCTTTTTCATCTGTACAAGTAATGTTGTGTGCTCTTGTGTATCTGTTGCAAAGATAAACATGATGAGATATCCAAGTTTCCGTGTTTGTGTTTCGTTGTTAATATGATTCTTAAAATGTTTGTGGTGGATGATGAAGGGATGGCAGGAGTGAGGGATAGAACCGAGGATTTGAAGGACACTGTTCGCTCTGTAGCTCTTTCCCTAGAATATGATGAGGTATGAGGAAATTTTTGATCTGTGATTTTATTTTTTATGTATTAATCTTGATGTTATAGTTAGAATTCTAAGTTTATGATTCTGTTGTGTTTTTGACAGTCAAAAATAGCTTCAATACTAGCTTCTTTTATTATACGCAAGCCAAGACAGAAGTCTCCCTTTACTAAAGCCGCGTTGAAAACGGTATGCAAAGTACAACTATATGCTCAGAGATTCTTGTCATCTTTTCTTGTTGCTAATAGTGTTTCTGCTTAGTTCTTATTGCTCTTACCATTTCTAGCTTGAAAGTATTGAAGCCTTGGATAAGTTCATTGTGAAGCACCGGAAGGATTATGTGGAGCGGCACCGGACAACTGAACAGGAAAGGGACAGCATCGAACATGAAGTAAGTTGTTAGTCAGTTAGCGCCTTCAGGAGAAAATAAGAAAGATGTCACTATTTTTATTTTTATCTGGTTTGGGGAAATTGGATGTTCATTAGTTACAGTGTCGCATAACCACGGACTGACTTGTCATATGCTTGATTATGTCTTTTATCATCCGAATATCAGAGCTTCAGAGATAAATAAATTCAGATTTCTTTATTCTTCTCGATTGTTATTATTACTCAAATGTGCTGTTAGTTATATTTTTACTTATTGCATTGCTGGAAGATGAAATTAAGTTTGCTACTTGGTTTCACTTCTGGCATGTTAAGCTGCAAATTTGAACTCCTTTGGCTAGAAACATCTTTGTCAAAATATTTTCAACCTCTCTTGCTTTTTTATCTTCTCACTACCCAAGTTTGTGCAGGTTGGGGTCTTCATAAAAGTGTGCAAGGAGCAGATAGATATTCTGCAAAGAAGGATAA
Organism: Papaver somniferum; assembly: GCF_003573695.1. NCBI lineage: Eukaryota > Viridiplantae > Streptophyta > Magnoliopsida > Ranunculales > Papaveraceae > Papaver > Papaver somniferum. The sequence continues at coordinate 109,232,930 of NC_039368.1, forward strand.
AAGATGAACATAAAAACGGGACTTCAAGGCCATGGCTTGGTATTATCGTTGACAATTCCCAACCTGACATTGTGGCTCACAGACACGGTGTGGTATGCAGACATTTTATGCTTCTTGCTTTTACCCGTCCTTTTGATCATTTTGATTCTTTACATTCTCGTGTCTGCTGTTTTGACAAGCTACAGGTTTTGATTCTCAGTGAGAGGCTGCATGTGGTAACTGCTCAGTTTGACCAGTTAAGAGCCATACGATTTCAAGAAGCTGTTAATAGAGTCACGCCGAGAAGAAACCCACAAAAGGTGTCCATTTCACACTCAACGGATGCATCTAGATCTGTACGTGCAGAGGTCAGGGAGCCAGACGAGTTTCCACCGGAACCTCTTAGGGTTCAGCAACAGCTCTTGGATGATGAAACACAGGCTCTCCAGGTGATTGTGATTTTACCTTATAATGACTTCAGAAACCTTTTTTGCTTTCTGAAGAATATACTGATTTGTTTTGCTTCTCCATTTTAGGTAGAGTTGTCTAATCTTCTGGATGCTGTGCAAGAAACTGAAACGAAGATGGTCGAAATGTCTGCCCTAAATCACCTCATGTCCACACATGTTCTCCAACAGGCTCAGCAGATTGAGTATTTGTATGAACAGGTTGGCAGCTTCTTGCTTTTATAAATTTAGCCTGTTCTTTTATCGCTCAGATTTTCCTCTGCCTATATTGTGCATTTATTGTTTTATTTTTCTCATCCGACACAATTATACTCCCTCCGTCCCACCATTAAGTGACCTATTTGGTTTTTAATTTTGTCCCATCATTAAGTGACCTATATCACTAAACAAGGAGATATTTCTAAAATTATCCTTTTAATTGATAAGAAATATAAGAAATATGCATAATTTGATAGGCATGTTTATATTCGTTACTTAGGTGTTTTAAAATGCTTTTCAATGGTATAAAGTTTGCGAACATCCGTGGTGTAGTTTGAGAGATAAATCATTTCAAAATTTCATTAATTATTATCCATAAGGGTATAATTATAAAAAATGATTAAAAATTTATTTTCCCTTGGTTGTCTTAAAATTTGTGCAAAATTCAACTAGGTCAGTTGATAGTGGGATGGAGGAAGTATTGACTTTTGTCTACTTACGTACATTTAGTTGAATCATCAACCATATCTAAAAATTGAGCCAATTTTAAACCCTAACAAATTAGTAAATTACATTAAGCCATACATCCTATTGCATAATTTGCATTTACCCTGTCGTTGTATTTCCTCTAAATCCAAGTGTCATATGAATATGCCTGTTTTTTATGTGGTTTTTACTTATAAGTTGACCAATTATTTTGGAGCTTTGACTTCTGATAAGATATTCTTCCTTTTGGTTTCCAATCACAGGCAGTTGAAGCTACAAACAATGTAGAAATGGGTAACAAGGAGCTCACACAAGCCATTGATCGCAACAGCAGCAGCAGAACCTTTATTGTGCTTTTTATCGTTGTTCTAACATTCTCTGTACTTTTTCTTGATTGGTACGACGGCAGGCGAGAGAAATAGATCTCTTCAGTTTGTAATCTGCCTTGTAGTTTCTTCACAATTCTTTTTTTGTTCTTCTTCTTTTCTCTATTTACTTGATTTCACTTATAGAGGGCAATGCCAAAAATGAAACCAGAAATGAAAAAGAATAGATTCAATGAAATTAACTTTTCACAGTACTGTTCTGCTAAGAAGATGCAGTAAGTTACCAACATTTTGTGGTTGGGACGTCGCACTCTGTGATATGCTCAAGCAGAACCCGTTTAGCACGAGTGTGTTCTTCTTGGTTATCCTTTGTCACCTTGATTTCGTATCCACTCTTTTCTCAGTAAAAATTTACCGAGGCTCATTGTGAAATTCGCAATGGCAAATCCAAGCCGCATTCTTTCAAGGCAGTAGTAATTTTGTTTAAAACATCAGCTTAGATAGACGAATATACCTCTTTCTTTCCTCAAAACTCCAGATACTCCTTGAAATTCTAATATCTAAAATATCCTCATTAAAAAATTATATAAGGGTGAAATTGTCATTACGTAAATAGTCAGAAAAGAGCGGATAATACTTTATACAAAGTTACTCTTTCTTCTCTTTGCATTTGCAGGAGCTGAAGTAAAGACTCTAAAACCCTAACTAGGATTTCTCTAATGGCATCAGCCTACCAATTACCCCTCTCATTTCTTCCAAATTCGTTTACCAAGCCAACAAATTTCCACAAAAACCCTAGAAAATTGAGAAGCACAGAGTCATTTAAATTAGCAGCCATTAACGGAGATACTGGAGCTACAGAAACCCTAAAACCCAAGTCCAAGGGAAGAAAGAAAGGAACTGAAACATCTTCAGTTTCTAAAACAAAGCGGTCCAAAAAACCAGAGACTGTAACTGATGTAATTGAAGAAGATGAAGTGGAAGATTATGATGATGGGATTGATTTTCCGTATGAGCAACCACCGTTAATCTGTTGTTTTGGAGCTGCTCAGAAAGAGTTTGTACCATCAGTTCGGAAATCAGAGATACAAATGCATCCTGATATCTACTCAACATGGAAAAACCTTCAATGGGATCCGCCAGAGTTTGTTAGAGCTCCAGGAGGACCACCAAGTAATGTTGCAATTGCTCATGTTAGATTAGGTGGTAGAGCTGCATTCATGGGGAAAGTTGGAGATGATGATTTTGGTCAGGAATTGGTTTTGACTATGAATAAAGAGAATGTTCAAACTCGAGGGGTTAAATTTGATTCCAAGGGGGCTAGAACTGGTGCTGCTTATATGAAAATTAAGTTTGAAGATGGGAAGATGAAAGCGGAGACTATTAGAGAGTCGGCTGAAGATTCCTTACTGAGTACTGAGCTCAACATTTCTGTGCTAAAAGAGGTTTGCGCCTATCAATTTACTCAATCTTGTTGTTATGTGTGAGTTGTTAATGTAACTAATCTGAGGTTGTAGAAAAACCATTTGTGATTGTGCTTGTCTTGGTAGAATTCCCTTTACAAGTAAATTCAATTCAAGGATTAGTAAGGATATTTCGATGGAACCAGCAAGTTTAGATTCTTGATTTGTAAGATTTTGGTTTTATTATGGAGGAACTGAACTCAATTCTTGTTATATTTGATGTGCGCAGGCTAGAATTTTCCATTTCGTTTCAGAAGTTATAACGTCTCCGAAAATGGAGTCTGCCCTTTACAGAGCTATTGCATTGTCAAGAAAATATGGGGGGCTTGTATTCTTTGATTTGAATTTGCCTTTACCCCTGTGGACATCTCGGGATGAGACGAGGCTGGCGATTAAGAAAGCCTGGGACCACGCAGACATTATTGAGGTTACAAAGCAGGAGTTAGAGTTCCTTCTTGACGAAGATCATTACGAGAGGAGAAGAAAGTATAAGCCACAGTACTTCTCGCAGACTTTTGAGCAAACAAAAAACCGGCGTGATTATTATCATTATACCAGGGATGAAATTTCTCCGTTGTGGCATGATGGGATTAAATTTTTGTTCGTGACTGATGGAACACTTAGAATTCACTATTATACCCCGTCTTTTGATGGGGTTGTAGTTGGGACTGAAGATGTTCTTATAACACCATTCACTTGTGATAGAACTGGTTCCGGTGATGCCGTCGTGGCTGGCATAATGCGAAAGTTGACAACAACCCCAGAGATGTTTGAAAATCAAGACGTGTTGGAGCGACAACTTCGCTTTGCTATTGCAGCCGGGATCATTGCTCAGTGGACGATTGGTGCTGTGAGAGGTTTTCCTTCAGAGAGTGCTACACAGAATTTGAAGGAACAGGTCTATGTGCCTTCAATGTGGTGAAACTTCGAGTGCTACGATTTGAAGTTGCTGTTGCTGTTGTCGAAGGACAAAGTTTAACTTACTTCGTAGGGAGATCTCGGACATCCATTTTGGGACTGGTGGTGTATTTCTGAACCGTTTTCGTTTAGATGGATGGTTAAGCCAGATAGTTAAGAAAGTCAAAGTAGAAGCATGCAGTTAATGTAGTCTTCTGATTAACTATCATAGGTAAGAAGATTACTATTATTAAACCTTAATATTAACTGTCTGATTCCTTGAAGTTTCAAGTTTTACTGAATAGTCACACTAAGAGTTTCTAAGTCTTGTTAGCTGTTTGTGTGTCAATGCAGATTTGTTGCTAAGTTAGCAATCTCCGAGGATTGGAAAGCTTTATTCTAGCAAAAACAGTGGAGTAGAAGGGTTGAAAAGCCTGAGAATGTTATATTTCATGTTGCTGTTGTAGTCTAGTTAAGGCATCTGAGTATATGTTTTTTTATTTGGGAAACTAACCTGTGACCATGTCATGCCAATGTAGGAAAACTGTATCCCTTGTGTTTGTGAGTGCCCAAATTTTGTTGGTCTAATATCTGTTGAGGGGTGAATATGATTTAGAGAAAGAGAGAGAAAGACTTCCTTTTCCATTGTACCATGTGCCTTTTTCTACATGCTTTCCTAAGAGCAAGTCTTATGATGGAATTCAAGCAATTTCAAGGGTGGAAAAACCATGCAATGTCAAGTCTAGTGGCTTCCAAATGGGTGTTTTTCATCAAAAATCCAAAGAGGGTTCCAAGAGTTCGCGGAACGTCAGTTGGAATCCATCTAAACGCTATTGAGAATAGCGTTCGGCGCTATTGAGAGTAGCACGCTAAAAAACGAAAAACACTAATCAGAATAGCGCTCAAAGCTATTCTGAATAGCGTTGAGCGCTATTCTGATTAGCGTTTTTTTTTATCTGTAGATTTAAGATGAGCTGGTGAAAATCTAATGGCTGAGAAAAAAACGCTAATCTTAATAGCGCTCAGTGCTATTCTGAATAGCGTTTTTTAGCGCTATTCTGATTAGCGCTAAAAAACGCTATTCAGAATAGCCTTTCTACTGTTCCACCACTAGACTTGCGACTCCATCCACAGTTCCAAATGCTGAGGTGGCGTGAAAGATGGAAGATGGAACTCTTCCACCATAAGACTTGCTTCAAAAGTTCTTTTTTTTTATGATATCATGCCACATGTCTTAAATCTCTTAAATTACCATTTATGCCACTTTTTCTCTAATACAACCTTCTCCTTTTTCATTAATTCCCTCCCTATCCTTTCCATCTTATGGATACTTTTTAGTGGATTTGGACCTTAGTCCCAAGTCCCCCATGTTTAATGTTGGATTTGCCTCCCCTTTTGGGTTAATTGTCAAATGACCCGATAGTCATATTGCATTCCATTTTAACGTCCCTTGTACCGTCTTCTCGAGTAGAGTCCCCAATGCGAAAGTTTTGAGGAGTTTATGAAATCCGAGAATTCTTGCATGAAACGATTGAACATTTTCTTGGGCCTTTGGACTGCACTACTAGCACAATTTGAGATTCTCAGGGGGAGTGCGCTGAAGACAGGGCGTAATCTTTACTTAGTCCCACTCTTTTATTTTCTCAAACTGTTGAGGGGGTAAATGGAGGTGCGTCTTCTTCATGATTATGTCTGCGTAGGCAAAACGCGCTCTTTTCCTTTTCCAAGGTAGGCAAATGCCTCCCCCTTTACGCGCCTCCTCTTTTCTGTAGCCGATCAGATGCGCGGAGCAACTCGTCGCCTTTTTTGTATATCTGTGACCGATCGGATGCACGGAGCAACTTGTCGCCTTTTTGTATATATGTGGCCAATCGGATGAGCATATCAACGTGTCGCCTTTTTTGTATATTTGTGACCGATCGGATGAGCATATCACCCTGTCGCCTTTTTTGTATATCTGTGACCGATCAGATGAGCATATCAACCCGTCGCCTTTTTTGTATATATGTGGCCGATCGGATGCACGGAGCAACCCGTCGCCTTTTTTGTATATCTGTGGCCGATCGGATGCATGGAGCAACCCGTCACCTTTTTGTATATATGTGGCTGATCGGATGAGCATATCAATCATCGCCTTTTTATATATTTGTGGCCGATCGGATGAGCATATCAACCCGTCGCATTTTTGGTATATCTGTAATGTCGGCTCATGGCCTATAGTAATCATAATGTCAGCTCGATCGGGTGGGTATAGCAACTCGCGGCCTTTTGTAAACTCGTAATGTCGGCTCGATCGGGTGCGTATAACATCTCGCGGCCTTTTGTATAATCTGTTAGAGCACCGCTCGATCGAACTCGCAAGCGTTGATATCTCAAGCTTGATGGTCTTAAAACCCGTAAAGATTCTGAACACGAACTCTGATTTTAACGTGTGTTCGATTATGTTGGTCTTAGAGTTGTTTGGTTTTTAATTGTTTTGTCTAGAAAACTTCTTATGAGAATCTATTCTAATGAATGAAAAAAGCATTTAATGCAAGAAAATTTGTGATAGCCCTAGTGCTATTAATGAACTGCCAGAGTGAATTCAAAAATTCAAAAGATATGAATCCTATAATATGAGTGAAGTATTAAAAACAAGTCTGTTATAGGGGCGGCATGGTTTATTAGAGGGGCGACATTGTAATAGGACAAAAAGGGTCATTATATGATAATTCAAGTGTCCCTTATCCAAAAAAACTGGAAATGACAAATTAACCCTCATAATTGATAACCTAGTTTAGTGATGATAATCAAGTTTAGTGTTAATGATTAATTTCACTTATATTAACTCAAAAAAACCAAAATCAGATTTTTAGAGTTTAAAAAAAAATTTTAGAGGAGGAGGTCAATCTCAATCAATTGAAGAAATTAACCAACAAAATGAAGAACCATGACCTGAAAATGACCGGGTATACTTCTAAATGAGTCCCAACTAGCTTTTTGTTGCTCAAAGTTATCTAAAGTACGTAAAAAAATTCATTTTTTTTACATTTTCAGAGCTAATTACGGTTGGAATTTTGCTCATAACCAACCGTAAATCGAAGTTACGGTTCGTAAAAGATGAACTACCAACCGTAACTGGTTAAATTTGAAGAAAACCCAATCGTAAAACCAGTTACGGTTGGTAACTAAATGCTCGATACGAACCGTAACTCAGTTACGGTTGGTAACCAAATGCTTGATACCAACAGTTACGGTTCGTAAACTAAAATGGTTACCAACCGTAACTGAAGAAAATTCTCAGATATAAAAACATACGGTTGGTAATTGAACTATTACCAACCGTAACAACATCAAAATCTCCAATTACGGTTCGTAATTGAGTTAAAATCAACCATAACTCACATAAACCCAGAAATTTCAATTTTCATCTAAAACCCTAATATTTCGATAGAAATTAAACTTAAATCAAACAAAATAAACCAAATCGTAACTGGGTTTTTAAAACGTACCTCATATAAGTCATTACACTATACTTGATTAATTTTCGAATCGTCGATTAATCGAAGACGATGAAATTTTGAGTTCTAATGGGGGTTACGGTTGATGGGAGGAGGAGAAGAGAAGAAGAAAGAAAACAAATTTTCAATTTAGCTTTGATTTAGGTTAAAAAAATGGGAGGATAATCTAGTCAATTTACACCCCTATAGGACATCTCCTAACCAATTAGAAGGACATTACTATCACACTGCCGCTCCTCAGATAAATCATGCCGCCCCTATAACCGGCTTGATTTAAAAGATATAATACGTGTGAAGAGATGAGTACTAGAGTTTACCTAAGCCTCCAATCCTGGGATTACAGCTTGATTATCTTGGGAAGTGACCTTGAGAGTAGTCCCGATGGATGTTTTGATGTTATGTGGCGAGTTTTCAACAGCTATGTGAGTCTCAGTGACATTTTCATCAATTCTAATTCTTTTTTCCAAGTCTGTGATCCTCTGACGAACCTTGATCATCTTTTCTAGGGTTTGTTCTTCATGGTTGGAGTTGGGTTGGGAGGAAGAACTGTTTTTTTTACTGTCGAGTTGAGAAGGAATCATGTAATATTTCTATGTGGTAGTGGAATCAAAGAAAAGTGACATAATGCGTGAAACCCATGTGTTGCCATTATAACAATGTTAAATGTCTTCCAAAAGTGGGTCACGTATGGCTTGCAGCACTTGGGCACAACCAGGGCAAGTTGCATGTAAATTGGATATGGTAGACTCTAGATACAAAGCTGAGGGATAACCCAGTCTCTGGGATACAGGCACACAGTTTAAATAAAGCATATCTGGCCATATTTGAACAAATATAGCGCTGATGCCCCACTAAAACAAGACCAGGCAGTAACTCAGTGAAAGACAATCTATTTGTTCTATCTAGTCAACAGTCTCAGCCTAAAACTTCGTGAAACCATGTAGCAGAAGCTCTCCAAAATGTGCACATACAACAAGTTTCAAGGACATAATGGTGCTTGTTTTATCGGGGACGAAACCAAATGAACAAGTTTTTATAAAAACAAAACAAAGGTTACACGTTTTTTACCGAGGGAAAATACAAGGTGGGATTCAGCCGAAATTCCATGAACTCAACTGATGTTTCAAGTACATCGTGTAGTTATATAGCATGTAGATACAACATCTCTGGGTGCCCAGCAAAATGGGTTACACTGTGCAGCTACTATTAAACAAGAACCCCCGTCGCATAAATAAATGTGATTGCTAACAAGTTTTTCGACAATAAGGCTCATTAGTTTAATCAACTGATAAAAGGGTACCTACTATATCAATCTAAGAGATTGGACCAATTAGTTTTCTTAAACTAGGCTCACACAAATAACAGAAAACGCGTGGATTATATCTAAAACTCGTAATTAGAGTAAAAGGACTGGTGTTATCATTCAGTCTTGGAGTCCTGGACCTAAAATGGTTGGTATTTAGGAATTCCATGTAGTAACTACCTAGTATGACTTATTTAAGTAAGCAGGCCAGCATGCAGAGCGAAAAATCAAAGTTGCGCGCAGATTAATACTGAATGACCCTGGAGGCGAAAAGACATGTATTACTACTTGTACAAAGTGCAAAAAAGACATATTAATTCGCTGTCATGGAAAACCTGTAAAAAGACATTCATACAAAATTAGTTAACACCGCTAAAAGTTAAGAACTGACACAACCTCAAACACCATCCTCTCAGCCATCAACCTCAAAGTAAATTCGAGGGCATGTGAATGAAACATGACAGAAAGAAGCACTATCCAATTTTAGCCATGGGAACAAAATACAAGGTGGAGTTCGACTGAAATTCCAGTTTTTCCACAGATGTTCCAAGTACATCTCTTGGTGCCCAGCTAAATGGGTAACAATGTGCAGCTACTATTAGACGAGAACCCCCTTAAATAAATAAATGTGATTGCTAACCAGTTTTCAGGCAATAAGGCTCATTAGTTCAACCAATTAATAAAAGGGTACCTACTGTTTCAATCTCAGAGCTATCACCAATTAGTTTCCTGAACTAGTTATACGCAAATAACCATGTATTGTAATGCTACATCTGAAACTCGTAATCGGATCATTAAGACTCATGTTACCATCTGGCCCAGGACCTATTATTTTAGATGATCTTGGTCTAGTACCTAAACTGATCTATACTTGGAAGTCTCATCCAGTAACCTGCCTAACATGACTTATGTAAGTAAGCAGACCAGACCAGCATGCAGAAAGAAATAAAGAAAAACTCAAAGTTGCGCGCAGACTAATCCCGAATGGCCATGAAATCGAAAAGAGATTTGAATTACTTACCAGTACAAAGTTCTCGCAAAATTCTCCCCAGTCTCCTGTAAAACAATTAATGCAAAATCAGTTAACCTCTGCGTACCTGATACCAATAACCTAGCCAAACTATCATCACTTCAAACAAATCACCACTTGTTCTTACCAAAAGTTAAGAACTGAAACGTACCTCGAACACCATCCTCTCTGCACGGGATCTCCATCAACCGATACATCTGAAGGAAAAACACACACAATGACACTTCCTTTTCAACACCATTATCTTAATTCACAAGACAGGTGAACATTAACAATCAACAACCCTTATATTGGATATCATAAAAGCACTCCATCCACCAATATTGTTTACTGAATTCCCAAGACTTACAATCATTTACAAGTAAAGGGAAAAAAGAGAAAGTATTGAAACCTACAAAAATCTTACATTTATATTTTCAGTTTATAGTAAAAGAAACAAAAGAATAACCAAGTAGGAACAATTAGTTCATTCTGATTCTGATTCTGATTCATCTGGAAATTGTTCCCTGATGTACAATTCAAGAAGATTAGCAGCTTCATCGGCTTCATTATACTTCTTAGTGCTCTCTGAAATTGCTGTGGCGGCTAAATTGCACTGCCTGATGCTCTCAGAATGGGCCTTTTCGGCTGCTTCGAGATTGCAGGTGCTACCGGATATGGCTTTTTTACCAGCATCAATGGCAGATCTAACATCTGCGATGTACTGAATTGCTGCTCGATGTTTCTGCTGCTGTTCCTGCTGGCGGGGTTGGTGCTGGGCAGTGCGATGTCGGTGCTGGGCGGTCTGATGTCTCTGCTGCACTGGTGAGGTTGTTTCTGCGACTGGTGCTGGGATCTGCTTTGTTGCATTTCTTCCTGTCGGTGGTGTTGCTCCGGCGTCTGGTGGACTTTAGTTGGTGGATTGCTTACTGATATATACTCACTATCCAACTCTAGATCACTTAAACCACCAGAATAAGATCCCCAAGAAAGATCTAAATCCCCAAGAAGGTCTTTATCCATAGGAAAGGAATCCCCGTAGAAGTGTTGTCCCGCAGTAAAGGATTCACGCTTTTCCGTACGAGATTGAGGAAGTACAGGATTACCCTTTTGAGGGATACACTTCTGGCGTCTCGAAGGAGGAGAAGGAGAAGAACTGAGTTCATGAGATCTTTTCACACTACTGCTCCCAATGCGAAGAGGACGAAGAGAAGATGATGGAGGAGGAGAAGGTGAATGAGTTCCTTCAATTTCTTTCTTCAAAGAAGTTAATCTCCCCGTCGACGACTAACAAAGAGGGGGAGGAGTTAGTCCACAGTACAGTCCAATCGACTAAATCGACGATCAAGAAAGAGCGGGACAAGTTAGTTCATAGTATAATCCAGTCATCTTCTTCCATACGTAACACGCTGAAAGGTTTGGCTCATATACACCACAACCACGTCTCAGGACCTAAGCTGCTTCATGGCGAAGATTTTGAGCTTGCTACAGATTATGGACCATATCCTCTTATCGTATCAATTTGACCTGATTGAATACCTTATTGAATATCTAAAGCTTTTTAAGGAACCAGACAAAGCTGATCGAAAGCTACTTAAGTTCCAGAGATTAATGAATCAACAAGCTTTGAGGCTGGTTCGCGAACGTTGCTCCAATGATTAATAGTTGAGCCAACATCGTACACCGGCTTCTCTCCTGATATTCCCCAGTAGCTTTGTAAAACTCTACTTCTAATTTCTTAAGTGATCGATCCATGCTGTGAAGCCTACCTACATACCCTTCATTGGAGCAACATTTGCGAACCAGCCTCAAAGATTGTTGATTCATTAATCTCTGGAACTTAAGTAGCTTTTGATCAGCTTTGTCTGGTTCCTTAAAAAGCTTTAGATATTCAATAAGGTATTCAATCAGGTCAAATTGATACGATAAGAGGATATGGTCCATAATCTGTAGCAAGCTCAAAATCTTCGCCATGAAGCAGCTTAGGTCCTGAGACGTGGTTGTGGTGTATATGAGCCAAACCTTTCAGCGTGTTACGTACGGAAGAAGATGACTGGATTATACTATGAACTAACTTGTCCCGCTCTTTCTTGATCATCGATTTAGTCAATTGGATTGTACTGTGAACTAACTCCTCCCGCTCTTTGTTAGTCGGCAACAGGGAGATCAAGTCGATACTAATGTCCATGACGGAATTAGCCATTAATATAAGACAGGAGTGCCTCCGAACCATTAACAGCCAGTTGATTCTTATTAATACCAGATTCCAAACATTCAACCACTTGATCTAGCAATTGATTTATACTCCCAGCTAATTCCCACAACTTTCCAATTAGAACTTTGTTATCACCCATTGTTACTCTGTTTGAAAAAACACAAACACAGTATTCTTATTTATTTCCTAATTCATGTTTCCCAACAAAAATCCCTAATTAGTAAGCCCTAATTATCTCCTCTGCTTTCCAAAATTGACGTATCACTAAAAATAAAGAAAACCCTAATAATTTATACTAATAGAAAACGATTACATACCTCTGTTGAATCAAGCACTAATTTCTCCTTGCGAAAATCTTTCAAAAAATAAAACCAGAATCAAGATCTAAAAGGAAATAAATTTACGAGATAGGGTTTCAAAATATTCCCTATTTTATCAAAGAAAAAGATACCCAATCTTTTTCAAATCAAAATTATCATAAGAAAGAAAAAATACCCAAATCTTTTCAAATCAAATTTATCAGAAGAAGAAAAGAAAGAAAGTAAAAACCTAAAACAAATTTATTACCTCAATTCGGTGTTACCCAGAAATCCTATCCCTTCGAGTTGAAGAAATATGGTGCCCTAATTTGAGAATCCTCAACGGAGTTTTGAAGGAATCTTATGTTCTTATTTGAGATACAGAGAAAGAAAGATGAGAAATTTTACGATCTACTTCCTACTTCAAAATTGAATTTGAAATTTTAGAGAGAAATAAATCTAGGGTTACTCTGTCGGTGATAGAAACGACCGTTGGGAGTTCGAAATATTGCTTACTACTATTACTACTAATATTGTATTTACTGCTCCTATTTACAACTAGCAACCGACTTCTTTTCTCACCCAAAAAAAGAAGGGCATTCCTTTATATAGTCCTGGAAGTACTAACGGTACCCCATTAATTGGTTATGTCGGTTATAGGTCTGTTATAACGAAAATCATGATTTTTTACGAAAATTTTGATAGCCATACCCCTTTTTTTTATGAGCGGAATTTCAATCGTGCGAGTTAATATTTGTAACCTGTACGTTATGGAAGCACATTGAATAACCCTAAATAGCTCAACCATGGAATCGTTAGAATCTCATTCGGAAGGTCTAGAGATTGGAGTCATTGGAGCATGTTCAAGGTATAAGCACAACATTTATCATTATTTTCAAGATTGTTGTACATCAATGATTGGAATCATAAACTAGAACCCCTTGTGAATCTCATCCATAGACAATAGGTGGTAGAAAAGCTAACAATTATGGTCTCTTTTCATTTGTTAACACTATGGTCCTTTCTGCACTTCTCAAAATGAGGAAATAGTGAAGTCATGTATTTTATATTTAAAGATGATGGCAAACTTTGTTTTTCCTGTGTGTATTGTTTTGTTTTGTTTTGTTTTGTTTTTTCATGTATTTTAGGAGATTTTCCGAGCAGTTGAAGAGCATGCTAATGCAATTTCAAATTCTATCTCTTTTCTTGACTTCTCGGGCATCAAATGTTAGAATACCAGTCAATGAAACAATGAATCAAGCAAGAATTCAACTCATAAGCTATCATCAAATATTAAGATATCTCTTCAATCATTTCTCAAAGTATCACACGTGATCAAATATTCATTTTTCTGATGATGAATCATGTTAAAAAAGACAGGGTTTTTGATTTTGAGTGGTTTTAGTGAAGGGGTTTAGATCTGGTACCTTGGAAATGCTCTAAGAAACCTAGAAGCGCCATTGAGAATATAGAGACCAGTGTTTCTCAGATAGAAAATAAATAATATCGATGATTTACCGGGGGTACAAAAAACCAAATGCTTTTGATGGGGTAGGTAGATTATCTTAGAGGATACACAGATAAAGGGGTATCACTAGTATTTCTAGGGGTATATAAAAGAGCATCCAAAAATAAAATAGATATCGCTACTACTTTTAATTTCTACCAGCTTTGCCAGTGTCAGGGTCCTTTAGTAAAGTTAAAACTAGCCAGCATTAAATTTTTTACCAATCAAAAAACAAGTTACTGATTTATTTTAACCAATGAAAGTGACATGAACTCAAAACGATCCAACATCAAATTCTTTACCGATCAAAAAAAATAAGTTACCAACTTATACTTCGTTCAGATTGGTATAACCCTTAGCAGTTTGAAATATTACGGTTTCCTGTGATTGGTGCATTATTCAACCGATTTCGCTCCTTGCGATTTTACCCCCACACCGTTGGGATAAACCCCCGCCTCTCATTCATCCCCAATCGTGTATTGTTCTAGTATAAAGAAAGATGGATTTGAAAGCAAAAGAGGACGGAATCAAGCAACTCTGTTGTAGCAGCAAACTGTAACTTAATTAATTCATTTCTCATCCCAAAACACGGTTTATCCTACAATATAAATGCAACACGAATTGAAAGGTAACCTTAAAGAAATAATTAATCATAATCGTACACCTGCAGACGATCTACTAGGCAAACAATTACAAATCATTAAACAACCTGACAATCATTTAGGCAGACACACATATTACTCGGGGCACCCGAAACTTCTGAAGGTAAGGGAATCCCGGTATGAGCTACATTACAATACCCTCCCCATCACCAAATCCTTGTCCTCAAAGATGAAATTTGGGAAAGTGGTAGCATCCTCTGCTGATGCATTTTTCCACTAGATAAGTAATTGAGGTACAGAGGTACCATTTATAAAGATGGTTCTGGAGTTCAAAGCAGATGCAGGAATGACAAGTACATGTCCATCAGTATCAAGTTCTGGAAGTGTAAGGTGATAGACACATTTATGTGTCTAATATGTCTCAATTGTATGTATTGTTAGTGCTCGATTTTATACTTATTGTGTTATTTTATGTCTTTGTAGGTATTTTTAGAGAAATAAACCCTTGCGGTGAAATGGGCTCAAAAAGTAGTATTTTACACCCGGAGAAAATTACTAAAGGCACCCCATAAATGCACCGGAAGCGTCCCAGAAATGTGCCGGAGGAATCCAAAAAAAATTACTATTTCCACCCAAAAATTACTATTTCCACCCCAATTGCTATTCGCACTCCCAGGTTGGATAGGGGGACACCATCTTCTTCATTTCAAAAACCAAATTTTGGCGGCAAAATATGCATGAGAACTGGCAGAATTTCAATCAAGATTTTGGACGAGATATTTGGAGATTTTGTTTCCGATATGGAGTCATATTACCATGTTTGACTTAAACAGGGAAGGTAATCACTTGAGAAACGTAAACAAGGGAAAGAATCGTCAGAGTTTTATTCCCAATAAAAGAAAATATTCACGTATTTGCAGCGAAGGAAAGAAAGAATTTCGGGAGTTATTACGCTTGATTCTCTTATCCTGTGGAGTATAAATAAGTTGCTTTGGTGTAAGAGAAAGGGGTCGAGAGTTGGGAGAAGAGAGGAGAGCGCTGCAGAGAAGAATCCACCATTTTTCTCTGTTGCTGCTGCTGCCATTGATGAAGATGAAGAACACGAAGAACAGACAGCCAAAGACCGTCGTTCTTCAACAGTGACAACGACCAGTCTTTGTGGGTCGTAGTCAGCTATGCAGACAACATCAGTACTCTTTTATCGTTCTTTGTAACGGTGTTTGCAATAATTATAAACGTTGCAAACACCCGATTTTCATCATTTTCTCCATTTCATCATTTGTACACCTTTTTTGAGTCATAATTAAATATTTTGAGAGCATTTTTACTATGATGAGCTAAAACCCAACATTGGAACGACGGAGGAGGCGATTTTCGTCATTGTGGTAAATTTAATTTATTCTTTTTATGACTTTTGCATTAATTTAAAACTGAAAAATGATTTTGATTAATTAGTTATCATTTTATTTGATGCGGCATGCTTGCTTAAATGTTTGATGTCCCATGCTTACGATTTATAACTAATATTCTGAGAATCTATTTTGGCAAAATGAGAGTCCATACATTTTATGTATTGAGTGGTAATTGTTAAGAATAAATGAAATGTACCAAATGCATGAGAATTAGCCAAGTCCTTAGTCCTAATACCTCTCGCCCATTGTTAATATTTGTGTATAATTTATTTATTAAATCTAAAAACTCTGCTTTCACAAGTCTTAGAGTTCGAACCATTTTTACCACTATCACCACAACCATTGAAAACTATAATCATTTTAGCGTCGTCGACGCGGATTTTTGTTTAGGTAGAATTTTTTTAGATTTATTTTTCTTTGTTCTTTTTTACATTCTTTGGGTATTTGTCTATGCGATACAGGTTTTGAGGCTTGGATCGAAAAGAAAAGAACAAAAGAAGAAGTTGTCAAGAATTTTGACGATTTCATAAAGACTAGGAGCTATAGCGTAAAGCAAAAAGAACGGAAAAAAAAAGACGAAGCACTTTTTTTTATTATTTATTATTTTTTAGATATTTTTTTTATTATTATTATTATTAACTTTTTTTAGAAACTGTAATTAAGGTTTTTATTTTTTGTAATCTTTTATTTTTGGACATTTTTTTCCGGACATTGAACATTGGACATTTTTTTAAACCCTACGGAAGGGTTATATAATTAAAAAAAAAATAAAAATAAAAATAAACTGTTTGCAGGGAAGGACGACGATTACGATATCGTCTCGGCCCCTCGGGTTCGCACACTGACACCGGAGTCAGTGGCCCGAGTCGACTTCAGCGGTTCATCGCCCGTCTGGTACGGGAGGTAAGTCCATCGAATCACCCGCGAATCTCCTGCAAGCGGGTTTACTGTATTCCTTAAGGTGATAATTGATTGAGGACGAAACGGACTATTTTTATATTCCTAGTAAAGGGAAAGGCCTGGCCAAAACAAGATAAGGGTTCGGATTTCATCACCGTTTCCTTCTTGCCCGCCTTAGGAAAACGAAACCGAACGCGAACCTAAGCTTTAAAATTTGGAATAGAACGAGACCGATAGGGTAACGAGCTTAATAGGAAACTCGTTCGAAAAATATTGGTTGCTCATTAAGCACACTTCAAAGTTCATGATGGTTTCTGTGAGTTGAATGCGTGATTGCGCCGCCTTCTAATGCGGTGAGGCCTTGGGTATCAAAGCTCTACTAAGCTTCCCTCGCCTCTATTCAACTTACTTTGACTCGGATTGATTCCAGAGGGGTTTGCTCAAATTGCAACGAATTCCCTTTCGAAAGATAGAAGTTGGTCTAGAAACAATCTAAGTGGAGCCATCATGTTTTTGTTTGCTAGATTTTATAGGTTTGATTTGGTTGAGTCGGCCTTGTTTGTGATTGTGTAGAATTCCCTTGCAAATTAAGAATGTCAAACTGGTACAATAGAAGCCAATACAATGAGTATCGACCTGAATTTGAATATGGATATCATCAGTATTATGACCATGGTGAGAATAGTGTTTGGGAACGCCAACCTTTTCAAGGTTATGGTTCATACCATAGTGAGCCCAACTACTATCCGCATGTGCATCAGTCATATGAGCAAGAAGATTATAATACTAGTTCTTCGTCTTTAGAGGATACAATCAAACTATTGAAAAGTAGTCCTTTTTATGATCCTTCAGTTCCTATTCCTTCTCTAGAAGAGTCTCTCAGGAATTTAGCTGAGTCATCACGTCAGTTAGCTGAATCGACGTATAAATTAGATGAGGTGAACAACGTAGTTATGGACGAAAGGACTGCAACAACAACTGAATCTGTAGAAGATATCCTCAATAGATTAACTCAAAACTTAGATCCAACACTAAGGGAACTTTCTTTGGAAAAGACCCTTGAGAGGATAGCTGAGTCGACACGTAGACTTGAGTTAGAGACGAAAGAAAGTATTGCTCGAAATAATCTAAATTTCCAAAATAGTGTTTCCAATTTTACCTTTGATATCAATAGTGAATATTTGCCTGATTTAGAGGACGAGGTCAGAATAAAAGACACTACTTGTTTAGATAAGGTTCAATCATCTTCATCCTATTATGATGATGAGGATAGTAGTAATGAAGAATCTGAAATATGTAGGCATAGTGATCAGGAATCTATTAATATAATTGAGTTTTATAATGATTATATTATTTCCAGTTCAAATCCAAATAATTTTTATGATTATTCACCTATTCAAAAGGACGAGGATTTGATTAGGGATACCACCGTTTTAGACGATGTAGTTTTTCCTTTTGATTACGAAGCCGATAGTGGTTTAGAGGAACATGTTTATTCCGAAAATGATGTTTTAGAGTCTAGCGACTTAGAAACAAGAGTCTTAGACGAAGAAGATAGACCCCTAGAGATGAGTAAAGATGCACTACCTGATAATAACTTAGAAGAATCTCTTGAATATTTTAAGGACTCTGAAGATACGGAAATTCAAGAAATAATTAGAGGTCTATCTAGTGACACTGAAAACTCTAAGTTTGGGGGTGATTATCACTTCCCTAGTTCCATACCTTTAACTCTCAGAAAGTCCCTTCACTTAGGAATTTATATCTCTGCCTCGACCATTTTACAAGATTACCTTCATACTCGTTTTCCCGAACCTAATGATGTCCAAGAAGAAGTTCAGTCTTAGAAACCCATCCTCTGGTTGATGTGGTTTTCCCAGGCTATGATACCCAGATTGACTTTGTTTTCCCACCAAATAGTTTTCTTCCAATTGTGGGAACGTATAGATCTCAAATGTGTCACGTATTAAGTTCTGAGACTAAGCATAAGTACTTTAAGTTAATAGAATCGACACATTTTCTTAAGAATGACCACTACTCTCACTGTGGTCAAATATGTAAGTCAAACCTGGTTGACTTAGAGGGTCCTCGGTTGTTTAGGTTATTATTTTGTGATTCTAAGTTCTTATCTGAGTTTTTACAGACTCTAGGACCTAATAATTCGGATCTCACCTATGAAGAAACGCAACCAATGAAAATATTCTATTTAGACCCTTTCATAGAACCTGAACCTGAACCACAATAAGATATAAATTTCTTAATCAGGAAACTAGGTAAGGGCATGCTAGTATTGTTCACTTTCTTGGTTTATTGCAGTTTCCTTTGGTCAGCTCTATTTGGTTTTGAAGACCCACAGTTATTTCGACTGTTACTTTATGGTTCGAGTTGACTAACCCTTTCCAAAGTCTGGCTGAAGACTTTAAACTTAGCACTTCTTGGGAGGTAACCCAATCTCATGCAACACGGTAATATCCTTCCTTAACTCTTTTTCTTCAAATGGTAACAGTTTCTCATTGTTCATGCTTTTAATTTCATCTTTAGAACATTGAGGACAATGTTAGATTTAAGTTTGGGGGTATGGGAGAAACTTTTTAGTTGCAATAAATAAACTCCATAGCCTAGAAATTTATGCCTATTAAGATTTGCACTAACCAATCTAAGTGGATGGGAACATCTTGGTTATAGTAGTTGAGGAACCAATCTGATTAGATGGAAACATCTAGAAGAGTCTATTCATAAAAGCTCAGAGCTCAGGTGTTAGAAATAACATGATAGTTTCACCATATCTCGTTGAGTCCTTTTCGCTTTCTATTTTTATTTTTATTTTATTTTAAGTGATTTGGTGGGGCACACGATTCAAGTTGTTACCATTGCTAGGATGAAATAGAGTGATAAGAGATACCTTAAAAAAATGAAAAAAAGATAAAAAAAAATGAAAAAAAAATGTAAAAGAAAGAAAAAGAAAAATTGAGACCTAACCATTAGACCAAACGGAATAAAATTCAGTAAAGTCGACCACTGGTACCCTTGTATATGCCAGTTGTGTTGACCTAGAGTTAGGATTATTGATCACTGGTACCCTTGTATATGCCAGTGTGTTGATGTTAGTCAGACCGGTATCTCAGTCATTTAGGTTAGGTTCATCTTGGCAGAGGCCTTCAGACAGATATGGGAAACACCTTTCACTTTTCAACCATCCACATTTTTCTTTTTCCATCTTCTCGATCTTTTCATGTGATTAGTTTGACTCCGAGTATGATTTCCATAGTGAAACTATCTTAGTAGAGCTCTGTCACTTATATGAATTTTAGTATGCTTGAGTGCAAACTCGTGTACAACAATTGGAATTTCGCATCAGTGTTCTTCCTCCCATAAGCAATAAGTATGCCAACCAATGAGGTTCTTTAGTGCCTTCCAAGGTTCTGTGTAGATAGCTAGGGTCTGGAGTAAAGGTTTTCTTGGTACACCTCTGGTAAATCCTCCCGAGATTAACTCGGTCACTAGGGACACCTAGTGAGTTAGGATTTTATTTTCTATATTAGTTTTGCTCGAGGACTAGCAAATAATAAGTTTGGGGGTGTGATAGACACATTTATGTGTCTAATATGTCTCAATTGTATGTATTGTTAGTGCTCGATTTTATATTTATTGTGTTATTTTATGTCTTTGTAGGTATTTTTAGAGAAATAAACCCTTGCGGTGAAATGGGCTCAAAAAGTAGTATTTTACACCCCGGAGAAAATTACTAAAGACACCCCAGAATGTACCATAGGCACCCCAAAAATGCACCGGAGGAATCCAAAAAAAATTACTATTTCCACCCCAAAATTACTATTTCCACTACAATTGTTATTCGCACCTCCAGGTTGGATAGGGGGACACCATCTTCTTCATTTCAAAAACCAAATTTTGGCGGCAAAATATGCATGAGAACTGGCAGAATTTCAATCAAGATTTTGGACGAGATATTTTGAGATTTTGTTTCCGATATGGAGTCATATTACCCTGTTTGACTTAAACAGGGAAGGTAATCACATGAGAAACGTAAACAAGGGAAAGAATCGTCAGAGTTTTATTCCCAATAAAAGAAAATATTCACGTATTTGCAGCGGAGGAAAGAAAGAATTTCGGGAGTTATTACGCTTGATTCTCTTATCCTGTGGAGTATAAATAAGTTGCTTTGGTGTAAGAGAAAGGGGTCGAGAGTTGGGAGAAGAGAGGAGAGCGCTGCAGAGAAGAATCCACCATTTTTCTCTGCTGCTTCTGCTGCCATTGATGAAGATGAAGAACACGAAGAACAGACAGCCAAAGACCGTCGTTCTTCAACAGTGACAACGACCAGTCTTTGTGGGTCGTAGTCAGCTACGCAGACAACAACGGGTATTCTTTTATCGTTCTTTGTATCGGTGTTTGCAACAATTATAAAAGTTGCAAACACCCGATTTTCATCATTTTCTCCATTTCATCATTTGTACACCTTTTTTGAGCCATAATTAAATATTTTGAGAGCATTTTTACTATGATGAGCTAAAACCCAACATTGGGACGATGGAGGGGGCGATTTTCATCATTGTGGTAAATTTAATTTATTCTTTTTATGACTTTTGCATTAATTTAAAATTGAAAAATGATTTTGATTAATTAGTTATCATTTTATTTGATGCGGCATGCTTGCTTAAATGTTTGATGTCCCATGCTTACGATTTATAACTAATATTCTGAGAATCTATTTTGGCAAAATGAGAGTCCATACATTTTATGTATTGAGTGATAATTGTTAAGAATAAATGAAATGTACCAAATGCATGAGAATTAGCCAAGTCCTTAGTCCCAGTACCTCTCGCCCATTGTTAATATTTGTGTATAATTTATTTATTAAATCTAAAAACTCTGCTTTCACAAGTCTTAGAGTTCGAACCATTTTTACCACTATCACCACAACCATTGGAAACTATAACCATTTTAGCGTCACCGACGCGGATTTGTGTTTAGGTAGAATTTTTTTAGAATTATTTTTTCTTTGTTCTTTTTTACGTTCTTTGGGTATTTGTCTATGTGATACAGGTTTTGAGGCTTGGATCGAAAAGAAAAGAAAAAAAGAAGAAGTTGTCAAGAATTTTGACGATTTCATAAAGACTAGGAGCTAGAGCGTAAAGCAAAAAGAACGGAAAAAAAAAGACGAAGGACTTTTTTTTTATTATTTATTATTTTTTTAGATATTTTTTTTTATTATTATTATTAATTTTTTTAGAAACTGTAATTAAGGTTTTTATTTTTTGTAATCTTTTATTTTTGGACATTTTTTTTCCGGACATTGAACATTGGACATTTTTTTAAACCCTACGGATGGGTTATATAATTAATAAAAATAAATATAAACTGTTTGCTGGGAAGGACGACGATTACGATATCGTCTCGGCCCCTCGGGTTCGCACACTGACACCGGAGTCAGTGGCCCGAGTCGACTTCAGCGGTTCATCGCCCGTCTGGTACGGGAGGTAAGTCCATCGAATCACCCGCGAATCTCCTGCAAGCGGGTTTACTGTATTCCTTAAAGTGATAATTGATTGAGGAAGAAACTGACTATTTTTATATTCCTAGTAAAGGGCAAGGCCTAGTCAAAACAAGATAAAGGTTCGGATTTCATCACCGTTTCCTTCTTTCCCGCCTTAGGAAAACGAAACCGAACGCGAACCTAAGTTGTAAAGTTTGGAATAGAACGAGACCGATAGGGTAACGAGCTTAATAGGAAACTCGTTCGAAAAATATTGGTTGCTCTTTAAGCACACTTCAAAGTTCATGATAGTTTCTGTGAGTTGAATGCGTGACTGCGCCGCCTTATAATGCGGTGAGGCCTTGGGTATCAAAGCTCTACTAAGCTTCCCTCGCCTCTATTCAACTTACTTTGACTCGGATTGATTCCAGAGGGGTTTTCTCAAATTGCAACGAATTCCCTTTCGAAAGATAGAAGCTGGTCTAGAAACAATCTAAGTGGAGCCATCATGCTTTTTGTTTGCTAGATTTTATAGTTTTGATTTGGTTGAGTCGGCCTTGTTTGTGATTGTGTAGAATTCCCTTGCAAATTAAGAATGCCAAACTGGTACAATAGAAGCCAATACAATGAGTATCGACCTGAATTTGAATATGGATATCATCAGTATTATGACCATGGTGAGAGTAGTGTTTGGGAACGCCAACCTTTTCAAGGTTATGGTTCATACCATAGTGAGCCCAATTACTATCCGCATGTGCATCAGTCATATGAGCAAGAAGATTATAATACTAGTTCTTCGTATTTTGAGGATACAATCAAACTATTGAAAAGTAGTCCTTTTTATGATCCTTCAGTTTCTATTCCTTCTCTAGAAGAGTCTCTCAGGAATTTAGCTGAGTCATCACGTCAGTTAGCTGAATCGACGTATAAATTAGATGAGGTGAACAACGTAGTTATGGACGAAAGGACTGCAACAACAACTGAATCTGTAGAAGATATCCTCAATAGATTAACTCAAAACTTAGATCCAACACTAAGGGAACTTTATTTGGAAAAGACCCTTGAGAGGATAGCTGAGTCGACACGTAGACTTGAGTTAGAGACGAAAGAAAGTATTGCTCGAAATAATCTAAATTTCCAAAATAGTGTTTCCAATTTTACCTTTGATATCAATAGTGAATATTTGCATGATTTAGAGGACGAGGTTAGAATAAAAGACACTACTTGTTTAGATAAGGTTCAATCATCTTCATCCTATTATGATGATGAGGATAATAGTAATGAAGAATCTGAAATATGTAGGCATAGTGATCAGGAATCTATTAATCCAATTGAGCTTTATAATGATTATATTATTTCTAGTTCAAATCCAAATAATTTTTATGATTATTCACCTATTCAAAAGGACGAGGATTTGATTAGGGATACCACCGTTTTAGACGATGTAGTTTTTCCTTTTGATTACGAAGCCGATAGTGGTTTAGAGGAACAGGTTTATTTCGAAAATGATGTTTTAGAGTCTAGCGACTTAGAAACAAGAGTCTTAGACGAAGAAGATAGACCCGTAGAGATGAGTAAAGATGTACTACCTGATAATAACTTAGAAGAATCTCTTGAATATTTTAAGGACTCTGAAGATACGGAAATTCAAGAAATAATTAGAGGTCTATCTAGTGACACTGAAAACTCTAAGTTTGGGGGTGATTATCACTTCCCTAGTGCCATACCTTTAACTCTCAGAAAGTCCCTTCACTTAGGAATTTATATCTCTGCCTCGACCATTTTACAAGATTACCTTCATACTCGTTTTCCCGAACCTAATGATGTCCAAGAAGAAGGTCAATCGTTAGAAACCCATCCTCTGGTTGATGTGGTTTTCCCAGGCTATGATACCCAGATTGATTTTGTTTTCCCACCAAATAGTTTTCTTCCAATTGTGGGAATGTATAGATCTCAAATGTGTCACTTATTAAGTTCTGAGACTAAGCCTAAGTACTTTAGGTTAATAGAATCGTCACATTTTCTTAAGAATGACCACTACTCTCACTGTGGTCAACTATGTAAGTAAAACCTGATTGACTTAGAGGATCCTCAGTTGTTTAGGTTATTATTTTGTGATTCTAAGTTCTTATCTGAGTTTTTACAGACTCTAGGACCTAATAATTCAG
Organism: Papaver somniferum; assembly: GCF_003573695.1. NCBI lineage: Eukaryota > Viridiplantae > Streptophyta > Magnoliopsida > Ranunculales > Papaveraceae > Papaver > Papaver somniferum. Next base: position 109,257,155 of record NC_039368.1, read on the forward strand.
ATCTCACCTATGAAGAAACGCAGCCAATGAAAATATTCTATTTAGACCCTTTTATAGAACCTGAACCTGAACCACAATTAGATATAAATTTCTTAATCAGGAAACTAGGTAAGAGCATGCTAGTATTGTTCACTTTCTTGGTTTATTGCAGTTTCCTTTGGTCAGCTCTATTTGGTTTTGAAGACCCACAGTTATTTCGACTGTTACTTTATAGTTCGAGTTGACTAACCCTTTCCAAAGTCTGGCTGAAGACTTTAAACTTAGCACTTCTTGGGAGGTAACCCAATCTCATGCAACACGGTAATATCCTTCCTTAACTCTTTTTCTTCAAATGGTAACAGTTTCTCATTGTTCATGCTTTTAATTTCACCTTTAGAACATTGAGGACAATATTAGATTTAAGGTTGGGGGTATGGGAGAAAATTTTTAGTTGCAATAAATAAACTCCATAGCCTAGAAATTTATGCCTATTAAGGTTTGCACTAACCAATCTAAGTGGATGGGAAAATTTTGGTTATAGGAGTTGAGGAACCAATCTGATTAGATGGAAACATCTAGAAGAGTCTATTCATAAAAGCACAGAGCTCAGGTGTTAGAAATAACATGATAGTTTCACCATATATCGTTGAGTCCTTTTCGCTTTCTATTTTTATTTTTATTTTATTTTAAGTGATTTGGTGGGGCACACGATTCAAGTTGTTACCATTGCTAGGATGAAATAGAGTGATAAGAGATACCTTAAAAAAATGAAAAAAAATGAAAAAAAAATGAAAAAGAAAGAAAAAGAAAAATTGAGACCTGACCATTAGACCAAACGGAATAAAATTCAATAAAGTCGACCACTGGTACCCTTGTATATGCCAGTTGTGTTGACCTAGAGTTAGGATTATTGACCACTGGTGCCCTTGTATATGCCAGTGTGTTGATGTTAGTCAGACCGGTATCTCAGTCATTTAGGTTAGTCTCATCTTGGCAGAGGCCTTCAGACAGATATGGGAAACACCTTTCACTTTTCAACCATCCACATTTTTCTTTTTCCATCTTCTTGATCTTTTCATGTGATTAGTTTGACTCCGAGTATGATGTCCATAGTGAAACTATCTTAGTAGAGCTCTGTCACTTATATGAATTTTAGTATGCTTGAGTGCAAACTCGTGTACAACAATTGGAATTTCGCATCAGTGTTCTTCCTCCCATAAGCAATAAGTATGCCAACCAATGAGGTTCTTTAGTGCCTTCCAAGGTTCTGTGTAGATAGCTAGGGTCTGGAGTAAAGGTTTTGTGGGTACACCTCTGGTAAACCCTCCCGAAATTAACTCGGTCACTAGGGACACCTAGTGAGTTAGGATTTTATTTTCTATATTAATTTTGCTCGAGGACTAGCAAATAATAAGTTTGGGGGTGTGATAGACACATTTATGTGTCTAATATGTCTCAATTGTATGTATTGTTAGTGCTCGATTTTATATTTATTGTTTTATTTTATGTCTTTGTAGGTATTTTTAGAGAAATAAACCCTTGCGGTGAAATGGGCTCAAAAAGTAGTATTTTACACCCCGGAGAAAATTACTAAAGCCACCCCAGAAATGCACCGGAAGCGTCCCAGAAATGTGCTGGAGGAATCCAAAAAATTTATTATTTCCACCCCAAAATTACTATTTCCACTACAATTGCTATTCGCACCCCCAGGTTGGATAGGGGACACCATCTTCTTCATTTCAAAAACCAAATTTTGGCGACAAAATATGCATGAGAACTGGCAGAATTTCAATCAAGATTTTGGACGAGATATTTGGAGATTTTGTTTCCGATATGGAGTCATATTACCCTGTTTGACTTAAACAGGGAAGGTAATCACTTGAGAAACGTAAACAAGGGAAAGAATCGTCAGAGTTTTATTCCCAATAAAAGAAAATATTCACGTATTTGCAGCGGAGGAAAGAAATAATTTCGGGAGTTATTACGCTTGATTCTCTTATCCTGTGGAGTATAAATAAGTTGCTTTGGTGTAAGAGAAAGGGGTCGAGAGTTGGGAGAAGAGAGGAGAGCGATGCAGAGAAGAATCCACCATTTTTCTCTGCTGCTGCTGCTGCCATTGATGAAGATGAAGAACACGAAGAACAGACAGCCAAAGACCGTCGTTCTTCAATAGTGACAACGACCAGTGTTGTGGGTCGTAGTCAGCTACGCATACAACAATATACTTTTATCGTTCTTTGTAACGGTGTTTGCAACAATTATAAACGTTGCAAACACCTGATTTTCATCATTTTCTCCATTTCATCATTTGTACACCTTTTTTGAGCCATAATTAAATATTTTGAGAGCATTTTTACTATGATGAGCTAAAACCCAACATTGGGACGACGGAGGAGGCGATTTTCATCATTGTGGTAAATTTAATTTATTCTTTTTTATGACTTTTGCATTAATTTAAAATTGAAAAATGATTTTGATTAATTAGTTATCATTTTATTTGATGCGGCATGCTTGCTTAAATGTTTGATGTCCCATGCTTACGATTTATAACTAATATTCTGAGAATCTATTTTGGCAAAATGAGAGTCCATACATTTTATGTATTGAGCGGTAATTGTTAAGAATAAATGAAATGTACCAAATGCATGAGAATAAGCCAAGTCCTTAGTCCCAATACCTCTCGCCCATTGTTACTATTTGTGTATAATTTATTTATTAAATCTAAAAACTCTGCTTTCACAAGTCTTAGAGTTCGAACCATTTTTACCAATATCACCACAACCATTGAAAAACTATAATCATAGGGGATGGAGAAGTATGAATACAAATCTGTTTCTTCAGTTGGAAGACATGTTGTATGTTGCTTTCCAACTTTCTATAGGATAGTGAATGGTCCGTAATACTTAGCTGCAAGCTTAAATTTTTCCTTAATGCCACATAAGTTTGCATGTATGGTTGGACCTTCAAGTAGACTCTATCACCCACTTCAAAAGCTTTTTCTGTTCTTTTCATATTAGCAAAAAAATTTATCCTCTCGTGAGAGCGATTAAGGGTGTCCTTCAAGATAAAAATTGTTAGAGCATCGCTTGATCGAACTCGCAAACGTTTCTATCTCAAGCTTGCTTGTCGAGTTTAGTTGATCAAAACTAGAGTCTTGTTTTCTAGTCTACCTATAGGAGTTTCGGACTAGGATAGATTGTATAGTTGAGCTTTAGACTTAAAAGTGCTTACAACTGAAGACGAAGATCTACTGAAGAACTCGGAGGAACTTCATCAACATAAAGGTATGTGGAGACTAAAACTTGTCTATCCTTCAGAAGTCTATTATATTCTTACTTATCTCCTATTGAGACATAAATCGTATATGATATAGTCTTTCATATCATACACATTTGATATTTCGAGCTGAGTATAACTCGCTTATCTTTTTATCGAAATATGTGTTGGTAGCTTTCTGTCTTAGCTACATTCATCGTAATTCTTGACTTCACGTCAAAAGATGATCAGGTGGAAATTACCATGAAACATCTTACATGATTTGTGTGAGACAGTTACGTGATATCGACTTGGAAAGTTTCGTATTGATCATTCGATTACTTGAAAATTTCTTATTAGCTAATGGTGTGTGCGAGACGTCCATTGTTTTCTTCTAAGAATGTTTCAATGATTGAAATGGGAGTTAAGAGCTAAAACATGTCTAGATACATTACGGTTTGTGTACTTAGTGTACGAACTGTTTTGACAGGTACTTAAGTCAATTTTTTAAGTCAGGGTACTTAAGTTTGCATACCCGTTCGCAAACTGATTTAATTGTTGAAGTCCGAGAACCAAGTTTACGTACCCGTTCGTAAACGGTTTCAACTGAGTTCGGTCCGGATCTAAAGTTCACGTACCCGTTTGCAAACTGTTTGCTTGTGACCAAGTCCAGAACTTAAGTTTGCATACCCGTTCGCAAACTTAAGTAATTCAAGTTCTTAAATCGGTAAAGTAAGATTTCATACTCATGAAAAAATACATTTCATGAATTGATTCTTGTGCTTATGAATCAATCTCATTTTGTCTCAATTGAATCATATATACTTCTATGTGATTATTGAGAATTGAACAACTCTATGAAAAACACAATTAGATCCTTTGATTATCTTTGATCATCATAAGTGATCTATATGTGTTAGATGAATGTGGATTAGACAAAAGTGTTTGTATGGCTAACTGTGGTTGACTATTATTGAACCAACCTCATGTACACGTTTAGGTATGGTTACCCAAATTTTAATGAAGTGTATTTCATTTGTGTGTGACAAGCTAAGTTAATCTAACAATGGAGAGATATTGCTTTGGTTTCAAGAAAGACTTAGTTCGCATCTTAAATCAGGATTTCATCTAACGATGAATGAATGCTTAGTTTCTAAGCTAACTAAGCAACCCTGATTTGAAAGCTATATAAAGGAGAACTCTAGCAACTGGGAAACCTAATCCCTACACCTCGTGTATGGTACTAGTTGTGACTAGAGTCGATTCTCCATTAACCTTGGGCTTTTCCAAAACCGTGTAGGTTAACGACTTAAAGAATTCATTGGGATTCTGAAGCCAGATCCAACTATTTTCTCTGTAGTTGCGTATTTTGATATTTTTTCTTTAATATTGAGTACTATCTTCTCTAAGATTGGCTCGAGATTTATCTCCGATAGGTAATATCTAAAAAGTAACCACAAAGCTCTTTGTCTCGTTCTTTGTAATTCCACAATAACTTGTTCTATTTCCATATGTTAAGTTATTGTGAGGTGATTGATATTCCTAGGCTGTTCTTTGGGAATATAAGACCGGATTATCAATTGGTTCAGGTACACCTTGATTTATCATAAGACAGAATTCTGTGGGAGACAGATTCATCTATCTGAATAGACTTTTCTGTGGGAGACAGATTGGTTTATAAGTCTTCGACTTTGGGTCGTAGCAACTCTTGGTTGTGCGTGAGATCAGCTAAGGGAATCAAGTCCTGTTGGGATTTAGAGACGTAAGGAACGCAACTGTACCTTGATCAGTGGGAGATTGATTAGGGATCAACTGCATTTCGGTCCGAATTTAATCTTTTAGTAAGCTAGTGGCTGTAGCGGCTTAATACAGTGTGTTGTTCAATCTGGACTAAGTCCCGGGTTTTTTTTTTGCATTTTCGGTTTCCTCGTTAACAAAACTTCTGGTGTTTGTGTTGTTTCTTTTCCTCATTATATTTTCTATATAATTGAAATATCACAGGTTGCGCGTAGTTCAATCAATTGGTAAATCCAACCTTTGGTTGTTGATTGAAATTGATTGACACTTAAAAATTGGTCTTTGGTACCATTCAAGTTTTTTCTCATATTAATCCGTTTCACATATTTCTATCTGTTCGATTGCAGATTGATTTGAGAAACTGAGATATAACTCTTGGATACTTTTCCCTGATTGAGTCTGACTGTCTAGTTGATTCTCCTGGAATTGTATTGGAGTTGTCCATACAGGTTTCTAAACGAAATATCGGGTGGTATTGTTAGACCCCCGCTTTTTCAGAATTCACAACATCTCTTTGTTTTAAATACTCCCCAACAGCAGCAACTGAGGTTGTAACAGTAGATGGGAAGGATATGTGTGGTGGAGTGTAGGCGCCATAAAGAGCCTGAAATAGGCTCATCTTCAAGTTGGTATGATAGTTGGTGTTTTACCACCATTATGCTAGTGGAAGCCAGAGATGCCATTTTTTGGGTGGTGACCACACATGCATCTCAAGTAGTTTTCAAGACAAGAGTTGACCCTTTCAGTTTGACCATCAGTCTGTAGATGGTAGGTTGTGCTCAAGTTTAGTTGAGTGCCCATTACCTTGAAAAGATCCTGCCAAAAAATAGCTAGTGACAATTTGCCTCTGTCAGAGAAAATTGAGGCAGGTGGGCCATGTACCTTGAAGACATGATGGATAAACTCTCTAGCTACATAAGAAGCTGTGTAAGGATGATGAAGGCCAATGAAGTGGCTATATTTGGTTAGTTTGTCCTCTACCACCAGAATAACAGACACTACACCATTTACAGGATTTTGTCACAGGCTATACATGCTACTGATAAGATTTGTAACGGTTATAACCTGTTGTTAAAACGTTGTGATTAATAATTGTGATTGCTTTTTGTAGCGGTCTTATCTGTGACGTTGGCCATGCAAAAAACATTACAATAATTAATAGCCACGGTTGGCCTAACTTTATGATTGTGACACGTGTTATATTTGTCACGTTTATCTTAACGGTTTAACTGTTACTCTTTATTTATAACAATTGTGAATGTGACACGTGTCTTAAAGTCATATATACAACAACATTTATTATTGTTACCGGATCCTTGCATCGATTATCTAAGTGACACGAGTCATTTTTGTCAAGAATAAAGCAACATATTAGTGTTGCCATTATTTTATAACGGTTATCCAACGGACACGTGTCGTCCTTTTATCACGGCTTTTGTAACGATTAAACTATTACTCTCATTTGTAAAAACAGTAAGATGATGACACGTTGTTTTTGCTTCACAATTTTTGTCACAGTTATATCGTGACAATCGTTTCAGTAACAATTAAAAAAAATGGGTAATCCAGATCATTTTCATGGACCTGGACTTCCAGTTTACAGGCCTGTAACACAGCTAAAACTAAACCTGGACACAGGCCTGCAATTTCTTATTTTTCAATCTGCAGTTCATGCATTCTCAAAACACAAGTACAACAGAATCGTTCTATTTGTTATGAAATTTAACCCAAAACAATTCAAAGATAACACAATGAGCTATGCTCCTCAAATTCATGCAGCCCCTTAATATGACGCGTAACCTGTCCAACAATAAAAATGAACACTCGGATCCTCCATAATCCACTTCCTGTTAGGCCTGAACAAAAACCAGCCATAATGCATGTTAGCTTACTGTTAAAAGATCAATAAGGATTACTAACAACATAACTAGAAAAATATATGGGAGAAAAAAAGAGTAGCACTGGTATATTGTACATCGGTGAGATAAATTACCATCCCAGAGACTTGGGAGCCATCTCGTGACAGCATGTGCCTCACCATCAAGCCTTTTGCCTTCGTATGTAAACCCAAGCTTGAGAAAAAAATGGTATTCAACAATCAATGACTGACAGGATGACCGATTCAATCATTCAAGAATGTGAAAAAAGATTGTTCAATAAAAATTGATTATGAGTAGTAATTGTACACTGTCCTAGTGTGGGCTTGAGCCTTGGGAGCAAGCAAATTTTGGCAACTGAAATGACTTGGTACAGGTAAGAGGAATGCCACTAACTAGCTAGCACCTAATTTAGGCTCCACGTAGTTTTCATCTAGATGCCAATTTACAGCATATCAGAGTCTTTTTGTTCGGGAAAGCTCTCCAACAATAGAAGGTTCACTTCACATTAGTATCACACCTTACTGAAGTAATCTATTGCCTACATTAGGAAAAACAGAAACCGACCATCTTGTACCATCTAAAGCAGTGATCAAAATTATGATACAAAGATGCTTACTTGAGCCAAGTAGTTCATAGATTGCTCGCTGGCGGTGGAGTGCATCCATATTTCCAAATGATCTACCTTATCACTGTTTTAAAGAATGCTTTCCATCAGATAAAAAAACTAGCCTAACAAACATAATCTTGTAATGCAAAAGTATCAAGGAGTAGCAGATAAAACTTACATTTTGTCAGCGTTCTCCTCTATTATTTTGATAAACGCCTCAACCAAGTCTGCACACGGACAATTTGTCTCAGTTATCTTGCAATGCTTTTGATTATTATTTCTTTGAATAACTCCAGTGCCTACAAAAAGAAAGTTCGTTTAACCCTAATTCCATAACTAAACACAAATCACAATCAAGAACTGAGTAAAATTGAATACATGAATTAAAGAAGCTGAAAACAAGAAAAGGAATTACTTATTGTAACCCTTAATTCGATTTCCAGGGGATACAGCAACAAGAAAGTAATCAGAGAACTTCACCATGCATTCCAGAGACGTTTCCGAAGGAAAAAATCCTATTCCCTGTAACAACATACATAAATTTTATCAGTCAATTTGAAATTCATTGGCTTGAAATAAGATCCAAGTAGAGAAAAATTCTTACTTCTTTGTCAAGTATAGTTAACTGATCCATTTGGAGCAGCTGCATGCCATAATGGAGTATATAACTGCACAAACATTCTTTTTGGTGAATATCAGTTATATCAGCTCTCTTCTTTCTCATTACCTGCACCAAATAAATCAATTTGGTAAGAAATTTTAATTCATAACAAATTAAACCCAACACATAGGATAACAAAGGCTACTTTTTAATAGGACATAATACCAAATAAGCTCACATTATTAACTATTGTGGATCACGCTGGTCCATGGCCATTGTTGTCACGATGTGACCGCACAATGGTTTTGTCGAAGGACTCTAAAGTGGTCCATACTTCAATTACTTTAGAGTAGAGTAGAAACGAGCACCAAATATTTCCTGCAAACTTCAATGTCAAATGATGCATTAAAACGTAGAATTTTTTTATTCATTTCGAAGTTTTGATGAAAAAGTATTAACTACATACTGCAGATCTTGACTGTGAACTGATCACCAGCAACCTATTGCAGTTCTCTTAGGAACAGTACCTAATCCTTCCTCATTAAAGCTCTCTGGCTCAGACCATATACCTACAATTTCAAGTATAAAACTGAAATTCTCATTCTCGACTCATAAAATTTCAAGGGCTAGTACATACTTCAACTCAATAAGCTGCAAATTCAGCTGTATATTTACCAGAATCTGGAATGCCAACGATCACGTCAGGTTAGGGTTTAATTTCTGTGATGGTTATATAGTGTAGCACCGTTTGAGGGATGCCAAGTCCACATGCTCATCACATATACAATCCATAATCTGGACTCCCCCGTTCACTGAGTTCACCATAAAATGGACCATTATTTAGAACACAAGACTAGTAAAAAAACACATATTGTAAGACAATGGGCAGACAAACAGATTGGACACGGGTACGACAAGGTAAGCAAACATGGAAACAATAACAACATTGTCCAGTAATGCAGTATTTCTTTTTTGTCAGCAAATAAATAGCAAACAGGGCCTTCAGAGTTTCAAGCCCCTCAAAAAATCGTAATTAGGGATTTCAAAACCCCAGCCCAGATGGATTACTAATATCATAGCCACCAAACTAGCAAGGAACAAAAAAATTGGATTCCATAAGGAGACTAAGGGGAATAAGAAGAAAAACACAGTTGTTAGGGGAGCGCAAGAGTTGAATTGGCGGCGAGATTAAAACAATACCTCCCATAAAAATCGGAATCCTTCCCAATTGCATTCCACTATCTACCAACCAATACACCACAGTTCTTACTGCAAATATCAATACACCACAGATCTTCCTGCAAATATCAAATTTATTACCTTAAGTGAGTAACAGTAGTAATACAAAAGCAAATAGATCGCATTGATAGAGAAAGGGAAGCCTTCAGCTTCTGCCTACTACAACATGGATGAAGCTTGATCGAAATCGATTAGGTATGTTATTCAGGTCCCTAACTTATATCAAAATAGTGTGGAAAAATTTAGCTTCTGAAGTAAAATATTTTCAAATCTAATAAAAAAACCCATCAAATATAATCCCTCGACAGCCACAACCCAATTCAATACTCAACCAAAGCGAATTGATTTCCCCTAATTTTTTACCCAGAAAAAATCACCAGTTTAATACAACCAAAATTGATTATCGATCGAACAAGAGTAGATAGAGAATCGTTTACCTAATCTAAGACAGAGAGAATCCAACAAATCATCACCATAATCACCGGTTAACCATCATCTTCAGTTGCATGAAATCCAGATGGATGGAGATGAAAAGCGGTGATGATATTGATACGGTTTAAATCAACACCTTTTCAATGGCAGTAAAACTTAGCTGAAATCGTTGGAGATGGAGATGGAGATGAAGACTGGTCTAATGGAGGAGTAGAACACTGCAGGTGTTGGTCGGGTAAAAGAAGAAGTTTGGGTAAGGATGGATTATTAGGAGGGGGGAATGGTGTTTTATTAATATTTAGAAAAAGAAAATATTTATTTTGATTTTTAAAAATTTAATGGAAGTGTGATTCTCTATATAACATGCCAATGATATATCAAATCACGATTTTTTCATGATAATTAAAAAATAAATCGAATGATCATCACGCAATCAGAAAATAAATCGAATGATTATCAAGTGTCTAATGTCCGTTTACATACCCAAAAAATGTTATTTCGAGAAAAAATAAAATTTCAAAAAAAAATTGGCATAGTCATAAATCTCTTTTCTGCAAAACTTGATTAGCCCGGTCATGAATCTCTTTTCTGCAAATCTTTGTTGGTAGTCATGCACATCAGTTAGATTTTTGTTAGTAATATGTATGAATGATTTGGAACAAAAATTATAATTTGAATATAGCTAATACAAAACAAAAAATGGAGCTAGTACAAAACAAACAAGCACTCAGGAAACTATGATTTCCAATAATTATATTTCTTAATTTATTTTTTTCTATAATTAAAAAAACAAAGAAAATGTAAACAAAATCTTTACATATTATTTTCCTTATCGAAAAAATATTATTTCATGGTTAATAATTAATTCACGATTTCTATAATCTTTATTTCATGGTTACTAATTAATTGTGGCTATTTTGTATGAGATTTTGTTACCTTAACTGGGAACTTTTTACTATTTCGTCATTATATATAATTGTAAAATTTGGCATGATGCTCTCTATATAGAATTATAGAGTGCTGCAACAAGGGTGGAATCTCATCGTTCTCCCGATAGTTTTTTTTGCCCACACAGTTAGAGTTTATTTTTTTTTAATATTAAGGTTTATCATTTTTGCCATTAAGGTTCACTTATTGACGGTGGTTATTTTGTTTTGCAGGTACTGGACACCCCAAAAAGTCGGGACTTTTTGGCTTTGCTGCAAACTAACACCCGGATAAATCAAAAATATTTTAAAAGTGATTTTTTTTGTACGGTGATTTTTTCAAGGTGATTTTTTTTTTGCATGATGTTTATTTTTGTTTTTAGATTCCTTTTTTCCGTTGATATTTTGATCATTCGATTGATAAAATCCTGGGTTTTTGTTCTTAATGGAATTTGGTAATTCTCCGTCACTCTCAAATCTTGGTCTTGCATGTAAAAGATCGAAATGTTCAGTATGTTTAGTATGTTTGAGACCACTGGAGAGGAAATAAACATCTTCTAATGGTGCAAAAGTAAAAAAAAAATCTTGCATGATAGGCATATCGATGATCACGAAATCTTGGTAGGACGACAATTGCAGTTGCAGGAAGCTAAATCTACATATTTGTAATCTTGAGGACTTATAAACCAGTTTTTGATTCATTTTGTTTAACGGTCCGTATATGGCCTTGTTTGATAAAATTTATGATTATCTATTAATGATTATCGATAATCATAAATTGATTAATGATTTTGATATAATTAGTTTTAAATAAATTTTTCCACACTTTTTTTCAAATAATTGATTATCTTACAATGATAATCTCAAAAAGGAGAGGAAAGAACAATGATCTAGGATTTTTTTCTAGTCTTATGTAGTTTCTATGTCTCTCTTTTGATAGTTTAGAAAAAATAAGAAGAAAAACTTCAACTTGAGTTTTTGGAAAAAATAATTGATTATAATAAATTTTCAAAACAACTTTTTTCTGTTTATGGAAATAATGAATTTTTTCAAGTATGATTAAAATAATCAATTATTATAATAATTACCAAACAGATATAGAATCCATTATAATCTGCATAATGGATTATGGACTGATAATCGATTAAAATAATGATTACCAAACAAACAATAATGAGTCTAATGAATTAACTTTTTGGCATATTTAACCTGAATGTCTATGTTCTACTTGCAAGAGCAGTGAATTGGTGGGAACCAAATGGTAATTGTTACAATATCAAACGACTTTTATTAAGATCCAAGAAATTGAGAATGGGAATCATAGTAGGACTGTGCTCTTTCTTGTTTTAATATATTGGAAAATTAAATACAGGTTGTAGTAATATTTATAGGTTTGGCGGGGTTGTATTAAATTTTGCACGTTAGATCAATGTAATACTGGCTTAAAAAATTTCAAGCCAGCTTTTCGTAATGTCTTTGTTGGATTCAATGTCCGTTAATAATAGCAGGGCTATGTAATTTGATTATGTACAGTCACTCATCTCACTCGTACGTGTTAGCTTCAGTCATGTTTACTAGTTGTGACAGGTTGTACTGAAGACCAATCGTCCTTTCTTTGTTTGTATTATGACAAGAGTATAGTGTATAAATACTCTTGTCCAGTGTGTCTTTTTTTGTATCTTTTGGTTAACATTTTAATACTTGTAACCAATACAACTATGGTATCAGGAGAAAAGTTCTCGCACCGTCATTAATGGTTTTTGTTTCGGATCTCAAATTTTTCTACTTCATTTTCTTTCTTTCAGATCTTACTGCTATTATTTTCTTCTTCGGTTAATCATCAGATTGTCCTTTGATTTTTCTTTTCTCTGTGTTTTCAGTGACGAACTACGAATCAAGAATCTCAACTGTTCCTCTTAATCAAATTTCTAGTATTTTTTCTTATAAAACGAAAGAAGATAACTTCCTAACCTGGAAGTCTTTACTATTTCCTTTGTTGAAAAGATATCGAGTTCATGGATTTCTTGATGGATCCATCCAATGTCCTCCATATCTGGTCGATAACGCTGTAAATCCAAGTTATACAGCTTGGCATGATGATGATGCAACACTCGTTTTGTGGATTCAAATGTCAATTTCAGATTCTGTAATTCCATATGTAGTTGGAGCTGATACATCAAAGGATCTATGGGACAATATAGAATCAAAATTCACAAGAAGCTCATCTACGCACTCAATTCAACTTCGTTTAGAGCTTCGATCATTACGTCTTGGTTCAGGTACTATTTATGCTTTTCTTGGTGAAATTAAGAAGATTCAAGATGAATTATATGTTGCTGGATCTAGAATCTCAGATGAGGAATAAGTTATCACCATTCTTAATGGTTTAGGACCAGGTTATGGTTCTTTCTCTACTTCTATTCGTGTTCGCAATCCTCCTGTTATATCTAAGGAATTAAACAACTTACTTCTCAGTGAAGAAGTAGTTGTCACAACAAAACAAAAAAATTTGCTCTCTAAAGCTAATGCCAAAGCTTTTGCTGCTAATGCTAGACCTAATTCTCACTTTGGTAGAGGCAGAAGTAGAGGTTATTCTCAATTTTCTCAACCATCACCTTTTCAACATTCATTTCCTCTGAAATATACCTTTCCCAAAGGTTATTCTCAATTTCAACTATATCAAACACCTCAATTTGTGCCAAATTTTCAATATAGACCTCATCAAGGTTCTACTTCATACACTCCTGATGTTTCAGCTTCAACCTCCTCGCCTACTACAGATCCACCTTGTCAAATCTGCAAGAAAGATGGTCATCAAGCTCTTGACTGTAGACATAAATTGAATTTTGCTTATCAAAGCTTCAATACTCCTCACAACTTAAGTGATATGCTTGCAACTGCCAACATTATGGGAGAGAATCCTTGGAATGTTGATTCTGGAGCAAATAATCACATTACCAATGATGAAACTGATTTACATCACTCTACTCCTTTTGGTGGTTTTGAAGAAATTCAAGCTGCTAATGGTGAAGGTATGCAAATAACTCATATTGGAAATACTTCTAAAATAACAGATTCAAATGATTTTTTTCTTAATGATGTTTTACTTGTGCCAAAATCCTCTCAAAATCTCCTATTTGTTCACAAATTTACAAGTGATAATAATTGCTCCATCACATTTGATTATCTTGGTTTCACTATTAAGGATCTTCTAACTTGGAGGATAACTTTCCAAGGGCCACATAAAGATGGATTATATCCTATGCAATTTCTCAAGCAAAGTTCATACAAATCTTTTTCAAGAATAACAACTTCAGCTACTACATGGCACAGAAGACTTGATCATCCTTCATTCCAAGTGCTCCAAAAAGTGTGTAAAACTTTAAAACTATCTCACATTGTCAAGACACCTTTGTTATGTAATGAATGTCATCTAGGTAAAAGTCACAAACTACCTTTTGTTGTTTCTACTCATGGAGATACTTCTCCTCCTGCATTATTACATATGGACTTATGGGGTCCAAGGCATGTACCTTCTCTTAGTGGTTTTAAGTACTATGTCAACATTATAAATGATTACTCCAAGTTCTGTTGGATATATCCTTTGTATGAAAAATCAGAGTTCAAGAAAATCTTGTTATCTTTCAAATCCATGGATGAAAATTTACTTCATACTTATATTATTACAATAAGAAAAGATGGAGGGGGAGAGTTCTTACATAATGAACTGAAGGATTTCTTGTGTCTTCATGGGATAAGTCATGAATTTTCATGCCCTCATACACCTGAACAAAATGGAGTAGATGAATCTAAACATAGACACCTAGTTGATTCAGGTAGAACATTTCTTATCCAATCTAGTATATCTTTCTTACTGGGTTAATGCATTTTAAACTGCAAACTATGTGATTAATAGACTACCTGTTACAAACATTGGATTTATTTCTCCCTTTGAAAAGTTATTTCATCAAGTACCAGATTATTCGTTCCTCAAATCATTTGGTTGCTCTTGTTTTCCAAGGTTAAAACCTTATACAACTCATAAATTACAGCCTAGAAGCATACGTTGCATCTTTCTTGGATACAGCTCCACTCACAAAGGCTATAGATGTTTGGATATTCTGGCAGAGTTTATGTTTCAAGACATGTTTTCTTTAATGAGAATGATTTTTCTTTGGTCTCTAATGCAATATCAGGTTCTCCTACATGCTCTTTTACTAATACAGATTCTACTTCAGCTCAAGTTGCTAGTTCTCCTACAAGTATTTCAGGAGATATTCCTTATATATCAAATGCAGATTTTACTTCAATTCAAACTGCTAGTTCTTCACCAATTGCAGATGATGCTTGCCTCAATACAACTACTGCTTCTAAATTCCCAATTCTTAACACTCATCAAATGGTAACTAGAGGAAAAAGAGGTATTTTTAATCCTATAGTTTTCAATACAAAACATGCTTTATCTGCACACTTGGTTTCTAAAATACCTCAACCTACACCTACATGCTTTTCTAAAGAATTTAAAATTCCACAATGGAGGAATTCAATGGTTGAAGAACACACATCCTTAAAAGATGTACTTGGTCTTTAGTAGATCCTGATCCTTCCTACAATGTTGTTGGTTGTAAGTGGGTCTTTAGGATCAAATACAACTCAGATGGCACCACTCAAAAATTTAAATCTAGACTTGGTTATAATGGTTTTTATCAACAAGAAGGTGTTGATTACACATAGATTTTTAATCCTGTTGCTAAGCCAACTACCATCAGACTTATATTGTCCTTAGCTGTGAATTACTCTTGGCCAATCAAACAATTGGATGTGAGTAACGCTTTTATACATGGAGATTTGGAGGAGGATGTTTATATGCAACAACCACCTGGGTTTTTTTTATGCAGAGAAGCCTCATCATGTTTGCAAGCTACATAAGTCTATTTATGGACTTAAATAATCACCAAGAGCATGGTATGAAAAACTTCTCAATATTCTTGTTTCTCACAACTTCAAGTCCTCAGTTGCATATTCTTCTTTGTTTGTGAAGAAGATTGGTTCAAGAATAACAATCATCTTAGTCTATGTTGATGATATTCTTATCACTGAAAACTCTCAAGACTTTGTGAACTCATTTATCATCACTTTGCAATCCTATTTTCCCCTCAAGGACTTAGGAATTTTGCATTATTTTCTTGGGCTTCAGGTTAAAAGGGATAAAGATCATCTTTTTTTGTCTCAAACAAAATATGCTCTTGATCTTCTAGAGAAGTTTGATATGACTGGTACCAATCCTTGCAGTACTCCTATATCTCCTTCTTCTCAGTTATCCAAAACAGATGGTACCCTTTTGGCAACTCCAAGCACATACAGGTCTCTTGTGGGAGCTTTACAATATTTAACTTGGACTAACCCTGAAATTGGTTTTGCTGTCAATCAAGTTTGTTTACATATGCAGGCTCCCACTGAATCTCATTTACTAGAAGAAAAAAGGATTCTCAGATATATCAAACACACTCTAGATTATGGCATTCTCTTCTCAAAAGGTCTCTTAGCTATTCATGGATTTAGTGATGCTGATTAGGCTGGTTCTGTTGATACTAGGAGATCTATATATGGTTATTGTATATTTTTTGGCACTAATCCTATTCCCTGGTCCTGCAAAAGGCAAAATGGTGTTGCTAGGAGCTCAACTGAAGCTGAGTACGGATCCATAGCAAATACAGCTGCAGAGGTAGTGTGGGTTTGTCAGTTGCTTAGAGATCTTTATCTATTTCTTCCTATTCCTCCTCTCATTTCCCGTGACAATCAAAGTGTATTCTCCCTATCTTCTAACCCAGTTTTTCATAGTAAGATGAAACATATTGCTATTGATTATTATTTTTTGCGAGAATTGGTTCACAACAAAAGTCTACAAGTCACTTACATCTCCACATGGGATCAAATAGCAGATATCTTCACGAAAGGATTAGCTGGTCCACGGTTTGATCTTCTCAGACACAAGCAAAGTAACTTCTTACAACAGACTTCAACTTAAGGGGGAGTAATAGCAGATCTGTGTAATTTGATTTTGTACAGTCACTCATGTCACTCGTACGTGTTAGTGTCGGTCATGTTTACTAGCTGTGACAGGCTGTACTGAAGACCAATCGTCCTTTCTTTGTTTGTATTATGACAAGAGTATAGTGTATACATACTCTTGTCCAGTGTGTCTTCTTTTGTATCTGTTGGTTAACATTTTAATACTTGTAATCAATACAACTAGTTAAAACAAAAAATTTGTTTAGTTGTGCCTTGGTTTCATTTTTCCCTAGGTCTTCCTCTACGTATATGTATTCGGCACTCATCTTAACTGGTTTGGAGTTAGGAGTTGTTTAAGACGATGCTACTTCATGAACAATCATGTTTTTACAACACTGTTCTCCGTAATGGTCGTTCAGATCTTCTGGCCCATGAGCATCTTGCTTTATTCAGTGATCTGCATGGTGGAACGTGGATGTTTCGTCTTTGTGTTTTCAGGATTACCCGATAGAGACTCAGTTGGAGCAGTTACCATTAGATGTGAAAGAAGAATCACCGTGAATTTCAAATTAATCTTGCCTATAACAGCCCAACCACATCATTAAAATTTTAACTTTGATTTCAATGTGTTTGCTTTACTCACCCATTTTTTTTGAACCGTTTTTTGGGGACCATGGTTTTTTTGGGGGGACCATGGTTCTATTTTGGGTAAAGACATTGGAAGTAATTCTAGGTCACCCCATATCTGATTATTTATATTAATACCTAAACTACCCTCCTAATTAATTTTAGGTTATGATTAGTGAAATGATTTAGTTAAAAATAATTAGTGAGATTAAATTAAAAGATGGGTTTTTATTAGATGGATAAATTATTTTGAGTAGAATTTTTTGTGAGATTAGAGTTAAAGAAGATGAAGGAGAAAAACATGGAAAATAAAAAATATTTTCAATTCACCCTATTTGAGTATTCAAGTGATGAATCTGATTTTTCATCTCCATCCTCTCCTAGTATATTTGTTAATCTTCAAAATGATCCCGATTTGGCTTATTTCTTAGATGGTGATTGTATTATTCAAGAAGAAACTCAAGATGAAAATCATGGGTTTTATCAACCACAACCGGAGGATGAGTTTTTGGGTGAACATGTATGATGCAAACTTAGATAATGTCCGTTAAATTGGTAGAAATTCCCCAAAAATGTATGATTTGGAACTGGATTTCGAAGAGTTCGGTTAGTATATATGAAGAACAACTAACCCAACTCATCTGAAGGTGTAGTTCGGTTTCCTTGTGAGGATGAACAAGTAACCGAACTCATCTGAAGGTGTTGTTCGGTTACCTTGTGAGATGAACAAATAACCGAACTAGTTTGAAGATGTAGTTCAGTTACTTGATCCAAACACGCAGGTTACCGAACTCCATATCAATGGAAGTTCTGGCATGCAGCGTTATGTTTGGTTAGTTGCGTTTCGTTCGCAACTAACCGAACTTTACGTACAAAATTAATTTGATATAAGTGTATAAGGTTCGGTTGGATCGCAAACTGCATGCTTCTGCGATCCAACCGAACTCAGATTAGTAAGTTCGGTTGGATCGCAAACTTGAACTTAGAGCATATCCAACCGAACCTTCAAAGCACAAAAAATTCTGAAGTTACAGTTTCTAATTCGGTTGATGCGATAAAATTTACACGTAACCGAACTCTCTTCTTTTTGTTTGTTCGGTTACTTGCCAAATTACCTAACAAAACCGAACGTGTAGTTCGGTTTCCCCAATAAAATTTTCACATGCTTGCATTAAGAGGTTAATGGTTGAGGTGAATTTGATCGACATATGGGGAACCAAGCCGGATGAGGTGTATGTTTGCAACATGATGAAGTCTATGAGACTCCCTTGTCGCCACATGATAGCTAAGTATGAACACGGCATAATCCCTTTAAGCGATAATGATCCACATTAGCAACAACTAAGTTTTGTCCCTCCTCCAAAGGGCGATGTCGGAGAAGAGTTTGGTGACAATGAAATGGGAAGAACGGTTATCGAAAAATACCGAAACATGAACAAACTCGAATGGAAAATCTTTTGGGATGACATGCGGCCTATCGTTTTCCCGCACACTTCGGAGAATGTGCAAGAACCGAGTAAAGGCAAGGTAGGAAGAGGTAGGCCCAAAACCAAAGAAACCAAAAAACAAGTTAGAGAATATGCAAAGGTGTTGTCTAGGAAGGCAAGTGAAATGACTCCTTTTACCAGAGATCCTTGTGGGCATGAGTATACCGCGACGAAGTACCAAGAAGATTCGAGGAAAGGGGGAAGGAAAATTATTGAAAATGGCAACTCAAGTGAACGAGATATGAAGAAAAAAGGACCGATGTTACGCTCTCAACCTACTCCATCGGAACCGAGGCAACCAAGTCAACGATGCGTGATTCTAAAGTCTCCAATTCTTACACTACCTCTTGATGATAAAAGGTACTTGGAAGACCTACCTCCTTACATTAGATATTATGTCATATCCACCCATGACGTCCCTCCGGATGGTAATTGCGGTTTCCATGTAGTCGTACAACAAATAGGGCCTTTCATTCAAGGTGCCAAGCTATATAATGATAATCAAATCACTTATGTTCGTCAAAGGTTGTTGATGACACTAAAGGAGAAACCGGAATTCTACAAGACAATGTTGTCTGATGGCGATGGTAGTTCAAGGGTGCAACTTGTTAGGTTTCACATTCGTCTCTACGGGGCCGATCCAATCACAAGGGATCATTGGATGTCAATGCCGATATGTGAGCACTTAATCGTCGAGGCTTCAATTGCGTAGTGCATTATTTTTCAAAAGGTGGTAGTTTCACATACACTCCCAAAACAACCATATGTGTCGAGAAACTTAGACATATGAGAGTGGTGATTGCGTTGGTTAACAACAACCATTTTATAGGCCTCCGGTTAAAAGACAATTGTCCATTGTCACCGATATGCGGGCGCTCTTATTGGTCGGGATTTAACCCCGACACAATGTTGGGTTGGTGCATTATGTATGAATGTAACATGGAGATGAGGAAAGCTTTGGAGGAATCGGACAAAATCATACACGGACATGCGGTTTCCTTAGGGATGATTAGATTTACTCTTGGCTAGAATATATGTATGCTTTTGAATATCATGTGAATGAAAGATTGTGTTTTTTGGCATTTGGTATTATGTATGCTTTGAACCTCAACATAAAAATGAAACATCGTGTTTTTGGGTATTTTGTCTTAAAAGTTCAATAATTGATTAAAGTAACAACACAAAAATAATAAAAAAAAAGTGCAGGAAATTTCTAGAGCTAAAATTACATAACATTTAATATCCGAAACGCGTTACGAAAAAATGCACTAGGATGCGGAAATGATCTTCGTACTTGAAATGCTTTCTCTTCCATGTTCGCCATTCATTTTTTGATGTTAAAAGAATGTCCTCGTCTGTTTCACCCCTAAGTCGATACCGCCTTACAATCATAAACAGAGCCATAAATTCCAAAACTCTCTCTTTAATCTTATCAAATCGGAGTAACAAAGTTATATGATCACGGTTATGAGGGTTTCCTGTGTCGGAGAAAAATTGCTCATGAATTTTCCCCCAATAACTTTGACTCATAATACCATTCATTCTTCGTTCTTCACCCCTCTTTGGATAATATAGTTTGTAGTTTCTACAAAGAGAAAGATCTTCATGTAGAGTAAATTTAGCCGTATTATCAGCCATAAACAGATGATTTTGAGAAAAAATGCTAACTATGAGACACATATTTATACCACTGAGGTGTGTAACGGCTATAAAAATAGTCGTTACTTGAAATCCGTGTCATTCAAACTTCAAAATACAGAGTTGGGTTACTTGTAAAATTGTGTAGGTAACCGAACTCAACCTTTAAAAAAAATCAGAAGTTCAAGGCTTGAGTTCGGTTCCTCGTAAATGTCTGCAGGGAACCGAACAATGTCATGTTTTTTGGAACACTAGAGTTCGGTTACCTGGAAAATTTCTGCAGGTAACCGAACAATGTCATGTTTTTTGGAACACTAGAGTTCGGTTACCTTCCATTTTTGACAGTTCACCGAACCTTCTCCTGGATGTTTTAGCCTCTTTTCTTTTTTGTTCAACATTTCAATTCGGTTACATAGAAATTTTACAATTTATTTGCGATCGAACCGAACTCGTAGGTCATAGTTTGGTGCTTACATTACTCAAAATAATGGGAATAACATCAAGGTTTGGTTACATAAAAAGAATTTTTTCTTTGTTTTTAACCCTAAAGTTCGGTTACATTGAGGTTATAAAATGTTTGCGATCGAACCGAACTGAACCTTTAAAAAATTAGAAGTTCAAGGATTGAGTTCGGTTACTTGTAAAATTATGTAGGTAACCGAACTCAAACTTTAAAAAAATCAGAAGTTCAAGGCTTGAGTTCGGTTCCTAGTAAATGTCTGAAGGTAACCAAACTCTTCTCTTGGATGTTTTAGCATGTTTTTTGGAACACTAGAGTTCAGTTACATATAAATTTTGCGAACAAACTGAACTCATAGGTAGGAGTTCGGTTCTTACAGTACTCAAAAAATGGGAATAACAGTAAGGTTCGGTTACATAAAAAAATTTATTTTTATGCTATTCACCCTAAAATTCGGTTACATGGAAATTTTACAATTTCTTTGCGAAACAACCGAACTCTAGAGTTCGGTTACATAATCTGAATCACATATAACCGAACTGTTCTTCGTGTTCTTCAGTTAAGTGAGTTCGGTTAGGAACCTAGGGCAAATATAAAACACGTTGTAACCGAACTCAACACTGTAACTACCATTTCAAGCCTATTTTGATGATTTCTATTCAACTGAATCGATGAAAAACAAATTAAAATGAATGGGTTTATCGAGAAATACCCGTGTATGATTTCTATTCAACTAAATCAATGAAAAACAAATTAAAATGAATGATTCCTATTTTGATGAAGACGAGTTTGAAATGAAGAAGAAGAAGAAGAGAGGAACAGGAAGACGAATTATCTAGCTTTATCGACTTTTTTTTTAGATTAGGGTTAGGTTAGTATTAGGGTTAATGTTAATTAGGTTAATGGAAAATTAGTAAACTTGCTAAGTAGGATTATTGTTAGGACATCCCTTATCATTGTAGGGTAGGTGGCCTAATAAGACCATGGTCCCCCAGAAAAACCATGGTCCCCAAAAAATAGTTCCTTTTTTTACACTAAAATATTGTTTCTTCTCGTTTTTTTACATGGCCAGGCCACATGGGTAACCTTACTTTTGTATCGTTTTTTTTTTCTTCTGGACTTTATGTTTCAGTATTTTGTAGCTCAGTTTTTATTGCGATTGCTTTTATTTATTTATTTTGATTGGAAGAGAAGAATTTTAATAGATGAAAAAATTTACAAAGGATTACTTGATGTTGTGGTTGTACGTCTTTACCTACTTTATCTCCCATTTCTTTCATTGTTGTAGGTCTTCTTATTTTGTGTAGTCTCAAACTGTTAAGGTAGCTATTCAGAAATACTATGTTTGGGCAACGCAAGTTTAATTCATTTCCCCTTTTTTCTTCTCTTTGTTAAATTAGTAATATTCCCTCCTTTTCTTTTCAGAAGCTTATTTCAGTAAAGCTTGAATGATGGTAGTTCTCTGCGCTGAGAAGAAATTGGTGGCCAAATGGCTAAATCTTAAAGAATAAGTATCCAGGGCTTAAAAAGATTAGCTTGACAATGGAGGTTATTGTTGGTGAAATCAAATAAATAATGACTGGATGTTTATAATCTCGCTCTCCTGCATCCAGTTGAAAGTGTCGATTTACTGGAAATTAGCAAGAATTGTGTCATACATTCTTGCGAGGTGGGGAGGCCGATGTTCTTGAGCCATATACATCAGGTAATATATCATCAGGGCCGGCCCTGAGATTTGGCTGCCCCGAAGTGATGGTAAAATAGTTGCCCCATACATACTGATACCCTTAGTACCCTTTGCCAGTCTTGATGAAAAATCAAGGTATAGAGAGACAGAACAGAGAGGAAAAATAGACGGAAAAGAAGAGAGACTACATTAACAAAAAAAAAAACAGATGTCTTTATAGGACATTACAACCACGACTCATCACGTTAAGCTATCCGAAAGACTAGGAACCATTAACATTGAAACTACACGATTCTTAACAGAATCCCAACTACTGAAAATATGTATACGCGTGAATACTAGTCACACAAGACCAAGTCTAAGACTTACCGAGTAGTTTCACCAAACCCATTCATTAACAAGCTAGATCTACGACTCTTTTCACGCTTGCCAACTGAAAATGAAATAAAACCAAATTAGGCACTACTTTACTTACAGGAGTGTACCTTCAAACATTTAGTGGGCACCAATGAAATTCAAGCATGTTTCACTCAACTCTCCTACATTGCTGCTACCGAGTTCATCACTATCCCATTTGTTCAAGTCATCATCAACTCCCTCTCCTCGTATACGATATTGGTAATTCTCCTGTCAATTATACCAGTGGAAGTACAAGGATCATCTTCTTCTTTGACAAGAAAACATAACTATCACACAATAAATCAAAGAAAATCTATTCTCTCTAATAATAAAATTGGGATTTGAAGTTGTTTATGAACAAATACTAAATCAGTAAACAATGAACAATTGAATTGGGCATCTAAAGCTTTTCCTTAAAATATTAAATTTGGATTTTTGACTTGGAAAACTCAAAAAACTAAATTGAATATATATCATGATCTTTGTATCTATATAATGATATCTTACATCAGTAATAGTTTATCTCACCATTCAATTAATGGTCGTCGAGTCTGGTCGATGGCACTGGCGATAACAAAGAAAGAGAAAAGGGTCTTAAAACCAGAGAGAACTATTGGGGGCTTGAGGCTAAACTATGACTTTGACATTTTTTTGTCTTCTATATTACTTATTTACAGTGGGGGGCCTTTAAACAAAATTTATATTTTTATTCCTGCTACTTCACTTTCATACTTATTAGTCCTTATTTCATTTCTAACCACAGTTTAAACCAGTTTTCTTTTGTTATTCACGCATAGCCTCTAATAGATATCACAATTTTGATGTCCTCTTGGTCGTGCTGCCCCGAAGTTTGACTTGGTCAACTTTACCTCAGGGCAGGCCCTGTATATCAGTGTCTACAGAAAATCTACAGAGGAATTAAAGATTGTTTGACATTAGGAAGATGCAGCAAGAAAGAGGAATTAAAGTTGCTTCTACTTAATGCTTATTGTGCGATAATAAGGTAGTGGTAAGGATGAAGGTGCTGGACATTTAATACTCAATGGATCTGCAGTGGCTGGCACTTAAAGACGTGGCAACACAGTTGAAGGGAAGGTGCTTCAAGGAGAACATGATGGTAGTAGAAAGAGCAAAACTGAACTGATTTTGATGATTAAGAAAACACTATTATTAGAGAAGATACATCCAGCGTATATACTAGCTCGCAAGTTATTTTTTTATTGGGAAAGACATAATTATGGGATAGTTCAAACCTATGTGGTGTGTTATATTTTTGGGCTTTATTCGGTCATGTTTTTACATAACTTCTTAAATCTTGATAAAGATTTTGGGAGCTAGATGTATCGTGATCCTGAAGAAACTTTCGCTGATGATTTTTTTTTTTAGGTTAAAGATCCAGCCAGTTGGCCAAACCCTTTTATACAACTAATTATATACAAAACCCTGCGGTGGGAATTGAAATAGAAACCTCTACCGTGGGGTTGAACCCCTGACTTCCTCTTTACTGGAGTTAGGGATGCACATGGATCGGGTTGGTCGGGTTTCAGCTGATACCAATTACCAACCCAACTATAATGAGTTTTTATTTTCATAACCAACCCCATCCGCTCAAGTATCGGCGGGTTTTTGATCCGTCCATTACGGGTTGGTTGTTTTCAGGTTTTAACCCGCTTAAACCCGCTTCATGTTGTGGCAAACAAAAATTACCGGGTTTATATGTAAAACATGCATGTTAGGTTTATGTGTCTCGACACAGCCGATAATTTTAGTTATGGTGCTTACAAACGGACTGTTCTTTTGGTTACCTCTTGGAGAAAATTCTCTTCCCCATCTTTTGAGGCCTTATGACATTGAGGTAATAATTATACGTGTTTAATATCATTTTCCCTATATTTCTTCATTTGTCGGGATCGAATTGACTAGTAGTCCTTCTTTCGCCTGCAATCATCGTCTTCAAAACATTTGGAAACCTATAGAGCACAACTGAATGGTTGGAAGTCGTCTTCAATATCATCATTCTAACCATGGGCTCATGTAAGTGACTATGTTTATTGGAAACATTAAGGTAACTAAATCAGTAATTAATGATTCTGAAACTTGAGAGACTATCTAATGCCAAGGCATATATAGCATCAAGCCATTAAGCAAATTTCCAAATGCCCATAGCATATAATATTATGTCAAAATACGGGCTCGATAATTTTTGCAATACAAATACCGTAAGTTTCCTTATTTACTATTAGGGTTTCAATAAATGGAGGGCTAGGATTAGTTTCTATCAATGATCTATATTTATCGGGTTTTTCGGGTGGGTTTGAGCGGGTTTCTCTAATAACCAACTACCAACCCAACTATAACCCAACTATATTAGGTTTTTATATTCATAACCAACTACCAACCCGTTACGGGAGGGTTCGGATTAAAAACCCATAGATTTAGCGGGTACATACGGGTCCGGATAAGTCGTGCAGGTCTTGTGCAATCCTAACTGGAGTCGATGAGATACCTGTAACACCCCAAATTTCAGGCTCGGATTCCAACCCAAATCCAAACCCAAAATCCAAGATGATACATTTAATATCAGGTCCTGAGTTCCACACTTGGCCCAAGTCCAAACGACTAATTCTTTGTCTAATCTTTATTTATGTTCAATTCAGAAATTCTGTTGCAGCGGATACATAAAAATTCTTTTAGGAAAATATAACCGTTAACTTGACGTGATTTTTAATTTAAGTGAACCCTAAAGAACTATACGTTATCAGAAAAATTAATTTCACCGTTAAAAGTTCCATATTTAATCCAAAAGAGTTACGTTTTTAAGAAAGAGTCATAGAGAAGAAACAGACACTAGGTAACTCAAGACATTTTACTGAGTTCAATACGAATCCATAAATTATTATTATTATACATTATGAATCCTAGCTTAGCATATTTCCAATTATAAAATTTCTATAATTTTTAGTTTATATTAAAGACCTTTTGACCATAGTCAAACGAGTAGTTGACCAGTACTACAGAAACGTAAAACAGTGATGGTTCATTTTACAAAAATCATATCAGTTCACTCACAACTTCAATTAGTTTTGGTCTACCATTCTGAAAACATAAAAGAACCATCTCCAAGTCTACAGAAGACACCAAAGACTAAAACATGACATAATATATTTTAAAAATAAACAAACTTCAGTAAAGTTGAATCTGACAGAAAACGTCTGAGTTTTGTACAGTGAAAAACAATTAATTTAAAAATACTTATGGAACTCAGAAAATTCTGAAATTTTTATATGTACATATTGAAAACGTGTTACATGTACCACAAAAAAATGAAACAAAAAAGTATTATATACTAATTATGATAGACAGTCAAACTGACATGATCCAGATATTTCCATTATTCAATCAAATAGAGTAGTCTAAACAAAGCATTGTTTTCATTGGTTATACATTAATCTAATAATATAAAGTTTTAATAACCAATAATTAATTAATTAAATCATCTAAAAGAGTTGATGATATTTTATTACAATCTCCAATCATAAATCCTATGCAAACTACTAATAATAGTACCAAAATCGATCTCTACGCTTTTCCGCCATTAGCTCCTTGTGGTGCCATAAAATCTGGAATTTTTTGTCATTAAATGACGTGAATTGTGACAACCAGTAAGCGGATGACTGACGACCTTATTAGGTTTCAACACTTCTTTTTATACAGCCCAAAGTCCTCCCATCACTATAATTATCTCATTTGACCTTGGCTAATAGGAACTTGACACGTGATAATGGGAATATAATATTTTTAACCTACAAGAAAAGATCAAACTCGATCCAAACTAACTAGGTTTACTTGTCCATAGTTTTAGCTAATCAGGAGACAGGCTAATGGGCACCACTTAAGTATTATCTAAAAAAATTTCTAGTATATAATAATAACATTATAAGGACAACCATGAAATTATTTAACCAATACTATCTTGACAAAAAACTCACTCAATAAATGTCTCATCACCCGTAGTCTAATTAAGTCCATGAGTCCAACAAAAGATATGTGTGAACATGTCATAAATAAATAAATAAATGGAATGAACTAACTAATTGCCCTTCCTCAGTGACACAATGTGCACTAAAAGTCCTATTAACGACTATATACTCAACTGTGTATACGGTTAAATAAGTATGAACCAATAGCTCATATGCCTGGAATGGCCCAACAAGGCTAACTTTTATTGGGCCTAAACTACACAACAAATCAAGCAATAATCACCACTACCAAATGTACTAGCACTTTTGTACCCATAATTACGATAATACCATTTATGCAAAAAATATGACTATTTTACCCTCAAGAGTAAAATCACACAAATACCCTTAAAATTTGGGACAGGATTTACAACTGTATCCTCCTTAAATGAAATTTCGTCACGAAATCTAGAGGTTACCTTAGAAAAGCTCAGGATATTTGCTCCGCATTTCGGACTCTAACTCCCACGTCGCTTCCTCAACATGGCGGCGTTGCCACTGCACCTTAACCATAGGGATGGTTTTAGTGCGAAGCACATGCTCCTTAAAATCCAAAATTCGAACCGGTCTCTCTACGTACGTAGCATCCTCTTGGATTTCCAAATCTTCCCAGAATAATATGTGAAGGGTCAATAACATAAGACGGATCTCTCTCGTACTTCCGCAACATTGACACGTGAAAAGTGTCATGAACGTGCCCAATTCACTGAGGTAACTCAAACTGATAAGCAGCTGCACCAACACGTCGAATAATTTGAAAAGTCCCAATGTAACGTGGTGATAACTTTCCTTTCTTGCCAAAATGCTTAATACCTCTCCTCGGGCTCACTTTGAGCAACACCAAGTCACCCTCAGTAAACTCTAAAGGTCGACGTCTCTTGTCTGCATAACTCTTCTGACGACTTTGAGCTGTCATTAACCTCTATCGGATTAACTGAACCTTCTTAGTCGTCTCTCGTACCAAATCAGATCCAAAAATGCTACGTTCGCCGATCTCGGTCCAACACACTGGTGATCTACAAGGTCGTCCATACAATGCTTCAAAAGGTGCCATACCGATGCTAGCCTGATGGATATTGTTATAAGCAAACTCTACTAATGGCAAGTGATCACTCCCACTTCCCTTGAAATCCAAGGCACAAGTTCTTAACATATCCTCTACAATCTGAATTACCCGTTCAGACTTCCCGTCGGTCTGAGGATGAAAGGCAGTACTAAGTGAAACACGTGTACCTAACGTCTTCTGTAAACTCTGCCAGAACTGAGAAGTAAAACGAGGATCTCTGTCAGATACAATTAACACCAGTGTACCGTGCAACCTTATTATCTCGTGGATATACATCTGACTTAACGTGGCCAACGTATCAGTCTTCTTGATTGCTAAGAAGTGCGCCGACTTGGTAAGTCTATCAACAATAACCCATATAGTATCCTTACCATGTGCAGTTCTAGGTAATCCCATGATAAAATCCGTAGTGATGTGTTCCCATTTCCATTGTGAGATGGGTAATGGTTGAAGTAACCCTCCTGGTTTCCGATGATCAATCTTCACTTGTTGGCAAGTGAGACATCTCAACAATACAAGGAAACATCTTTCTTCATCCCTTTCCACCAATATTGCCTTTTCATGTCATGGTACATCTTTGATCCTCCCGGATGAACGCTAAATTTAGAATTGTGAGCCTATTCTAGTACCTTCATACTCAATTTCACTGGCACAAAAAGTTTCCCCATAAAACGAAGTACACCATAAGTTTGAGTCCAACATTCTGGTGTTTGTCCTTTCTCTATTTGAGCACGAATCGAAATTATCTCTCTATCAGCCTGTTGAGCTTATACAATCCGTTGTTGTAACTCTGGAACAACTATAGTATTGTAAATAATCTCGTCAGGGCCCAAGTCACATTCCTCCATAAGTCTGCACAAATCCCAAGTATGAAGAGTCATACTTGCTACACTGGCCCTCGATTTTCGGCTAAGAGCGTCTTCTACCACATTTGCCTTTCCTGGGTGGTAATGTAAAGTGTACGTGTAATCCTTAAGAAATTCCACCCAACGCCTTTGTCTCGGGTTCAAATATCGTTGGGTAAAAATATACTACAAGCTCTTATGGTCACAAAATATGTATATCTTCTCACCATACAGATAATGTCTCCACAACTTCAGAGCGAACACAATAGCTGCTAACTCGAGGTCATGAGTTGTGTAATTCAACTCATGTGTCTTTAATTGTTTTGAGGTATAAGCTACCACTTTTCCTTCTTGCATAAGAACACATCCTAAACCCTTCAACGATGCATCAGAAAATATCACATAACCAATTTCGCTTACCGGTGTTGTCAAAACTGGTGCAGTAGTTAATTTCTCCTTGAGCGTGGAGAAAGCCTTCTCACAATCATTATTCAACTCGAACTTGGAATCCTTTCGAGTCAACCTTGTCAGTGGTGAAGCAAGACTTGAGAATTCTTGAATGAATCATCTATAGTAACCCTCTAAGCCTAGAAAACTACGAATCTCAAACACGTTCTTTGGCCTTTCCCATTTGGTAACCGCTTCAACCTTAGTCGGGTCCACTTTGATTCCTTCTCTACATACCACGTGTCCCAAAAATTGAACTTTAGAAAGCCAGAAGTCGCATTTACTCAACTTAGCGTACAACTGATGAGATCTCAACAACTGCAATGTTAATCTCAAGTGTTCCTCGGGCTCTTCTCGTGACCGTGAATAAATAAGAATTTCATCTACAAATACCACTGCAAATTTATCTAAGTACGGACGAAAAATTCGATGCATAAGATCCATGAATGCCGCTGGAGCATTTGTGAGTCCAAATGGCATCACCACAAACTCGAAATGTCCAAATCGAGTTCGGAAAGCGGTTTTTGGAATATATTCTTCCTTGATTCGGAGTTGATGATAAGCCGATCGCATATCAATTTTCGAGAAAAGAATCCTTCAACTGATCAAACAAATCCTCGATCCTAGGTAAGGAATACTTATTTTTCACTGTAACTTCGTTAAGTTTTCTATAATTGATGCACAATCTCAGCGGGTTATCCTTCTTCTTCTTCTTCACAAAAAGGACTGGTGCACCCCAAGGTGACGTACTACCTCGAATAAAACCCTTAGCTTCCAACTCGAGTAATTGCTTATCTAGTTCTTTCAACTCCATAGGTGTCATTTGATAAGGAGCCATCGAAATTGGCGAAGTACCAGGTTGAACTTCAATGGTGAAGTCCATTTCTCTTCTTGGGGGTAAACCTGGTAATTTCTCAGGAAAAACATCTTCAAACTCCTCTATCACTGGAATACCCATAGTAGAGACAGAATCTTGTTGCTCGTCTCCTATCATCTCTAAGTGATAAAGAAAACCTCTAGAATGAGTCTGTCGGAAATGTCTTTCCGATAAGATAAGGGGAGACGCAAAACTACGAGTTCCGGTAAAGTGTATCACTGACCCTTCACCCGAGTGAAGAGTCACACGTTTTTGAAAACAATCAAAAACAACATGATGAGCAGATAACTGTTGTAGTATTTTTCGTGCGGTAAATAAGAGTTCGTTGCTCGGACTTGAAAAGATTTTTAAAACAAAAATATATACAAAATTTTTCACAGGATCAAGAGACACTAGGACTCAGGATTCCACCATTAATCATTCACACAATTCATATATTTATTCGAAACAATTATAGCTCAAATCATAAGGACTCTCATTCTTGCCAAGGTAGATTTTTAGAATATTTATTGTATATCACTAGCATGACGCATCAAAAGCACTACGACCAAGCATACATCATCATACATATCACAACCAATTAAGAAAAATCATAAATCGATTAATAAAAAGTGCAAGTAGTCAAAAAAAGAATTAATATAATTATCATATGCATAAAGAACGGCTTCCTCCATCATCCCAATGTTGGGGTTTAGTTAATCATAATAATCATGTTTTCAAATATATATTTGATGCTCAAAGTATGATTAAAAGAGTCAAAAGTTATAAAACAGTGGTTCTGAGACTCATCCAGAAAGAAACATACCACAAAACTGCAGCTAAATTGCGACACTTAGTCACTGCGCTGGAACGGTTGAAGAACGACGCTTCTCTGCTGCTGACGCTGCTGAAAATAAGACTGTTCTGGGGAGTCTGTTCTTCGTGTTCTTGAAGCTCTTTAATGGCTGCAGCAGTAGCAGGTGAACATTGCTGCTACTCCTTCTTCTTCGCTCCCCCTGGCTCTGACTCGACCCCAAACTCTTGATAAACCTTCTCTAACTTCTCTCCACCTCTTATATACTTCACATCCCAAAGAAATCCCGATAGAATCTCTTTTTTTTCTTCTCTGCCAGTTACGGGTTTCTATCTTCTTCTCTCTTCTGTACGCGTCTGTTAGCTATCCCATTGCCACAAAACTCTCTCCTGACTTGAACAAAACTAGATACATGTATATCCAGCGTGAAAGTCTCCCAAAAATTTCTCACAAAATATTTGAACGTGAACAACAACATACGTGTCCTGTTTGGACTTTGATTGCTTCTCCCGGTCATTCCAGCCACTTCTGGCCCTTAAAATCACCCCCGTTAGCTTCCTATAAGTCCATAGAGTAAGCCCAAACATTTCCAGCCCTTTAATCGCACTATAGCTCCTTCAAAAATTCCGGTCAAAAACTGCCAGTTAACAAACTCACTTTCCCGCCAAAACTTCATTTGAAATGTGAAAAAGAGATGCCCCCTATCCAGCTCCGGTGTCCCTTTAGCAGCTGCCTGGAAAAGGGTCGCCCCTTAGTAATTAGGTTACCCCTTATCCAAAATCGAGGGTCCGTATAGTGAGTTTTCTGGGACATTTTCCGCACTTTTTCGGGGTTCCTCCGGGGTATTTCTGAGGTGCTTCCGGTACTCTATCAACGGAGGTCCAAACGCCGCATTTTCAGCCAATTTCGCCGCAAAACCTTATTCTTCTAAAAACACCTACAAATAAATAAAATAACCAAATAAGTATAGAATCGAGCACTAACACTATATACAATTGAGATATATTAGACACATAAATGCGTCTATCAAATACCCCCAAACTTATTATTTGCTAGTACTCGAGCAAATCAAATAGAAAATAAAATCCTAACTCACTGTCGCAGGCATCGTCAATTGCATTTAGCGTATGCAATAAACCTTTAAACCCCTAGGTGTCCCTAGTGGAGGAGTAATGTCTCCGTAGGGCTTACTAGAGATATACCCACAAAACCTTAATACTCCAGACCCTAGCTATCTACGCAGAACCTTGGAAGGCATTAAAGAGTCTCCTTGGTTGGCATACTTATTAATTACAGTAGGAAGTACCCTGATGCGAATTTCCAATTGTTGTATACGAGTTTGCACCCAAGTATACTAAAATTCATATAAGTTACACAGCTCTACTAAGATAGTTTCACGATGGACATCATATTCGGAGTCAGGCTAATCATATGGATAGAAAAAGAGATGGATATAGAAAAATATATAGATGGTTTTGATGTTAACTAGGTGAACGATGTTTCTCATATCTGTCTGAAGGCCACTGCCAAAATAAACCTATCCTAAATGACTGAGATAGTCTGACTAATATCATATCACTGGAATATACAAGAGAACCAGTGTTCGATAATCCTAACTCTAGGTCAACACAACTGGCATATACAAGGGTTCCAGTGGTCGACTTTATTGAATTTTATTCCGTTTGGTCAAATGGTCTGGTCTAAAACTTTTTTTTTCTTTTTCAATTTTTTTTTTCTTTTTCATAACTTTTTTCTTTTTCAATTTTTTTTTTCTTTTTCATAACTTTTTTTTTTTCAATTTTTTTTTCAATACTCAGTCACTATAATTCATCCTAGCATTGGTAACAACTTGAATCGTGAGCCCCACCTAATCACTTAGAGTAACATAGTTTAAAAAAAAAAAAAAAATAGAAGTGAAAAGGAATCAACGAGATATGGTGAAACTATCATGTTATTTGTAACACCTGAGCTCTGTACTTTTATGAATAGACTCTTCTAGATGTTTCCATCTAGTCAGATTGGTCCCTCAACTCCTAAAACCAAAATGCTTCCATCCACTTAGATTGGTTAGTGCCATCCTCAATACGCATAAATTTCTAGGCTCTGGAGTTTATTTATTACGCAACTAAAAAGTTTTTCCCAATACCCCCAAACTTAAATCTAACATTGTCCTCAATGTTCTAAAGATAAAATTAAAAACATGAACAAGGAGAAACGATTACTATTGAAGTAAAAGAGTTAAGGAAGGATATTACCGTGTTGCGTGAGATTGGGTTACCTCCCAAGAAGTGCTAAGTTTAAAGTCTTCATCCAGACTAAGAAAAAGTTTAGTCAACTCGAACCGTATAACAGTAATCGGAATAATTGTGGGTCTTTAAAACCAAAAAGAGCTGACAAAAGGAGACTGCCACAAGCCAGAGAGTGATAGTCTTCCTTAGAGCTAAGATCCAACAGTTCAGGTTTAAAAGTCTGGAAAAACTCAATTGAAAATAATAATAACCTGAATAACTGGGGGTCCTTAAAGTCAATCAGATTTGACTTACATAGTTGACCACAGTGAGAGTAGTGGTCATTCTTAGGAAAATGTGTCGATTCTATTAACCTAAAGTACTTAGGCTTAGTCTCAGAACTTAATATTCGACTCATTTGAAACGTTCCCACAGTTGGAAGAAAACTATTTGGTGGGAAAGCAAAGTCAATCTGGGTATCATAACCTGGGCAAACCACATCAACCAGAGGATGGGTTTCTAATAACTGAACTCCTTCATGGACGTCATTAGGCTCGGGAAAACGAGTATGAAGGTAATCTTGTAAAATGGTCGAGGCACAGATATCAAGTCCTAAGTGTGGGGACTTTCTGAGAGTTAAAGGTAAGGCACTAGGGAGGTGATAATCACCCCAAAACCTAGAGTTTTCAGTGTCTCTAGATAGACCTCTAATTATTTCTTGAATTTCCGTATCTTTAGAGTCCTTAAAATATTCAAGAGATTCTTCTAAGTTATTATCAGGTAGTGCATCTTTACTCATCTCTACGGGTCTATCTTCTTCTTCCAAGACTATTGTTTCTAAGTCGCTAGACTCTAAAACAGTATTTTCGAAATGAAACCGTTCCTCTAAACCACTATCGGCTTCGTAATCAAAAGGAAAAACTACATCGTAACGGTGGTATCCCTAATCAAATCCTCGTCCTTTTGAATAGGTGAATAATCATAAAAATTATTTGGATTTGAACTAGAAATAATATAATCACTATACAGCTCAGTTGGATTACTAGACTCCTCATCACTATGCCTACATATTTCAGATTCTTCATTACTGCTATCCTCATCATCATAGTACGAAGATGATTGAACCTTATCTAAATAAGTAGTGTCTTTTATTCTAACCTCGTCCTCTAAATTAGGCAAATATTCACTATTTACATCAAGGGTAAAATTGGAAACACTATTTTGGAAATGTAAATCTTTTAGAGAAGTTCTATTCTGGGTCTCTAACAAAAGATTCTGGGCCGACTCACATGAATTCCTGACGTAATCTAGGAAATCAGGTAAAGAAAGTTCACTCATTGCATTATTTTCGTCCATAACTAAGTTATTCATTTCGGCGAACTTACGTGCTGTCTCATCTAACTTACGTGTCGACTCAAGTAAAGAGGAATTAGCAGAATTTTTCTCGTATGACTGATGGTTGTGAGGATAGTGATTGGGCTCACCATGGTATGAACCATAACCTTGAAAAGTTTGGCGTTCCCAACCACTATTCCCACCATGGTAATAAAACTGATGATGTCCATATTCAAATTCAGGTCAATATTCATTGTATTGGCTTCTATCATACCAACTCGACATTCTTAATTGCAAGGGAATTCTATACAATCACAAACAAGGCCGACTCGACTCCACCAAAACAAACCTAAAGATTTCTAGCAAACAAAAAGCATGATGGCTCCACTTAGATTGTTTCTAGACCAGCTTCTATCTTTCGAAAGGGAATTCGTTGCAATTTGAGCAGACCCCTCTGGAATCAATCCGAGTCAAAGTAAGTGGAATTGAGGCGAGGGAAGCTCAGTGGAGCTTTGATACCCAAGGCCTCACCGCTATCACAAGGCGGCGCAGTCACGCATTCAACTCACAGAAACCATCATGAACTTTGGAGTGTGCTTAAAGAGCAACCAATATTTTTCGAACGAGTTTCCTATTTAAGCTCGTTACCCTATCGGTCTCGTTCTATTCCAAATTTTAAGCTTGGGTTCGCGTTAGGTTTCGTTTTCCTAAGGCGGGCAAGAAGGGAACGGTGATGAAATCCGAACCCTTATCTTGTTTAGGCCAGGCCTTGCCCTTTACTAGAAAAATAAAGACAGTATGGTTCGTCCTCAAACAATTATCACCTTACGGCAGACAGTAACCCGCTTGCAGGAGATTCGCGGGTGTTTCGATTGGACTTACCTCCCGTACCAGACGGGCGATGAACCGTTGTCGTCGACTCGGGCCACGACTCCTATGCCGTGTGCGAACCCGAGGGGCCGAGACGATATAGTAATCGTCGTCCTTCCCTGTAAACAGTTTGTATTTAATTTTTTTTTTTAAATTTATAACCCTTCCGTAGGGTTTAAAAATAATGTCCAAAGTCCAGAATAAAGTCCAAATAAAAAAAAAAGTCCAAAAAATTACAAAAATTATGACAAATAAAGCCTATTTACAAATTCTAAAATAAATAAATAAATAAAAGCTATATACAAAAAAATAATAATAATAAAAATTAAATCCTAAAAAAATATTATGTCTATTTTTTTTTCTTCTCTTTTAGCTTTTAGCTTTAAGCTTTTTGTTCCCAAGTCCTTAGTATTCCACTTCAAACCTGTAAATCAAAGACACAAAAAGAAACGTAAAAAGGAAAAAATAATAATAAATAAAAAAAATATTAAACCTAAAAACAAATCTATATACAAGTCCCCGGCAGCGGCGCCATTTTGTTGTAGTATTTTTCGTGCGGTAAATAAGAGTTCGTTGCTCGGACTTGAAAAGATTTTTAAAACAAAAATATATACAAAATTTTTCACAGGAAGAGACATTATGACTCAGGATTCCACCATTAATCATTCACACAATTCATATATTTATTCGAAACAATTATAGCTCAAATCATAAGGACTCTCATTCTTGCCAAGGTAGATTTTTAGAAAATTTATTGTGTATCACTAGCATGACGCATCAAAAGCACTACGACCAAGCATACATCATCATACGATATCACAACCAATTAAGAAAAATCATAAATCGATTAATAAAAAGTGCAAGTAGTCAAAAAAAGAATTAATATAATTATCATATGCATAAAGAACGGCTTCCTCCATCATCCCAGTGTTGGGGTTTAGTTAATCATAATAATCATGTTTTCAAAATATATATTTGATGCTCAAAGTATGATTAAAAGAGTCAAAAGTTATAAAACAGTGGTTCTGAGACTCACGAAACACGTCCAGAAAGAAACGATACCACAAAACTGCAGCTAAACTGCGACACTTATTCACTGCGCTGGAACGGTTGAAGAACGACGCTTCTCTGCTGCTGACGCTGCTGAAAATAAGACTGTCCTGGGGAGTCTGTTCTTCGTGTTCTTGAAGCTCTTTAATGGCAGCAGCAGCAGGTGAACATTGCTGCTACTCCTTCTTCTTCGCTCCCCCTGGCTCTGGATCGACCCCAACCTCTTGATAAACCTTCTCTAACTTCTCTCCACTTCTTATATACTTCACAGCCCAAAGAAATCCCAATAGAATCTCTTTTTTTTTCTTCTCTGCCAGTTACGGGTTTCTATCTTCTTCTCTCTTCTGTACGCGTCTGTTAGCTATCCCATTTCCACAAAACTCTCTCCTGACTTGAACAAAACTAGATACATGTATATCCAGCGTGAAAGTCTCCCAAAAATTTCTCACAAAATATTTGAACGTGAACATCAACATATGTGTCCTGTTTGGACTTTGATTGCTTCTCCCGGTCATTCCAACCACTTCTGGCCCTTAAAATCACCCCTGTTAGCTTCCTACAAGTCCATAGAGTAAGCCCAAACATTTCCAGCCCTTTAATCGCACTATAGCTCCTTCAAAAATTCGGATCAAAAACTTCCAGTTAACAAACTCACTTTCCCGCCAAAACTTCATTTGAAATGTGAAGAAGAGATGCCCCCTATCCAGCTCCGGTGTCCCTTTAGCAGCTGTCTGGAAAAGGGTCGCCCCTTAGTAATTAGGTTACCCCTTATCCAAAATCGAGGGTACGTATAGTGAGTTTTCTGGGACATTTTCCGCACTTTTTCGGGGTTCCTCCGGGGTATTTCTGAGGTGCTTCCGGTACTCTATCAACGGAGGTCCAAACGCCGGATTTTCAGCCAATTTCGCCGCAAAACCTTATTCTTCTAAAAACACCTACAAATAAATAAAATAACCAAATAAGTATAGAATCGAGCACTAACACTATATACAATTGAGATATATTAGACACATAAATGCGTCTATCAATAACCAATCCATACCCAGGATTACATCATACCTAGACATATTCATCACAAAAAGGTCAATCAAAAACTCATGCTTAGCTACGTACTACACACATTCGTGCCACGCGGTCAACACGTGCACTACCCCCTACCGCACTAGCTATGCCTAGGTGCCCATCAAGTAATTCAGTTTTCAAACCCAATGACAAAGTAAACGAAGAAGCAATAAACGAATGAGTAGCACCAGTATCAAATAATATCTTAGCCCAAGAATTGTAAACTAAGAATGTACCTTCAACAACTGAGTTATCCGGATCCTGACCAACATGAGCAATATTGAACGCCTTAGGTTGTTGAGGGGGCTGCCGAGCTTGGTATTGTGGTGGATTGTTCTGAGGACGGTTCTGCTGATAACCTTGACGTTGGTCCTGAGGTACAAAGGGTTGTTGGTTTCTCTGAAAAATAAGTGCATGACAGTTCCTATTAAAATGTTCAGGTTGCTTGCAATGATAACACGAAGGTGCAGGAAGCTCCATATTCGGTCCGTTTCCTTTCTTTTGGTATGGATGGTTGTTATTTTTATCCTTTTCTTATCCCAAGTATGACGTTCTCTAATTCGATTTGCCTCCTCAATGTCTCTCTCAACAATCATCGCTCTTTCCACTATCTCATTATAAGAGGTAATCTTCAAAATAGACAACCTACCCTTAATTGAAGGCCTAAGTCCCTCCTGAAACTTAAAAGCCTTCAGCTCTTCATTCTCCACCAGATGAGTAGCAAAACGAGAAAGTTCTTCAAACTTGGCTTGATACTGTGCTACAGTCATATTTCTCTGAGTCAACTGCATAAACTCGATCATGCGTTGGTTTCGTGCAGTTTGTGGAAAGTACTTATTTAGGAAGGCGAGTCGAAATTCCACCCAGGTAAACAGACCGTCATTCCTAGAACGACGAGTCAATTCCCACCAGCGAGTGGCCTCACCCTCAAGCTTAAAAACAGCAAGATCCAGCTTATCCTCGTCATTCACGCCTAATAGGGTGAATATTTTCTCAATCTTATTTATCCAATCTTCAGCGACCAGTGGATCAGGACTACCCTTGAAGGAATCATGCTTTTGTTCACTAAACCTTATAACTAACAAAGCTCGTTGATCAAGTGGTGGAGGAGGAGGAGGTGCATTATGATTAAAATTCACTTGTTGTTGCATCGCTTGAGCAACATCATTCAAAGCACGAACAACCACACTGAAACCCTCATCATGTGGGCCGATTGAACCATTCATACGACGAGACATGTCCTGATTGAAGGACATTAAATTATAAGTAACACCGAGAGAATTATCTATGCAAAAGATGTGAAACCTATTCCGCATTCAAACAACAACAATCAACAGATACACAAACAATTTCACATTCAAGCATATAGACGTACCGACTTATTCAGAAACTAGCCTGCCCAAAGGATCAAACTAGCTCTGATACCAAATTGTAACATCCAAAATTTCAGGCTCGAATTCCAACCCAAATCCAAACCCAAAATCCAAGATGATAAATTTAATATCAGGTCCTGACTTCCACACCTGGCCCAAGTCCAAACGACTAATTATTTGTCTAATCTTTATTTATGTTCAATTCAGAAATTTTGTTGCAGCGGATACATAAAAAATTTTTTAGGAAAATCTAACCGTTAGCTTGACGTGATTTTTAATTTAAATGAACCCTAAAAAATTATACGTTATCATAAAAATTAATTTCACCGTTAAAAGTTCCAGATTTAATCCAAAAGAGTTACGTTTTTAAGAAAGAGTCATAGAGCAGAAACAGACACTAGGTAACTCCAGGAATTTTACTGAGTTCAATACGAATCCATAAATTATTATTATTATACATTATGAATCCTATCTTAGCATTTTTCCAATTATAAAATTTCTATAATTTTTAGTTTATATTAAAGACCTTTTGACCACAGTCAAACGAATAGTTGACCAGTACAACAGAAACGTAAAACAGTGATGGCTCATTTTACAAAAATCATATCAATTCACTCACCTTCAAATTAGTTTTGGTCTACCATGCTGAAAATATAAAAAAACCGTATCCAAGTTTACAGAAGACACCAAAGACTAAAACATGACATAGAATATTTTAAATATAAACAAATTTCAGTAAAGTTGAATCTGACAGAAAACGTCTGAGTTTTGTACAGTGAAAAACAATTGATTTAAAAATACTTCTAGAACTTAGAAAATTCTGAAATTTTTATTTGTACATATTGAAAGAGTTTTACATGTACCACAAAAATACGGAAACAAAAACGTATTATATACTAATTATGATAGACAGTCAAACTGACAAGATCCAGAAATTTCCATATCTCTACGCTTTTCCGCCATTAGCTCCTTGTGGTGCCATAAAATCTGGAATTTTTTGTCATTAAACGACGTGAGTTGTGACAACCAGTAGGAAAAGATTCAACAAAACATTTTATCAAACATTTTCAATTCCTTTTAAAACAATTAACATGATTAATAACATCACAAACAAATGGAAACACCACATCCATAAGAACAAATCAAATCCGCTCGCCCCAGGGAGCCCCACGTGGATTTAGGGAAACAAAAACGCTCCCTAGGATATCTTGTATCCCATCAAAAAATAATTTTAAGGATCACAACCTATGGACCGCAACCCGACAATCATAATCATGCTCACATCATCATCAATAAAATCATTTATTATCCATACAATAATAAAAACTTGTAAATCTGAAATTAATTAAAAAAAACTTAAATATAAAAAGATTTTTGATTGTGTTGCGCCTACCTCAATGGCTAGCAAATAATCCTAACGAAAAACAATGGTAATCGAACTAGTAAATCCCTTCCAAAAACTCGCTAATCACGGTGCTTCAAACTACAGCCTCAAGATAGATATATGAGTCTCGGCTTGCAAAGGATAAAAAGAATAGAAAAGGAGTAACTTCTCGGCTACGAATTCTCTAAGCGGCTGACTGACGACCTTATTAGGTTTCAACACTTCTTTTTATACATCCCAAAGTCCTCCCATCACTATAATTATCTCATTTGACCTTGGCTAATAGGAACTTGAATGGGAATATAATATTTTTAACCTACAAGAAAAGATCAAACTCGATCGAAACTAACTAGGTTTACCTGTTCATAGTTTTAGCTAATCAGGAGACATGCTAATGGGCACCACTTAAGTATTATCTAAAAGAATTTCTAGTATATAATAATACAATTATAAGGACAACCATGAAATTATTTAACCAATACTATCTTGACCAAAAACTCACTCAATAAATGTCTTATCACCCGTAGTCTAATTAAGTCCATGAGTCCAGCAAAAGATATGCGTGAACATGTCATAAATAAATAAATGGAATAAACTAACTAATTGTCCTTCCTCAATGACACAATGTGCACTAAAGTCCTATTAACGACTATATACTCAACTGTGTATAAGGCTAAATAAGTATGAACCAATAGCTCCTATGCCTGGAATGGCCCAACAAGGCTAACGTTTATTTGGCCTAAACTACACAACAAATCAAGCAATAAACACCACTACCAAATGTACTAGCACTTTTGTACCCATAATTACGATAATACCATTTATGCAAAAAAATGACTATTTTATCCTCAAGAGTAAAATGACACAAATACCCTTAAAATTTGGGACGGGGTTTACAATACCACTGAGCTATGCCCTTAGACCCAGAAAGAAAATTAAAGGCATGTAATAATTTGGCAAACCAAAAGAAACAAAAACATACAAAAGAACAAAAATTTGAGCTTAAAAAATTTAATGAATGTCAAAATTCAAAGAAGAATCGAAGCGATATCATTTTTAGCGAATTTTAAAAGCTATACTAAGTGTTAAATGTCGTAGTCTTTAAAATTGTTGGAAAATCATAGCATTTAAGAAAAAAAATCTATAGTATTTGTTTGTTGTTAGTCTTTAGAATCACGATCTCAATGTTTTATATAGCGGGTTTTTATTTTCATAACCAATCACGTCCGCTCAAGTATCAACAGGTTTTTGATTCGCCCTTTACGGGTTGGTTGGTTTCAGGTTTTGACCCGCTTAAACTCGCTTCAGGTTATAGCAAACAAAAGTTACCGGGTTTATGTGTAAAACATGCATGTTAGTTTATGTGTCTCGACACAGTCGATAATTTTAGTTATGGTGCTTACAAATGGACTGTTCCTTTGGTTACCTCTTGGAGAAAACTCTTTTCCCCATCTTTTGGGGCCTTATTATATTGTGGTAATAATTATATGATCATTTGTCGGGATCGAGTTGAATAATAATCCTTCTTTCGCCTGCAATCATCGTCTTCACCACATTTGGAAACCTAGAGAGCACAGCTGAATGGTTGGAAGTCGTCTTCAATATCATCATTCTAACCAGTGGGTTATATAGGTGACTATGTTGATTGGAAAAATTAAGGTAACTAAATCAGTAATTAATGATTCTGAAACTTGAGAGACTGTCTACTGCCAAGGTATATATAGCATAAGGCCATTAAGGAAATTGCCAAATGCCCATGGCATATAATATTATGTCAAAATATGGCCCGATAATTTTTGCAATACAAATACCGTAAGTTTCCTTATTTACTATTAGGGTTTCAATAAATGGATGGTTAGGATTAGTTTCTATCAATGCTCTATATTTATCGGGTTTTTCGGGTGGGTTTGGGCGGGTTTCTCTAATAACCAACTACCAACCCAACTATATTGGTTTTTTTTATTCATAACCAACTACCGACCCGTTACGGGAGGGTTTGGGTTAAAAACCCATAGGTTTAGCGGGTACATACGGGTTCGGATAATCGTGCGGGTCTTGTGCAATCCTAACTGGAGTTGATAGGATACCAATGAGCTATGTCCTTGGACCCAGAAAGAAAATTAAAGGCACATATTGCATATATTTTTCTGTTTAAGGAATTCCTGATTTTATTGCATATATTTTTCTTTTGCTTAACAAAATTCGTAAAATAGATGTTTATTCCGTTATGTGGGTATGGATGTGTGTGTGTAATTCAATTGTTTCTGGTTAAGAAAAACTATTGTCTGATGTCTTCTTTATTGTTTCGTATCAACTGTTTTTGGCTTAACGAAATTTTGGTGCTATAATGTCTATGTTTGTTTCAATTGCTTCCGGTCAAGAGAAATAATTGTGCAAGTCAATTTATTTGGTTTGTATATATTGTTTATGTCTTAACAAAATGCGGGATCATTTGTTTAGTCCAATTCGATTCCGGATAAGAGAAACTAAGTTGATTCTGATCTTAGTTAGACTTATCAAAGTAAAGGATTCAGTTATTTAAGTCTAACCGAATGCCTTGACAAGACCTAGTACTTGTCTTTTCTAAAGTGAAAGGTCTAAGTTATTGTCTGAATAATTAGAAACTGATGAAAAAATAGAGTTAATTCTGATCTTTATTTTGCTCTAATCGAAATAAGCGATTGTATTTGTGCAATCGGTTTAGCAAGGGAACTAAGTTTCTTAGTCAATTTGTTAAACTATTAGGGAAAATTTCTTCGGGCAATTAATTCCTTGATAATATATATTAAAACCAAATTACTTGTTGTTTCGGTTTTGATATTGGTTATGTAAAATGGTACGTGAAACTTTCGTGCTTAACTCTTAGAGATTGTACAAGTCTTTTAGATTTGTAAAATCCTTTCGGGATGACCTTTATTTGGTCGAACCTTTGTCATTTTGTGACAAAAAGGGGGAGAAATATATGGAGTAAACAAGTGATTTATAATCACTAAGGAAAGGACAATTGTGCTTAAACGTTATATCTAACGAAAGAGTAAATAATTGCCTAAGGGGGGAACATATCATATTGCTATTGTAGTTATCTTGACTACAAAAGGGGAATAACAAAGATCTTCGGATTGAAAATATACCTATCTTACCTTTAGGGGGACTATTAGCTTTGTTATTCAAATGTCAACAACGGCATTTATGGATTGAATATATGCAGGTTATTATGTTGTTGAAACTAGGAATCAAGCGTATGTGTAATGAATTATTGTAATTTGATTATCCATATGGATTAAGAGTTTTGTCACTAAAATTGGTAAAAAAGGGGGATTGTTAGAGCATAGCTCGGTCGAACCCACCAAGCGTTGGTATGTCAAGTTTGGTTGTCATATTTTAGTGAATCAAAACTCATCTAAGAGTCGCTTGATTATGTACTAGAGACAACTTCGTATAGGTTAGACTAGAAAGTCTAGGATTATGAGACATACAAGTATTACTCGAAGACTTGAAGAATGTGAAGAAGTAACAAGCTACAACGACGACATCATCCTTCCTCTTGAGGTTAGTAGTATTTGACTTGAACTGTTTCATTCCTAACGTATCTTTCAAGTCGTGTTATATTGAAAACATAACTGCGAAGCTATGAATGATTATACTCTAGTAGTGAAACATGATCACATGATCATAGTGTTAAGGAATTAGGATACGAAGTATAACGCCTATCTTTTGAACTTGGTATATATATGACATCGACATAATCGTATGAATGTTATTGTGATTATGTGTATGGGTAAAGGGGAAGATTTCGTCCTAGGAAACAATGTTTACATTTGTTTAAAGGAAGTACATTCATGAACTTGTTTTATGAATCGAAAGGGAAATCTCTAGGATTATTGGTATTGTTATTCATTGCATATCTTTGGATTACCAATATGTGTGAGTTAGTATAACCGATCATAACTTGTTATGTATCTTGGTATAACTAGTCACAATGCCTGACTTATGATTTGGTAAGACTTTTATTAGTTTAACCGAACCTAAGTAATCACCTGAGATGGTACAAATATTTGTAATTGGTGTGACCGATCCTAGTAATTGGTGTGACCGATTACAAAAGAATTGTGTAATCCATCCTTGTAATTGGCGTAACCGGTCCTAGTAATTGGTGTAACCGATCCTAGTGACTTGTATAACCGATCACAAGTAATACCATGAGTATATGGTAAACCGGTCCTGGTAATCGATGTAACCGATCCTGGTAACTGATGTAACCGATCACAATAACCATATTAAGGTAGAAACGATCCTTGTGTTTGGTAAACCGTAAACCCATGATTAGTGATTTGATTTTTGATCAATCACATAGTTATCTTGGAATACACATGAACTAATTCTAAACTTTTTTGGAAGTGTGGTATAATCGATTCCAAGATTGTAAATATGAAAGAGGATTTATAAAGACAAGATGTCAACATACTTTGAACAT
This sequence comes from Papaver somniferum, assembly GCF_003573695.1. Taxonomy (NCBI): domain Eukaryota; kingdom Viridiplantae; phylum Streptophyta; class Magnoliopsida; order Ranunculales; family Papaveraceae; genus Papaver; species Papaver somniferum. Next base: position 109,302,004 of record NC_039368.1, read on the forward strand.
GATCAGTAATTCTTATCTTTTATTGTTCAAAGATATTCTGGTCCGAAATAAATTAAGAATCTTTTAATTAAGGTTGTTAGTTTTATATGCTTTAATTACCAGCAACTAAATGCATATCTCTAGAAAATAAAAATTGGTAATGTACATTTCCTAATTGGAGATTTTCTAGTGAGATTTCGGAAATATTGGACAAAGCATTTCCAGGAATTATGAAAACCGATTTTGGGCATTTAATGCATATCTTGAGAATATTCGGTTTTGGAAATTCCTTGGTGTCCGAACATCCTTGGTCTATAATTACCCAAGTTTGCGTTTATAGCAAACTATCCTAAGAGCCACACAAACTTCATTTTTTATTGTTTCTGGTGGAGTCGTCTATCAAGGAGAGGAAAGTACCATAATTAGGCGAATCTCTTATGACCGCTCGTTTAAAGACTTCCGTGTGATCAGGAAGCTCTACGATTACCGTTGGTGGGAAACTAGATAATTGCAGTTTATTTTAGTTTTCGATTGATTTGATTGACTAACGTACACTGTGAAGATTTTATATCAATATAGCAGAAAAACTACTTTTATTCTCAGCTCTATGAACCATTCTGAAAAAAATCAGAGCACAAGAATATTTGATATTTTCATCACGTTACAGTGTGGTAAATAAAGTAGAAAACCAGAGTTTTGCATACAGTTATTTAACCTCGGGAAAGCATAACACCCTGCAAGATGCTTTTATCAAAAATAGCAAACGATCTACCTTGAGATTTTTATTTTAAAAAACAACCTTAAAAATACAACGACACAAAGAACATCAACCTGTTACTCGCCCCATCATAAGTTATATACAGATGGGGAAAAGGTCAAATCTTGTTACCAACCGGCTAGATAGTCAGGAGGTATCTCACGGACTATCTCAGTTCAATATTTATGAATTGTACCAGAAGTATAATCACAGTAATGATGATACCCAAGGTTATTTTGCGCTTTGCTTCATTCTTCTTGTGATTGAGGAATGGAAAATTCTGATCTTTGGAACTTATAACAAACTCAGCAAAAAACATTTTACTGTTTTTACATGATTTGTTAACACAACCAGTTTGTAAGTCATGATGACATAAATTGGCAGAACCAAAATCAACATAGGAGTTAACCTTATCCTTAATAGAATTAAGTCGTCTCAGGAATTTAAATACATCCTTAAAAGCAGCAAAAAAATCTCTTTCAATTGATCCATCACGATAGTATTCCTCAAACATATTGAGAACCAATCTAGTGAGAGTCCATATCTTTGTGTTTTTGTCAGCATGTTTCCTGTATCAACTTTTCTTGGAGGAGCCTTTCCTTTTTCCTTTAGGTTGTTTTCCATCAGCCAAGGTTTTTAACTTCTTAGATGACTCAAAATTATCTTGTGAGACCAGAGGTCTTAACGAGATCAAACTTTGAACAAATCATAAGGATTTATGGTGTGCAGTCGAAACAGATGAAACGAGTTTTCCAAAAAGATTTCCCGTTAGAATAATTTTTTAAGATCAAACAAACACAAACTTTATCGTGTTTGCCTGCTCTGATACCAATTTAAAAAGTGGGGGTATAACAACCACACCCAATAATTCATTCGGCAATCTGTATGGACTTAAATCCAATATAATTCCAAGAAAATCAACTAGACAGTCATACTCAATCTAGGAAAGTTATCAAAGAGTTATATATTTTTCTCAAATCAATCAGCAAATAAACATGATAGGAATCCGTGAACTGATTGATAAGAAATAACTTGGATGGTACCAAAGACCAATATCCAAGTGTCAATCGATTTCTATCCAACAAGAGGTCAAATTTCTCAACTGATCGAACTACGCACAACCTGTGATATTTCAATCATATAGGTTGATAACAAAAAGATTGTGGTGTACTTGGAACCTCGTCATTTTAATTTTTTTTCTAACATGATTTTATCTTTGTTTGTTGTGTATCTTTGGATTCCCGTTAAAAACACTAGAATAAAAATAAAGTTACGAGGTTTCATTGTAGTCATGGCATACCTTATCTGCCGATACAGTTTGCCATATCGTATATGTATATTTTGGTGCTAATTCAAGATTCTCAGTTTATTTGTATCCCCGGATGCCCAGCACATATCCGCCGATAGAGTGTATTTATGCGGTGTCGACACGTCGTATCTTTTGATACACATGGATGGCATTCAATATTAACGAATGAGAGTAATAATGACTTATAAACGTTGAGGTATGCTCAAAGGTTTATGTTATATCGTTTTTTGTTTTTTATTCATTTAATATTTCGAATATATGCGAGTTTGGACCATTTTTTCTTTAAAACCTTCAATTCGGATCAGCACGTATGTGCTTGTTCACGTGGCCAATTTGTACATGTCAGCTCTAGTTGACACTAGCATCTCGCAAAAAATTATTATATTATTTAAAATATACAACTCTATACGATGAGTAATCTCTCATTATCGGTAAATTTTAGTTGGTATTAGTCACTATCACTCTCACTGTCGTAATGTATCAATATATGTGAAGGATGATACGATATATCAAGTTGTCTGATAGTTTTCATGGCTTCTCAATTTCGCAGTTGCCAAGCCAACTCCCATTTAAAAGAGACTGGCTATTGCCTTGTACTATCCAAAAAAACAAAAAAAGAAAAGGAAAAAAAAAACGACATCTAATGGACCATGACCAAAATAGATGATACGCTGACCGAATAAATCACTGGCTTTTTTTTATCTCGCTTGTAATAACAAATGGGCCCATATATGCCCATTACGATCCAAATGTTGAGAAGGTTCGATATCAAAACTCAAAACCGTCGATTGAATCAAATGAGTGGCTGAGAAATTTTGTCAATAGTATAAATGAGACTGTCTGTTTGAGTTATCTCGGTAAAAGGGCGAGAATACAAATCAAACCAAAAACCCTAGTTTGAAAAAGAGGAGGGGAATGTCGGTTTCAGAATTCGTGGTTAATTATCACAAAAAAGATCATGTTTATGGAAATAATTTAAGGAAGAAGATGAAGAATCAGAAGATCGAAGAAAAAGTGGAAGACAACCCAAAGAAGAAGAAGAAGAAGATGAAGAAGCCGAAGACAGAAGAGGATGATGGTTTCCAGATATCTCTTCCAATTGAATTGATTCTGGAGTTTCTATCAAGACTACCAGTAAAATCTCTGACGAGATTAAGCTGCGCAAGTAAGTATTTGTACAATTACATAAATCAAAATCAACAATTTCCCAAATCACACTTTATTAATTATTCCCGAAAAAATCCCATCCTTTTGTTGTATACTAATTATGGTACCGGGAAAAAACAATGTCTGCTCAAAAGCTTGTTTCATACTAGAGATATTCAAGATGACATGAGTGATAATTACGATGTCGATGTGAGTCAAACACTAATACATAAAGGGAGAGGGGAATTTGTTGGACACTGCAATGGTTTACATTGTTATAGTCAGATTGTTATTGAAATCGGTCTCTTCTTTCATGTTTGGAACTATACTACAGGAGAGCTATTACGGATAATCCCTCATGGTGTAGGAGGATGTTATAAGCTCATTTCTTCTGGATTTGGGTTTGATTCTATTAACAATGAGTTTAAACTGGTAATCATCATTTTCAGGCGCGAGACTAACTCTCCCAAGTGTTTGCTTTTTACTTTTGGAATCAAATCTTCTTGGACAGAAGTCAGGTCTCCTAATTGCGGGTTATCACGAACATCTACTTCAGCCACTTTTGCTTCCTATGGAGCCGCAGCAGGAGGAGAAGCTTTGTTTTGGAGGACCACTGATCCGCAGGTAAGTCTCTTGTTTGACCTCCATGAAGAGAAGTTGCAATACATCCGAATCCCAGTGGAACGCGATGCAGATACTCGGATGTTTGAGCATAATGGATTCTTAGTTGCTGCTGTTCTTGAAATGAAATCACCACCGGTAGTAGGAATTAATACAACTACTTTGGAAAAGGTTCACTTCAAAATATTGAAAGCTTACAAAGATGACCAAGTTTGGGACAAGGAGACTATTGATCTTTCGACCTATTCAATTCGTTTCAGTGACAATTTTCGCTTTGTGAGCTTCTCCGACCAGATATTAATGTACTGGGCGAATCCCGAAAGTTTTCAATTTTTCAATGTGCACAGGAAATGTCTCAAGGTGGTTAAGAACATAGTTTCAGGCACGAGTAAGACGAGGTTACCCCGAGCTGCTGGAGCCAAACACTACTGGTTGAATTGCGAGGTTGAAAACATCTGCTCTTTGAAAACCCTGTTGCCCGTACGAGCTCAAAAATCTGATTGTGCTGCTTTAAATTCGATGAAGGTTGAAAGCTTCAAGGATATATGGTCTCCGCAACAATTGAAAACAGTTGGGGGATTTTTCTATTCATGCTACCAGTCAAAAACCAGCGAATCCTACTTCTTCTTGAATGAACTTGTTGACCTTTTGGATGGGAGCAATCCCACAGCTCAGCTCAAGATGCAAGAACCGCAGCAGTACCACCAACAGGAACAGAATCAACAAAATCGCTCTACTGCCTTTCAATACCTGTCAGATATGAGAGCTGCCATCAGTGCTGGTCAGCAAGTCCTTTCCGAGTGCAGTAGGCATTTTAATGAAGCCGAGGAAGCTCTTTCGGAGGGCACTAGGCATTTTAATGAAGCCGAGAAAGCTCTTTCGGAGAACACTAGGCATTTCAATGAAGCTGAGAATGCTGTTAACCATCTTGAATTGCATATCAATAGGCTATTTCCTGATAAATCAGAATGAACTCGTTTATTTATTTCACGCATTCTTTTATTTCGTAATCTTTAAAATGAAAATATAACTCTTAAGATTGTAGATTTCAGTTTTTCCTTTTTCCCTTTATGGAACATCATTTTTATTGATGAATTTCTTCTGTGATTTCTTATTCCTGTATTGGATTATAATGATTTTGTGGATGAATCTTTGAATTTCAGTACAAATTTTTTGGTGGGTAATGTGTTTTATTTTCTGTAAAGGGTTGTTAATGTTCCGTTATTAAGATAATGGTATCGACAAGGAAGAACCCTTAAGTTTTTTTTCCAGATGCGTCTATTGATGCACGTGGAGATCCTGCTGAGAGGATGGTATTTGAGGTATGTTTTACTTTTATGTTTTAGTAAGAACAAGTGGTGGTTAACTGATGATATTCTGACTAAAGATTATTGGTATCTAATACGCGGAGAATTTTGCAAGCACTTTTCAACTTCTTGGCCATTTGGTATTAATCTCCGCAACTTCGATTCTTCGTTTTGCATGCTGGTATGGTCTGCCTACCAGAGGGTAAGATGAGTCTTGGTATTTTGATTACGAGTTTCAGATATAACGCTAGCATCCAAGTGTTTTCTGTTATTTTTATAAATGTGTTTCTACCTAGTTGCCTTCCACAGCCTCTGCGCTTCTGTTTTCTGGATAGCACGAGATAGAGTGATAGGCATATTTGAGTTGTTAAAGATTTTAAATTTGGTTCCAGCAGAGGCGGTAATAGAACAAGGGGCTCTGGAGTTTAATTTATGGCTAGTATTTGCAGTAACTTACACCTGAATTGTAAAGCTATAGCTATTTCGTCTTGTTGATTATCTCTCGGACTAAAAGTGTAGCCCCAAACCAGGGTTCACGAGAAGAAGTGCCCAGGGAGTTCAGGTCAACCTAGTGATTGCCAATAACGGTTCTACCCACGGCCCATAGTTCATTCTGGGAGCCAGAGATTACACAGGCTCAATAAAAAAACCAAAATTGTTGAAATGGAAATCATCCTGCTACAATTTTTTCAATTATGGTGGTATTGGCGTATACTTTACAGTAAAAAATCATCTAACTATTATAAATATATTTGTATATCCCTCATTCTAATGCCGACCTGCTTTTGATTCGTCTTAAATCAATTTTCATGCGACTGCTAGTAAAATCGTTTTTTAGCTGTGTCGCAAGCGAGGAGTGAGTATAAACGTTTGGGTACTCGGACAACAGAGCATCAATACTACCACTACCATATATTGGCCCTGCAACAATGTAGATAGTTGTGGAAGAAGGGTATCCCATTGCTTTCAAAAATACGGCAGCCTCTCTTGGAGACATTGGGCATCCTCCTTGAATCCTTTTCTCTATGCCATCAATCTCTTTCTCCTTCCAATGTTTCACTCTGTACCGCATTTCTGTTAAATCCTTAGCCTCAGCTTTGGTTAGATTATAACTGCAACCTGTGAATGCAAGCATATCCTTCTCATACCTGCAAAAAGAATTAGTTGGTATTAAGAATTGAAACCTTAAAAGTTAAAAACACAAAAAGAGCAGTATGGAAAGAGCTAGTGCATACCTCAGATGGAGAGCTATATAGGGTTTGCCATATTTTTTTAATCTATTAACCAGTTCATTACCGAGCTCTTCTATCTCGTCTGTGTAACGAAGTGCCTGGTAATTCGCACGACACCGAAGCCTCTGAATATTACTTGCAAGTCCGTTGTTAGCAAGTCTAGAATCGGTATGTGTAAACCTCATCACTTTGTGCTTCTTTAGTAATGGAACCATCTCATCTCTATAGTAACTAGCCTGTAAACATCAAATTACTGGATGAGAAAAGAAATCGGATGATTAGACACAGAAGTTTCGTTTTTGTATCCGAACCTTAGACCAGGAAATTGGTGCCTTTAAGAGGGGTTTAATTCCTGCTAAATGAGGCGGCAAAGACTCGACTATCTCAACGTCATCTTTCAGCTCCTCTATAAAGTGTTGCCAATCAAAAATATCTTTAAAACCACTGCAAAAATCCACAAACAAATTAGACCTTTGCTCCGATTTCAACTCCTGTGGCAAAATACAAGATTCAAGTGTGCGTTTTTCTTACCTAGGATCTGTCCAGAAGGATTCATGATCAAGAGAAGGAAGAACCAGAGTTGCATTCATAATCTTTGCAACTGCAACCATGTCGCATATCTACAGGAAAAAGAGAAAAAAAAAACATAAGATTTTGAGTAAAAGGAAGAAGACAGTTTCAAGATAAAAAAATATCAAAAGAAAATTGCTTACTCCTGTTCTCATCTGGTTCAATCCACCATTAGCATGAATTTGAAGATAACCGTTTGTCTTGCTTCTCCCTGAAAAAGTACAATACTAACACTAAATTCATTTTAATACGGAAAACCGACAGATAAAGATGTATCGAGAATGTCGTCTCCACATACGTATTGGATTCCTGGGACGATCAATGCACCGGTAATGTTCTTCACTATTTGGTTTCTTCCAAATTTCAGGTACCTCCTCCTCCACCTGTTATTCAAGATATTTCCCAAATTAATAAAGAAACTCAATTTTCTTATAGAAACCATTGCTACAGAAACTAAGTCCAGAAGATTATGCATCCGATAATTGTAAAAAAAAATAAATACATCAATTTACCGGGAATACGGTGGTTTCATCAGCAGCAACTTGATTAGATTGAGATTCCTGAACGATATTTTGAGGGATATGATTCCATTTCATCACAATATTATTTCGTTTACTGATGATATCCTCGTCATGATGACGATTATGGTGATGATTATTTGAAAAATACGTTAACTTGAGAAAAACTGAAAAAACTGCCAAAATAATCAACATTGCAAAAATCCGACGTCCTAAATTCCTCCTCGACGTTAACAACGAAAACACCATGAGAATCCAAGATAATAATCTCTCAACTAAAAAGATCCATCTCTCCGGCAAGAATATGATAATCGGCTTCAATATATAATAATGGTGATCATGAAACTGGTGATGCTGATTATGGTTATGGCTTCCACTACCATCATAATTCGCTTCATCATCTTCATTGCCGTCTGAATATAACTCAGCTAAATTCCCTTTCTCTGTACCGATTATAACGTCCGGTACTCTTCTTCTTGCTGTTGATGGTCCTGTGATATCCGGACTCCCTGTACATGAATTCGTGCCACTGTTCGACATCATTCAGAAGAAGTTGAATTCAGAATTCGGATTCATATAAATAAAAAATTTGGCGACGACGTTAATGGAGGATTTTGATGAGAAGAGAGAACCGTCGGCTTCTTCTCTTCAATTTATTTTTGTTTCTCTGCTGTTTTTCTTTTGTTATCCGTGCTCTTACAATTCCCCGAATTTTGTGCCGAATAGGTTGCTTTACTTGCCGTTATTTATATGATGATTTTGTTGACAACACGAGAAAAAAAAGAGTATCTGATATTTGTTCTGTGGGGTCCAAAGTGCGACTGTCAGAAAGATTAAGGACTCTGAAAATCACGGGTTTAGGTTTTCTAATCCGAATTCCGTGTCATTTAATACTGTACGGACTGTACGGGAAATCTCGTTCCATCTTCTTTTGACATTAATTTAAAGGAACCATTTTTTGGGATCATGGTTTTTTTGGATCATGGTTTTATTAGGCCACCTATCCTACAATGATAAGAGATGTCTTAACAATAATCATACTTAGAAAGTTTATTAATTTGTCTTTAACCTAATTAACATCAATCCTAATACTAATCCTAACCGTGACATTAACCCTAATCTAAAAATAAAAAAACTGGCGCACCCACTCAACCATTCCCTACTCGTCTTCCTCCTCCTCCTCCTCCTTTCTTCTTCTTCTTCTTCTTCTTCTTCTTCTTCTTCATTTCAAACTCGTCTTCATCAAAATAGGAATCATTCATTTTAATTTGTTTTTCGTCAATTCAGTTGAATAGAAATCGTCAAAATAGGCTTGAAATGGTAGTTACAGTGTTGATTTCGGTTAGAACGTGTTTTCTGTTTGCCCTAAGTTCCTAACCGAACTCACTGAAATGAAGAACACTAAGAACAGTTCGGTTCAATGTGATTCAGAACTTAGTTACCGAACTGCAGAGTTCGGTTGTTTCGCAAAGAAATTGTAAAATCTCCATGTAACCGAACTGTAGGGTTAGAAAAATAGAAAGAAATTCTGAGGATGTAACCGAACCTTGCCTAGGAGTTCGGTTCGATCGCAAACATTTTAAAAGCTCCATGTAACCGAACTGTAGGGATTGAAAAATAGAAAGCAATTTTGAGGATGTAACCGAACCTTACCACTTTTCCCATTGGTTTTATTAGTCTTAAAACCGAACCCTGACCTATGAGTTCGGTTCGATCGCAAACATTTTAAAACCTCCATGTAACCGAACTGTAGGGTTAAAAACCTCAAGAAATCACAAATAAGTTCGGTTACATGAAATTTGGCAAGTAACCGAACAAACAAAAGGAAGAGAGTTCGGTAACATGTAAATTTTATCGCAACAACCGAACTAGACACTGGAACTTCAGGATTTTTTTTGGCTTTGGAGGTTCAGTTGGCTATGCTCTAGGTTCAAGTTTAAGAAACAACCGAACTTACTAATCTGAGTTCGGTTGGATCGCAGAAGCATGCAATTTGCGATCCAACCGAACCTTATACACTTATATCAAATTAATTTGTACGTAAAGTTCGGTTAGTTGCGAACCAACCGAACATAACGCTGCGTGCCAGAACTTCCATTGATATGGAGTTCGGTAACCTGCGTGTTTGGATCAAGTAATCGAACTACATCTTCAAACTAGTTCGGTTTGTTCATCTCACAGGGAAACCGAACAGCACCTTCAAATGAGTTCGGTTACTTGTTCATCCTCACAAGGAAACCGAACTACACCTTCAGATGAGTTCGGTTACTTGTTCATCCTCACAAGGAAACCGAACTACACCTTCAGATGAGTTCGATTACTTGTTCTTCATATAAACTAACCGAACTGTTCAAAATCCAGTTTCAAATCTTACATTTTTGGGGAATTTTCACCAATTAAACATAGATTATCTATGAGAGGATGAAGATGAAGAATTAGATTCATCATTTGAATACTCGAATGGGGTGAATTGGATTTTTTATTTTTATTTTCCATGTTTTTCTCCTTCATCTTCTCTAACTCTAATCTCACAAAAATTCTACTCATAATAATTTACTCAACTAATAATAAACTCATCTTTTAATTTAATCTCACTAATTATTTTTAACTAATCAAAACCTAAATTAATTAGGAGGGTAGATTAGGTATTAAATAAATAACTAGATATGGGGTGACCTAGAATTACTTCCAATGTCTTTACCAAAAATAGAACCATGCCCCCCCCCCCCCCCCCCCCCAAAAAAAAAAATGGTCCCCAAAAAACGGTTCATTTAAAGAGTCTTTTGACTCTTTTCTTTAATTTTTGAGAACAAAGTTTCACAAAAAGAGCTTCTTTGAATCATTTTGTATTAGATCAATTCTGATGGGACCAACAAATGATTATATTTGCCCATTATACACCTATGTTGGCGTGACAAGTCACTAAAACAGATGAACAAACCATAAAAGGGTTTGTTCATCTCGTCTCAGATTGGGTCGACGATCGGTTTTATCTGGACCGAGCGACTCATACAAAACCGAGACTCAGCTGCAATAGAGACGAGCACTATGATTTTCATTCATCGGTAAGGATGTCAAACTTATACAAAATTTTTATGGATGGTTCAGCGTGATAACTCTGGATTGTCCAACGAAGAACTTGTGAGTATCTTAATATATTTTTCCTCATTGAGCAACCGCATCATAGTTTAATTAAAATCATATTACCTAACTTGTTTTTTATCTATTTTTCAGAAAACCATGGCTTAAGACATGTTTATTTATGAAAACGGAAGAGAGTTTAAGCATTTTGAATGCTCGACTTTATTGTTGTGGTTATGAAATCAAGCTATTATATGTGAAGAAATGTGACAAGTATCTCTTAATATAAAATGGAAGTCAACTTTTACAGTCTAAATATTTTTATTAATTAATATTATTGTCACTTCTTTTACCACATATAAACTTGACAATAATAAGAACTCAAATAATTACATCAATAAAAATTTAATACAATTTTTGGCCTCGTGGTTTTCTTCATTTGACGTAAATTCCATTTAACGCGCTCATGAACTGTTTCTCCTCTGTTTTTGAATTTTCAGTTGTTAACTTTCAAAACTGGAGCTTTTCTTTGCTTTTTAACGAGACATTTTCCTGGTTTAATTTCTAAAACTTGCAGTGCTCTTTCCTTTTTACCATTTTCAAATTTTTTAAATTACCAGGAGCCTCAAAAAAGAGAAATTTCCTTATGAGACATCTCAAGAGAAAAATTAGTGGAAAATATTCAAGAGAAGATTGAATTTTGGTGTGAGTTGTATGTTTAGTGGATTGAATATTTATAGGCGAAAAACTAGCATAAGAAATCCGATCATTGCCGGATTAGTTTGAGACGATCGACTCACATTGGTGTGAGTTGTATGTTTAAATGGATTGAATATTTATAGGCGGAAAACTAGCCGTTAGGAAATCCGATCATTGCCGGATCAGTTTGAGACGATCGACTCACATTAGGTCGAGATCCGTCTCAATATGAGCCGAGTCTCGGTCCAATTTGAGCCAATCGTCTCAAGATGCTCCGGCCGCCTCATTTTGACTCGAGGAAACCTCTCCCTACTGCCCAAAACTCAGTTCTTCCATCCACCTAGACATGCATATTTCTAAATTAGATATGTACCATTGGAGTTGCTCTTACTCAGTACTACTATTAAATTGTTACCGAAATTGTCTTTTTTTATTGTCATGCAAATGCTAAGACACTACTAATGAACTGCTGTTGGAAATGTTGCGACCAATTATGTTTTTTCTCTTTTTCTTTTAGCAGGGTTTTTCAGGATAATCAAATCTCACGATTTTATTTTTGTTTTGATAAATACATGATCAATATTTTATGTAGGAAATAGGAATCTAATGTTTGGAGATATTAGAGTTGGCATGTTGTATTTATCATGCATGCCATGATTGGTAGGATGTATTCACTTACGTTTTTCTAAGATCTTACTTATAATAAAATTTTCTCTTAAAAACCTATGCACCCTTACTTAATAATACATGCACCCCACTCATTTAAATCTTTATTACTTATTTCAAAAATAAACTTTTACTCACATATAAATAAGAGGAACATGGCATCAAAAAATTATCTTTAAACTTATTGTCGTTTGAGATTTACGGAATAAAAATGACACGACAATTTCAAAATAATATCTTATAACCATACCATTTGATCTTAACCCATTACTAACATACTGAGAGAAAGTCCTTTCAAGTAAAAAATTTTACTTTTTTTATCATGTTTATGGTCTGGGAAGTCGTTGGACCTTTTCTTCGTCAAGAATAACTGTGTCCCGAGTTCTCATTGAATTGTTCATCCATGTAGGTATGAAAGTAGTTGAAGATATAGCAGAGTTTAGAAATATTTCGCGAACCATATACGTGAACCAATTCATAAACCAAAGTCCATGAGTTCTTGTGGATATGCAAGACGGGCATTTTTCCATAAGACAAACATATTCATGGATCAAATAGTCCATTTTGGTTTTTAATTTTAAATATCAAAGTATGATTAGATAAAATATAAGAACATATATTAGCTTGATATAAAAGAATTCACATGGATCCAAATAGGCATGGAAAACTCTTTACAGGAACATAATCTATTTTGATATCCACATCGAATCGTTACGTTTTGGAATAACTATTAATGATGTGGTATCACCAAGTTAGATATGACTAATTGAGTCGCAAAAAGGATAGAGATGACCACAAGGTCAACACATAGACCATTATGATTATTTATTGGAGAAAGACTCAGCATGTAAAATAAACTTTTTTTTTTTATTTTCTCTAAAAGAAATGGTATTTGTAATAAGGATCCCTAACAACATGTAGTAAAAGTTAATCAAATCATAAAAGAAAATAACTTGAGCAACCTCTTCATTATAAAAGTTAAGAAACAGTTATGACATTTGTGCAATCCTCTTAACTCTCAAGTCAGTGTTGATGGTGCACTCATCAAAACAATTAATTGATCATAGGGTGAGAATAAAGATCACCACTCGTATCCATAAATAACACAACGATATTTTTTGTCTTATGATGAATGGTTAGACTTTTACCTTTTGCTCCATATCGTTTAAAAAACCTTTCCATAGGGAGACGAACTTCCAATGTTCCCATCCAATGAAGATCCTGATGATCTTCTCTGCCTTATGAACCTGTTAAACAATTGATTTTCAAAAGAAGTTTTACTTAAGGAAATTTTTTAAGAATCTTTCGAAATCCATATTCTTGGATAGAAGCCATTCGAATCTAAGGTTTGAATTGAGAAGGTATTCTATTTTCATTAGTTGGAAATCTGATATTCGAAATACCCCCATTTTGTTTGGACATCATACCATGAGAGTTACTTGACTTATGAAGTACTCGAGGTGAGCAATCTTGAATATTTTTATCATAAGTTTCTTACCTAAGGGTGCAACCAGGATCAAATGGAGATGGTGACAGACTAGACACTTTCTTCGTTGCATAAGAGAGAAATCTTGAAGATTTTTAATCTGTTGCTTCCTGTGGAAGCATTCCAGTGCAAGATGATCCTTTTTTTCCCAACAATGGGGACAAAGTTGTGAAAAACTATAAGAAGTGTTTATCAAAGATCACCCTTAGAAGCAATCTTTGGTGCTGGTTTTGATGTGTATTTCTCCATCGTTTATCAGCTGAAACAGGAGTGACTTTTTCAATATCAAATAATATATTTGAGGAAGTATCAAAGACTTTATCAGATATTAAGCTAAGTCCGCACTTTAAGATAATATTTTCCTTTCTCAAAGAATTACACTACCCGAGATCAGACTTATCTTTTTCTTTCTATCAATGGAGGTTATCCATTGATAAGGAGTAAGACTCAACATGTTGTTTATATCGTTCAATATTTTTTCTGACAATATCTTCAAGTATATTAACCTTTTTCATATTTTGGTTCAGTTTTTGAGTGAGTTTGTGGATATTGCTAGAAAATAACTTAACCTCTTCACGGAGATCACGTTATTTGTTAAGAGATTGGTTGAGATCATCATCACACTAACCATACTTTTTCTGGAGATCGTTTATTACAAAGATTTGATGTTCAATGCATACGAACACAGACTTGTTAGGTCTAGCGGTATTTACCTTCTTTGATACTAATTGAAAAGGAGAGGGTACCAAGAACACCATAAACTTTTTCTTCGACAACCTGTATGAAAAAATCTTGACACAATCAAGTAGGTCAAGGCAATGACCCTTGAATAAGATTGCATATATAGTTTTTTTCTTTCTCTTCCACAATCAATATGTATAGACTAAGAATTCCATGAACCTGATTGTGTATAAGAGCTCTTGGACGACCTCAAAAATCAATATCCAATATCAATCTAGTTGTATCCAAATCAATAAGATCTGAATTATTCCAAGTATGAAACTTGTTATCTATCTTTCAAGATACGAATTCAGCAAGAATAAGTCTCGTTATTAATCACAATTAATAAGGACTTAAACTATTTAGATTGATTATATACTACTTGTGTTATTCCTATTATAAAGATAAAACAATATAATGCTAAAAAGGAAAAACATGTACAAGACACCAGAAGTTTTGTTAACGAGGAAAACTCCACTTGCAGAAAAACCTCGGGACCTCATCCAATTTTGAACACCGAACTGTATTATGCCGCTACATACACTAACCTGTTATCAGACTTTGGATTGGAATGTAGTTGAGACCAAATTAACCCTCCAAGCAATTCAACTGCAGTCATGCACCTCACGTCTCTTGTACATCACAAAGATCTTCATAATTGATTCCCTTAGCTGACATCCTTTACAGCCTAAGAGTTACTTCAACCTAAGTGAAGACTTTTGATACCAATATGACTCTAACAGATAAGCCTATTTGATTTCCCTTTTGATCTTTCGGTCTAGGTTTGTAAATATGTTTGCAATTAGACAAAAATAACAAACCTCACGGATACGAAAAATTATACTCATTTAACTGAGAAGCTTGGATTACTAACCACCTCCCAAGAAAAATCTAAATCGACCTATGAAAAATTTAGATATCTATCTTGAGGAATCACAAAGTCTGACACGGAAAGAAATTTGCGGTTTTTATCTATCTCGTTTGCGATCTAAGATTACTAAAACCTTTAAGATCAATAAGAGCAAGATCTGGATACAAGAACTATCAATTAAAAGATAAACTGGATGGGCTTCACGAATCCCTAAGTGAAGTCTTCAAGTTGTATCCTTTAATACAATTCACGAACAACCTAGGTTATAGAAGACATATCTAGTTTGCAAATAGGACACAGAAGTTCAAGGGATAAAGAAACATAGTTATAAGAGACTCTCTATTTATAAATTTTCAAAGCTCTAGGTTGTTTTGAATTCAAGCTAAGATTACTTGAGATTCAAGTAAACACATTCTCAGTTAAGTTGAAATTATTATTAGGAATTCGTGTAAGCATGTGAGACGTCCTCCTTGAAATTAACATAAGAATATACATTATAGTACAAGGTTCTAGAACCGTACACACTGATGGTTCATGGTGGCTCAGTAGCCGTTGAACGTGTAAACATAGTCAGTGTTCGTTAACACTCAAGATTTAAACCATGATTCTCAAACACATACAAAGTTATTTAGTGAACAAAGTTGTCTTAGAAGTGTTTATGAGAGTTGCAACAATGCCACATGTATTTGTGAAAATATGTTTTTAGCATCTGCTTAGTTTTTTGTTGGGTAGGTATGTATAGGGGTATGGATACTTATGAATTCAACATGCTAGGGTATGCGTACTGGCTATGCATTCCTTTAGCCAGTCACAAACTCATGACCTTGGAGTACGCGTACCTACTTACATTCACGAACTCAGAAACTTAAGTTACGCATACTGGGCATGCGTACCTATCACATTCGGAAACTCAGATCACTAGGGTACACATACTGGGTATGCGTACCTTCCCTGTGCCCGAAATTTCAAATAGCTCTGAAAATTCTTTTTAATTAATTTGAAACTTTCCCAATGGCTTTAAATAATAAATATCATTGCTTAAGCTGTTTTCAAATGATCAACTTGAAACAAAAATAATCCTTGAACAATAAATTGTTCTTAACTAAGATTGTCAAGGATATATGAGCATCCATTGCTTAAATCATATTTAGAGATGTTTAACAAGACAAGCTTGACTCGAGATTTCTTCTTTGTAATATTATATCTACTAAAATCATACTACATAGTCTCATAAATATATAACGGTAAATGTCATGAGTAAACAAGATGATTCAGTCTTCACAGACCTCTTTCATAAAGTTCTCGCAATTATCTTCGTTTGTAATTCAATCTTCAACCTTCGAAGGTTACTCCGTGATGTCTGATACTCAACTACCATACTTTAAACCTAGTATGATATTTGACTTTAGTTGACAAGAAATCTAGATATAGTTTTGTGCATCTAACATTTACAACAGGTTTAGATAACAAAGCTTACAAGTTCGACCGAGAAGTGCTTTAACATAAAGAAAAATTGGGTTTTGAAAATCCTAAACTAAAAATTGACTTAAGTATTTGAACTCGTAGGTAAAATGTTAATTAAAATATTACTGATAACACCAATTACCTCGACAAAAAAAGAATGATAACAAGAAAAAAAACATACCTAATTATAGATGATAGAACAATATCCAAACTCATCGATAAATATACTAAAACATGTAATGTTAACATTTTGAATTCATTTCAACAAATAATATTAAGGAGAATCCTAAATATACTTTTACATATATGTAATGCTAGATCATACAATTAAAAACAACAATAAAAGCATGATTTAACAAAAACATAAAGAAAAACGACAAAAAAGATGAAATAAGCTCTGATTGTCATAGCTCGATCACTTCCTTTTCCACTAAGTGATTGCTTGGGGACCTTAGCGTGGAATTGAAAATCTGCTCCATCAAAATGATATCAGTTACAAAAATAAATTCATAAAAAAAAATCGAAAACACAAACAAAATAGATCTGAAACACTGATAAATTAATTAAAAAAACTGATAAACAGTGATTTCTACACAAGAGATAGATTTTACACATCTTATATCTACACCATAATCATATTATCTTTAGTATACAACATATTATAAGATAATGTTATCATATTATCTTATATTTACACAATAATTTATTTTTGTGAAAAGACGTCTAAAAACATATATCTGGACCCTTAAACTTATAAGATTATGAACATGCATAGATTCTATAAAAAAAAATTCTTTTATCACCCGTGCTTTGAGTAAAGGTTCATTTTTCACCCATTTTTCATTTTCTTGGATTTCAAATGAAAAAAAATTTCACTTTTTTTTCCAGAAAATTTTCTTTTTTACAGACCAATCATAAGGTTAATAAGATTCTAGAAAAGATCATATTTCATGGGAAGCCATCGCTTTTACTGTTCGGGATTATCTAGAGGTCTACCATTACGGAGCAGCTAGAAAATTTGATGGCCAATATTATGTAAGTATTACTTACCATGAATTACAGGCTATTCAAACTGTTGTATTCACACACATCCAACAATGTTATGGGGATCTAAGCCCTATAGTCAATAGATCGGGTTCTGGAGATGTAATCAAGTTATTGAAGTTAAGACATGATCCAGATATTGTTCATGTCCCAAATACCCCCACTCGTGCTAGAGAAAAATCTTTCGTTTGGAAATAGAAACATTAGTAAAGAATAATTTTCTGAACATAAAGATGAGAGTTAAGGATGAAGGATCATATTGGTTTGGTCGAGGCTATCAATATCAACAGGTTGCGAGAGAAACAAAATTTTTACCCGATTTCTTGTGCAGTGTAGCACAAGGGACAGATTTACAATTTTTTTGGAGCGACGTGGTTAACTCCGATAATACTATTGTGGGCATCAATATGAGGTTTATTATACACAAAGATAAGTTCGGGCCACCAAACATCAAGCATCCTAAACATGAGTATTAAAATAAAATTGGAGTTGTTAATTACCATGTGCAAACTTATTTTTCTCCATGTGTCATTAATATAATTCATGTTATATTAAAAAAGTATTGGTCACTCACATGCAGTGTATGAGATGGATTTCAAGTGAAAAAAGATTTCACTTTTGTTTGTAGTGAAGTTTTCTTTCTGGTGTGTTAGCCAATTGGTAGAGGGCCTAAGCGTTAATCAATTAAGTAGATGTGGATACGATTCTCACTTACCCTTTTGATGTGTTTCAATATTAGTATGTGGATTTTTATTTTTGTGAAAAAAACATATATACGCACCCTTAAACTTATAAGATGATGAAACATGCATATTTGCTGTAAAAAATTCTTTTGTCGCACGTGCTTTGAGTAAAAACTCATTTTCCACCCATGTTTCAAGTAAAATTTTCTTTTATTTATATTTGTGGATTTCAAGTGAAAAAGATTTCACTTATTTTTACCGGGAAAGTTTCTTTTTACATACCAACCATAAGGTTGATAATATTCTAAAAATGATTGTATTTCATGGAGATTTTCTTTCCACCCGTGTTTTAAGTGTTTTCACCATTGAGTTAAGACTATGATACTGGTAGGCTTTGAAAAGTCCTAAAAATTATCCCCGGCAACGGCGCCAAAAACTTGATAGGCTTCTAAAAGGTCCTAAAAATTATCCCCGGCCAAAAACTTGGTGGGCCCGGAGATATGTATAAAATTAAGCGCAATAAAAACGGGGGCCTACAGTAATACCGCAAGTGCACGGTCGTCAGTTGTAGCTCGTGCAAGTACGGGTCGATCCACAGAGATCGGGTGTGTTTTGGGAAGTGGTCTAGCTAATTGGGTTCCTAAATTGCTATTGGGCTATGAAGCCTTTTGGCTTAAACTGGGCTTTGAGTACTAATGGGTTTGAATGCCCTTTGAATGAATTGGGCTCTGTAATGTGAACTGATGCTTTGGGCTCAGAGTTTTTGAAGTGTAACTGGGCTTTGGCCTTACAGTGAGTTCAGGCTTTTGGGTTAAGCCTGAATTGGATTGGGCCTTAATAATGAACTTGGGCTTTGGTCTTAAACTTAGGCTTGGGCTGAACTGGGCCTTTTCTTTTTGGAATGAGCTGAGCTTTGGAGCAGCAGCAGAAGAAGTGGCAGCAGCAACAGCAGCGCAGTGGAAAGGAAAGCAACACAGTGGCAAAGAAGAAGGAAACAGAGAAGCAACAGACAAGGCAGTGAAGCAAAAACTAAACAGATTAAAAACTAAACAGCAATAAAGCAGTGAACAAAAACAAAACAAAACAAGATGAACCAAGGCCTAAGGCCAAGGGCAGGGATGTGGAGAAACTAACATGGAGCAAAACTAAGGCAAGAATACAGGCATACTAAAAGAATGGGAAGAGAATTAGCTTGCTATGAGCACTAATTTCTCCCAATGCTCAATCACAGTGCAACCTAAGCATACAACAAGAATGGCAAGATAATCAGCTTGCTATAAGCACTGATTTCTTCCATTGCACAATTAGTTCAATGCTTCAAAAGTATCTAGCCTAGCATTCCTTCAAATGACAGTGAATTAAACATGACATTACACAAACATTACATGGCAGTGAACAACAACACATGTTAACAGGACTAATGTAACAGGAATGAATTGGAAATCAAACATGAAATTAAACAAGCACATAACATTAACAGAACATAACATAAGCACATTTAACAGTGACAAAGCAAGAAATTAAAACATACACATTTAACTGAAATTGAACTGAAACATGAACTGAGCTGAAACTGAAAATTAACAGGACATGAAAGTCCTGGATGTTGGCTACTCCAAGCATAGTTTTTACAACACACCCACACCCATATTTATACCCACAGACAATTAGGGTTTTCAATAAAAATCCCCAAATTTGAGAAATTAGGGCTTTTAGAAATTGGAGAAATCTCACCTAATTCTCTGAAATTGTTGTCGACCCATAACTCTATTTGTCCTTCTCTACCTCTCCATGCCTTCAATTGCGTCAATTTCTAGCTATCAACCTAGTTCCTCGAGTTCACATGCCATCAGTGAGAGGCGTGAAATGGATGAACTAACTTGACAGTTAGGAGAGATGGTGGCGTCTGTGATGTCGGGGAAGTGGGTGGTTTGGCAGTGGAGATGGGGGTGAAGTGAAGGCTGGTACGGTGGAGGCAGGAGATGGTGTTTGGTGGTGGCAGGACATGGTGTCTCTGCTGTGGAGGGGAGGTGATGGAAGAGGGGCTCGATGGTTTGGGAGAGACGGGGGGTGTCTGGTTAGGTGGTAGGGTTCGGTTTCTAGGGTGTTAGGCGGCTGCATCAAGAGATGATGTTTCGTGAGATGGGCCGCGAGATGCGAAGCTGGTAGGTGGATCGGATGGTGATGTGAAGTGAAGCTTGTAGCGACCGTCAGATTTTTTGATACAACGAAGTTAACGGCTCTAGATGGGGTTAGGTGTTGTAGTGTTAGTCGGAGATATCAAACTTTGATGAACAGCAAGGGATCGACCGTTGGATTCAACTACCATCTAATCTGAAGGCTTGGAATTTCAGCGCTGTGGTGCTTGGCAGAGACTTCAGATTTTGATGCTCTATGAAGGAGCGACCGTCGGATGCTTCTGAGAACTGATCTGATGGCTGAGAACGGAGGCGTTTTTTGTGTGTAGAAAATGAGGTTGTGCACACCATTCTTCGCGGCTTCCTTGCGTGATTTCTCCCGGCTTTTCACTACTTTTCTGCTCTTTTGCTCCGCGACTCATCCGAACTTTATTTATTACCTAAAAATGCAAAATTAATTAATAAAAATATTTATTCTTGAAAACAATGAAAATACAGAATATGGGATAAAATGTAGAATTACTGCGCAAAAGATGAGTTAAATGCCAACAAAAAGGGATAAATATATACAATATTTGGCACTCATCAAATACCCCCAAACCTGAATTTTACTTGTCCTCAAGTAAAACAAAACTAAGGAAATCCTAACTATACCACTGTCGCTGGTCTCTCGAATGCATTTAGCGTATGCACTAAGCCTTTTAAACCACTAAGTGTCCCTAGTGGACGAGTTGAAGTCTCGTGAAGGTTTACCAGAGGTGTGCCTACAAAACCTAAGGACAAAATATAAGCTCAGATTCCATCAAACGTGACATGTGCAAAACAGTTAAGCTCACAGCAAAATGGAGATGTCAATCTAGCTATCGAAGGCACAATCCTAGCACTGATAACAAAAAAGGACATGTGATAAGAGTGTAAAGTGTATCTACACATGTGTAAAGAAAGATCTGAAGTCATGACTACTAATCACCAAGAGATAGTTTCTCAGGCTAAGAACTGAGGTCGAAATCTAGCTAGTTGTCCGGACTTTACGAGAATTGTGAATGAGTTGGAGGTATTTCACAATTACTCGCGTTGTACATCAATGGCATACACCCTCCTTGCTTACAACAAAGAAACAACAAAAGATGACTATTTACATGACTCTTATTTACATTGACTACTCTCTTTTATTTTTGGAACAAGAGATGATGGAATTGATAAATACTTGATTTTTTTTTTTTTTTTTTTTTTTTTTTTTTTTTTTTTTTTTTTTTTTTTTTTTTTTTTTTTTTTTTTTTTTTTTTTTTTTTTTTTTTTTTTTTTTTTTTTTTTTTTTTTTTTTTTTTTTTTTTTTTTTTTTTTTTTTTTTTTTTTTGGAACAAGGAAACACTTTTACAAATACAACAGGAAACAAAGATTACATACACTTTGCAAGAGGTATCCCTTTTTGATGCACCCAGTTAAATTCGATGGTTGTCTTTCTTAATGTAACCTCCACCTTCTATCCCAACCAACCAAAGAACAAGCTAGTCAAGTTTCGTTCAGTATTCTAAAGTGATTGGCAATCGTAACTTCCTATCAAACACCTTGAAGATCGAGGCCATACATGTATTGGTAGATCGTGGCGCGGCAAATTTCTTATCACTATGTGAATTGTGCTAGAATCAGGGTGCCTAAATATCTAGACTAAGACTCCTAATAAAATACATTATTGCACAAGAGTCAACATTTCAAGGTAAATGAGCTCCATTTTTTTTATGATTTTTTAATTTTTTAATTTTTTTGAATTTTGATTTTTAATTTTTTTTTGGAATTTTTCAATTTTTTTTTTTTCAAAAAGATGGAGTTTTTTTTTTAAATTATGCATATTAATCGTGGCATCTACTCTATAACCCCCCAAACCTAAACTAAACATTGTCCTCAATGTTTTCACAATATGGAAAGAATAAAAAATGCAACATATGGAAAGGGACATGCGAGTAGAGTAAAGGAGAGAATACCCGATTTCGGCGAAAGCAGAATTAAAACTCCGTTTAAGGCAAAAATCCAACATATTTCAGCCGAGATCATATTGGATTAGCAAAATATTATAAAAGGAACAAAAAGGTTTTTTTTTTTTTTTTTTTTTTTTTTTTTTTTTTTAAAAAAAATAGGGAAAAAAAAGTAAAGTTAATTTTTTTTTTTTTTTTTTTTTTTGGTTTTTGAAATTGGGAGCAAGCCCACTGTTGGTCCTCTAATGGAATGGGAGGAAGGCTGCGGCCCACGAAACACTAAGTTTTAATTTTGAAAATTTAATTTGGCCCAGTTGGTTAAGGCCCGACGTTTGTTTTAAAACTTTGGTTTCGAGGTCCACTCTTGAGTGGAAACAAGCCCACAATCGGTTACAAGCTCAGCTGGGTTTAAACCCAGAGTCCAAAATACAAGTCCAATGGAAGAATTTAAACAAGCCCACACAAAATAAATACAAGCCCACAAATTAAACAAACAAGCCCAAAAATAATTAATTACAAACCCAAAATAGAAAAATAAAAAGCCCAAAAAAATTGGGTTAATTATTACAAGCCCACAATTAAAGAAATTTGGAAGCCCACAGGTTGGGTTCTCTCAATGGAATGGGTTTAGGCTTACCTTTTAAGCACAGCCCAGCTGCTCTGATATTGTTGCAAAAACCCAGTTGGGTTTTGGTTCTTTTCCTTGGTGGCGTCCCAGCAGAGGAAAAACAGGTTCAGATCAGCAGGTCCAACAGCAAATGAAGTGAAACAGATGCAGATGCAAATGCTATGCAGTGAAATACAAAATAGCTAAGAAAAACACAAGAAAAACACAGCACCAATCCCCGGCAGCGGCGCCAAAAACTTGTTGGGCCTCGAAAGGGTGTAAAAATTATCCCCGGCAACGGCGCCAAAAACTTGATAGGCTTCTAAAAGGTCCTAAAAATTATCCCCGGCCAAAAACTTGGTGGGCCCGGAGATATGTATAAAATTAAGCGCAATAAAAACGGGGGCCTACAGTAATACCGCAAGTGCACGGTCGTCAGTTGTAGCTCGTGCAAGTACGGGTCGATCCACAGAGATCGGGTGTGTTTTGGGAAGTGGTCTAGCTAATTGGGTTCCTAAATTGCTATTGGGCTATGAAGCCTTTTGGCTTAAACTGGGCTTTGAGTACTAATGGGTTTGAATGCCCTTTGAATGAATTGGGCTCTGTAATGTGAACTGATGCTTTGGGCTCAGAGTTTTTGAAGTGTAACTGGGCTTTGGCCTTACAGTGAGTTCAGGCTTTTGGGTTAAGCCTGAATTGGATTGGGCCTTAATAATGAACTTGGGCTTTGGTCTTAAACTTAGGCTTGGGCTGAACTGGGCCTTTTCTTTTTGGAATGAGCTGAGCTTTGGAGCAGCAGCAGAAGAAGTGGCAGCAGCAACAGCAGCGCAGTGGAAAGGAAAGCAACACAGTGGCAAAGAAGAAGGAAACAGAGAAGCAACAGACAAGGCAGTGAAGCAAAAACTAAACAGATTAAAAACTAAACAGCAATAAAGCAGTGAACAAAAACAAAACAAAACAAGATGAACCAAGGCCTAAGGCCAAGGGCAGGGATGTGGAGAAACTAACATGGAGCAAAACTAAGGCAAGAATACAGGCATACTAAAAGAATGGGAAGAGAATTAGCTTGCTATGAGCACTAATTTCTCCCAATGCTCAATCACAGTGCAACCTAAGCATACAACAAGAATGGCAAGATAATCAGCTTGCTATAAGCACTGATTTCTTCCATTGCACAATTAGTTCAATGCTTCAAAAGTATCTAGCCTAGCATTCCTTCAAATGACAGTGAATTAAACATGACATTACACAAACATTACATGGCAGTGAACAACAACACATGTTAACAGGACTAATGTAACAGGAATGAATTGGAAATCAAACATGAAATTAAACAAGCACATAACATTAACAGAACATAACATAAGCACATTTAACAGTGACAAAGCAAGAAATTAAAACATACACATTTAACTGAAATTGAACTGAAACATGAACTGAGCTGAAACTGAAAATTAACAGGACATGAAAGTCCTGGATGTTGGCTACTCCAAGCATAGTTTTTACAACACACCCACACCCATATTTATACCCACAGACAATTAGGGTTTTCAATAAAAATCCCCAAATTTGAGAAATTAGGGCTTTTAGAAATTGGAGAAATCTCACCTAATTCTCTGAAATTGTTGTCGACCCATAACTCTATTTGTCCTTCTCTACCTCTCCATGCCTTCAATTGCGTCAATTTCTAGCTATCAACCTAGTTCCTCGAGTTCACATGCCATCAGTGAGAGGCGTGAAATGGATGAACTAACTTGACAGTTAGGAGAGATGGTGGCGTCTGTGATGTCGGGGAAGTGGGTGGTTTGGCAGTGGAGATGGGGGTGAAGTGAAGGCTGGTACGGTGGAGGCAGGAGATGGTGTTTGGTGGTGGCAGGACATGGTGTCTCTGCTGTGGAGGGAAGGTGATGGAAGAGGGGCTCGATGGTTTGGGAGAGACGGGGGGTGTCTGGTTAGGTGGTAGGGTTCGGTTTCTAGGGTGTTAGGCGGCTTCATCAAGAGATGATGTTTCGTGAGATGGGCCGCGAGATGCGAAGCTGGTAGGTGGATCGGATGGTGATGTGAAGTGAAGCTTGTAGCGACCGTCAGATTTTTTGATACAACGAAGTTAACGGCTCTAGATGGGGTTAGGTGTTGTAGTGTTAGTCGGAGATATCAAACTTTGATGAACAGCAAGGGATCGACCGTTGGATTCAACTACCATCTAATCTGAAGGCTTGGAATTTCAGCGCTGTGGTGCTTGGCAGAGACTTCAGATTTTGATGCTCTATGAAGGAGCGACCGTCGGATGCTTCTGAGAACTGATCTGATGGCTGAGAACGGAGGCGTTTTTTGTGTGTAGAAAATGAGGTTGTGCGCACCATTCTTCGCGGCTTCCTTGCGTGATTTCTCCCGGCTTTTCACTACTTTTCTGCTCTTTTGCTCCTCGACTCATCCGAACTTTATTTATTACCTAAAAATGCAAAATTAATTAATAAAAATATTTATTCTTGAAAACAATGAAAATACAGAATATGGGATAAAATGTAGAATTACTGCACAAAAGATGAGTTAAATGCCAACAAAAAGGGATAAATATATACAATATTTGGCACTCATCAGATACATACATATTTCAAGTGAAATGATCTTTTTCCACCTGAGTTTCGGGCGAAAAGTTTTTTTTACCTAGTTTTTGATTGAAAAAAAACATGTCCCTATTTATAATAAATTTTTGATGTCACTCTTGATTTTTCCATAATAGGTATGGTTAAAAACAACATATTCCTGTAGGAAAAATAAATTCTAGAGAGAAAAAATCAAGAATAAGTTATAAATCAGAAATTTATATTATTTTTCCAAAAAGATACTACCTTTCCTATAGAAACTGAGGCATGCTCAACCCTCTTGATAACACACTTTGCGACCTACAAAAAACCCAATTTACCCTTCAAACTTTTGTTCTCACTTTATGTAGTACAATATGAACAAGAAAAAAACCAGATCTACCTCATAAACTTTTGTTCTCACTTATAAAAAACAGAGCTACAAAAAAACAGATGTACCACTATAAACTCATAAAAATCAGAAGCAAAAATGTAAAACACAGGAAGAAGAGAAAAAAACGGCATAAACATAGCACTTACTTTAGCACCGTCTCAAAAATCCTTTTGACGCAACTTAGGTCTTTGATTCACTTATCGAGAAAAAAATATCAAAAAAAATACAACAAACATCCCCTCGAAAACTTATATTTTCCCCTTATAAAATAAGGTGAACATGAAAAGAATCAGATCTACCTCAACCCCCTTCTTCAAATTCATAAAAAATCAATGGATTAAACATAACACTCAGATTTGTATTAGTACGTAAACCCTTTTTGAGTAACTCGGCACTACCATTCACCACCTATTAAGAAAAAAACATCAGATTAAACACCAAATACAATAGACATCACATAAAAACTGAAAACCTAAGAACGAAACACACAACTGTGCCTTGTCTTTGGAAGCTCCGCTGCAACAAATTTTCATAGTTGAGAAAGTTAATAAATGCACAGACTTAATCATCATCGTTCTGATTCTTTAGGTAGGCTAGGATTTCTTCACAAACAAAACTAGGGGTATTTAAACTTCCAATGTCTTTATATACTAACAATGCTAGGTTTCGGGTAAAATCGGATTGGGTCGAACACGATCCAATCTGACACTAAATATTGATATGACTTCTAAACATATATCTTGAACTTCAGCGTCAAGTGTGAATACTTTTTTGAGCTTGCATATATGCAACAAATATGAAAAATAATAATAGATATAATCACAAGAAAAAGTAGGATAAAAAAATCATTGTGACTTATAGTTTTATACAACAACAAAAATGTTGAAGAGGGTGTATCCACCCGCCACAACAGAGAAGTGAAAATTTTCATTCTGATAGCTCATTTTCCTCAAAACGAGGAAGTAGGGATAGGGATAAACAATAGATGCATCTCGACGATATTCAGTTCAACATTATATCTGTAAATAAATCCATCTACAAGCAACCATCCAAAAATCACCATAGAAAACAACGTCTCTTTGACTATAAGATACCATTGGTTTTCCTGAAAAATCTTAAGAAATCCTCTAAAGAAGTCTATTAGATTTCTAAAGATCAAAAGTTTTTTTTTTTTTTTTGAAGCAATGGATAACCGATGATTACAACAACAAAAAATTATCCAGCAAACATAAAACATATTTCGATGTACATCATAAAAAAATAAAATTCATATCATGAGATATTGTGTCTTACCCACTAAAAATATTTTAACAATTAAGTAGCTATTAATGTGCATAGTAAACATATAAATTTAAATAATACTAAATGATTTATGTGTACTTTCGTGACCTTTATCATTTAAGATGATTTTCTTATATACCACGACTTTGTTATTTTGTTTTACACCACGATTTTTGTTCCAATTTTGTTTTCATATGAGTTTATGGAACAAGTTTATAGGCTACTACTGTTTTACCCAATCCACGACTTTGTCTTCTTAACCCGACAATTCAAGAACTTGGTTTTTTCATAAAACAAATATTTCTTTGGAGTTTGAATCGTATGATCGATATAATGAACTTTTTAATGAAGTTTGAACTGGAAGTATGTTTGTTTGTGTATATAAAGGATGATTGTGATCAATTTAATCGATTGTCTGAATTTTTGTCTCAAATTCTAAAAATCGTTAACTCATTTTGATTTCCTTGTACAATTTTGTGATATAAACACTCTATTCGGTTGTTCAATGAATGCATTAACGAGTTTTTTTTATCTATTTCTTAAACTATTTTTTTGTAATGTAATTAACACACAAATACTACTAGCAAAACATATTTATATGTTAAAAAAATTACAAAAAAGAAAATTGTATGCAAAAAAATTATTCATATGCCAATGCAAGAAAAAAATCATGTTATAAATTTCATATATAAACTAAAATTTAGAGTATAACACTTTTCTACAAAAATTTGAAAGTGGCAAAACCCGTAAACATGTAAAGAAATATTGGTTTTGCAAATCCAAAATCCAAAATTTGGTTTAAGTATAATAAAAACTCCATATAACGGTATTCTATATATTAATAGACTCTATATATTAATAAAAAAATCTTAGTCCCAATTTGGGCCAGTTATAAATAGTAATAACCTTCACATTTTAATATTAATAGATTTTACTAGTCCTACCATAAAGAATTTACCTCCATATATTAATATAATCAATATTATTGAAAACTTATAGATCTTGTTACATCAAAATTTAAGATGAAATAAAATAATTATCTATAGTTGTTTGAGAAAATGATGTAACTTTTTGGATCGTCGTCGCATCTTTTGATTTGCAGATGCGCAAGATCTCATTACTATGAGGACCTTCTTGTTGAAGCCAAAACATTTCCAACTTATCGAGCATGTTTAAAGCTTCCCGGCATGAAACTTTTGGTATCTCCGCACTATCATCATCAGGATTAACTCCCTCCGCTTCTTGTCTAACTCCACCGATTATTTCTTCTACGGTTATAGCATATACAACTTGTTGCTCATTTGGATGATTAAGGAAGACATCCATATCCATTATCATTTACATACTTTGAATTAGCAAAAATAATAAAAAAAATTTTCCTATATCTCCCTATATTAATAAACTCCATATATTAATAATCTTATGAAGTCCCAAGGTTGTTAATATATGGAGTTTTTACTGTATTTGAATTTGTGGGTAAATATTGATTAAAATATTAAGGGTAACCACCAATTACCTCGAAGTATAACAATAAGAAAAAAAAAGATACCTAATAATAAGTGATAAAACAATATCCAAACTCACCAATAAAGATACTAAAATATAATGTTAACATTTTAAGTTCATCACACAGATACTATTAAGGATAATTTAAATATCAGAATCTGTTCAGAGGTACACCTAAACTTAGGTGGTTACCTAGAAAGAATGAAAAGTTTATCGATAGGTCCTTATGTGTAACACCCATATTTTTCGCGTGATGCATATTCTATGATGTGTTATTGAATGGGATGAAGCTTCATCTCAACCTTCTGAAGCTTACGATCAAGGATGCATCACTTGGCTTGCGTTGCGAATCTGGATGTCACTGAATTCAATGAACCGTCTACTCAAAGTGGTGGTGCCCCGAAGTTCAATGTGTACTTTGTGATGCATTGCTAGGAGGAATGCACCACCTCGAACTTTTGATGCACACTTGGTACAAGTGATGCAATTATACTACGACGTCATCATTATGCTTGTCCGTCCATTACCAAGAGATGCAACATTTACCTGTGTAGCTTATCCATGGAAGCATTATGATACTGCGCATCATTATTCTTGTCGCAAAAAGTTAACGAGATTTGGTGCATGTCACCTAGATCCAAAATCTATATTTGTAAAAATATTAGTAAGACATATATAGGGAACACTTGTTGGTTGAAGGTGCATCAAGGAAAATGCATCTCTAAGATACAAATCTTAGACCATAAAACATATTTGATGCGAAAGCGTCGTTATGCCATTTTCTTTACCGAAAATACATCATTCTGATGCATTTCCAAGAAAAGATCTGTGTTGCGACAAATTGTGTGTCCCGGAAAAAAGAATTCATGTTTATTAAAGAAATGGCATCAACGACGCATAATCTTGTGTATATTTTGTGAAAGTCTACTGGACAATACGCATTAGTCTTTGCTTTGTCTTTGGCCTTGCAACACGATTTGGTTTTTTTTGCTAGTCCCGTTGCTGACGAACTATGGTATGTGTTTGATCCTTTCATGATACTGTGGGTTTCTAGGAAGTTGCAACAAGGTCTAGATTATTCTATAACTCGTGCCATTTGTCTCGGCAATGCGAGGCAAGATATGATTTTTACAACACTTGATGAGGTGGTTCTATTCCATTCACTGGATACTCATGTTTCCTATCAAACTCGATGTTGGCATGCACCAATTGCGAATTGACATGGCCTGGAAAAGAAGCTAAATGTATTTCAAGTTAGAGGAGCTTTCATAAGCCACTAACGTTGTGTGAATGATGCATGGAAAGGATGACATGTGCCTGGTTAATGCACCCTTGCCAAAGGGAAGATCGGTGCATGCATTTAGCGCATAATTGAGGCGAAACAAAGATGCGGAACAACAGGCTTGTAATGACCTATGTGCTATCCCAAGGCATGACCGATGCTCATGTTTATGGATTTCAAGTGAAAAATATTTCAGTAATGTTTGTGGCGAAATTTTCTTCATGGTATGTTAGCCAATTTGTAGAGGGCCTGAATATTAACCAATCAAGTAGATGTGGGTACGATTCTCACTCGCCCTTTTGTTATGTTTCACCGTTAATAAGTGGATTTTTATTTTTTTTAAAAAGATTTCTAAAGACATACATCGACACCCTTAAATTTGTAAGATTATGAAACATGCGTATTTTAGTATAAAAAAGTTCTTTTATCACCCGTGCTTTGTGTTGTACCTGAAAAGTGGGTACTCATTGATTGGGGGCAGACCACCCTTAGAAAGGACCTTGGCCTATGGATATGAGAGGATAAAAGAGGAATTAAAGAAAAATTAAGGTTAGTGGGGGATGAATGGCAATATTGGCAAATAAAGGAATTCCAAGAATACGTACCATAATGTTATGAAAATAGAGAGTTTACGGGAAATATATAAAAGGGAAAGAAATAATAATATGGAAATGATCTTCTCTTATTAACTTCTCTCAAAAATGGTATGATTTGGAAAAGTCACTCATATTTAGATTAAATTTTTTTATTATTTACTTTTGTGGATTTCAAGTGAAAAACGGTATCATCTATTTTTGTCGGGAAGGTTTCTTTTTATACGCCAATCATAGGGTTAATAAGATTCTAGAAACGATCTTATTCATGGGATTTTTTTCTCACCCGTGTTTTCACCATTGATTTTGTCGTTATAAGGTTAAGACTATGATACAGTCATATTTCTTTAGAATGGTCTTTTCCATCTGAATTTCGAACGAAAAATACTATTTAACTTGGTTTGTCGTGTGATGATATCAATAATTTGATTTCCCAATAAAAAAAATTTATATTTTAATGCGATAAAAATGCTTTAAAAATAGTATCCCCAAGTTTCTTTTCAACGAAAAATAAAAATGCTTTGAAAATATCTATCTACTAAAACATTAGGAAAAGTTATGTATTGCTCATGCGATAAGCGCACTGGATACAAAGACTAGTGCACTACATGATGGCTCAAGGGGAGAGTGGGATGGGGATACAGCCGTGCAGATTGAAAAGGCATGAATTTTTTAGTCCACTCACAAAATGGGAAGTTTGGAAGGACTCCTTGTTAGTGGGTTGGCAATTGTTGGTAGGTGGCCTCACAAATCTCTTCTTACGTAGAATTCAGTCTTCTTTTTCTATGGATTAACTTCTCTACGAAGTGCAGCATGGTTACAAAAATGGTTAACCAGTATATGAATGCCACGGAGTCTTCGGGGGGACGACTTGACCTAGAAACACAACAAGTAGCGTATTTGTTTGTATCTCGACTTTGGGTCTTTGTCTTCCATGAGTATAACGATTCTCCAAAGCCACCATTTCCATTTTCCAGTCCCCCTCGACGACCATTCTGAACTTGACTGGGAGTTGGACTACCCCATTTCGAGTCCTTTGGACTTGTCTTACAAAGGGCCTTTATTTCCGTAGAAGTAACTTATACTCCCATAATTTCCACAAGGCACAGAAAATCTCAAATCTTAGAATCCCTTTAGCTTTTGTTTCGACAATTGAGTTTTCTTTATTTTATTTTTTTCTTTTAAAAATCATTTCGAATTGTATTATCATTGCCTAACTACACCTTTAATATTTTTATTTGTTGATTGCCGAATAAAATAATCGAGTAGTACGTATTCGTGTCAAACACGGGCTTAAAAATTGTGGTTGTTGAGTTCCACTCGGTACAACAATGAGCTTTTTTTAGACGTCAATGAGAGCAACGTATATGAAAAGATAAATAAGCTTTAAGAAAATGGTCCTCCTAAGTGATTGCCAAATGGAAAGCACATATAGGATTTTTCCGAGTCTTTTATTATTCCTTCCGTTTCTTTTTAATAGGCTGTTTTTTATAAATAAATGTTTGAAAAAATAGACTGGTTTCATAATTGGAAAAGTCAAATGTTACTTTAATTTTCTGGAATCATTTTTTCTTCTTAACTTCTTTTGACGACAAGTGTTACGTGGACCATCTCATTTTACTTCTTTTACTAACATGTGTTATGGGGACCATTTCACTTCACTTCTTTTATTGACAAGTATCATGATAACCAATTAACCTGTTAAAAAGAAATGGAGGGATTTAAAGAAAAAAAATCAATTGATAGGTTGATATCAAAAGTGACAAAACTTTTTAGAAAAATGACTAAAACCCTTTTGTTCTTCATTGAATTGAATATTGAATCATTTCCTTGTACTCTTCAAACACTAACCCTGAGAAAGTGCAATAGCTTTATCATTAGTTAATTCACCGTCAAAGAATACACCCTTAAATTGCTTGCTTGGTCTTGTAGCCTTGTCGATTATGCCGCGGACTGCTTGCACTCTCCTCTGATGACTTCAGGAGAGTATTTGTCAAATTTTGGTTCAGTCAAAAGGTACTCTTAATTTGTATCCCTCAAAAGATGATATAGTTGACAGGTAAAGAAAGCTTTGATGACATACATTCGACAAAGTAATTATATTACAAAAACAAACATACATACAAGAGAAAGAACAAGTTTACCAAAATGTCAATCATATACAACCAAATTCCAGTCTCTGAGCTTTCTTGAGTATAAGGGAGAGGTTTAATCAAGCTATAGCTTCAGCCACTCAAAGCATGGGCAGAGTCCCCAACAGAACTTCGAGGGATAGTAATCTTTTAGGTATACCTCTCGACTAACTCCAATAATGTAAAAGCTGAAGGACTGGTTTCCTTTAGCCATAGTAACACGAGTCACGGGAACAACAGAGATGATATGCCTCTCACAAATTATTCTTGCTGCTGGAGGAACATGGGCTCGCTCTGCAATAACATCTGAGGAGAATTTGTTTAGGAAGTAAGAGTCTGCGAAAAAGGCAGGTGTGCATTGATATGCCTGTATGTTGCAGAGTTGTATCCCTTTGGCTCTGTGAAAGACCTCATCCGGAACTGATGCTGCACCGCTTGTGGCACTTACTTTTCGGGTTGAAAGTGTTTTCCTGTACATTCAGCAATTTAATGTCACTCTTTTTTATCTAGCATGAAAAACACACCCCTCTTTTTTATCTTACACTAGCTGAAACAACTGTATCATTCTGTGCTTTGACTATGTATCGTTATTATATACGTTTAACATTAAAGTAAGAAGGCTAAACTAGGCATGGTTATCATGCGCAGTGAAACAAGTTGACTTACCATCTAACAGTGGCAACATTGCGGGTAACATGAGAACCTCGTCCTTCACAAGTTTCACATTTCATCAGTCCACGGGAACCACAAGTAACACAAGGAAGCTTTCCCTTGCCATTACATTTCTTACATCTGCAGGAACATAAGAGGAAAATAATCGATCCAAGTGAACACAACAACCACCAACCATACAGGCTTATTAATCACATAATCAATGACGGAATCAGTTGTATTCTAATGAGGCAGTAGTAAACAAGCCTAGCTTTAAATGGATGGTGAAAATCAGCTTACATTGTATCAGATCCATCTCTATGAGCAACAAGGCCCCTCCCATAGCAGACATTGCAGTCAGTCATTTGATTTTCTTTGTAATGCCCAGGTGCTTGACCTGCGTTACAAGTGCAACATGGAAGCTCACCTCGTCCTTCACAACCTGTGGCTAAGCTATTTAGGTTATCGTTCCAACAATTTCTTAACAAACAGCAAGAAAATACAGTATATAAGAAAAAGAAATTACCTGAACATTTCTCAATCTTTTCAGAATGAGGAATCTTAGTCCGAGTTTCTTTGTGTGGGACGAATAGCAGAGGAAACTCAGACCTTAGATCCAATTCCCATAACCCAAGTTCAGGACTCTTGTCTTTTCCATCTATTTTCCCACCAAGATATGGCTCTGTTTCTGTAGTACTTTCTCTCTCTTCTATAAAAGTATCTAGTGTTCCCACATAAACATTGCAGTCTTCCACTGCACGAATCTGCCATGTCCGAGCTGGGCGACTTCCCCAACAACAGCGATGTCCAACATAATCGATTAGTAACTCTCTTATCTCCACTTCATCCAAAAGTTGCCTATCAAATAGAAAGATGCAGTTTTCTTTTAGTATAAAAAAACATGGAGGTTCCTCTGGAGAGAATAGATTCAAGCACAGCTAAACTCGTATAAGGGAGGGATCTGTATAGATGCCAATTGACAATAAAAAATAGTAGTGCAAGGGAGGTCAGGCGAGGAGGTGGTGCTACCATCTCCAGGATCCCATAAAGGACGGATTTACGAGTTAATATGCTAGTAAACCAGTCAGGTTTTGAGGGCATAATCTAAATAAGTGTACAGAAAATGATGAGTGGAAAAATAAAATCGGAATGAAAACTGTATTTTGTTCTCAGTTATAGGCTAGATAAGCTGGGATTTTCCAAACCAAACTCCAGAATTCAACATAAAGATGTCAATTTGAGGTACACACTAAGCCCTTCTCCAACAGGAACTATTTATCAATCTCACCTTCCAGTTTCACCGTAAGTATTTGCAGATGTAACTCCTCCATATTGACCTTGATAAACGACAGCTTGTTCTGCATACAAAATGAATTACTGTGAAAAATGAACCTCCTATACTAACTGAATGATGTAAAACATGAAAAACGAATATCCAAGGCAGGTCAGATATGAAGGTTGTTTGATAAGTATTCTTGCCAGACCCAGACTACCACTACAAAATAGGTGGTCAAGGAGTAACTAAATTGTTACCACGAACCACAACAAACATTCATTTTCGTAATGTAACACCACAACTAGTGCTATTCAGACTCATAGCTAAGTCGAGGAGATGCAAAACTGAGCATGCTTATGTTGGAGGCCAGTTGGCCGAAAATTTTGTGGTTCCTAGGTGCTTCTCATCTCAAAGTGTCCAAAACACAAAGTTATAATCATTTAAATCGTCTGGTAGGTACAGGAATAGCTAATCAAGTTGTATGTTGTATGTAAATAAGTAGAAGTCTGCAAAGTTAATAGTGTTTTGAAATGACTGAACAGGAAAGCCAAGTCTAGGTTCACCCTTCTTTCCCTTCGCACACCCCCTTCTGCGGCACCCTTCCTAACTGCCATGTCCTACTGGAAGCTAGAGCAGAAGAAGCAACTAAATGGCAGACAAATTTGAATCAATTCAGCATTTAACTGGAAGGTATGTAAAAGAACAATAGACCGACAGCAAGCAAAACCTAACCATGATTATAATAACATTGATTGTTTTTCTATAACTCAGTACTTTTGAAATTTGTTTTCTCAGGTCAATCCCTAAATATGTCGTATTTGTGCCACCCTAATTCAGGATTAGTTCAGTTTCTTCCCCACTGATAAGAAAATCAAGAAATTGGGACAACTTGATATCCAAACCCCCAAAAAATTACTTCAATCCCGTGCATTAATTTATTTTTCAGGAATTTCAAATCAATTCGAAGAACAAATGAAAACTAAGGATTGTCGATCAAAAAAAAATGAAAACTAAGGATCATGTACAACCTAAATTATCAAAAACCCTAAAGTCAACAAATCAAGCAACAAAATATAATTAGGAGTAGTAAGTACCATTAGGATCAGGTTCATGAGTAGTAACCAAAGCAGCATGAATTGATGGGGGATAACCAGAAAAAACAGAAGCAGATCGAATTTCTTCAAGGCTGACTTGATCAGTTCCAACAGAACCAGTAGGCACATAAG
The DNA here is from genome assembly GCF_003573695.1 of Papaver somniferum. Classification (NCBI taxonomy): domain Eukaryota; kingdom Viridiplantae; phylum Streptophyta; class Magnoliopsida; order Ranunculales; family Papaveraceae; genus Papaver; species Papaver somniferum. The sequence goes on from NC_039368.1 coordinate 109,337,801, forward strand.
AATTTGATCTCCCCATATATTGATACGTACCCCATGATTCCTTCTCTTTGGTTGCTGGTAGCAGAGCTTCTTCCATTACTGGTGATGACAGAGAAATATACAACTCTGTTCTCTGTTTCAAATGTCTTCGCTAAGCTACGATGATTTGTCAGCCATCATATTTATGGCGAGGTCCACTATTATATGTGCATACATTTCCCGCGTAAGTATCCAACGTGATGTGGCAGCATCTCAGCTACTACTCTTAATACAAATATCCGAGTCGCCCGTTTCAGATAAGAACACGTAATCATTTTATGGTCTTCTAAAATAGGACCCACACAGTCTTTGGACGCGGTTCTGTCCCACACGGTCCGTTTCTTTTAATAAGAAAAGGAGTGCTGGTATCGCGCACGACTTTGCGGGAAACTATACCGTAAAAGCGGTTTTTTTACTATTAGATCATGTTAAAATCCAGATCTAACAGTTTTGAACTCTTTAAGAGAAATGATGAGTTCTATCCTGAAAATGACGGGTCCTTTCCTGAAGGTAATCTATCCTTTCACGAATGTGAATCTAACTGTTGATTTAATCACCCAACGGTAAAAAAGACAATTTTACGGAAAATCATCCCGTAAAATCGTGTGGGATAGCATTTGTCTAAGAAAAATACATGAAGAAAACCAATACTTCTAGCCTGAAGTACGGTACTTGTAGAGACAGACATGTGATTATATCATTTCATGTTGAGATGATTAATCAAATATTCTACATGTTCATTTTTCCCCTTCTTAAATTGATATAGATTTATTAGAAAAGACTGGCTCATTTTCCCTCTTTTAAAGTGATAGATTTATTACAAAAGTTTGGAATATTTGCAATAATAGTATTTGGGAGTATGATTACTAAATTAAAAGACATAGCTTTAAAAGGTGAAGGCAGAGTCACATATATCTGAAAGCATAGAGATCGTAATGTGCCGATGGTGGATTTTTGACAAAGACTAAAATCGTAAAATTAACATTTTGCATATTTTTGATCCAGCAATCAGACAAGTATGTGAAATTTATATTTCAAAATTTAGACGTGAAAGCTCATGTCACAATCATTTCTGACTGAGTATATAGCCTCTCAGAACACACATAAACAAGCAATCATTGAAGCCTCTCAATTGAGATTGCAATGTTTTGCATATGTCATCAATACCGAGTTATTTCAGTGTTCACTTCTATATAGAAGCGAAAAACGATTGGACGGCTCCTAGACAGATTACCTGCTAGTATGGAGCGATAACGTCTTCAGGATGTCACAATATTCCCCGACAATATAGAAAACATATGTATAGGATCATAATGATTGGACGACTCCTAGATGGATTGACCACTTATATGAAAAAGAACGTCTTCAGGATGTCGAAACGTTTCCTGATTATGCAGAATAAACATTCAGAACGAGTATGACGCTTTACTATCTCATACCTTGACTCTCAAATAAATATAATGCTCCTAGACAAATTTACTTCTAGTGTAGAGCCATCCATTGATTAATTCTAGCGCAATATTCAATAATTGAATTCCTATAAAATAATCTGTTTTTATCATAATATCTCATTACTACTGCAATTCACGGCTTTTTCTCAACTAAATTCCATTAATTAGTAACAAATATTCACTTTTCAGGCATTTGGCCCATCACGAGTAAGCCTCAAAAAAATGTTGTAGGTGTACTTAACAATAATGCACGAACGAGCACCAAATATGGACAAACGTGCACCGAGATATGGACGAATGAGGAAATATGAAGAGTTAAGGAAATTAAAACATAATAATAAAAATATGGAAGAGGCGTCGCTGGGACCGTCCGGCATGCCACGGTCGCGACCAGTCCTGCGCCTCTCTATTTCCTTATTTTATTAATTATTTCCTCATCTCTTGAAACTCTTTCGTTTGAGCAAAACTCCTAGCTTCCATATTTTTCCAAATATTGCCCAAATCTCCACAAACCTAGTCTCACGACTATTAGGTTTTCCTTTATCAATAATATAAAAATAACATTATTTTAATGTAAAAATTGGACACGCGCGCGAGAGGATATTTGGAGACCTATGCAGAATAGGAAAAGGGAGAAAAATAATAATAAAATAAAAAGAACAAGAGGCGCACATGACCGGGCCCATCATCCGCCGGCCATGCCTAGACCGTAGCCGAACATATGACTTTTCCTTTTTATTATATTATTATTATATCTCTCACATCTCTTGAAACTTCCATGTTCGAGCAAATTATTGGTTTCCATAATTCTCCAATATTGCCCATATCTCCAAAAAAGTCAAATAATCCCACAACCTTCCGCGCTTCTCAGACAAATATTGAAATATTATTATTTTAATACTTGGACGCACGAGAAAAGTCCTACTCGCAAATTCATGCAAAATTGAAAGTTTAAGTCAAGAACTCTTCTGAAAATCTAAAATATTGTTCAAACGTCCAACAAAATACCTGAAATTCTCAGAACGGACGCGCGAGGGACATGGTGACCAGTGCACCACCGTGACTGGACCTGGCAGGTCCCTTGGCCATCATGGTCGGGCCGTCTCACGCCTCTTATTATTATTATTTAAATAAGAATTCATATTTTTTTACAAGTCTCTAATAATGAATCCTCGTTCATGGAAATCTTTCCTCATGCTCAGAAGTCCATCCACCATCAATGGACTACATTGGACAACTCTCCATCTTCAAGATTCAGGGTTCTTGATAGGTCTTTAAACAAGCCTACGACTATGTCTAACTGCAAGTGCATGACGTCTATTATAGACATAGCAAGTACATGTCGATCCTACAGAGACTAGGTGGATGTAAGGTTGAATAAGAATTTTACTTATACTGATTTTGAGCAAAATAGCAACACAAAGGGTTGTTTTGTTGGGTGTCGATACGATAAGGCAGTGGTTGAAATACTAAAGCAGAATGTAAAGCAAGATGCAATAACAGATTGTAAACACGTATATGGAGGGTACTAGGGTGGTTGAATCCACCTCCTAACCTTTGCTAAGTCATTTTAGTCTCAATATTATTCTTGTCCCTTGTAATAGACACCAGTCAAGATGCAAGTCTGTTGTTTATCTAGGGTAATCTCAACTAGATGACCTAATATAAACTAAGGTAACTAATCCCTAGCATAAGCTTCCTTCTTACAGCACAACTCATCACAGATTAGTTCAGTCTCTTAACCATGAGCTGAAGCACAATATACAGTTATTCTATATATCTATGCTGCTTAGCAAACAAAAGGTGAAAGAAATATACTGCAACACACTGATTAAACCATTCCTAATTCAGTTTAAGCTCAACAAGAATAATGATCAAAACATGAATAACCTAGCATCAGATTAAGGATTTCATCTAAACCTAGCAAAAGTATTTAGCACATGATTAACAGGATGCAAACACAATGGTATTAAACTAGACAATTGGCCCAGCTAATTTGGATACCTTGTTACAGAGAAACAAGCCCCTATTTATATATAAAAAAATCCTCAACTCATCTTCAATTCGGTAATTAATGAAAACCCACTCACCAGAACGCGTTTTCCTTCTTTAATTCGTCTCTGAGTTTCATTAATTTGATGTTTCCTCCACTGTAGAGATAACCCTAACCCTATCTCTCACAAACCTAGCTTCTAGGTTTACTGTTTTTGATAAGGAGAAAAGGTTGAGAGAGATAGGAATTAGAGGCTTAATTGATGGAGTTAATGAGGGTGGTAAAGGTTGAATGATAGAGTTATCGAAGGAGATGAAGGAGGTGGTACTGGTGGTCCTGCAAGCGGAGTAATGAGAAATGAAGGGGAAAAGATTTGGTTTCTGTTCGACGGGGAAAAAAAAAGAGGCGACTCGAGTGTTGAGCAGTTGTATCTTGATTAGATATTTCGAGTGGAGGTGCCATTAGATCAAACAGATGTATCAAATCTAATATCTTGGATTTGGATATGGGTTTGGTCTTTGGTTCTCTACCAAGTCCATGTATCGGTTTAGGCTTTGCAAACGTTGTGGAGCGAGTGCAAACGGATTGCGGAAGGTGCACAAGCGGATTGCGGAAGCTCTTTACGCATTATTCCTTCGCTCTTCACGGCCTTCTCGCGGGAGCCTTGCGTTGTCTCTTTTATGTAGTCTTTAGCTACCATTCCTATGCTTTTTTAGCTTATCAAATCATCCAAGATCTATTTAGTACCTAAAAACACAAAATTAATTAGTAAAAATATTTATTCTTAAAACAATGAAAGATCCAGATTCGAGATAAATAGAGAGTTGGAGCATAAAATATGAGTGAAATGCCAATAAAAAGATGAAGAAATATGCAATATTTGGCACTCATCAGTTCTCCAGAATTAGGGTTCTCGATTTACGATAATTAGACAAATGTCGGTAACTTTTATATTGATCCAACAATCAGTATTTGTAATTAATGTTCAACCGTGCTACCAACATTCTTGATTTCTCAACCGTCTGAGAGCAGTGGATGGCCATCCGCTTGGCCAATAAACTAATATTTTATTGGATGTCCAACCAATTGGACGTTCGATCGTCTAACATTCACTAATATTTTAATCCTACTTTGAGATTCTATAATTCATGACATAGTAGATCGATAATGATCACTCTATATAACTCATAACTCAACAACATCTGATTTCCGTTGAATACTCGACATATCATAATAAGTCCATGATCGAGCAATTTCATCGGACGCACGTCGATCCAAATTATCAAAATATCATTATTTCCTCAACTAGTAAAATGATATATCACAATTCATCAGACTCAACACATTTGCTTTGTTACTATCCCAGCAGACATCTTATCCTCAATCCATGAGTTTTAAAGCATATCACATCCGTCCATTATGCTCGACTCATCAAAGCTAAGATTCATAGTCTATCCAAGTCAATAATTGACTAATTAAATACATGTCTGTCTTGCAGACTCCACATTCATGAGACATCAATCATGTCACATCAGGGGATATTCATTAAGGTTTTGGTCTGACGGCCTACGATCAACACATGTGTACACCCACGATGAAAAATGTGAGCAAGTCGTGCAAGCAATTGAAGGAGTTAGCAAAGTAGTAGATGGACAATCAACCAATTCTCACACACACGTGTAACTGGTTCAACCATAATTTCTCACTTTCCCACTCTTTCACTTCTCTGCAACTGTCTCACTTACTGGGGATCAATGTGCCTACTACTCTTGCAATATAAATAAGTTCTTGAGTGAACGATTGGAGAACAAGAATTATCATATGAAGAACTCTTAACAAAATAAAACTCAATCAATCAGAACTTATGTCATCTGAACTCAACAGTTCAAAAAACTTGCCTAAATCTCCAACACATTCACAATTCTTCATTGATCTCAGACACTTCTCAGCTTCCCTCCTATAAATAAACCCTCATCCCATTTTGTGTCCTAATTGACCCTGCAACGACCATTTTGTTGGTTTAGGCCGGAGTCATACATATTGATCTCTCGAACTCAAAGCACTCCTGTGCAGTGCATCTGTTTGCTAAAGATTTAAGCAATTTGCTCGATCGAGGGAATGACTGCTCATCTCCCTATTTTTTCCTCAAAAACCAAAAAATAGATTTTACCCATCAATACATTGGCGATGTAACACCCCGAGTTCTGGACCAGGGTCAAACCCATATGGACATCCGAACTCAAAGCGTTACGGGTTAGAACGAGACTTATGCATATATTTATTCTTGTTAATTTAATTTTATACCAAACATAATTGAAACTTTTATACATTAATTGAAACATATGAAATACATTAAACATCGTTCAAAATATTTTCAACTAAACATTTTTTTAATTCGATTTATGCTTCAAACAATACAAGAAAACAATGCAATCACTAATCTACTCATTTCTAGCTTCCACTTCCAACTTCCATAAATCTACAAGGAATGTCAACTGGGGTGAGATGACAGCTCAATAAAATGCATTCCCTTTCTCAAATTATATCAAAATATGTCAACCAATCAAACAAAATGTGTACAACAAGAGTATATGGTGCACCTTCAAGTATTTAATTATATTTATGTTCATTAACTATACTCACAATCTATCAACTCCTCTTAAATGCACGTGTATCCTCAGTTCGTGCCCTGCCTATCCGTGTATCCTGGGCATGGGACCGCCAACTTCACTTGCACGAGAATCCTTGGGTCGTGCCCCACCTATACGTATATACTTGGTACGGGCACGGCCATTCAAACAAATATATTCATTCATTTATAAATTCACACTACCATCGCACGAGTATCCTTCGGTAGTGCCCCACCTATCCGTATATCCTCGGTACGGGCACCGCCATCCAAACAAGCATATCCAATTATTTATAAAATAATTTTATCATACAATCTACACTTTGATATTCCAAACCACTTCATCAACAAATCATAAGATCACAACCCGACTAATGATGTAATTCTTTCAACCATTTGAGCAAACACACTAACTGCAGAATTTTACTTTATAAGTTTCGTAATGATAACTTTTTCCGATCTACCTCAAAATTTTAGTGAACATTCCTGACACCATCATGTATAAAATATCAAAATTTCACATGAAACTAACGACTCAATCAAAAAATATTGATTTTGCAAACGCATTACAAAATCTAGGCAGATAACATCATTTTACCAAACTATTCACCATAAATTCATATTAGTCTAAAATTAACCAAACCTAAATCACAATGAAATATTATACATTTGTATACAAATTTTGTTAAGACCTCAAATCATTTTAACATCATTAAGACGGCCTAAAAACATCAAAACCACAACAAAACGAAATTGTCAAGAATTTCAGAAATCACAATCCAAATTACAAGGAACATTCACCGGGGAATTTGGCGCAGGAAAATTCTCAAATTTTAATAAGACATACTTAATCATGTAATAAATCAATAGGAAAATCATGATCATCAATAAAAGATATATATTTAATCAATTAAATTTCAGAAACCTAACAATATAAAGGCATACGAAATAACCACCAAACATAAAAGGGTTTCACATTTTACCTTAATTTCATTAAACCTCTACTGATTTTCTTAATCATTTTTCTCCAAAAATTTCTATCTCCATCTTCCTCTCCTAGCTTTCTCTCTAATTTATGTTTGTAACTCCTACTCATTTTCTCCCTATTTCCTTTGTAAACCATATAGTAACTCCCATATTAATACTACTCATATTAATAATAATATATCATATTTATTATTATTAATTTTTATTTCTCTTTTTATTTTCTATTAATCGAAATATTTATTTTATTATTTATTAGCTATTCTATTTCCACCCTAACTTGCAGACTTTCTAGTTCAAACAACCTAGCTAGGCTAAGGTAAATGAAACAACCTAAACCACATGGTTAGCTAATTTGGGTATAACCCGAACCGAAACCGTAACTAAAAATACCGGGTATTACAGGCGACCAAAGTGGGAGATTAATCTCTCGGTTGCAATCTCAATTCATCAAAGATGGTCGGTCGTAGGTCAGATTCAACTGATTCCAATCATAACTTTTAAAATAGTAATGTTCTTCCTCCAATACTCTGCTTGATGGCATGATCGATGGAGAAGTCCCAACCTTGATTGAATTGGCACGAGTACAGGTAATTCACACATGGAACATGGACCTGATTAAAGTGACAATAGACAATATACTTAACTCGTAAGGTTAACAATAGATTTAAGCGGTTCCTATGCTCCAGAACTTATGGCACTAAAGGATAACTCCTCAACTGATGATCTTCCTCATATCGATACGTATGAGAAACCGGTGGATCAAGAAGCCACACATTCTATCGAAAACTTCTCCAAATATCAATGCACGAACACGTTTGTTGCACTCAACCAAATATCATATGATGTGCAACTAACTCCGTCATCTTCGATAATTGAGGAAATATCCATGGTGTCTGACCATTCGATAAATAATATCACTTTCACTAAAGAAGACCAAATGGAAGAGGAAGGACATAACCAAGCTTTGTACGTGATTTCCAGATCCATACATACATGTACACATATGTAGATCTGAAAGTGGGACCTATTCAATCAACAGTCAAATTTCATGTGATTGAGAAAGAGCATGACTATCATATGATACTCGAACGACCAAGGCTCCATGATAACAAAGTTTTTCCCTTGATATATCATCAATGCATGAAAGCTCTGCTCAATAACAAGATCGTTCGTATTGCAGCTTCATCGTCTCCATATGATCCAATTTATGATGTTGAGTTCCTTGAACCTCTAAAAATCATCCCTGAACCACCAAGAAGGATCTATAATACCCCACAACCGAGTAGGACGTCCATCGAGAAAGCTGACAAATCATCTTCTCTAAAAGATGATGTCAGACCTTCCAAGCTACCTGCCAAGCCGCTCAAGCGTCATCAGGATCAAATCCCAACTCCTGATCAAACTAAGAAGAGATCCAACTTTGTAACCAACTATGATGTAGAAGGGAAGATCATCTACCTTCGACGCAGATGTTGATGGTGGTTTTTAGTTTAAGGCTAAAACTGTAAAATTCCATATTTGTATGCCTACTTTCTGCAAAGAAGTAAGGTTGTCAGGAAGCTGATGAGCGTCTATACCTCTTTGCTTACATATGTACTGTGTAATTCAGTAATTACGAAATTAATTAGAATAATATTGGTGCATGTTGCAACAATCCCAAATATTCTATGAATTTTATTTTAAGATCCTGGTCGCATTATTCATTAATGCAGATCCCGCTGAGTATTTATCCTATGTTATGTCCCCGGCTGAACTCTTAACATTGACATGATATGACAATTAATTCTCACTCTAAGCTAAATAACATGAATTTCCTGAAGTTTCAAGATTAAGATGCGCATGAAAATACTCAATCGGAGGCGCGCCGAGCTGCGGTGCTCTCTAGGATAAACACTAGTAATTTTGTATCAACGTGCAAAATTCACCAAAAAATTGATTAATTTTGTGTCGATTCACAAAATTCAATTTTTGATCTAATTTTGCCAATTTACAACAAATTAGGTTTTTTGCCCCAAAACGGAGCCTGCACGATATCTCGATCCCTATTGGTCGATAATAAACCTAGGAAAGCTAGGAAACTGGCCCCGAAGTTAATAGAAATACAATTCTATTAAAAATCGGAAACCAGAAAGAAAAAGTGAAACCGTGAATAATTTTAGCATTAGCAAAAGAGGCGTGTTCACGCCACTGGGTCGGGACGGTTTTCCCTAACGGACGCCTATCCTGGACGACCAATCATGTCCCCAGATTCACCTGGCACCCCTCTTTCATTCTGAGCAATCAGAACGCTCGAAGCTAACCTGACAACTTGGTTTCACACCGACCAATCATATCATTTCAACTTGGTCAGACGATATCCAAAAGGTCACCAGATATTGCATGAACATCTAGGAGCAATTGGTGAATAATTTGAGTATGATATATATAGTAAAAAAATTTCGTAGGGATGTCTAGTGTTACATAATAAAAAATCGCATCAATAAGATTAAAGAGACAAAAGATACAACTTAAAAGGCGAGCTAGGTCATGGCTGAAAACTGACAGAATTCCTCTTGTTCCTGAGTTTTTACCGTTCGGCTGTTTTCACCTCCTAAATAAGCTCAAGACCTAAACAGGGTTAGATTACTCTAGGATTTTACAGATTGATCTCTCGAATCTAAAGTACTCTTGTGAAATATATTTGTTTAGGGTTTAGATTTGATTCTCACCGGGATACCCAATTTACAATCTTTCTCCAGGATCAGTTTTGCCCTACTACAGCTGAGATTAGCAATTAACAAGGGAGATCGCTGAAATATCCCTCCCACCAAGAAGATTCCTGTCACAACAGATAATCGTCTGAAGAAGAATTCTAGGTTGCTGCACGACAACTATAAGATGGCACTGACTCCACCACCGATGATCTTGAGACAATCAACATCGAAAAGACGAGGATCTGAGACCAATCTTGATCAGTTCCGCCCTATCATTAAAAAAAAAGAGTAGGATTGATAAGCCTGCTGAAGGAATGTCAAGATATCTTTTCTTGGACATACGAGAAAATGTCGTGTCTGAATGACTAGTTAATCATTCATCACTTGCACATCACTCCTGACTCCAAACCTGTCGAAAAACCTCCCAAATAATTCAGGCATGAAGTCGATGAACAAATCAAAGTTGAAGTTCAGAAACTAATGGCATCTGGATTCATAAAATCCATTCAACATACGACGTGGTTGGCAAAAAATTTCGCGGTCAAGAAGAAGAATGGTCAAATACGACGTTGCGTAGATTTCATAAACCTGAAAAAATGTTGCCCGAATGGAGACTTTTTTTTACCCAGCGGTCACGACATGTTCTCATTTATAGATGGTTATATTGGTTACAACCAGATCAATATGTATGAACACGATGCCAATAAAACTGCATTCAGGACTCCCATCGGGAAATTTCATTACATTGTGATTCCTTTCGGATTGAAGAATGAGGGTGCCACCTATTAACGAGCCATGACTCCTATCTTTTATGACATGATGCATAAACAAGTAGAAGACTATGTAGATAATGTGGTTATCAAATCTAAGACTCGAGCATCCCACGATACGTCTTAAGATAAGTCTTCGATATGTACAGAGAATACAAACTGAGAATGAATCCTATGAAATGCGTATTTGGTGTTTCCTCTGGAAAATTTCTAGGGTTTGAAATAACCGAAGAAGGGGTCAAAGTTGACGCAGACAATAGGAAGGCTGTTACTACCATGCCTCCTCCACGCATTGTGAAAGAGTTTCAGACCTTTATGAGAAAGTTAAATTACATCTGACTTTTCATTCTTGGGTTAACTCAACTTATTTCTTCATTTACTCTTATGTTGAAGAAGGGAGAAAATGTTGTATGGACGACCTTCCAACAAGATGCCTTCCAAAGAATCCAGCAGATACTATTATCACCTGCTGTCATGAAATTTCCGGTGCAAGGAAGACCATTGATACTCTACACAGCCTCCAGTGATGTTACTCTCGGATCTCTCATTGCTCAAGAAGATGAAGAAGACATCGAACGTCCGATCTACTACTTCGTACACTGAGAGATGCTGAACTCCGGTACCCTAAGGATGAAAGGGCATGCTTACCGCTGATTCATGAAATCCATAAGTTCAGACATTACTTGTTGTCAAACAGAGTCATACTAGTTTCTAAATTTGATCCCATAATTTTTTTTATTATCAAACCGGATTTGATAGGGATACCTACAAAGTAGTTACTCCAGATGTCAGAGTTTGACATAGCATGTGTCTCACCCAAAGCGATCACGGGTCATGCAGTTTTATATTTACTTGTCACCTTTCCAGGGGAAGACATCACAATGCTACATGAAGACGTGCCGGGTGAGCTTCCAGAAATTTCATTCATTAAAGAAAAAACATGGGTGTTGTACTTTGATGGATCCGCCACTCCTGGCACCGATACTGGTGGAGCGAGCGTGGTGTTAGTATCCCCATCCGTTGAAGTCTTCTCACATTTATTCAAGATGGATTTCCACTGCACCAATAATTCGACAGAATATGAGGCTTTCTTATTGGGATTATCCTTGGCCAATCAAGCAGGAGCAATGCACCTAGAAATAAGAGGAGACTCAAAGATATTATTCAATCAAATGAATGGTGTACACTCTCTCAAAGAAGTAACATTTTCTCCATTCAGGTCTGAAGAACAACGACTATTGGTTGATTTTGCTGATGCAACGATCGTCCATACTGGTTGTACCAATAATAGACATGCTGTCTGTTTAGCAACTCTTGCTTATAGATTAAAATTCAAAGGATCAGATAAACTATGCAAAAACATTTCTTATCATCCCCCTGGCTTATCTAAGTCAAGGATACTCAAGCAAGCGACTGACGGGCATCTATCGTTCGTGAATTGATTAGTTCTCTTCCGGAAGGGAAAATCAACCTCAAAGAATTAGATAATTTTTTTCTGCTTCACAAAACATTGTATTACCGGAACCCTAATGGATATCTGTCACGATGTTTCAGAGACGAAGAAGCGCACGAGCAACTCAAGCGCATACATGATGAAATACGTGGACAGACATTGGTGGCGACACTTTACATACAACTCCAAAGACTCGGGTATTATCGACCCTACATGGAGACTCATTCGAGATTGTTGCAAGGATCTTGTCCCCAACTGCCAAACACATCCACACCATCTAGAAGCTCTGAAAATCCATTATACTGGGGACTGGTGAGAGCCTTACATCAAATACCTTCGTGACCATGACCTTCCATCATAGAATACAGAAGCAGTTAAGCTAACTCAAAGAGCTAAGAGACTTGTCTTTCATGATGGGATCTTATATCGTAAAAGCTTCGGAGAAAACTTCTAAGATGCTTGGCCGAGCACGGGATCCCGACAATCCTTAGAGAAATGCACGAAGGAGATCATCAAGGAAAAAGGAAACTTCTCCAGATTCATGAGAAGTATTATTGTTCAACCATGCAAGATGATACAACTTCCTACGTCCAGAAATGTCATCGATGCCAAGTCCATGGTACCATAATTCACACTCATTGTCTTCTATTACATTCTGTGAGTAGTCTGTGGCCTTTCTATATTTGGGGACTGGACATCATCGGTAAAATCATCCCATAACCGTCGAAGTAACACGAATATATTATCACAACAATTGAATACTTCATCAAATGGGTTGAGGCCATTCCTCTTCGAAGCACCACCAGAATCACTATTGCATCCTTCATCAAGGAATAACTCATATGCCGATTCGGTGTCCCAAAACATATCATCAAAGATAATGAAACTCATTTTCCCAATAAACATGTGGAAGAATTGCTCCATGGATACAGTATCAAACATATTTTATGTACAATATCCCCAAGGAAATACACAAGCAGAGAGTACCGACAAGACTTTGATCTGTATACTCAGTCGGACATTTCATGACAATCCATGAAAAATTTCCCATGGATTTGTGGTCTTATTTAACCGCAAGAAGAATCTCAACCGGGACTTCACCATATTCATGCCATTCTCCCAGCCGAAATTAAGATTCATTCAGCAAGGGTTGCAACGACCAGTGGAGTGTAATGAAATAGAAGCCGAAGTGTCCAATTAAAGGATTGTTGAGCTGGACATGCTGGAAAAAAGTAGAACTAAAGTGGAGAAATATGTGAAGGCTTATAAACAAAGGATCCCCAGGTCATACAACAAAATGATAAGACCTCAGACATTCGAAGTAGGAGATTTGGTATTAAAAACAACGAAACACATTCAACAAGACATGTTTTCTCCCAAGTTTTCTCCAAAATGTAAAGAGTCATATGTAGTCATCAAATCAGTATGCAGTGGATATTACAAAATATTAGCTGTCAAAGGAGGAGTGGAAAGGGAACGGAATCAACGACAAGCGTCTCTAAGCATATTATGCCTGAACATGCAGTAAAAATTACTTTATTTTTAGAATGTAATTTATATTCCTTCAAATAGCATGCAAAATGCTCATTCGTTCGAAGCTCAAAACATTTTTTATTAATATAACAGAGAAAATTCATTTATCAATGTCATGACAATCATTCTACTTTATTCAAAACAAAGCCTAAACCTACACATGCAACAACCTCAAACACTCACCTAAATCAAACTATCTAACAATATATAGTTTCTGTTGAATCCAATTTGGAGCCTCTTCTGGAATTTTTCGGTTTTCACCCTCAAGTCCTGGATCGCCTTATCAACCCTTATCGACTCTAGCGCGAGCGCCTTCTCCTCCTCCATGACGTAATTTGAAGAAGAAATAATGTTAGCAGCAACAACTTCTCTATCAATCTTGATAATATCAAGATGACGACTGAGCCAAGCTACATTGAACCTTAAGGTCTCACAAATCAATATCATGTCATTCAATCTATACAAATCTTTGTTCTTGATGTCTCGAAGATTCATCTTGTTTATTTGGTCAATGATGGGCAATATTCAAGCGAATGTGGTCAAAAGGATCAGCCGAAAGTTGTTCCATACTTCATTAGTGGCAATATACCCGTACCTCTTCCAAATATTGGTGTAAAAAGATGTGTTATAGCATAGCTTGGTTGAACCCACCAAGTGTTGGTATACCAATTTTGGTTGTCATATTTTGGTATAAAAACTCATCTAGATTCGCTGATTAAATATTAGAGTCAACTTCGTTTAGGTTAGACTAGAAAGTCTAGGAATGTTGAGACATATAAGTATTACTCTGAAGACCTGAGGAATAAGAAGAAGCAACGATTACAACGAAGATATCATCTTTCTGCTCGAGGTTAGTAATATTGACTTGATCTTGTTTCCATTCCTAAAGTATCTTTCAAGTTGTGCTATATTGAAAAACATAACATGCAAAGTTGTACATATTTGTATACAATACTCTAGTGATCTTTGTCATAGCATTATGATCAAAGTATCAAGGAAACTGTTTGGACCATATACGCAAAATGGGCTTAATAGCTCTCCATCCCAATTACCATGAATAAAATACTTAATTGCTTCATGAGATGAGGTCTAAGTCCATGAAAATTATTAACCTACTATGTTAGCTTCAAAGACCAGGTATGACTTGGGAGTTACAGATCCCCAGAAAAAAGAGGGATCAGTTACAGAGAAGATCATGTATGACCTGTGATTTATTTTTTCCTTTCATTTTTACCTTTTTAGCCTCATTTTATTTAGATGGCATATTCACTGTAGGTATAAAAAGTATGGGCAAATTTGTATTTTCAAAATGTGCAGCTTCATTTACTGTAGCTGAACAGTGGCTAAGGGTAGTTCGCTTTATAATAGTAATAAATATATATATTGTTGAGATTATTAGTCCCACATTGTCTGGGTTATCTAACATCCTGTGTTTATAATTCTTTGGGCATCTCCACCCATTTCCAATTGGTTTTGAGTTGGATGCACGTATTCTAACATGGTATCAGAGCAGGCTATTTGAGACAAGTCATTTGAATGCGCCTTAATTCTGCGTCATCCGATTTATTGTTCACGTGTTAGACCCAAAGAGGATACACGTGAGGGGGCATGTTGAGATTATTAGTCCGATTATTAGTTTTACATTGTGGTTATCTAAAGTCCTACGATTTATAATTCCTTAAAAAAATACTAACGAGAACAAAATGGAGCTTACCTAGACAAAAAGACAGACCAACATAAGCCTCATTTTCATTGCATCTCTGATGTAGTATTTTAACTGAACAAACTACTATTCACGGGAAAAGAAATTAACTTGTTTTAATGAACCAAAACTACACTAAAAGACTTCTGAAGGCGTTGAAACATTGCGGTGTAAAGAGGCTTAGTGAGAATATCAGCCAATTATTGTTACAATGGCACAAACTCTATATTGATAATATAATTTTCAAAGAGATCTCTTATAAAGTGGTATCTTATGTCAATGTGCTTTTTTATTGAGTGCTCAATGGGATTCTCAGTAATTTGAATCGCACTTGAGTTATCACAAAAGATTTTCATTGTTCCACTATCGATTCCATAGTGAGTAAGCATTTGTTTCTATCCATAAAAGTTGAGTACAACACGAACCGGAAATAATGTATTCGACTTCACACGTCAACAAAGATTGTGAGTTTTGTTTCTTGACATGCCAAGCAACGATATTTAGCCCTATATAGTAGAATCCCGTGGATGTACTTTTTGTATCTTCTACACAATCTGCCAAGTCTCATCAGAATACGCTATAAGATCAGTGATAGTATCAAAAGTATAAGAGAGATCATAACCGATAGTATGTTGTACATATCTTATGATATGTTTAGCATTTGTAAACAAATTAGATTCTTTTGGATTAATTTGAAATCTAGCACAACAACCAATGTTAAAGGCGATATCTGGTCTTGTTGTTGTTAGATATAAAAGACTTTCAATAATGGATCGATATAGTTTTTGATCAACATTAACACCTTTCTCATATTTGTAAAACTTCCGTTTTGTGGATCTAGTAGTAAGTTTAGGATTTCCCTTCACAAGGCCAAATCTTTTAACAAGATCCTTGGCATACTTTTCTTGAGAAATATAGATTTCATCCTTTTGATGTTGAATTTGCAAATTCAGAAGGAATATTAATTCCCCAACATTGCTCATATCGAATTCCTTCCCAAAAGAAGTTTGAAATTCTTTGGCAAGTTTTTCAGATGTAGATCCATATATTATGCCATATACATATATTTGAGCAATAAGGACATCCTTTCCACTCTATTTGGTAAACAAAGTCTTATCCACCTTTTGAGAAACAAAGTCTTTCATACCATGCTCGAGGTGCTTGTTTTAATCCATATAATGCCTTCTTCAGCTTAAAGACATGATCAGGATATTACGGCCTTTCAAAACCTTTAGGTTGAGCCACATAAACTTTTTCCTTTAAGCACCCATTTGAGAATGCAGATTTTACGTCCATTTGAAATAACTTAATCATGAGAAAACAAGCATGAGCCAATAACACTCGTATGGAGTCAAGGCGTGCAGCCAGAGCAAAGGTTTCGTCAAACTCGATGCCTTCAATCTGTACCCTTGAGCGACAAATCTTGCTTTATTTCAGACCACTGTATCGATCTGGATTGTTCTTAAATATCCATTTTGTACCAAAAATATTGATATTAGAGGGACAAGGTACAAGTTCCCATACATCTTGTCTTTCAAACTGAGTTATCTGTTCATGCATAGTATTCACCCATAAGCGATCACTGAGAGCTTGATTAACGTTTTTGGGTTCCAGTTGCGAGAGATAACATCCAAGATTGTAAATATTTCGAAGTTGATTTCTCGTATTAGCAGTGGATTCTGTACCTTCAAAAGTATTCTCAGTATCATGATTCCTCTGAACCCACAAGTGTCGTATAGTGGCACGTTCAACAGGAATACCCTGGGGAGGGATTTTTATCCTAGTCACTAGAAATATCAGGATCGGTAACCGTTGGTACAACTTCCACCAATTTTGGAACTTCTTTGACTTTCTTAGTTGTCTCCAAGGAAGGTAACTCAGCATGAGAGTCATCATGACAAAAATATTTCAAATCATCAATGATAAAGTTTGTCGATTCCATCATAACATTAGCCGTGAGATTATATACTCTAATGCCACGACTGTCAGATGCATAGCCAAGGAAAATACCTTCGTCACTTTTTAAGTCAAAACTTCCTATTTTTTCTCGATCCTTGAGAATGGAGTACTTACTGCCAAACACACGTATATAATGTAAGTTAGGTTTCTTACCATACCATAACTTATATGGATTATTTAGTGTTCGTGAGCGTAAATACTCACGATTGTCAAGTAGCAGGATATGAAAACAACTTCTCTCTGAAATTTTAGAGTTAAGTTTTTTGTTGTGGAGCATTACCCTGGTCATTTACTGTATACTTATATTCTTCCTTTATGAAACTCCATTAGCTTGTGGAGTTATATGTGGTAATATTGTTGAATAATACCCAGTTGGTCACAGAATTCGAACAGTTTAGTGTCCTTGAATTCAGTTCCATGATCGCTCCTGATTTTCTTTAGTTTGCGACCTTGTTCATTATGGATTCTACTAACAATAATTTTGAACTCACTTAGGGTATCATTCTTATGTGCCAAGAACGCCACACAAATAAATCTGGTGTAATCACCGACCATCACCAAAGCATATTTCTTGCCTCCAACAATAGGTAGTTGAATGGGTCAAAAGAGATCCATATGAATTAAATCAAGTGGAGCCTTGGTGGTAATTTCTCGAGATAATTTGTGTATAACTCTTACTTGTTTACCTTTTTGACAAGATCCACAAACACCATCAATCTTAGCATTGATTCTGGGAAAACCTTTGACAAGTTCTTTGTTAATGATCTTGCCAAGAAGGGGATAATTAATGTGGCCAAAACGCTCATGCCAAAGACGCGTAGATTCCACCTTAGTCAAATTACAACAAAGATTAAACTGAGTATCCAAAAGATAACAGTTATTTTTGCCACGTATTCCCCGAAAAATTACTTTTCTATACTTATCTTCAATATCACATCCTTCAGCACTGAAGATAATTTTATGACCTTTGTCACAAATTTGACTAATAGAAGGAATATTTGCAGCCATACCTTTGACGTAAACTATATCATCAATTTCTTCCACGCCAGGAAGTCTGGTCGTTCCCTTTTTTGCTAATGTAACAACAACTCCCGTCTCTAAATGTCACATGTCCACCATTAAAGTCGCTCGTATTCACGAACCACGAAAGATCACCTGTCATATGCCGGCTACACTCACTGTCAAGAAACTATTGAAAGTGTGATATTAACTTTAAATCAAAAGCTCTCATACTAACATCACTTTTCCTAAAGGAATGTCTTGTTAGATTTGTAAGACTTGTAAGGTTATAAAAATGTTTTTTTTTTTATCTTTCTTGTTAAGAATACTTGCAACCGTCCCTGAAAAGCATACATGTATATTGATAATGATTGGAAGCACCACAAAATATATATGAGTCAACGTTTTATGAAGTACAATTACTAGACTCTTTCGAACAAAGCTGAGTTGCATCAGTTTTAACAACGCCTAAGCCTCGTTTATCTCCATACAGTCGACAATTATTTAAACAAGAATTAAGAGAATCACTCAGATCCTTGGTAATATTAGAGGAAATTGTAACATATTTCGAAATACCAAGAGTTTGTACAAGAGAAGATTTTGAATCAACTAACTTTGCAATTATCTCTTTATTAATTTGAATCTGATTATCCAATTTTAGCTTGAGAGTTTTTTTCCCTTTCAAATCCCTCTCGAAGATTTGAATCTTTAATATAAACTTCATAGTGAAATCCTTCGATTTTTCTTATCAATCGATATTTCTCATGACAAAGTTTTTCGAGCATCTTCTTCAGATCACAACCAAAATCATCATTGATGGTTTCTAGAACACACTCGGTATCTGGTATAATCTGAGTTGGTGATACGTTATTAGAGATAACACTCTTGTATTGCTTCAAACACAAACTTATCAGGTCTTTCACGTATTTCCTGCTCTGATACTAATTGAAAATGCGGGGGTTGCAAAACACACCACCAACTTTTTCTTAGGAAACCTGTATGGACTAAACTCAAATACAATTTCAAAAGTTACAACTTAATGAATCTCAATTATAAATTATATGAAGAGTTTATATCTGTTTCTCTCACAATCAATATGTAAACGGAGACAAGTCCGTGAACCTGATTATATCGTGAGAATTCTTGGACGATTCCAACAATAATGATGGACGTCCTGTGTGGACTAAACTCAAATAAAATTTCGAGAGGTACAACTTAATGAATCTCAATTATGAATTATGTAATGACCCGTCCCTCCATCGATACTTTCCCCATTTAGCCACTGCGGTTATCCGGAAGTGTGGGGTTTTCAACGGGCATCGCTGCGGTAATCCAGCAGAAACTTCCCGGATGATCACCCATCCCTGGACTACTCTCACCCGAGCACGCTTAACTGCAGATTTTTCTGCCAACTCTGGAACCAATTGTGTTGAAAAGGCCTCGGTGTTATGGAAGGACAAATCATTACTTATATTCCATTCGGCCAACCACTGCCGAATATCGGGGTATTACAAATTATATGAAGAGTTTATATCTCTTTCTCTCACAATCAATATGCAAATGGAGTCAAGTCCGTGAACCTGATTATACCGTGAGAGTTCTTGGATGATTCCAACAATAATGATGGACGTATCTACTTTGATTGATTTAGATACAACTTGTGATATTTTAATTATAAATATAAATAATATAATGAGAAAAAGAAATAATACAGATACTAGAAATTTTGTTAACGAGGAAACCGCAAATGCAGAAAACCCCCGGGACCTAGTACAGATTTGAAAACAAAACTACATTAATCCGCTATGGACTCTATCCTACTATCAAAACTTCGGACTGTAATGTAGTTGAGATCGAATCCATCGTCACATTAATTCAGTTACAGCTGCACTCCTCTTGAATCTCTCAAGACTTTGTGCAATTGATTCCTTTAGACGACGTCCTTTAGAGCCTAAGAGTTGCTTCAACTCAATTGAAGATTTTAAACCAATCTGCCTCCCACGGATAAGCCTATATGTGATTTCTGTGTTGATCAAAGATCAAGGTGAGATAGGAAATCGTTTGCAGTAGACGAAGTCTAGCAAACCTCAAAATTCGGTACTTACTACTCCCGAAGAGCAGCCTAGATTATTATTCACCTCACAAGTAAAACCTACTCTGATTACAAAAAAAAATCGTTATGGAGGAATATACTTGTGGAATCACAAAGTCTGAGATGAAAAAACTTTGTGATTTATATTTATCTTGCCTGATCGGAGTGGGACTCAACAATCAGTAACACGATCATGATACACAAACTATCAAGATAAAGATTGTCAGACTTGGATTCACGAATCCCTAAGCAAAGTCTTTTTAGTCTCTAAACCTAAAAAGGTTTACAACTAAGACACACAAGAATAGTGTCGGGGATTCAAAAATCCCAGTTGCTTGAGGTTCTCCTTGTATTGACTTTCAAGATCAAGTTGCTAAAAATTTAAGTTAAGGTGTTTTTGGAATCAAGCAATCAATATTCACTGCTAGATGAAAACTTGACTTGAGATCAATATAACATAATATATACTATGGTTAGGATGAACCGTAATCGAGCCATGTATAATGAATTGTTCATGAAAGGTTAGATAAAACTACCCAGACGAACTATAAGCTTAACCATTTTCATATAACACTTTAAGACTTTAATATTGAGTCGCAAATATAGGTTATAATGTGATCCAGTATGTCTAAATGTGTTTTTTAGAGAGTTGTTCAAATGCCGATTATCTCATAGAAATAATTCTGATGCATCTGAAAATATTCGACAGGGTAAGTACGTGTATTTACTTCCACTTCGTGTGTTATTTTTTCATGGTACATGGTCCGAGTTGTATACTTAAGACAAAACGAGTTCAGGAGTCCACATTCGGTATGCATACCAGGTATGTGTATCATCCTGATTTCACGAGTCAACATACTTTTTTAGGTTTGCATACTTGGTATATGTACCAAAGATCGCTGCTGAACTATAGCTACGCCGGTACGTGTACTGCGTACATGTATAACGGCTCCGGACCTATAAAAGTTGCGCCAATATGTAAGTTGATACGTGTACTATCCCGTATCCAGATTTATAGTAGTTTTATATCTTTCTAATAGTCAATTTGAAACATTCCCGAATAACATCAATGACAAATATCACTGTTCTAGGATACTTTCAAATAGTTAACTTGAATCACGATTTAGGTCATAAACAATAATTTGTTCTTAACCAAATTCATCAAGTATAAACGAATGTTCTTAAACTTAATCAATATATTTTGAGAATAATTAACAACATAAACTTGTATTGAAATTTCTATTGTGCATGTAAAGGTCCAATTTAGTCATGCGACATTGTCTCATAGACATAAAGGTGAAAACTTGAGTAATAGCTGGTTCAGTCTTCACTTATCTTTTGTTAATGAGCTTCAGTTGATCTTCGCCTTCAAACGGTAGAATGCAGTGATCACTGGTACTCAACTACACACTTTTATCCTAATCCGAGACTTGAGTAAATGTACCCTAAAAATCAAGATATAGTTTTGATTAACTAAATTTGATAACAAGCTTGAGATAGCAACACTTGTGAGTTCGACCGAGCAATGCTCTAACAAAGTTCAACAAACTTAAATAGATTTTTTAATATAAATCACGGATCCAGCCATACATTCCTCCACCCATAGATGTTTGACCCGCGGGTGGTGATGGAAAATCTAGCAACCTCCATTTAGATGGACATGATATATATGGATGGTACCAATCCACGAATTTACATGTTTTCCCCCTTAGAGCAGTTCCTTTGCTCCCACTATGGACTTAACAAACATGAAAAACGGATGGGAAATCAATAAAGTTGAGGGTTTGTTGAGTGCGGCCGTAGATTAAGCGCGCATTTGATGTACAACCGAGTGGGCGAAGTAAACCAGCTGGCGGGTGATCCAAAGACTCTAGCGTTTAATGTTTGACCGCCCTTGGTTTTCTCTCTCCAAATCTTGGTTATTATATTTAGGTTTTATTTTTTATTATTTGTATCATTAGTTAAATATCAGTGGGACCTAACTTTTATTAGTTTATATTAATAAAATCACCGGTGGGGATCCTAAAATATCAGATTTGTTCATTTTATCTTGGTTTCTCATAGTGTAAGAACGTGTTTGTTCATCCACGTGGCTCAACATTTTTTTTTTATTGATTGCCATATGTAGGGGTGAGTATTTGTCCCCTAATCCGAGAATTTATCCGGGACTAACCCTATTTTTTCGGATGGATGTCCAGACCGTTCGCTCATGTGTTGGGTGCGGATTGGATTTTTGGAATTCAACGGATGACGAATTTGGCCTAGATGTAACCTTCAAAATCCGTTGGACATCCATATTCGTTAGATTAAAGGTATTTATATATTCTTAAAAATACATAGAGATTTTAAGAATTCTTAAGACGTTTTCTTGGAGTATTGTCCATAACATTTTTATATTCATATGCATATAGAATACGTCGGTTCTATAAGAAAACATCTATATTGACTAGATGCAAATTCACTGGATTATCAATACCTAATCCGTCCATCCGTATATCCTTTGGATGCAAATCCGTTGGATGTTGAATTGGTTGCGGATGTCAAATTTAAAACCCGTAATCAAGTGGATTGGATGCTGATGAGGTAAAAAACGGGCCATACCGGCCCATATGAATCGCCCTTAGAGTGCAGCCCGTAAGAGAGGTTTCTTGCAGCAAGTAGGGGCATACGAACAAGAAAAGAAAGCCCACAATGTTGGTAACCCAATAATATACCCTGGCCCCCAAATGGATCTTGACTACATAAATCTCCGCGTTTTCTCTCACTTCTGGTTCTTCGATTTAGGGTTTTAGTCTTCACAAATTTCTCTCAAGGCGTCTCCGTGTGTGATAACCCTCAGGAGCAGCAAAAATGGTGAAGGGTGCCCAAGGTGAAAGAGTCAGGTAGCTTGGATTTCTCTCACTTCACACTCTCTTCAGATTTGATTTTCATCACTCTGATTGTATTTTGATTTGATTTTCAGACTCTATACAAGAGGAACTGTTCTTGGTTACAAGAGGTCGAAGTCAAACCAGTACCCAACAACTTCATTGGTTCAGATCGAAGGAGTTAACACTAAGGAAGATGTTTCTTACTACGCTGGTAAGAGGATGGCTTACATTTACAAGGCCAAAGTGAAGAAAGATGGATCCCATTACAGATGTATTTGGGGAAAAGTTATTAGACCTCATGGAAACAGTGGTGTTGTTAGAGCCCAGTTTAAGTCTAACCTCCCCCCTAGAGCGATGGTAATTACTCTATACTAGTGATCTCTCTTTGACTGTAACATGTATGTTCCTTTGTGTTTGTGAATTTTATGATGTTTGATTTTGTGGCTGAAGTCGCTGGTGTTTCATTTTAACTGTGCAGGGAGCTAAAGTGAGGGTTTTCATGTACCCAAGCAACATATAAGAGGTATTGCAGCGATCTTTTGGTCAATTTCCTTATGACATATACATGTTTCTGTTGATGGGGTTACATGGCCACTAGCTATACTTTAGGGCTCTTACCACAAATATATTATCTCTATGTAGTATTTTTGACTTACTACAGTTAACCATGTTGGTACTGTTCGTTTTAAGTTTAGACAAATGAAATGATACATTTGACAAAGGTAATAGCTAGTTCATGTAGTAATGGTGTCACTGTCAGTTACGTATTTGGATTTGTAATACGTTGGATGTTCTCTGTAGCAAGAAAATGCCCACATTATTCTGCCATTCTGAGTCTTGCTATCGTAAAGTAGCTAATCGTGATCCTTTGGTTTATTTCCTTATTTTCGACTTCATATTATTATTACATGTTTCTGTTGATGGGGTTACATGGGCATGTTTTTAGGGCTTCTATACCACAGAATTAGTGTCTGTATGTAAACTTATTAGTTATTACAGTTAACCATGTGTACTGGTCATTTTAAATTTAGAAAAAATGAAATGATACATTTGACAAAGGTAATTAGCTGGTTCTGGTAGTCATATGTTTGGATTTGTAATACCAGATTATCTCATCAAAATAAGTATATGTTGACTCTTGGCTGTTCTCTGTACTCAAGAAAATGCCCTCATCATTCTCTATTCTGAGTCTTGCTATTATAAAGCAGCCAATCTTCATTATTAGTATGTGCTCAGGCTTAGAATTTGATGACGCAGATTTATAACCCTGTGCAGTATGGGTGAAATAACTATATACAACTGCAGTAGTACAGTTAATGTTGTTATAATCCTTGAACCATTTTAGATTCCAATCTTGAATATACAATTGCAATTTCCTGCTATATGGCACTTGACAACTCTAGTAACTTGGCTAGTTTGTACGCTAGTAATGCTGTAGTTTGTCGCTTAAACAATCATTAATTACCTCAACTTTTTGTTTTTCTGAAGCATCATTGATTCACCCCTTATTTTCCTACCCCCGTGAAGTTGTAAGAATATCCTTGAGAGGTAAAAAAAAGTTTTAGTTGAAATATATTAAAAAAAAAAAGTTTTAGTTGAACCTATATGTGACACATGAAATTGCCAACCAAACCTCCTCTTGTGGTTGACTTGTTTGTGTGGTGTAGTATGTGAACCAAAACTATACCTTAGGACCTGAATGTTGTATCGCTCGATGGAGTTTATGAGAATGTAGAAAATGGAGGGGTTTTTCTTCAATTCTCCTCTTTGTTCTTTACATGTGCATCTAGTTAGTTAACATGCCAAAAGTTGCCTAATTGCCACACCATGTGTATGTGAACCAAGAATAAATCAGACATCATTCTGTTACATGTAGCCTTCCACTGCCTAATTTTTATCTTAGCTTTTAAATTGTTTGAGGACATGCTTTTGCTTATCAAGAATTTCGGTTATGAACATGAGTTCCAGTCATGAACCAATACTACGCGTCCAATGTGCTTTCTGTCTTGGTCCTAATATTGATCTTCTTTG
Source organism: Papaver somniferum (assembly GCF_003573695.1). Classification (NCBI taxonomy): domain Eukaryota; kingdom Viridiplantae; phylum Streptophyta; class Magnoliopsida; order Ranunculales; family Papaveraceae; genus Papaver; species Papaver somniferum. Next base: position 109,362,981 of record NC_039368.1, read on the forward strand.
TTTGCTTACAGGTGATCGTTCCAGTGACTGAACCCATGGCTGTTGGCGTAATTTGTTTCTTTCTCTGGTTTTCAAACTCCTGAGTAGTATCTTTGCCTGCAGCCAAATTTTGCATCGTTTAGCTGTTTATTCTGTTTAGTGTGAATGTAGTCGACTGTTCAGCATCAGATCGTTTTCTTTAATTAATATAGTTGTTTTCTCTACCAAAAGAATCTGTTTAAATACAATGTAGGTATTTTGTTGTCCAATAACCATTATGTGACCATTTTCCTTCCATCAATATGATTAAGGAATCCTTTTTGAAAAATCATTTAGTTACTGATCTCCTTAATTTGGTTTCTTCTTTGAAGTTTGTCTTGTTTTTCATCGAGTTAAGCATTAAATAGCTTCTAGAATTTCCGTGAATAGTAGTCCTTATCATTCATGTTAAGACTATGAATGCTAAGATGACAATACATATCTTGTTTAGTGAAACTTTAAGTTACTTGACTGGAAAACAGTAATTGCGGACCCTGCATGCGTTACTGATACTGTGATGCAGGTGACTCGATGTCTCCCGATCTCAAGAGTAGCTTTATAGGTTTACTTGCATTATGAGTAATTTTTTTTGGGTTTTGATAGACACACCGAGAGGGATCTGATGGTCAGAAATGTTGCGTTCTCAGCATCCGTCGGATGGTGGGCAGTCGTGAGCCTCACCCCCTCTCGTACGGTGCCCACCACGGTTCCCCTTTTCGGTGCATCTAACATTTTCTATTTTTTCTTCTTCTTTATAACGGCTACAACCGCATCTATTGGGTGTTTCCAGTTAGCCATAGCCTAAATATCTGAATATTTTGGTATCCACATACCATATTTCGTTTTTCAAAGATTATTCTTCTATGAAATAAAGTTTCTAAATATTCATACGATCTTAAATAAGTTCAATACTTTAATAAAGACAATCTCAAGAATTATGACGCAATATAGTAGATATGCTCATTATTGATCATTCCACTGATATTGATGATAGTCAATACCTGTTATACAAATTCAAAGTACATCAATAATCAATTGAGTTTCGTCTTGATAAAATATTCGTAATAATTTAGCCGTAGAACTATTAACATATAACCAAACTCATGCATCAAAAAAAATATACCCAAAGTTGACTAATTATTTCACAATTTCACACTTGCATCATTATGCATCTATCATTCTTTTAATAATCTTTGATTTTTTCTTTGTTTTTCATTTTTGATTTGTTCATGGGTACAATTCTTCTTCATATGTGTGGGAGCTTACTGTATAAATATCGTGGAATCAAAAGAACTTTAAATCATCGTAAGAGCTGCACCAACTTTTGGCCATACAAACAGAGAAATATTTTGAAGCTGCAAATATGACAGTTTTAACCATTGCTAAATATGCGATGGAGTACCGAAAGTGAAAGCGCCGTGAAAATAATAAGGAAAAATAGTATAAACCAAGGAAGACTAGTGATGAACCTGTTGTTGGTAGTCAGTCCATGACTCCATCGTATCATGCAGAAAGATAAGTCCTCATTCGCTGGGTCGTCTTCAATTGCAAACCACAGTGAAACCATCGTCCCTATACTGTTTAATCAAACAACATCGGTGTGTTGTCATAAACTAGAAAGGCTTTCTGTTTATGTTGGTGGGTAATTTCCATTGAAAGCATGCAGTATTTATTAGATACGCATATATGTACTTGGCTTGATTCAATTTGATTACTATGTTTTGTTCATGTAGCTAGACAAATTGGTTTCTCTGATCCAAGTGACTGCCCTCAACTTTGCAAGTTAGCATATGATTATTTAAGATCCACAAAGGGGTGCGAAGTCAATATATATACGGTTATATTGGGGATCGACCTGGCGCCGACGCACTTTATGTGAAATTCGTAGAGGAGTTTGAAAGATGTATACTTGGTTACTGGCATCGAGCCACAGCTATGGTAACTCAGGTATATATATCATTAAACATATATCGCCGTCGATAGGTGAATGTGCGACTGAATTTTTGCTCACTAATTTGCATCTTCTGTTTCAGATTTTGAAAGCTGATTCAGATCAGCCGTATAGAAGGCTCAAATGCGTCATTCTGGCAACCATGACTTAAAACTTGTCTAATCTAAATTAAGGTTGTTGTCTCAATGTAAGTGTCACCGTTTGAGCTAAATACATATATGTTTGATGGTTTGATGTGTTTTGGGGTTTTGTAGGAAACAAAGATTTGAAAGCGTGGTTAAATACCTGAAAGTAAAACGGATATTTTGTACTTTAGTGGAAGAAATCAAAGCCATTGGAATCACAAAGGATGAAGAAAATGTCTGCAAAAATGCTGTGATGGTGCCTGTGGCCCATGGTCACAGGAGTCCAGTCCTGCTTCTCATGGGTGGTGGAATGGGAGCTGGCAAGAGCACTGTGCTCAAGCACATCTTCAAAGAGTAAGCAACATTGGTTTTTCAGTTCCAAAGCCCGTAATTTACAAACCAAAGTGTCATTATTGACCTGAAAATATTAAGATTTTGAGTGTGCGATACAGGTCATTTTGGTTTGGAGCGGCAGAGAAAGCTGTGATAGTAGAAGCTGATGCATTCAAGGAATCAGATGTCATTTACCAAGCTCTCAACTCTAAAGGACACCCTGAAGATATGCTCCAAACTTCCGAGCTGGTTAGTTGTTTCTTGCTTTCACCCTTACTAGGTTTACGCGACCATCCTAGAATCTATAATAAGAGAAAGAAGATATGTATCTCGTTGTTGAGCGCCCTCTAAATTTAGCAATACATACAAACATGCTCAATATGTTTTGGTAAAACAGGTGCACCAATCGTCCCTTGACGCAGCAACATCTGTACTTGTAACGGCATTAAACAGAGGTCGTGATGTCATACTGGATGACACACTTTCATGGGAGCCATTTGTCAAGCAAACCATTGCAATGGTCAGGAATGTTCATCGCTGCAAGTATAGAATGGGAGCTGGATACAGAATTGCTGCAGATGGAACAGTGACAGAAAGTTATTGGGAGAGAGATGAAGAATTGACTAATGAGCAAAAACCATACCGAATAGAATTGGTTGCAGTTGTATCCGATGCTTATTTAGCCGTCGCCAGAGGAATAAGGTACACAGAGGCTGTTGATATTTCTCCAGCGTATTTATCAAATTTGAATACATTTGGACTTGTGCTAAGGTTGCTTTGAATACTTCAAATAGGAGAGCTATACTGGTGGGAAGAGCTGTGAGGGTGACTTCACAATTGAGATCACATAAAGGATTTGCAAATGCATTTCCAAATTACTGTGATCTAGTTGATAATGCCAGGCTATTTTGTATCTAGTTGATAATGCCAGGCTATTTTGTACAAATGGTACAAGAACTCAACCCAAGGTAAACAATGTCCCTCATCTCATTATCTTTGATTCCCATTCTGTTCTAGAACTAGCATTGAAATTTTAAAGAAATTGTCGATAAAATGTTGCGACTGTAACAATAAAACACTCAAAGAAAGATGTTAGAAGAAAGATGAGAAATTTCTGGAAGGTAAATAAACACTCAAATGGACAGCACACAGAGGACAAAGTCACGTGTTCAACACGCTGTCCTTAACACGATAGTTGACCGGTACGCCTCAAGAATGAGTGATGCTTATACCTTGTGGTCAAGTCGTATCCAGGATAAAACTGCCCGTTGCAAGCACTGTTAGCACTACAATACTTGCCCACTCTTACGAACCCAATAACAATTTTCACAGAATGAAAATAAACGACCACACAGAGGGAGAAAGACGAAAAGAAGAGGATAGTAGCTCTTCTGGACACAAGTCGAAATGAAAAATGTGATCGGTTTATATAGGGGAGAATAGAGAGGTCGAATTGATTGTGCAATAAAAGCGAATTAAATGAGAGAATAAATTTTGAATTAAAGACAGAATTGATTCGAATTAAATTCAAGATTTCTTGTAACAACAATAAAACGGTAATGCACATAATGTCGACATAGAGAAAAAACGGAAAGAAGTAGTTCTCTCCAGGTCATACGCCCCCCCACAATTAAGAGAAAATTTATTTTAGTTTAAAATCTTTTAGGTAATAATTCAAAAAAAGTTTTGCCAAAAAGATAAGTCTTGGTTGACCCGAACGCGACCCGCCCGGACGGCGGCGGCGTGCGTGCTTCGATGCGAAGCACCGCGCGTGTGTGAAATGTGTGATTGCACCAACTAGCTCATTGCCTAAGTCCTCTCCCTCGCACAAAAGTGCTAATGACCCAAGGGCCACTCTATTATCAAAAAATTCAATACTTACGGAGAGGTATCATCTTTAATTTTTCCTATGCGGGACTAAAGGCTCATTCACAAATAGTGAAAATGAGCTAGTATCCTTAGTGACCAATAGATCCTAAGTTCCAATCCCACCAAGACCAAAAACCAAACTATTGAATAAACTCATTTTCTCTAATAATCCTCCACATGAATGAAATACCGATAAAAATCAGAAAACGAAAAGCGAGAAATACCACTTAGGCAAGAGGTGTCCGTGAAGTCTTGAACCTTTGCTTAGTGAGAAATTGCTGGAACTACTTGATGGACAGTGAACGCGATGTCTTGAACTACCATCGTTTAGTGTAATCCGCGATAATAACCACGCGTGATATCTCTCTAGGTACTGTCGAGTTCGTGCCGTTGTGTCCTTTTTGGCCCTGGACGAATCCCGTTTCTCCGAACACTCTAGAGAATCAGCTCTCTTCTCATAGGAAGCGACCCACTTCCACATTCAGATAGGTGAGTCCCATCAAGAGTGTTCACTACTACACCCCACTTCAATCTTAAATTGAAACTATATAACTCATTAAGATTCAATAGAAAGTCATCCTCACATGCAGTCACACTATCACGTCTACACCATAGGGAAGGGGCAGAGAATGAAATTCTCTGATAGTGTTTACCTTGACCCTCCACAAATTAGTTGTCTCATTCAAAACCTTGATCTTGGGATCTCCAGTCAGCAAGGTTGAGTATCCTTCATGGCAAGTTTATTTAATGAGCCTAAGCCCCATCCCCTTAGATGCATTACTAACTATCTCCTTGGATAAACCTTTCGTCAAAGGGTCCGCGATATTCTCCTTGGACTTAACCCAATCAATGGAAATAACGCCTTTTGAGATTAGTTTTTTTAGGGTATCGTGTCTTCTCTTTATATGTATAGACTTCCCATTATAGTAGCTGTTTTTAGCTTTAGCTATGGCAGCTTGATTATCACAACGTATAGATATAGCTGGCACATGCCTATGCCAGAGAGGAATGTCTTCTAAAAAGCATCTTAGCCAAGCGGCTTCCTCTCCTGCTTTATCTAACGCAATAAACTCAGATTCCATAGTGGATCGAGCTATGCAGGTCTGTTTGGAACTCTTCCAAGAAACAGCCCCACCTGCTAGAGTGAAAACATATCCACTCGTAGACTTTGACTCCTCTGAGTCTGATATCCAGTTTGCATCACAAAATCCCTCAAGGACGGCATGATACCTTTCATAATTCAAACAAAAGGTCAAAGTGTATTTCAAATACCTCAACACTCTAAAAAGTGCATCCCAATGTTCCTGCCCTGGATTACAAGTATACCTACTTAACCTACTCACAACATAAGCAATGTCTGCCCTAGTACAGTACATCAAATACATCAGACTTCCTATAACACGTGAGTATTCAAGTTGTGATACTCCATTATCTTTATTCTTTTTGAGTTTACAACAAGGATCATACGGAGTATAAGCAGGTTTACAATCAAAATGATTGAATTTTCTAAGCACAGATTCAACATAATGAGATTGACTAAGACTATAACTGTTAGAATTTCTTCTAATTTTCATCCCTAAGATTACATCTGAAGAGCCTAAGTCTTTCATGTCAAAGTTCTCATTCAACATGTTCTTAGTGGAATTAATTACATCCATGTTTGTACCAAGTATAAGCATATCATCAACATACAAGCATACAATCACACAGGCATCATTCACAAGTTTAGTACGTACACAGTTGTCAGATTCATTGATTCTAAAACCACTAGAAAACATTACATGATCAAATTTTTCATGCCATTGTTTAGGTGCTTGTTTCAATCCATACAAAGATTTTTTCAGTTTACAAACTTTGTTTTCACAACCTTTCACTACAAAGCCCTCAGGTTGTTCCATGTAAATTTCTTCATCTAATTCACCAGTAGAAAAGCTGTTTTTACATCCATTTGGTGTATTTCTAGGTTATGAACCGCAACTATTGCAATTAACATCCTAATGGAAGTAATTCTCGTAACGGGTGAGTAAGTATCAAAGAAATCTACACCTTCCTTTTGTTTGTAGCCTTTGACTACTAACCTAGCCTTGTATTTTTGAATAGTTCCATCTATGTTACGTTTCCTCCTGAAGATCCATTTGCATCCTATGGCCTTACACCCTGGAGGTAAATCTACTATCTCCCATGTATCATTTTCTTTGATGGATTCCATTTCACTAATAGAAGACTCTTTCCACCACGGAGCTTCAGAAGAAGTCATGGATTCTCTATAAGTCTGAGGATCAGACTCTGCTAGTGTTATGAAGTCAGGTCCAAAGGAGGTTTTGGTTCTAGCCCTTTTACTTCTCCTAGGATCAAATTCTACTTCATATTCCACTAAAGGTAAAGTCTGACTGGTTGAAGGAACATCTAGAGGATCAACACCTCTCTTACGAGAGTCAGATTTTAAAGGAAAAACATTTTCAAAAAACACAGCATCCCTAGACTCCATAATAGTATTCATACCAATTTCAGAAATATCAGAACTCACAACCATAAATCTATACGCAGGTGTATGCTTAGGATACCCTATGAAGACATAGTCAACAGTTTTGGGTCCTATCTTGGTTGCTTTAGGTTTAGGGATATGAACCTTAGCCAAACACCCCCACACTTTGAGGTATGTTAAACAAGGTTGTCTACCTTTACACAATTCATATGGAGTTTGCTCTGATCCTTTAAAAGGTATTCTATTCAGGATGTAGCAGGCTGAGAGGACAGCTTCCCCCCACAAGTTAGAAGGTAATCCTGAACTAATTAACATGGCATTCATCATCTCCTTAAGGGTGCGGTTCTTACGTTCAGCTACACCATTCGACTGAGGTGAATAAGGAGGGGTAACCTCGTGTATTATGCCATGTTCTACACAAAAATCTCCTATAGGAGTTATGTACTCACCACCACGGTCAGACTTAATGGTTTTTAATGGTAGTATTCAATTGGTTTTCAACTTATAATTTATACCTCTTAAAGGCTTCTAAGGCATCTTCCTTACCTCTAAGCAAATATATCTGACAATACCTAGTACAGTCATCTATAAAAGTAACAAACCATTTCTTACCACCTCTAGTTTGGACTGATTTCATGTCAACTAGGTCTGAGTGAATTAATTCTAAGGGTTTAGAATTTCTATGAACATTTTTGCTAAAAGGTTTTCTAGCATACTTTGATTCTACGCATATTTCACATTTGTGTTCCTTTTCGAAACTAAATTTGGGTATGCAACCTACATTGGCTAGTTTAAGCATTGACTTATAATTTACATGTCCAAGTCTACCATGCCAAACGTTCAAAGACTCACAAACATAAGCAGAAGAATCATTATTATTCATTACAACAGAGTTTACATTAATCTTATACAGACCCTCAGTCTTATAACCCTGCCCCACATAATCCTTACCCCTAGTTACAACACATTTCCCAGATTCTACTACAATTTAAAAACCCTTATCATCTAAAACAGCACAAGAAACAAGATTTTTGCAGATGTCCGGAATATGAAGAACTTCATTCAAAGTGAGATTCTTGCCAGAAGTGAGCTTGAGCCCAACTTTGCCTTTTCCTACAACCGCAGCTGCAGATGAGTTACCCATATAGAGTTTTTCTCCTTCCCCTACCTTATTGTAGGAGGTGAACATTTCTTTGTTCCCACAGACATGTTTGGTAGCCCCAGAGTCTACCCACCAGTCTCTCACATTTGTTACCATATTTACTTCAGACACCGTGCCAGAAAATTCATCTTTGTTGTTTTCAACCAAATTAGCATTATTTTTCTTTTTAAGGTCCTTACGATTTCTACAGTGAACCGCCATATGGCCAGGATTTCCGCAAACATAGCAATCAACCTTAATTTTATTAATGATAGATTTAGGTTTCTGAAACATACCTTTCTTGCCTGGAGGTTTCTTGGAGTTGTTTCGGTTCTTTTCAGCATTGGAACCTTTGTGTTCAGTCACATGAGCTTTGTTAGACATGTCCCTTGCAGAAGATACATTTTTGTCCTTGGAGCACAACATTTCTTCAACCTGAATCTTCTTACCCAGTTCAACCATAGTAACTTCAGCAGTTTCATGTCTCAGTTTCTTCTTGTACTCGGACCAGGAAGTAGGCAATTTCTCGATAGCAGTAGACACTTGAAAAGTTTCATCAATCACCATACCTTCCGCAAGAATTTCATTCATAATTTGATGGAGTTCAAGGAATTGATCAAACACAAATTTGTCATTCACCATTTTATACTCATAAATCCTAGCTACCAAGAATTTCTTACTCCCGTCAGTTTCAGCTTGGTATTTTGCCTCCAAAGAAGCCCATAAATCAAAAACAGAAAAGTTTTCCTTAGAATTGCAAAAATCATACAAAGCATCCTCTAAATAATTCAAAATATGATTTTTAGCCATGTCATTGTTCCTCTTCCATTCATCAAAAAAAGACTCACGACCAGCATCTTCCAACGATTCATCAAAAGGTTTCAGAACATAAGAATCCAACTCATGGTAACTTAGAAAAAATAACATTTTTGACTGCCACCTCTTAAAGTCTTTTCCAGAAAACTTTGCAGGCCTTTCAACATCGTTCTTACCCATTGTTACATATAGAAAACAGAACTATCGTGTTAAGATTGTTGCGACTGTAACAATAAAACACTCAAAAAAAGATGTTAGAAGAAAGATGAGAAATTTATGGAAGGTAAATAAACACTCAAATGGACAGAACACAGAGGACAGAGTCACGTGTTCAACACGCTGTCCTTAACACGATAGTTGACCGGTACGCCTCAAGAATGAGTGATGCCTATACCTTGTGGTCAAGTCGTATACAGGATAAAACTGCCCATTGCAAGCACTGTTAGCACTACAGTACTTGCCCACTCTTACGAACCCAACAATAATTTTCACAGAATGAAAATAAACGACCACACAGAGGGAGAAAGACAAAAAGAAGAGGATAGTAGCTCTTCTGAACACAAGTCGAAATGAAAAATGTGATCGGTTTATATAGGGGAGAATAGAGAGGTCGAATTGATTGTGCAATAAAAGCGAATTAAATGAGAGAATAAATTTTGAATTAAAGACAGAATTGATTCGAATTAAATTCAAGATTTCTTGTAACAACAATAAAACGGTAATGCACATAATGTCGACATAGAGAAAAAACGGAAAGAAGTAGTTCTCTCCAGGTCATACGCCCCCCCACAATTAAGAGAAAATTTATTTTAGTTTAAAATATTTTAGGTAATAATTCAAAAATTTTTTTGCCAAAAAGATAAGTCTTGGTTGACCCGAACGCGACCCGCCCGGACGGCGGCGGCGTGCGTGCTTCGATGCGAAGCACCGCGCGTGTGTGAAATGTGTGATTGCACCAACTAGCTCATTGCCTAAGTCCTCTCCCTCGCACAAAAGTGCTAATGACCCAAGGACCACTCTATTATCAAAAAATTCAATACTTACGGAGAGGTATCATCTTTAGTTTTTCCTATGTGGGACTAAAGGTTCATTCACAAATAGTGAAAATGAGCTAGTGTCCTTAGTGACCAATAGATCCTAAGTTCCAATCCCACCAAGACCAAAAACCAAACTATTGAATAAACTCATTTTCTCTAACATAAAAACCGTAAAGTTTTACTCATAAACTGTAATAATGCACAATGAAATGACTAACATAAATATTCCATCATGTGAAAAAGTTGATAGGCTGGAAAGAATGAATAACAAACAAATTACAGGTTCATCAAGATGAAATAGGATGCTTACAAAAAATCAGCATGTTGAATGATGAAGCAGATTCCATATATGAAATGTACCAGTCAGACCAGAGTTTTCAACCTGGGTCCAAATGGTATGACCTTGCCATATCACCTTCTAGAGCAAAGATCCAAAAAGAACTGAAGATTTTAATTGGATATGCCGAAAACCATTCAAACAGAAAAAGGAAAAGATAGGCGTCAGAAGAACAGACCTCGTTGTGAATCTAGCTAGTACCCTTATGTGGAAAACTAGTAGAATATTATTTCCAGTCTCTTGTTTATCTTATTTACTTAAAGAGACAAGACAATGGATAACACTAACCAGATTTCATCCCCTAAGAAATAATGCAATACTTATTTTCTTTTTTAAATCCATGTTTCAAACTTATCCAAAGAAGCTGTATTATTACTTTGTTTTACTTTTTGAAAGCATGTATTGAATATTGTACTACTTCTTTCATGAAATATATGTTGTGTATGTATATATATATATGCATGCTCTTTCCCCCATCAAATGTTATGATCTACCATGCAATCTTATTTTAACAATGATATGATATTACTTTTAGATCACCCTTAGTATTGTGATTCTTGTAACTCATGACATGTATTTTATGTTAATTTTATATCTTTGTTTGTTATTGATAATACATGTTGTAAATATTAACCGAAAAATCAGTTTTTTTAAAATATTTATCTTGTAATTGATTTGCTACTAAAACTTGCAAACGGATTACAAACTAAGGAAACTATAGTTGTTCTTTTTTATGGGCATATTTTCAGTTGACTATTTCATTAACTTTATCACCAAATTTTTGGAATTATGAAATTTTGTTAACAAATGGTTTTCTTTTATTAAAATTATAAAGAAATTTGGTTTTGATTTTATTGACTGGGTTATAATCAGAAACTGGACTATGGAATATCTGTGTTACCCACACAACCATTAAAAAATTGGTTTGTGCATCAATCTTGGCCGTAAAGAAATTTGATCACGGGAAAATGGTATAGGAATTCTTCGTGTTTATGGACTCAGGGAAGACTTGGGCACCATATTTATACTCTTTACTTTGTCTATGTAGATGGACCCAAGTCGACCGGTGTTCGAACTTATGGACTCAGCAGAACTTGAGTACCATCGTTGGGTATCGAATGTGGAAACCACCCCCGTGGCAAAGGAATATAACTCCACTATCAATCCATTTTCTGATGTTGTTCCAGCAAATGAGAAAGACAAAGATCATGCTCTTATATATATTCATCAAGAGACACCTCAATCCTAACCTACGTTGGGGTTATCATCACTTGAAGACACTTAAAGAGCTATAGGGGCGCCTTCGAGAGCCATTTTGGGAACATTCATGATTCCTTGCTTAGCTTGATTCAATTATTTTGTTTTGTGCATGTAGATAGAAAAATTGGTTTCTATGATCCAAGTGACTACCCTTAACTTTCCAAGTTAGCATATGATTACTTGAGAAGCACAAAGGGGTGCGAAATGAATATTTACGGTTATATTGGGGATCAACTTGACGCGGACGCACTTTAGTGAAATTCGTAGAGGAGTTTGAAAGACGTATACTTGGTTATTTTGCATTCCACTAGCATCGATCCATAGCTATGGTAACTCAGGTATATATATCATTAAACATATATCACTATCGGTAGGTGAATATGCAACTTAAGGTTTTCTCACTAAATTGCGTTGCATCTTCTTTTTTAGATTCTGAAAGTTGATTCAGACCTTCCATATAAAAGGCTCAAATGTGTCATTCTGGCAATCACTAGGCGAAGGAGATTACGTTATTTCTTTTTGATTTTCACAATAGACCGAAACCTGACATAAGAAAATTTAGGTTGTCTCAATTTAAGTGTCCCCGTTTGAGCTAAATACATAAATGTTTGATGTGTTTTGAGGTTTTATAGGAAACAAAGATTTGAAAGCTTGGTTAATTTTTTCCCCTTTTTTGAAGCACGAATTTTATTAAGAAACTTAGAGGGATATTACACGAGGGTATATAATACCAAAAGATTCATTAGTTAAAATTGAAATGCTATGCCGTGAATCTAAAGAAGCAAAATGGAGGAACAAAGCGTGAGCAGCAGTCTTCGTATTAGAGTTGCACCGGGGGGAGATGTTGGAGTCGAAGGTCGGAAAACCTCCATTCAATGCTTTCCACAAGAAAGGTTGTACTTTTGAAGGACACAGTAGAGTCCATAAGAGCGTCGATGATGGAAGAGATGTTCGATGTGCTTGATTGAAGGTGTTAGTCATGCAATTGCGTCCATATGCTGAGGTGTATTGCCCAATTTTTAACTGTCTGTCTCCTTTTTGAAGGTCTTCGTCCATCACATGGTGAATACCAGAGAAGACATAATTACAACTACTAATAATGCTACTAAAAACAACATACTAGAGACTGTAAAAGCAACTGAAATTATAGACTCAAACTAAAGTATACACTAACGTACACTAATATAATTAAAATGGGAAAACAAATTTGCTTAAAAGTAAAAAACTAATGCAACTAAGGCTAAATGTGAGTAGAGGAGTCGATTTCAACGGCTCATTCGCATAATTAGGGTTTGTGCTTACTACTGCTGCTATGCAAAAATAAATTGAAGAGTTGTGGTACAATTCTAAACTCAGGGTTCCATGGGAGAAGTTGTTATGCTGCATGTTGTGAGATATATTTCGCCTTGGTAAAGACATTACAGAAGAAAATGTGAAGCTATGAGGCTATAGAAGGGCACTAAAAATCTGCTGCAATTGACCGATGGCTGGATACCTCTTAATTTGGTGCAGACGAGAGATTAACTGCTGCAGGTTGAAGATTGAAGCTGCTATTTTCCTTGAATGCCCAAGATAAAGCTCAATTTTGATGACCTATAGACAAGTTTGGATAAAACCAAATCAAAGTTATTTTTTAAAAGGATCATATTCCTGATCAATATACACTCCAAGCAGGGACAGACCCAGGATTCTCCTTTGGGTAGGCCTGGATTGTAACTGACCATAGTGCGGCCGAAGGCTGCGGCAAATTTTCTTTGGAATACATCACATAGTTAGTGGCAAACAGTGATCCACCCGTATAAAACTAAATAGGTAAGCAAATAAAAATTTAAACGAACACAAATAACAGAAAAACAAAATGATTACCAAAAGAGAAGAAAGTAGGAGTACAAAGGTAGTGAGTGGAAGAAGATTATTTACTTTAAACATGACTTAAATTTTGATCATCTCGTAGTATGTGCTAAAAATCACATAGAATTAGCTAAATACAACTAATATGTGGGCTAAACATAAAATTTAACCAAATTTTCTATAATAATTTTTTTTACCCAAAAATTAGGGACGTGCTATAGTATCCTTTAGCCCCTTTCTAGACCTGTCCTGACTCCAAGGATAATTATAGTATCCTTTAGCCCCTTTCTAGACCTGTCCTGACTCCAAGGATAATTCTAGGACCTTGGAATACAAAATAAACCTAAGCAGATTGAATTCCTAAAAAGAAAAACACAAGGGAATTTTGTAATATTGAAGGGGATAAACAAGGAAATCAAAGAAAACAATATGAAGAACACCACCAAGAACATCAAAACAATACTAATAGTTGAAATTAAATTGTTGGTTTGAAAGAAAATTCCCTTTCAACTTCAAAAAACAGGATCAGAGAGGAAATAACAAGTAAAAAGGGGCTTCATTAGCCTAGGGAAGGCTCTGAACAACTTCAGAAATCAGAACTCAAGTGCTAAAGGTTTAGAAAAACAAACAAGGTGCAAAAGGATATTGTGATTGAATATCAACTGCAACTTAAGTTTTAAAGATCAGGTCAAGGTTTAAGGGACTTTAAAATTAACCAATGGGTTTAACAGAGAAAGATAAAGCAAACAAGGGGCATCTCAGGTTTTACAAAAAAGACAGGAAAACAAGATCCAACACCAGTAAAAGAAAGCTTCTGTATAGGTAATAACAAAAAGATACTTTTCCGAGTAGTAGGAGGTTGAGCTTTGAACCAAACTAAAATTTACCTCAACCTTGTAATAACGAAGTGCAGAAAGAGACTAGGGTCGGTAAGAATTGTTGTTAAAACCATATCCGAGAGGAACATCCATATAAATTTCACATCCCAACAGCATCATACAAATTAGGTTAAAATCTTCATGAATACAAAAAGGGTATCACTAATTAAAAGTAGCAGCTACCTAATTAAAGGCTAAAGGCCGGTGAATCGAGGATTTAGCCGATGAGTTCTGCAAAATCCATGAAGATTATTTAGGGTTTTGATGCCGGTGATGAAAGTTAAGGTAAGGTTAAGGTTTACTTTTTTCCTTTTCTTTTGAGGAAGTAATCTAATAGATTGTTCTAAGCTAGTGAGGAAGGATTAAAGACTGGTACTGCTCAGATCAAAGCTGATCTGAGCAGCAGAGTCTGCCGTGAAATAAGCATGGTTAAATACTTGAAAGTAAAACAGATATTTTGTACTTCAATGGAAGAAATCAAATCCGTAGGAATCACTACGGATGAAGAAAATGACTGCAAAAATGCTGTGATGGTACCTGTGGCACATGGTCACAGGAGTCCAGTCCTGCTTCTCATGGTGGTGGAATGAGAGATGGCAAGAGAATTGTGCTCAAGAACATATGCAAGGAGTAAGAAACATTAGTTTTTTAGTTCCGAAGCCCGTAACTTACAAACCCAAGTGCCAATGTTGACCTCAAAAATAAAGATTTTGAATGTGTGAGTACTAAATACATGCCATTTTGGTCTGGAGCGGCAAAAAAAGCCGTGATAGTAGAAGATGATGCATTCAAGGAACCAGATGTCCTTTACCAAGCTCCACACTCTAAAGGACACCTTGAAGATATGCTCCAAACTTCTGAGATGGTTAGTTGTTTCTTGCGTTCCCCTTTATCAGTTTTACGCGACCATTCTAGAATCTACAAATAATTGAAATTAGTAAATCTATAACCTGAGAAAGAAGACATGTACCTCGTTGCTGAATGCGCTCTAAATTTAACAATACATACAAGCATGCTCAATATGTTTTGGTAAAACAGGTGCACCAATCGACGCAGCAGCATCTGTACTTGTAACACACACTTTCATGGAAGACATTTGTCAAACAAACCATCGCAACATTCAGGAATGTTCATTGTTCCAAGTATAGAATGGGAGTTGGATATATAATTGCTGCAGATAGAACAATGACTGAAAATTATTGGGAGAGGGATGAAGAATTGGCTAATGAGCGAAAACTATACCGAATCGAACTGGTTGGAGTCATATGTGATGCTTATCTTGATGTCACCAGAGGAATAAGGTACATAGTAGTCACTGTTGATATTTCTCCAGTGAATTTATTAAATTTTAATACATTTGGACTTCTGCTAAGGATACTTTGAATACTTCAAATAAGAGAGCTATACTGGTGAGAAGAGCTATGAGGGTGAATTCACAATTGAGATCACAAAAAGTTTTTGCAAATGCATTTCCCAACTACTGTAATATAGTTAAAAATTCCAGGTTATTTTGTATGAAAGGCACAAGAACTCAACCCAAGGTAAATAGTGTCCGTCATCTCCTTATATTTGATTTTCATTCTGTTCTAGAACTAATATTGAAAGTTTAAAGAAATTGTCGATAAAAACCGTAATGTTTTACTTACATAGATTGACTGGATATTATAAGAATGCACATTTAAATGATTAACATGAATATTCCATTGTGTGAAAAATTTGATAGGCTGGAAAGAGATAATAACAAAAAAAAAATCTGGTTGATCAAGACGAAATATAATGCTTACAAAGAATTAGCATGTTGAATGATGAGGCAGATTCCATATATGAAGTGTGCCAGCAGCAGTTAGACCAGAGTTTCCGACCTGGTTCTGAATGGTGTGACCTTGCCATATCACTATCTAGAGCAAAGATCCAACAGGAACTGAAGATTGTCAGTTGATATGCCGAAAGGCAATCAAACAGAAAAGGAAAAGATAGGCATCAGAAGAGCATACCTCGCTGTGAAGCTAGCTAGTACCCTTATGTGGAAAACTAGTAGAATGCTTAAAGAAAGCAAAAAAAAAAAGAAGTGGTGATACAAGTGTATGACCCACATGAGGTGGCATTGTGCATGCACTTGTATCTTCATGCATGACACATTGTGTACTTTCTCTATTACTACCAACACATGTAATGATATTACTTCCAGTCCCTTCTCTATCTTATTTAAGAGAAAAGACAATGAACAAGATTATCCTGATTTTCCCCTCAAAAAAAATAAAAACAATGAATAAGATTAAGAGAAAAGAGAATGAAGTTTCGTATATGAAATATTTTTATTTTTGGTAGGAATATCGAGCTATATAAGAAAAATATGTCACTGAAAAATTAGCTTCAAACTCCTTGTCGTATGGATTTTGTATAAAAATGGCCAAACCATGTCATGAAAATGTTAATATAACTATGTCACTGGATCCTACCCCAAAATAAAAAAGTTACTAATTTTTTTTTAAAACCTGTCCAATTTTATTCAAACGTACGCTTCTTAATTTATATCCTGGTATACAAATTAATGAGGTTAAAAGGTTATTGGATTCCCCAGAGTCTTTGGAAATGTGCTTTTATTATATCAAGGTAGCCTTATTTCCAATTTTACCATCCAACCTTATTTTATTTAATGGAAAGTGAAAAATAATTTTTTTTTTATTGTTTTGATCAATCAACTGGGGTTATTGGGACCTCTCCCCGAACAAAGAACAAAGAAATAACAAAAAAATAAAAGAAAGAGGAGAAACAGAAAACCCAAAAAACAAAGAAAACCAACTAGGCAGATAGAGCTTTTCCTCCCTGTCCTTCCCCCCTCCCCATGGAGAAAAGCTTATGTTTATAAAAGAGGAACATGTACAAGAGGTTGAGTCAAGAGACTCCCAAAACAAAGAAAAAATATCAACTAATTGCAGCATAACTAAATCTTCCCAATGATGAATAATTTGATTCATGGAATAATTTTTGAAGATCCCAGTTGATGAACTCCATAAGCATAAATCCAAAATCACTGAATGTATCAGCTCATCCTTAGTTTTTCTTCTACCCCATAAACTCGGTTATTCCTTTCCAACCATAATTCCCACATGATGACAAAAGGAAGGAGCTGCCATATAGTTCTCCTCCTTACGTTGTAATCATCCAATCTCCAACTCTTCATTAAAATTTTGAAGTCATTAGGCATAGCCCACAAAACTTGTAAATACCAAATAAAGAAGTTCCAGATACTGAGCAATAAATAGTCCATTTCACTGCAGTCACAAAATAAACACATATTTGAATGTATAACCACACCTCTACCTTCCAGCATGCTCCTAGTGGGCATAGAGTAATGCATCGCAACCCACATAAAAAAACAAATATTTGGAGAACCATTTTAATGGAAACTAATTTATGGAACTCCCATTCTGTTTCTTCACCAACAAGTTTTTTGTAAATTTCCTTTGCAGTACAATCTCCTTCCACACAGTCCTCTTGTATCTGGTCCAAAACCATATTCCGCAACTCATATTTTATTTCCAGTAGATCGATACTCTCAGCATGATTAAGTTCTCTAGAAAAAAATAAATCCCAGGTCAAATTCTTAAAACTGGCCACTATATCATGCTCTCTAAATCGATTATACAAAGTCTTGGAATTTTTTTCCCCGAAGAACCCTTGCATAACCACCAGTCATGCCAAAACATGATGCTTCTACCATCTTTAACCTGTAAAATAAATGAGTCAAAAAATTATTTGTTAGATTTTTATATCTCATTCCATATGCTTCTTCCAATTGGTTTATTAACATGTAATGGAACCAAACAATTTTCTACCGTCTTAGTCTTCTCGAAGATAATTTTTCTCCACCATGCGTCTTCTCCTTACAATATCTTTCGTGCCATTTCGGTAAAAGGTATATGTTAGTAATCTTAAGTTCCATATACCCAAACCACCTTTGCTTATAGGTTTGCATACTTTCTTGAATGAAACCCATCTCATTTTCTTATTGTTTTCTTCCCCACCCCACAATTTTTTTTCATAATACCATTTAACGTTTTCTCTACCAATACAGGCATATAATAAATAGAGAGGAAATAAATTGCAATGCTTTCCAAAGAGTTCTTGATTGAAGTTACTCTACCTGCTTTGTTAAAGAACTTTCTTTTTCAAGGTGCCAACTTTTTCTGCACCTTCCAAATAATAATCTTCCAAATAGCTACATTTCTTTTGGAAGCACCAATTAGCATTACTAAGTAATTTTTTGGTTGACTATCAATTTTACACTCAACTCCAAAGAGAGCTCTTGAACTAAATCATCCGCACCTATACTAGTCATAGCACTCTTCTCAAATTCAATTTTAATCCAGTGAGAACCTAAAAAAGCATGAGAATAATAAAAAATCTTCTAACCTCTAATATTTAAGCATTAAGCAAAATAATTGTGTCATCCGAAAACTACAAATGAGAAATTATAATACCCCCCCTCTACCACCTGAAATCCACTGATCTAGTTTGAAGCCACTGCATCATTCAACAACATAGAAAGAACCTCAACCACTAATAAAAACAAGAAGGGAGACAATGAACCTCCTTGTTTAATGCCTTTTGAAGGGTTAATTCTTGAAGTAGCTTGTCCATTGACCAATATAAAGAATTGATCCTCTTTAACACACCAAGAAATGCACCTAATCCATCTATCACCAAAACCATTTTTATTCAAGATTGAAAATAAAGAATTCCAACTAACAATATCAAAATCTTTCTTCATATCTATTTCACAAAGAATTCCTGGTTTCTTTTGCTTTAGCCTACTACCAATGCATTCATTAGCAATTAAAATGCCACCAAGAATTTATTTCTTTTTAATAAAATCTCCTTGTGCATTTAAATCAGGCTAGGCCTCACCACTTTCAATCTTTCAGCAAGAACCATTGAAATAATTTTGTATAAACTGCTAATAAAACTTAGAGGTATGAAGTCTTTAGTAGTTGTTGAATCCTCCTTCTTAGGAATGAGTTTAAGAAAAGACATATCAAGCCTTCAATCTAGCTTCCCTTTGCTGTAAAACTTATTTATAGTTCCATTACATCCAATTTCATAAAACTCTAAAAATCTCTATAAAATTCAATATTGTACCCATCAGAACCAGATGCCTTGTTCTTGCCACATTTCTTCATTGTCATCACACCTCTTCTCCATCAAATACCCTTTCCAACCAATCTTTTTGAACATCATCCAAAGTCTATCAAAAGAAGGAGTTATAAAATTAGAAGTTGTAAACAACTTAGTGTAATATTCCTTAATCTCCTTCTTGATAGCTTCCTGATTAAAGACATTTACTCCACCAACCTCCAATTTGGTGATGCAGTTTCTCCTTCTCTTAGCATTTGCAATTATATTAAAGTATTTGGTGTTCTTATACCCATCTTGAAAACCTATGACTTTATCTCTTTGAAAAGTCATTCTAGCTCTAGTAAGTTTCACATTGTTGAGTTTGATTAACAAATTAGGTCTCTCATCCCTTTTCAAATCTGCTAAATCCTCAACTAAATTAAGAAATTTACCTTTTCAGTCAACTCCTCTTCTTGCTTCTTTAAATGCCTAAAAGTGGCCCTGCTCCAAGCTTTTAAGAAAAACTTCAAATTCTGCAATTTTCTAAATTAAACATATCCAGGGGTGCCAGTCAAAACCATAGTATTACACTTAGATTCAACTAGTTTAACAAACTCAGGATGGCTCAACCAATGACTCTCAATTTTGAAGCTGAAACCAATAACAGCTTAAGTTATCTCAAAAGTAAACTATTATGATCTAAAATTGTTTTTACCAAAGCTTTTTGAGTAGTATTACCGAACTTTTTATCAAAAGAAGTACAGACCAAAACTCTGTCCAATTTGCAATGCAAATGATCATCACGCTTGTTACTCCATGTATGAGAGCCTCCATTCAAGGGAAAGTCTATCAACTCCTGGTCTGCAATGAAATTATTCAGAAACTTTATATTACCACTCTTATTTCTCTCAGTATCACTAAGCTAACCACTTCACAGAAAGGCATTATATGGATTAAAACAAGCACCTCGTGCCTGGTTTGAAAAACTAACCACTTCTCTTCTTAGGAAAGGTTTTTCGGGAGGCGGTGCTGATAAAACATTGTTTACCAAATGGAGTGGGAAGGATGTTTTTATTGCTTAAGTCTATGTAGATGATATCATTTATGGATCAACCCCCTAGATACTTGCAAAAGATTTGTAAGTCTCTCTTGGAAGGGAATTTGAGATGAGAAATGTCGGTGAATTAAAATTCTTTCTAAGATTACAGATTTAACAACACAAGGATGGAATTTAATTATCATAATAAAAATATTTCAATGATCTTGTAAAAAGGTTCAGTCTTGAGAAGTCAACTCCAAAACTTACTCCTATTCCCACTACTGGTAAGGTAAGCTGCATAGAGATGAGAAAGGTGTCAATTTGGATCAGAACCTTTATCGATCCATCGTTGGAAGTCTTTTGTATCTTTAAGATACAAGACCTTATATTTTTTTTTTAGTATTGGTTGTTGTGCTAGATTTCAGGATAATCCAAAGAAATCTCATCTTGCAGCTGCAAAAAGGATCATGCGGTACATTCAACACACTGCCGGTTACAGTCTATGTTAGAGCATAGCTCGGTTGAACTCACCAAGCGTTGGTATGTCAAGTTTGCTTGTCATATTTTAGTGTGTCAAAATTCATCTAAAGTCGCTTGATTGTAAACTAGAGTCAACTTCATTTAGGTTAGACTAGAAAGTCTAGGAATGTTGAGACATACAAGTATCATTTCGGAGACCTGAAGAATACGAAGAAGAAGTGATCTACAAAGACAACATCATCATTCCTCTTGATGTTATTGTTAGAGCACTGCTCAGTTGAAGTCGCAACCGTTGCTATCTCAAGCTTGTTTGACAAGTTTAGTTTCCAAAACTATAAGTCTTGATTTCTAGTCTACTTAGCTAAGTCTTGATTAGGATAGAAAGTGTAGTTGAGCATTATACTTCACGACGTTCATTGATTGAAGACGAAGAACTACTAAGGGGAACTTTGGAACTTCATTAACAAAAGGTATACGGAGACTTGAACTGATATGTCACTCAAAAGTCTATCTACTTTATCTCATATTTGACACAAAAGTCGTATAGATATATAGACTTCAATTATGCACATTTCATATTTTGAGCCGTGCATATTTCTCGAAATATGTGTTGGTAAGATTTAGCTTTAAACAAGTTCATCTTATATTATTGACGAAAGTCAAAACATGATCATGTGAAAATCGTCTGGTATCATCTTACATGATTTTTGTGAGACAGTCATTTGATGTAGAGTCGGAATGTTTCATATTGATCATTCAATCACTTGAAAATTACTTTGAAGATAATAGTTTGTGTGAGACAACTATTTTCGTCTTTCGAGAATGTTTCAATGGTTGAAATGAGAGTTTAGAACAATTGGATATAAGCACAGTATGCATACTTGAATATGTGTAATCCAAGTCCGGGAACCACAGTATGCATAACGGTATGCGTATTGGTTGGTTATTGAAAGTACGAGAACTATACCGGTACGCGTACTAGCTTGAGGTTCAGGTTCCAGGAATTTCAATTGAGATTGGTTTATATTGAGTGGAATGCGTACCCATCCGCATGCTGGCGAACCCAAACTTAGTCCGGCTACTTAGGTATGCGTACCCGTATGCATACTTGAGTATGTTAAGTTCTAAAATCGATTTGTTCATGAACTAATATATTTATATAAAAAGGAATGCAATCTTTTGAAAACCCTGGCTATAATGTTAATAACTTGATTCGAGTGAATCAAAATCTATTTTGCTTCAATTGTGTCTTTTACACTTCTATCAGAATATAAACAATTGAACAAATTTAGAACTAGTTTCATTTGAGTCATTTGAACTAGTTGTGATTAAGATGAATATGGTTGATATGAAAGTGTTCATATGGATAACTTCGGTTAAATATTGTTGAGCCAACAAGGTGTACACATTTAGGTACGGTTGGTAATTGACGTAACCGATCCTGGTAACTGATGTAACCGGTCCTAGTAACTTGTGTAACCAATCACAAGTATTTCCATATTGAGGTATAACTGATCCTAGTGATTGGTAGAACCCATTAAACCCATGTATGTGACTTTATATTTGATCAATTGCATAGTAATCTTGGAATACAGGTGAACCAATTCTAAACTTGTTTGGAAGTGTGGTATAACCGATTCCAAGAATGTAAATCCATGTAAATATGAATAAGGATTTACAGTGAAGAGATGTCAGCATACTTCGAACACGTACAATAACTCTTATCTTTTATTGTTCAAAAATATTCCTTAGTACTTAAGGAGATCATGTACCGAAATAAATTGAGAATCTTTATATTAAAGTTTTTGGTTTTATATGCTTTAATTAATAGCAATTAAATGCATATCTCTAGAGAATAAAAATTAGTAATGTGCATTTACTAATTAGATATTTTCTATCAAGAGATTTCAGAAATTTTGTAAAAGCATTTATTGAAATTAGGAAAACCGAATTTCGTTATTCATTGTATATCTTGAGAATATTTTCGGTTCTGGATATTCCTTGGTGTCCAAACACCCTTGATCTATAAGTACTTAAGTTTTCATTTCTAGCAAACTACCCTTGTTTCTGGTGGAGCCGTCTAATCGGAGAGGAAAGTATCCTAATTAGGTGAAATCTCTTACGACCGCTCGTTTAAAAATTTTCGTGGGATCAAGAAGTTCTATGAGTACCTTTGGTGGGAAACTAAATAATTTCAGTTTTATTAGTTTTCCATTGATTTGATTGACTAACAGTTGTTGAAACTTTGATTGCACCTAGTTTGTTTAATATTAAAAATCTTCTCTTCTGATATAAGATTCACTCAAACTAGATCGAAGTATCCACGAGATCTTTAGAGATGTTTGTAGATCTAAAGACATCTTGTGATAATCCACTGTTAACATCCTTCGTTCTATGTGTGATTGATCACAAAAGATTCAAGTGGTGTTGTGCAGATGTTTATTGAAGATCAAAGAAGATTTGAAGATAAAAAATATTTAGTTATCATATCTTTGGTGTGCACAAACCTTGATCGACTGGGATCCGACTATAATCGAATTTATTCCATTGATTAGTTGCTTGAGATCAACATTATCAATATATCTCTTTGAGATTTATTTGGATTGAGTTCAAATCTAAACTTGACTAATTTTGTAGTTATTGGATAGATTGATCTAACCAGACAAAAGAGTTTATTAGATTAAATAGAAGAGCCTTTGTATATGACTTGAGATATCTTTATCTTGAAAGAACTGAAAGAGTTGTTACCAAGCAGATTTGTTGTTCCATTACTATTTGGAATACGATCCAAAGGAATTATTCCAGTGCGTGCACTCATCGAAGTCGGAAGCGCAAGGATATTGAGGAAACAAAGTGAACTAGGTGTAGTTGCTCGGTCTCAACTATACGAAGTTGGTGTAGATTTTGTGTAGCGGCTTAATTATGAGAGTATTCAATTCTGGACTTAGTCCCAGGTTTTTTATGCAGTTTTCCTCGTTAGCAAAATCTTGATGTGTGATTTACTTTTGTTTTCCATAATTATATTTGTTTATATAAATTAAAGTAAATTACACAAACGTTAACTCCAATATACTTGATAGTGATCCTATAGAGTTTGGTTAAGTCCGAATCTATTATCAAGTATCACACTTTGGTAGTCGTATTATCTCGATCTCGTATCCATAGAAGATCTCACAAAGTGTGAATACCGATTTGTTGCATTGTCTCGGCTTTGTCCATAGACAATCACTTTAGGTAGAGGATTTATAGGTGGATAAATAAAAGATTGTGGTGTATTTGGGTACCCTCATCTTTCCAGTGTATCTTATACCTTTGATATTAATACTGATCTTACTGCTTATTCAGATGTTTATTGGGAAGGATGTGTTAGAAGACAAAAAGACTACATCCGGGGGTTTCTGCTATGTATGTTTCAATCTTGTGGCATGGCATAACAAGAAACAAAACTCAGAATCCCTTTCAACATGCAAAGCAGAATATATTGTTGCAGGTTCGTGTTGTACTCAAATTCTATGGATGAAACAAATGCTTGCTGATTATGGAATTGACATTGGCATAATGAAGATTTTTTGTGATAACTCAAGTGCGATTCACATCAATGAGAATCCTGTTGAGCACTCAAGAACTAAGCACATCTACATCAGGTATCATTTTATTAGAGATCTCTATGAAAATGGTATCATTAAAATGGAATTTGTGCATTCCGAACAACAATTGGCTGATATTCTCACCAAAGCTCTAGATACTGCTACGCTTCAACACTTACGACAGTCTATTGGTATTATTTTGGTTCATTAGGTTTCTAGATTTTTACTTTCTCCTGGATCTATCTATATCTTTTGGGAAATAAAAGCTTGAAGCTCCAATGTAGTGTTGTTAAAATTTCACATTTGTTTCTAGTAGTTGTATTTTATTTCTGTTAGGTATCAAATGTTCCAAAGAAATCCTTCTTTTCTTGTTAAAAGTAAGGTCGCTCTTGTTATTCTTGAATGAAATTTTATGGAGGAGAGTTCTTAATTAACTTGTGCTTAATTGTCAAATATTTATGGGGAGTGCGGATGTGGAACATTGTAGGAGTTATCTTGTATTTTTATAAACTCCTTGATGAATACACTAAGTTTCGACTATGTGAAATCATCGAAACAAAGTTGATATGTTCTCTTTTAGTCATGAATCATATCTTTGAGAATTTCATTATGATCCCGCAATTTTCGTAGCTTTGCCAATTTATATTGACAAAAAGGAGGAGACTTATTTGGTAGTTCACACTACATACATATCGTTTACGGATCATTATGTAAGTGGGAGTGGTTTTCATTGTGAGATGAAAGTATTGTCTAAGGGGGAGTGATACATATAACCGTAGTATTATTGTCAAAGTTGTGATACAATTGGACTTTGATGCTGTGTAATAATACTATGATATTGTATAATAATGATTGAGAACATATGTTTTTCATATGTTTTCTTATTGTTATGGATATGGATCTTCAACAACAATGATGCTGAGTTGAACGCGTTCAAAATCACTGGAGTACTTGGAGTGGCGAAAAATTCAAGGAATGTTGAAGAACCAAGGAAATCAAGCGTGATGGGTGAGAAAATACAAAGTTTATTTATTTTGTAATCCATATGTATTGATTGTTTTGTCACTAAAATTGACAAAGGGGGAGATTGTCAGAGGATTGCTCGGTCGAACTCGCAAGCGTTGCTATCTCAAGCATGTTTGTCAATATTAGTGATCAAAAATATAAATCTTGATTTCTAGCCTATTTATAGATGTCTCAGACTAGGACACGGATTGTGTAGTTGAGTTTAGTTTTCACGGCGTTCATCGGTTGAAGACGAAGATCTACTGAGGAGAGCTTTGAGAAACTTCATCAACAAAAGGTATGTGGAAACTAAAACTTATCTATACTCAGAAGTCTATTCTATTTTATCTCCCAATGAGACTAAGTAGTATATCTATATAGACTTTTATATTATACACATTTGATATTTCGAGCTGAGTTTAACTCAGTTATATATTTCTCGAAATATGTGTTGGAAGCTTTATGCTTTATCTACGTTCATCATATTCTTGACGAGTTTAGTTGGAAAAAATTTATTTGTTGGAAACTAATAATAAGTTAAAAGATGATCATGTGAAAATCTCCTTGAAACATCTTATATGATTTGTGTGAGACAATCATTTGATGTCGACTCGGAAAGTTTCGTATTGATCGTTCGATCACTTGAAAATTACTTATGAGCTAATAGTTTGTGTGACACAACTATTGTCGTCTTATAAGGATGTTTCAATGATCGAAATGAGAATTTAGAACAATTAACCTTTTTCTAGATACAACACAATATGCATACCAGTATGCAAACTGTTGTGGTATGAATCAAGTCCGGAAACCTAGTTTTCATAATAGTATGCGAATAATTTTAACCGTTAAAGTCCGGGAACCAAGTTTGCATACAAGTATGCGAACGGTTCACCTGAGTTAAGGTCCGGAACAACAGTATGCATACAGGTTTGCAAACTGCTGGACAAGACCAAACTCCGGAAGCTATAGTTTGCGTAACCGTTTATAAACTTAGTGTTTAAAATTCTAAAATCGGCTAAGTATGTTTTCATACTCATGAAAAAATACATGTATGAATTAAGGAATGAAATATTTGCAAACCGTGGCTTAATTTTCATGAATTGATTCTCATGAATCAATCTGATTTTGATTCAGTTGGTTCATATATATTTCTGTGAAATAATGAACAATTGAAAAACTCTATTTGAAACACAATAAGATTCATTTAATTATCTTTCATGATTGACTGATCATCATAGCTGATCTAGAAGTGTTAAATGAATGTGGTTAAGACAAAAGTGTCCATATGGCTAACTTCGGTTAACTATTATTGACCCAACTCAATATCCACGTTTAGGTACGGTTACCCATATCTAAATGAAAGTATATTTCATTTGTATGTAACAAGCTAAGACCATCTAACAGTGGAGATATATTGCTTTCGTTTTAAGCAGACTTAGCTTGAATCTTAAATCAGGTTTTCATCTGACATTGAATATTGAATGCTTTGTTACTAAGCTATCTTAGCTTTGATTGAAAGGAAACCCTGATTTGAAAGATTATATAAGGGAGAACTCTAGAAACTGGAAAACATAATCCCGACACTTTCTCGTGTCCTAGTTGCGACTAGAGCCGATTCTCCTTTAACCTAGGTTTTTCCAAAACCATTATAGGTTAACGACTTGAAGACTACATTTGGGATTCGTGAAGCCATATCCAACTATTTTCTCTGTAGTTGTGTGATATGATCTTACTTGTTCTATTGTATTGAGTGTTATCTTCTCTAAGATTAACTCGATATTTATCTACGATAGGTAAAATATAAAATTATTCACAAAGCTCTTCGTATCATTCTTTTTGATTCCACAAAACTTCTTCTACTACCATACAGTTAATTTATTGTGAGGTGATTGATATTTCTAGGCTGCTCTTCAGGAGTATAAGACCGGATTATCAATTGGTTCCTATTCACCTTGATTTATCAAAAGACGGAACAAAAATTTCATAGGTACTTCTGTGGGAGACAGATTTATCTATCAAATTAGATTTATCTGTGGGAGACAGATTTGTTTATAAGTCTTCGACTTTGGGTCATAGCAACTCTTAGTTGTGGATGAGACCAGCTAAGGGAATCAAGCGCGCACAATACGGCGTGGCTCAAGAGGCGTAAGGAACATGACTATACCTTAATCGGTGTGAGACTTGATCAGGGATCAACTACATTCCAGTCCGAAGTTAACTTGTAATAGCCTAGTGTCTGTAGCGGCTTAATACAATGTGGTGTTCAAATCTGGACTAGGTCCCGGGGTTTTTCTGCATTTGCGGATTCCTCGTTAACATAACTTCTGGTGTCTGTGTTATTTCTTTTCTGCATAATATTTGTTTATATAATTGATGTATCACAGGTTTTGCATAGTTCAATCAATTGGTAAATCTAACCTTGTTCATTGGAGTGTTATTAATTGACACTTGGGCATTGGTCTTTGGTACCGTCCAAGATATTTCTCACATCAATCGGGCTCACAGATTTCTATCTTTTCAATTGGAGACTGTATTGAGAAATTGAGATATAACTCTTTGGTATATTTCTTGATTGAGCTCGCTTTATAAGATGGTGCTCTCGGAATTATATTGGAGTTAGTCCATACAGATTTCTGAACGAATTATTAGGTGTGGTTTTTTATTCGCTCCCTTTTTCAGATCGAATACTATGGTTCTTTGAGCAGGCTCAAATGCGTTCAAGGAGCCAGCAGTTTCTTGAGAAGAATCAAATGCATTTTTCTGGAAACCACTAGGTGAAGAAGATTGTGTTACTTCTTTTTGACTTTGACAATAAACCGAAAGCTAACTTTTTTTTTTTTGAAAGGAAATTTAATAAAATTATAGAAAAGACGTTACATTGTTTTGATTACATATAATACTTAACCAAGCCTCTTTTCTAGATTTATCTTAACAACTAGAATCGACATGCACATCCGCATATCTATTTAAAAACTTATATAGATTGTCTGCCAGACTATTAAACGATCTCCGAATATAAATGAAAGAAGAACTAGCAAGATTTTCTTTTGAAATCTAAAGCTTGAAGAAAAATAGCTTTGAATATCCAGTTGGTAGAAAAACTGTCCTTTGATAGACGCATTTATGTGTCTATTTTGTTCTCAATATTCTGTATTGTTAGACTCGATTAAGTACTTATTGTGTTATTTTGTGTTTTTGTAGATGTTTTTAGAGAAATAAGCCCTTGCGGCGAAATGGGCTCAAAAAGTGGTGTTTTACACCCCAGAGAAAATTACTAAAGCACCCCAGAAATGTGCCGGAGGAATCCAAAAAAATTACTATTTCCACCCCAAAATTACTATTTCCACCCCAATTGATGTTCGCACCCCCAGTTTGGATAGGGGGACACCATCTTCTTCATTTCAAAAACTGAATTTTGGCGGGAAAACATGCATGAGAACTGGCAGAAGTTTGATCGAATTTTTTAACGTGTTATAGGGAGATTAAATGGCTGACACTTGGCAGGAAGATGTGATTAATCCTAAGGAAGATATTTTGGGTGTCGGGTCCGATCGAATTTGTCTAGAATTGGCTAGGTAAGCCACAAACTCAAAACAGAGACACACGTACAGGGAGGAGAAAAACACGAGTTTTGGAAGGTTATGGACGTGTTTCGATCGAGTTTGATGGCTCCAGCAACACTCTGGGTGATTAAAACATGATTTGGAGCGTGTTGGAAGAGATTTGGAGTGTGAAGAAGTTATTTTTGAAAATTATTCTCCGAAATAAGAAAAAAAATATTCCGAGTAAAGAAGGATTTTCACGAGTTATTGCGGGGGATTTGATGATGCATGTGAGTATATAAAGGTTCTTTGGGTCGAGTAGAGGGGTTGTCGAGAGTTTGGGGTCGATAGGAGGTCCAAAGAAGCAGAAATCAAGAGTTGATGAAACTCTGTTTCTGCTGCTGCTGCTGATGAAGAACACCAAGAAAACGAAGAACGGACTCGCAAGGGCAGTGGTTTATCAACAGAGAGAAATACTAACAGGCGTGGGTCGTAGGTGTGAGTCTTAGAACCACAGCGACAATAGCACTTCTCTTTTATCGTTCTTTTGTGACGCTTCTTGCGGGTCGCAAATTACAGTTTTACACCATTTTCTCCTTTTCTCTTCATTGTAAACACCATTTTAGTAATAAATAAATATTTTGAGCGTGTTTTTATCATGATGAGCTAAACCCAACACTGGGACGATGGAGGAGGCCGTGTTTCATCCATGTGGTAATTTAAATTAATTCTTTATTTACTTTTTGTACCAATTTTAATTGAATTAAGATTTTAATTAATTATTTGTGATTTTATTTGATGGAGTATGCTTAGTCTTAGGGATTCTTGATGCGCCATGCTCATAAAATACAAGAAATATTTTATAGGATCTACTTTGGAAAAGAATAGAGTTAATATTTGTTTTGTTTTGAACTATAATCGCCTAGAATTAAATTCTGAACCACTTGAAAATGAAAAATGGACGAATATTTAGTCTCAGTTTCTCGCACCAGTGTCAATATTATTGTATATATTTTTATTAAATCTAAAAATTTCATTTCCTTCACAAGTCTGAAACGAATCCTATTTACTACAACCCCATCAAAAAATCTTTAATCATTTTGGCGCCGCCGACGCGGATTTGTGCTTAGGTAGAATTTTTAGGTTTTTATTATTTTATTTTTTTACTATTATTTGTTCCTTTTTACGTTTCTTTTTGTGTCTTTGATTTACAGGTTTGAAGTGTAATACTAAGGACTTGGGAACAAAAAGCTTAAAGCTAAAAGCTAAAAGAGAAGAAAAAAAAGACATAATTTTTTTTTAGGATTTGTAAATAGGCTTTATTTTTCATAATTTTTGTAATTTTTGGACTTTTTATTTGGACTTTATTCTGGACAATCGGACTTTATTCTTTTTTTAACCCTACGAAAGGGTATTATTAAAAAAAAATAATTATATAAACTGTGTGCAGGGAAGGACGACGATTACTATATCGTCTCGGCCCCTCGGGTTCGTACACGGCATAGGAGTCATGGCCCGAGTCGACGACAACGGTTCATCCCCCGTCTGGTACGGGAGGTAAGTACAATCGAAACACTCGCGAATCCCCTGCAAGCGAGTTATTGTATGCCTTAAGGTGATAATTGTTTGAGGACGAACCAGACTGTCTTTATTTCCCTAGTAAAGGGCAAGGCCTGGCCTAAACAAGATAAGGGTTCGGATTTCATCACCGTTCCCTTCTTGCCCGTTTTAGGAAAACAAAACCTAACGCGAACCCAAGCTTTAAAATCTGGTTAGAAAGAGACCTATAGGGTATCGAGCTTGTTAGGAAAAAATTTCGAAGGATATTGGTTACCTTTTAACCAACTTCAAAGTTCATGATGACTTATGGGAGTTGAAACAAGCCGCCTTGTAACGACGGCGAGGCCTTGGGTATCAAAGCTCCATTGATCTTCCCTCGCCTCAGTTTCATCTCACATTAGCTCGGATTGATCCAGAGGGGTTGCTCAAACTGTAACGAATTCCCCTTCGAGAGATAGAAGCTGGTCTAGAAACAATCTAAGTGGAGCCATCATGCTTTTTGTTTGCTAGAAATATTTAGGTTTGCTTTGGTGGAGTCGAGACGGCCTTGTTTGTGATTGTATAGAATCCCTCTGTAGTTTATATTTCTTCGGTGATGAATCCTTTTGAGGAGACGCCACCTGCGATGACCTTGCGAGAATATATGTCTAGAAATTCTCGTTATCAAGAGACGTCTTCGGAAATGACTCTTGGTGAATATATGCGTGGGCAGCGATATATGGATACTCCAACTTTTATTGAGGAATCACCTCTAACGATCTATGAGAAATATTATAAACATAGACCATGTAGTTGGGAACAAAGCTTGAGAATTCGTGAATATCAAAAATTATATTGTGATGATGATGAGGAGGAGGATGGTGATGATGATTATAATGATATTTCTAGTTCAAATCCAAATAATTTTAATAATTATTTACCTATTCAAAAGGACGAGGATTTGACTAGAAATACCCCCGTTTTAGACGATGATTACGAAACCGATGATGGTTTAGAGGAACCAGTTTATCTTGAGAGTACTGTTTTCGAGTCAAACGATTTAGAAACAATAGTCTTAGAAGAACTCGTAGAGATTAGCGGGGATGAACCTGACTTAGAAAAATCAATCGCCCACTTTCAGGAATCTGATAACCTAGAAATTAGGGAGATTATGACCAGTCTACCTAGAGACGCCGAAAACTCTAAGTTTGGGGGTGATTATCATTCTCCATGTTCTTTAACTCTTAAAAATATCCCTCACTTGGGACTTGACATCAATGCCTCACCCATCTTACGAGATCTATCTTCGTACTCGTTTTCCCGAACTTAATAATATTCAACACGAGTCTCAACTGTTAGAAACGCATCCTCTGGTTGATGAGGTTAGCTCAGGAATAATCCCAAGATTGACTTTGTTTTCCCACCAAAAACGTTTCTACCAATTGTGGGAACTTTTGATTTTAAGATGTGTCGGTTATTAAGTTTTGAGACTAAACCTAATCACTTTAGGATATTAGGGTCGACACATTTTCTTAAGGAAGACCACCTCTTTCATTGTGGTCAGCTGTGTGAGTCAAATCTGATTGACTTAGAGGATCCCCAGTTATTCAGGTTGTTGTTATGTGCTTATAAGTTCTTAGTTGAGTTTTTCCAGATCTAATACCTGAACCGGATCTTAGCTTTGAGGAAATCCAACCGATGAAAACCTTTTATTTAGACCCTTTTATAGAGCCTGAACCTGAACCACAACTAGATGTAGTTGTCTTAAGCAAGGGTATGTTCGGTATCTTCTTGGTCTGTTGCAGTTTCCTCTTCTTGTGGGTAACACCTTTTGATCCAGATGACCCACAATTATTCCGGCTACTACTATATGATTCTACGTGGTGACTAATCCTTGCTTAGTCTGGCTGAAGACTTTAAACTTAGCACTTCTTGGGAGGTAACCCAATATTCATGCGACATGGTAATATCTTTTCTTATCTCTTTTGCTTCATTGGTAACAATTTCTCCTTGTTCATGCTTTTAATTTTATCTTTAGAACATCGGGGACAATGTTAGATTTAAGTTTGGGGGTATGGGAGAAACATTTTAGTCACATTTTTGAAACTTCTAGCGTCACATAGTACCCGGTTAGCTAAGTTTACATACTGTTTCTCACCGAAAAGATAGAAATTGGAATGCTAGAGATAACAACCTATTGAGACATTAGAGAAAAAGACATTGAGATCCTTGAAATTCAG
This sequence comes from Papaver somniferum, assembly GCF_003573695.1. Taxonomy (NCBI): domain Eukaryota; kingdom Viridiplantae; phylum Streptophyta; class Magnoliopsida; order Ranunculales; family Papaveraceae; genus Papaver; species Papaver somniferum. The sequence goes on from NC_039368.1 coordinate 109,395,632, forward strand.
GAGAGAACTTGTTCCTTTTAGAGGGTAACCATGATGGACCTAACCATCCATGATGGAAATGAAAGTAGGTCAGAAGGAAATGCCAGAAAGACAGAGCAACCTCACAATGTAGTCTTAGTTACTGGATTACGACTCTCTCTCAGTAGAAACTTATCATCATCAACAAGCGGAGTGACATCAAAATTTATGAAAAAGTTGAAGACGTTTAAGGTTTAGAAGCAATAATAGAAAAGAATAATTCAAAAATCAAAGTTGAAGACTTAGTTACAAGAAGTTACAAGAGCAAATGATATAAGTTGTTGAAGTTCATGATACCAAGACATCACAAGTTGTGGAGATCCAAGTTCTAAAGTCCTTCTCTCATGGCCATGTAAATTTTTGTCTTGTAAAAAAACAAAAAATAAAACAAAAAAACAAAAAAAAAAAAATGAAAAATGAAAAAAAAAACAAAAAAAAAACATCATTACGTTCTTTTTGTTCAATAAGGCCATAGGGAAGAAGAAATTTATAAGTCAAGAAAGAAATCGAAGAGAAGAGTTAATTGTCAAGGTTCTATGAGGTTCGAGAGTTTATCATCAAAAGTTGAAGACCGAAGAAGACGTTATTTCTACTGAGCACTGTGAGAGAGTCGAAAAAAGATGCATTTTGGTTGCTTTGTTAGTCTACTTTCAATCTGGCACAAGATCTTTCTAGCACTGGTTTAACTCATCACACGTAATTAGTCCAGCTGTGTAGCAGATGTCCCTCTCATGTTTATCTCTCTCCTAATCTTATCCAGCTGTAAAGCAGCGGACGCATCTTACAATGTTTATCTAGCTGTGTAGCGGATATCTCTTTATCTAGCAGTCGTGCGGATGTGTCTCCCCTTTTCTTCAGTCATCTTTAGAGCTGACACCTTTAATTTCTCTGGCATTCTAGTTACTTGGAGATAGGTTGAGAATATGTATGTCCTCATAGCTCTTTGGATACTTGTGACCAATTAGAAGTCATGGTTTTTATGGGTACACCTCTGTTAAACCCACCCGAGATTAACTCAGTTTTATTTTTTTAGTTTTGCTCGAGGACTAGCAAATAATAAGTTTGGGGGTATTTGATAGACGCATTTATGTATCTATTTTGTTCTCAATATTCTGTATTGTTAGACTCGATGAAGTACTTATTGTGTTATTTTGTGTTTTTGTAGATGTTTTTAGAGAAATAAGCCCTTGCGGCGAAATGGGCTCAAAAAGTGGTGTTTTACACCCCAGAGAAAAATACTAAAGCACCCCAGAAATGCACCGGAAGCGTCCCAGAAATGTGCCGGAGGAATCCAAAAAAAATACTATTTCCACCCCAAAATTACTATTTCCACCCCAATTGATGTTCGCACCCCCAGTTTGGATAGGGGGACACCATCTTCTTCATTTCAAAAACTGAATTTTGGCGGGAAACACATGCATGAGAACTGGCAGAAGTTTGATCGAATTTTTTAACGTGTTATAGGGAGATTAAATGGCTGACACTTGGCAGGAAGATGTGATTAATCCTAAGGAAGATATTTTGGGTGTCGGGTCCGATCGAATTTGTCTAGAATTGGCTAGGTAAGCCACGAACTCAAAACAGAGACACACGTACAGGGAGGAGAAAAACACGAGTTTTGGAAGGTTATGGACGTGTTTCGATCGAGTTTGATGGCTCCAGCAACACTCTGGGTGATTAAAACATGATTTGGAGCGTGTTGGAAGAGATTTGGAGTGTGAATAAGTTATTTTTGGAAATTATTCTCCGAAATAAGAAAAAAAATATTCCGAGTAAAGAAGGATTTTCACGAGTTATTGCGGGGGATTTGATGATGCATGTGAGTATATAAAGGTTCTTTGGGTCGAGTAGAGGGGTTGTCGAGAGTTTGGGGTCGATAGGAGGTCCAAAGAAGCAGAAATCAAGAGTTGATGAAACTCTGTTTCTGCTGCTGCTGCTGATGAAGAACACCAAGAAAACGAAGAACGGACTCGCAAGGGCAGTGGTTTATCAACAGAGAGAAAGACTAACAGGCGTGGGTCGTAGGTGTGGGTCTTAGAACCACAGCGACAATAGCACTTCTCTTTTATCGTTCTTTTGTGACGCTTCTTGTGGGTCGCAAATTACAGTTTTACACCATTTTCTCATTTTCTCTTCATTGTGAACACCATTTTAGTAATAAATAAATATTTTGAGCGTGTTTTTATCATGATGAGCTAAACCCAACACTGGGACGACGGAGGAGGCCGTGTTTCATCCATGTGGTAATTTAAATTAATTCTTTATTTACTTTTTGCACCAATTTTAATTGAATTAAGATTTTAATTAATTATTTGTGATTTTATTTGATGGAGTATGCTTAGTCTTAGGGATTCTTGATGCGCCATGCTCATAAAATACAATTATTATTTTATAGAATCTACTTTGGAAAAGAATAGAGTTAATATTTGTTTTGTTTTGAACTATAATCACCTAGAATTAAATTCTGAAATGAAAATGAAAAATGACCGAATCTTTAGTCCTAGTTTCTCGCACCAGTGTCAATATTATTGTATATATTTTTATTAAATCTAAAAATTTCATTTCCTTCACAAGTCTGAAACAAATCCTATTTACTACAACCCCATCAAAAAATCTTTAATCATCCTTCTTCACACTGTTAATAACATTTTGGCTATCATTGAGAAAGGATATTCTTTCATCTTTGCGTCCTTGAACCCGCTTTTCGACAGGCGGTTGACTCAGATTTTTCTGAACTTGAACAACAACATGTTCCTCATGTGAATTTAACAATCAAACCCATATTATTCACTTGAAAAGTAGCATCAAATTAGATACAAGAAATATCTTGTAAACCATCACAACATTTCATGGACACTAAGATACCGAGGAATGTCTTTCCTAATAAACTTTGTTAAATCATTTGGGTTAGGTCTAACATTGTTGAAAAAACAATGCATCTATACTTATAAAAGTACCAAAGAATATAAGTAAAGTAATTTGTATTAACACATTCTTTTAACCAAAGGAGGCACCATTTTCTGAAAGAGAGATTAGCAGCAGCGTAGAAGTTATTTGCAAGGGATAATCCCCTCCAAATCGCTTCAGAAAACACATATATAGTAAATAAATATTCAATACATTCACTGAAAATACTGTGGCATAAAGGATACTGAATATCCATCGGAATAAATCTACCCAAAGTCTCTCTTTAAAAGGAGACAATCACTTAAAGTTTTTTATAGATAATTTTAACCCTAGGTATTATGTTAAATTTCCAGATTCCTTTCCATTCAACTGAGTTGCTAACATGATTCATATTACATAAGAAACTATAATCAGAGAAACCGAGCCATAATACCTATCTATTTCCTAGTATCTTTCTAAATACAGAATTATTACAAGCTTCAAGCAGTTTAATATTCATGATAGTATCATCATCAAACACATTATAAATAACATTAAAATTCCATTTACCTTGCTCATCAATTATATCAGACACTTTAGAAACTGAGTGAATGCATTTATTATTTTTTGGTTTGGGGATAACACTATTAGGAAGTCATTTGTCAGTCCAAACTTCTATATCATTACCATTACCTAGCATCCAACAATGATTATCTCTAGTAATATCAAGACCTTTAAAAATACTAGTACAAACCCATGAATTAATAGATTTCTTCTTATACTTAAGGGGTTCAGAGTTTGGAAAATATTTATGTTTAAGAATGATACACCATAGTTTGTATGAGTTCTCAATCAAACGCCAACCAAGCCTATTAAGTAGAGCTATATTGAACTTATATGGGTTCTTGATACCCATACCACCACTAGCTTTATTAGAACAAATAAAATCCCATACCTTAAGAAACAAACCTTTATTACATTTATTTTTTTGCCACCATAAGTCTCTTTGCAAAGCATCTAATTTATCTAAAGTTTTTTATTGGAGAAGAAAGCACATCATCTGATACATGGGCATAACACTAGTGACTGAACAAATTAGGGTGGTTCTACCAGCATGGGAAATAAATTTTTCTTTCCAATCTTGACCTATTGTAAAGTTTATCTAACAAATTTTGATAATTAAAACTTTTAGTTGTGTTAAAAACAAGAGAGTTCCCAAGTAAGTGTCATTTTTTGTTATTCTACCAACTTAAGGATTCTAGCCAACAACTTACCATGCTTGTTCTCAACTTTTTAAATAAAATATATTCCAAAATTTTGGTAATTAATAACATGCCCAGAGGAATCACTAAAGGTTTTTAGAATATCAAAGTAAATTTTTAGCTTGAACTATGGGTGCAAAAGTGAAAAAAAAGAATCGTCAATGAAGAATAAATGTAAGACTGAGGGAAAGTTTTTGGAAACTTTGATACCAGTAATTTTGCCATTCAATTCAAGATAATTAAGAAGATTTATTAAAGCTTTCATGCACATAATAAAGATATAGGGTGACATAGGAGCTCCCCGTCTAACCCCTCTAGTGGGGAAAAATGTTTCCCTTGGGAAGCCATTAGCAAGCACATAATATGAAACTGAAGACATACAATTATAAATCAGATCATAGAAATCACTTGAGAAACCAAACTGTTTAAAAACAGAAATAATAAAAAAATCCCATTCAAGCCTGTCAAAGGATTTACATAGAAGTAATTTCAGAGTCATATGACCATTTGTCCTTTTACTAGTTTCATGGTTTGGAGGATTTCATGCGAGACAACTATATTATCCGTAATATTCCTTTTGAGAATGAAGAAAGATTGGTTTTAAGAGATACTGTTATCCAACAGAGGTTTAATTATGTTGGAAATAATCTTAGAAACAACATTTTAAATGGCATTACTAAGACTAATAGGTCTGAAATCACTAGAGTTTTTGGGGTCTTAATTTTAGGCATGAGATTAATAAAAGTGTGATTAATTTCTTTATTGAACCTTATCTTTTAAACACTTTTTGGACCCATGGAACAATGTCCTCTTTGAGAAGTCCCCAATATTGTTAAAAAAACCCGAGAAGAAACCCATGAGGTCCAGGTTCCCCGCAAGCATTCATCATAAATGAAACATCTTTAATTTATGATTCACTGGAATTCATTCAGTTTATTATTATCATTATCATTTATAGAAAGTTATACAATCTTCACAAAGATAGAATCAATATCCTATTCATTATAAAGGACAATGCTTTAAAACGGTTAGTTAGAAGGGAGCTTAACTGCCGGTGATCTTCTATCTATAGGAATATACTGTCTCTTAAATCATGTATATTTTTATATGTTTTCCTATCAGAAGCATATTAATGAAAGAATTTAGTATTTTCATTATCACCAACCCATTTTTCTTTTACATATTGACCCCAACAAACTTTCTCTATCTCATACCAAGTACATAGATCATTTTATAGCTGGTCAACCTTATTTTTCGTTTCTAAACTATATGGTATTTTGTCTTCATTCTCAATATTTTCTAAGATATTGGTAATGTTTCTAAAATGTTATCAAAGTCAGTCTTACTCCAAGCTCTAAGGTCAAATTCTAGATTTTTAAGAGTCATAAAAAGATTATGACTTTTACCTTTACTATATAGAATGGACTTTTCTATGACACTCCTATTATTTTTATGTTCCAACCAACATTCCATATATATACAAGGTTTCATGCATTTTTCACTAACATGAATGGTTTGACGTAAAATAAAGGCATGGTCAGGAATAACTCTAGTAAGATGTTTATTACAAGACTTCAGAAACAATTCCGTTCATTTATGATTCACTAAAACACGATAAACTTTGTTTCATATGTTTTGATCACCAGTTCTTTTACTGTTCCAAGTAAAAGAGATCCAGTAAAACTAAGATTTATTAGTCCTAAAGTCTGAATATAATGGAACACATAAGCAAATATACTGATGGAAGTATTATTCGCACCTTCCTTGTCATCTTTATGAAGAATAAAATTCATGTCACCTACAATAGCCCAATGAGCATTCACATTACTAATGTTTTTAATAAAATCCCACCGATCATTCCTAAGGTTATTATCTAGAGCACCATAAATAAAAGAAATAAAGATATTCAAATTATCTTTAAACACTTGGAAATGAAGGATATTATCTTTAAACGAAACAATTTTAGCAGATACTCCCTTGTTCTATGCAATGGCAAAACCACCTGATCTACCAATAGACGACATATGAACCAGTCCTTTGCTTTTAAACGTTTAAAAAAAAAATTCAACTGCTAACGAATTAACTTTACTTCAGAAAGCAAAATAATGTCTAGATTATGAGATTTATTTAGATAATATAAGTGATCTTGCTTAATATGTGATCTAATACCTGCACCACGATAAAATCTTAAAGTCGTACCATATAGCTTGATCATTCATTATACCATAATGAAAAAACATTCGATGGTAAAAATGGAGATATAACATTGATGAAACTTTAGAGAAAAATGATCAAATACTTAAACCATAAAATATAGTATTTAGTAGCAAGTTTATTTCTAAAAGAATGAACTGATTTAAAATAAAGTGTTAAGATCGCAATGGTTACCTCATCGGTGTTAGAAGGAAGCGTAAAAGGAACATTATTCTCAGAGATGTACATATATACAAAGCCTTGAAACACTCTCATTAGTGCGATATTCAGTAACATGATGATCACCAGATATGTTTGATGTGTTTTGGGGTTTTACATGAAATAAGGATTTGAAAGAGTGGTTAAATACCTGAAAGTAAAAAGGATATTTTGTACTTTAATGGAAGAAATCAAAGCCATAAGAATCACAAATGATGAAGAAAATGACTGCAAGAATGTTCTGATAGTACCCGTGGCCCACGGTCACCGGAGTCCAGTCCTGCTTCTAACGGGTGGTGGAATAGGAGCTAGCAAAAGTAATGTGCTCCAGCACATCCGCAAAAAGTAATCAATATTCAGAAGCCCGTAATTTACAAATAAAAGTTTCATTGTTGACCTAAAAAAATATTAATATTTTGAATATGCGAGTACTGGACACAGGTCATTTTGGTCTGGAGTGGCATAAAAAGTTATGCTAGTAGAAGCTGATGCATTCAAGGAATCAGATGTTATTTACTAATATCTCCACTCTAAAGGACACCCTGAAGGTATGCTCCAAACTTCCGAGCTGGATAGTTGTCTCTTTCTTTCACCTTTACTAGGATTTACGCGACCATCCTAGATTTTGATAGAGAAGTAAAATTATAAAATATAAAACAAGAGAAATAAGACATGTACCTAGTTACTGAACTCTCTTTTAATTTTAACATTACATAATTACAAGCATGCTCAATATATTTTGGTAAAATAGATGCACCAATCGTCCCTTGACCTACGAACATCTGTACTTGTAATGACATTAAACATAGGTCGTGATATCATACTGGACGACACACTTTCGTGGGAGACATTTGTCAATCAAACCATCACAATGGTCAGGAAGTTCACCGTTGCAGGTATAAAATGGGAATTGGATACAATGTTGCTGCAGATGGAACATTGACAGATAACTATTGGGAGCAAGATGCGGAATTAACCAATGAGCGAAAACCATACCGAATATAATTGGTTGGAGTTGTATGCGGTGCTTATCTAGATGTCACTATAAGACCAAGGTACACAGATACTGTTTATGTTTCTCCGATGCATTTATTAAATTTGAATACATTTGGACTTCTGGTATGGTTTTTCTGAATACTACAAACACAAGAGCGATACTGGTGGGAAGAGCTGTGAGGGTGAATTTGCAATTGAGCTCACATAAACGTTTTGCAAATACATTTCCAAACAACTATAATTTAGTTGACAATGCCAGGTTATTTTGTACGAATGGTACAAACTCAACCCAAGGTAAACATTGTACCTCATCTCATTCTCTTTGATTTTTTCATTTTTTTTATAGAACTAACATTGAAAGTTCAAAGAAATTGTCGATGAAAACCATAAAGTTTTACTCATAAAACAGTAAGAATGCAAAATGAAATGACTAACATGAATGTTTCATCGTGGGAAAAAGTTGATAGGATGGAAAGAAGGAATAACTAACAAAATACTGGTTGATCAAGACGAAACCGAATGCTTACAATAATCAGCATGTTGAATGATGAAGCAGATTCTATATATGAAATGTACCAGTCATACCAAAATTTCCAACTTGGCTCTGAATGGTTTAACCTTGCAATATCATCACTTAGAGAAAAGATACAACAAGAACTAAAGATTGTAATCGGATATGCCAAAAATCAATCAAACAGAAAAAGAAAGAAGCCTGAAGAACAAACCATTGTGAAACTAGCTAGTACCTCTATGTGGAAAACTAGTGGAATGTTCATAAAAAAAGAAAAATTTTGTGGTAATATAAGCGGATGACCACAAGAAGGGGCCTTGTGTATGCACTTTTTCTTGATGCTTGACTCATGATGTATTTTCTTTATTACTACCAACAGATGTAACAATACTACTTACATTCTCTTCTTTATCTTGTGTATTTAAAGAGAAAAGACAATGAATAAAAATATCATGATTTCCTCCCTCTCCACAAAATTAAAAAAAAAAATATAGCAAAGTAGAACCCATTTGATATTATTTTAAACTTACCAAAAGCAGCTGTACTATTACTACTTGTTTAACTTTTTTAAACCTGGTTAGTTTGGGTCCTATGAAATTACTTGAGGTATATCATTTTCTTCTTCCAACCTAGAAAAGGAGATATGTGGTGTCTAAAGTATATTTTCTCTATTACTACTTACACATGTAATTATACTACTTACATTCTCTTATTTAATCATTCCTATCAATAATATTCGATTTCCATGACGATCAAACTAAAACCTAATCCCAAACAACAATTCAATTTTGTTTATTTATTTTACTTTTGAGGTGACGAAAAATTCAAGTGGTTGATTTAAATCTCTTCAATACGTTCCTTTTAAGAGGGATTAATCAATGATTTAACTATGAAACTATGAAATTTCCTCATCAAATTAAACTCAATCAGAATCGGTTGATATAGGCGTTAACTTATACCAATTGTTGTTGATGTTCATCAAACACAAAGAATATCGGCACAAAATTGGTGCATAAGGTACACTCACATCTACCAATTCCGGGTTGATGCTTTTCGTGTTTGATGAGCATCAATAACAATGGGTATATGTTAATGCCTGTGCCAACCAATTCATTAACCTTGTCTGAATTTCTACAGAAAGTAAGATTGATGATTCTAGGTTTATAGTCCGATTAATTTCATTTGAAATGTCCACTTTTACTGGTATTTTATAAGCCACAATTGGTCTTTATGTGACTTACATATGTACCGATTATGAAAGGGTAACTATTTCCCACATTGGTATTTATGTGACTTACAAATGTGACATATATACTCTCATATTTGGCGGCTTTGAATTCTTTTTTGGCCCAAACGATTAGTTTTTTTGTTGTTGGTGAAATTATAGTCGTTGGTCCCTTGTTTAGTTAAATAGGATAACGTATTATATATCATACACCACTTTATTCAGACAAATTATTCTCCATTGTTCATTATTTCATTCTAAAATGCTAAAGATTCGGTACTTCCTCATTATTTCATTGACTAGGGGGAGAAGATATCACCGTAGTGTTACTTCAAAGTTTTGCTACAATTAGATTTTGAGGTAGGAAAAGATACTACACTTTGGAATGACAACTTGAGCAGAGTGTTTCTCATATATTGTTAAAATGCTACGGATCTCCAACAAGTACATAATGAACACATGCATAATTGAATACGTTGAAGATTCTATAAATCAAGAAGCATAGTGGAATAAAAACATATGTAAAATGGTTTTGTCACTAAAGTTGGAAAAAGGGAGATTGTTAGAGCATTTATCCAAACCACTGGCACTAGTATGTCAAGTTAGTTTTCAAATTTAGATGACAAAACACATTCTTGATTTGGTCACTAAAGTCAGTTTTGGACTAGATTAGGTTTAAGAAGTAGAATATAGAATCAAAGATATCCTTGAGGAATGGAGATTGAATACTACATGAATATATATTGGAGAACTTCATTAAATGTTAGTAACAAACACTTGATTCTCTTGTATATTGTACCTCTCTATCAATCGAAACAAGTGCTCAGTTTACAGAACAATTCTTATATATGACGGTAAATATTCATAGTCATATATATATATACTCGAGGATATTTTAGCCCAAATTTTATGAGAATGACCTTTTTCCTCAAAAAGATCCTTATGGTTTAGTGAAAGAAAATATGAATTGAAGGAGCCATGAATCACCGAGTTTCGATTTATAACGAAGAAGTTATGAGTGATTTATTAACGCAACACTTATTATGTGTTGTTAAGGCGTTTCGTGAAAGGAAACTTGTACACGATCTTTTTGAAACAGTTCGCGAACTAAAACGCGAAATACATGACTAAAGGCCTTTTTTAGTCAAATAATTGGTTTTTTTCTTTCCTAGACGAGGTACCATTATTTTCAAGCAACCTAGCCTTGATCATTACTGTAAATATGGCTTTCATGTAACCAAACAACATATACCTTGAAAATTATGTGTGTTGCATAAGGTTGTTTTTTATATCTTTTTTATTCACGAACAAGAACGAGATTTCAAAAGACTTGGAGGTCGTAAAGCACATGCAAGCAAAATTCTTTGGTAGTTATCGAACCTGTTTCTAGGTGTTTTTGAGAAACCGTGGATTTGATAAATCAAGATATTTCTAGAATATTTATGGAGATCTTGTGAGGAATAATCAATTAGGTTACGGAACATGTAAACCCTAATTGTTGAGGAGTATCTTCTAAAGAGATTTAACGTTCTGCTGGAGGACTTTCGAGAGAATTTTGGTTATGCTAGAAGGTTTACGAGAGGAATTTCTAAAGAGAATCGGCGTTATGCTAGGAGTTTTACAAGTGAACGAATATAACTGAAGCATATATTAAATATGGTACGAAATATGATAGTAGGTAATTAGTGTAACAACTTAAATCAGTGTGTGTTCAATCTGAACTAGATCTCGGGGTCTACCTACAAGATTGTATTTTTCTTCATTAACGAAAATCTCAGGTGCCCATGTTATTCCTTTTCCGCATTATATTGTTTTATCTTTGTAATTGAAATATCACATGTTGTACGTATTTAAACTTACAAAGAACCTACAAGACTCGTTCTTGTTAAATTCGTATCTTGAGTTATAAATTACAAGAGTTGTTTTTGTCGGAATTCGGTTCATGAACAGTTCAGATTATACTTGGTTTAACCTTGTTAAAAAAATCTTAAATACAATTTCATAACCGAATATATAGATTGTACAACGATTGTCCATATGGTTCCCGAACGAAAAAGTTGGCGGTGTACTAGCTACTCTCTCCTTTTCACATGAAACCACTTATTCTATTGAATAATTTTCAGTCCTTTTCTCAAATGACCGTATCAATAATATCATAGTTGAGTTGAATTTTCAGTAAGATAAAAACATGTCCGCTCTATTGATTATATTCTTGCAAATAAATTAAACGTTCGATATCAGGTCATTTGAATCTCTAAAATTAAACCCCTTTGAGGATGATATATCTTGCACTTTTCTCGGTTTATTCTAAATGTTAAACCTTTCTTAGTTAGTTTCCCGATGCACAAAAAAATAAAGAAAAATCAAGTCACGGATACAAAACACCCATGTTATGATTTGTTTTATTCTATTCACCATCATTACTACACTTGATTATAAAATTAATCCTTGAGTTATCATCCAGCTTCACCATCTCTCTGAAACTCCCATCAAGATTTGTAAACATCCCTTTCTTTCTATACATGTGATTTCTTCCCCCGAATCGAGGAACCAGATACACATCTATTCTTTATCAAAATAATACATCAATAGCATTTCATTTCCTCTTTCAACACAATATTTATTTTTTGTTCAACTTAATTAGGACACTCATACTAAAAATGTCACAGTTTATGAAAACCATAATACTCAACTATAGATTTATCAAAGTATTTCCTACCAATACCTCTACCTCTATGCCGACTTCTAATCTACCACGCCCTTTTTCCCTCGAAGATTCCTCATATGTAACCTTCAAAGCTTGTTCCTCCCCTACATGAATATTCATGCGTTGCTCGTATACAGATAAGCTACTCTACGTCCTAGTTGGTTTCCGTAATATTCAGATACACGTATTTTCACCGTCCATTTCAACACCGACCATACTACGCGGTTTTTCTGGTGTCCCGGTTTGTACGCGCATTATAGGCGTCCGAATCTTATTCGACTGCCTAATACGGACAACTGGAAGCAGTTGGTTTAACATGACTCAGCCGAGTCAATAGATACACATAATTCGTGAATCATTCGCTTATTATTCATAATTTTTTTCCATTTTATCCAGATATGTATATTTTTAACATCGTTTCAAACACCAACATGGTACGAAACTTTTATGAGTGTCTCAGTTTATATGCACATTATACGCATTCATGTCGGCTACCTAATACGGACAACTGGAAATTTAACGCGACTCGGCCGATTTAACAAATACGCACAAATTTCATAGTCGTTTTTCCAAAAATGCAAGGCCGGAGAGTCGAATCCATGAGCTTCCTAATACAAATAGCTGGAAATTTAACACAACTCATACGAGTCAACAAATATGCACAAATTCATAGTCGTTTTTTCAAAAATGCAAGGCCGGAGAATCGAACCCATGATTGCAAGTGTGGTTATTGTGGTTTGTTTGTTGATTGTCTTATGTTGTATTTATCAAATATATACTTCATTTAAACACAAAATTATAGCGTTCTGAAATACAATTAATAAGTAATTTATATATGCCAAATTTTTTATCCTGAACTAATATTCCTAAAATAAATTATACACATACGTATGTCTTTCCGAATTATCCATGTACCACGAACCGTTGACGGGATTTTTGACCAAAATTAAAATTTAAGAATCTTCATAAGTTTGCCATTCCTTATGTTTGCAGAATTCTGAATTGCTAACTAGGCTCTACATCTCCTCTACATCTCCTCTACATCTCATCCACTTAAAGAGTACTAAGATCTTTTGACTTCTACATTGAACATACGACGTAGCCGAAATTTTAAGTCATCGATCTTAATCTTTTCTCAAAAACATTTTATCAATAATTTTCCCCTCACGTTGTCTCATCCTATTGGCCACAGTTAAAGCTCACGAAAAATACCCATTTACATACTCCACCTGCTTTCATAAATCTCAAACTTCTATTTCAGAGCTTGTAGTGGTGCACGTTTTATACTGTCATTCCTTGATACTTTTTCTTTAATGAATCCCAAATACTTTTGGATGATCCCATGTTAAGAATAGTTTGCAAGATAATTTGATCAATATCACGGAAAAGATAATTTTTCTCATTCATCTGAGATTCTGTAGGTTTAACTCATGCCGCTACAGTTGGAATCTCATCTTCAACTAAACCCCAATACTATTTTGATCTATGAAAATTCTCCTTTAACATAGGCCAATGGTTATAATTGCGATCAAACTTTGGAACTAACGGTTGCACAAATTGCTCTTTGCCGCCATCTTCTTCATTTGTCGCTCAATTTTTTTTGCCGCTTTTCACTCTTGAGAAAACTCCCTCAAACTCAGTCCATCTCACTCGAAATTTGCTACTTTTCATGAATAAGTCCTCGATCCATCCCTGATTCCAAATCTAGAGAACTAAATGAAAAGGTAAGAATTCTATCTTATTCATAAGAAAAATAAGATGGCTATATCTATAATACAAAACAGAAGGTGCTTTTGAGTCACGGATGCTCGGATAACATTTTGAGACACAAACAGATGATCAAACCATCCCATTCTCATCCCATCCAAAGACATCCGACGGTTGTACGATTCGTAACCCCTTCAATCATGAATTTATATGGATTAATTTTTTTGTGCATTTTCTTAATAAATGAATTTCATGGACATTTATATAGTTTGTTGTCACCTCATAATAAATGAATGTCATGGGAATTTATATAGTTGCCATCACCTCATAATTCAAGAGCCTTAAAACTAATTAATTGGATATTTAACCAAATTTATACTAATAACATGATCATCAATAGAATTAGTAGAATTAATGATCATAAATTTATATTTTTGAAGTTAAAATTTTATTTTCTTACCAAAATGTCATAATTAACAACCATAAGAACCATTAAAAATAATAAGTAAACTCCACCTTCCGTCCTTTTTCACCGCATAATCTAGGTACACTGGTTATGATCTTTCGTTGTTCCTCCGTAGTTTTTATCCATAAAGAGTCACGTCGAACACCAATCTGTTTGAATTTTAGTTGCAGGTTATCAACATGTATTTCAATATCATCCATACGGACCATACCATATCCCTGATTCAAAATCGGGTAGCTGGGTAATGTCTTTTAGACTACCCGGTGATAATTTTGGGTGAACAACAATGGAAGATAATACAATTGAGAAGTATATCTTTCATTTTTGTATGTCGATCATTCATTTCTTAAAATTTCAAACATGTGTTGTATGATCAAACATTCTTAATCCTGCCGCAGATGAAACAAAAAGAGTTTCATTAGTTATAGTCATAAGTTGGGATGAAAACTAATTGTTAGTAGCTCTCTTATGTTTGTAGATTTTAAACACCAGTTTCGTGTAAAAAGAATTCATGTGTATTCGTGTTTAGTTACGCATATTGTTGTAAATACACAATTTAAGAGTATTTATGGCTTCATTTTTTTAGTACGTAATATATAAACATGTGGAAGGAAGAAAAATTACCCAAATAAGTGCAACATAGTTTAGTTACATTAAATGAATAATGGCACGTGTTATTTCTAGTAACCTTACATATTCTAAGAAATAGGAAACAAACTAAACAAATTAAGTCAATAATTGTTTGAGTCAATAACAAACTAAACAAATCCTGAACAATAAGAATTGTTTACTACATGACTCGATCGATGACTTACTACTTCAACATCACTATGGATAATCTAGGCTTGAATACAATTAAAATTCCTAAGCAAAATATATTTAGTTCAAGTAAAATCCAAGAAATTAAAATAATAATAAAAGTATCTTTCTTGGTGTGGACTATGTGTTATAACGGGTCTCCCACACTAGATTTTTTGGCAGAGAGCTGGTAGAGTAAACAATAGTAATTGCCTATTTTGTAATACTAAGTCGGAAAAGAATATGCATATGTTTTTGTACGGCAAAGAGACTACTAAGTTGCAGAATTATTTTTTCACAAACTTTGTTATTGATTGGGATTTTATGGATTGTGCAAGGTCTACTCTTTGAGAATGGATAGAAGACTGTAAAGATTCAAGAGAAAGAAATAATCGTTTATATGGTGGCAGAAGCCCACGACTAAAAAGTTACAGAGTCTTATTAGTACCTTTGCATTCTGGTAAACGATCTAGAGAGAGAAATAATCGTTTATATGGTGGTAGAAGAATTTTCGTATTCAGCTCAGAAAAGCGTGGTGCTGTTCCGTACCCAGGAACAATGTCAATAAATGCGATCTCAAGGCCTCTAAGTTCACTGAGACAGGAATCAGTATTCAATTCTTATTACAATTCCAATTTCAACAATTCCCTAAAGGTTCCTAACCCTTCCAATTCCTCCAAACCAGAATCAACTCCTCCTCGTCTATGGAAACCTATCTTCATCAAATACGTTCCCGGAGAGAAACCCATCATAAACACAAACTACAATTAGCTTCTACGTTGTTGCGCTGATTTGAAATCTCTCCTTCAAATCCATGCACAATTACTAGTTAGGCTACAACTATGAGTTGAAGTATATAAAATGGAGTGAGAATAAAGTGGCAGATGCCTTATCAAGGGTACAACTAACATAAGATCACAACTGCAATGCCATATTAGTGTACAACCATCTTGGGCACCTGGAGTATAAGAAAGTTAGAATCAAGACTTAGCAGAGGAAATCATTCCCAAGCTCTTAGTTGCAACTAATATTGGTGACTATACAAATGGACAACGCATAATCAAGTACAAGGGGAGAATGTACAATAAAAGTTTTGGATATTTGAGGAAAAAGATTATGACTGCCCTACATGCTTCTTCAAGTGGTGGGCGTTTAGGCTCTAGGGATTCGTTATTAGAGGGCTAAACTGTACTTTTACTAGAAGGGGCTTAAACCTACAGATGGTGCAGGAGTGCGATATTTTCTAGCAACACAAAGGTTTCACTCCAATTCCAGCTGGCCTACATGAACCCTTACCAGTGCCTGAGCAATCTTGGAAGGACATTAGCATGGGATTAATTTCAGGACTTCCCAAATATGAATGCAGAGAGCTAATTCTAGTGGAGGTGGACAAGGTTACAAAGTACAGTCATTTCCTAGCACTTAGTCATCCTTACACAGCTACCTTAGTGGCTAAGGTATTCTTAAACTCCATTATTAAACTCCATGGGTTACCCAAGACTATTGTTTCCTACAGAGAAATATCTTTTTGAGCAATTTTTGGCAGTCCTTATTCTCTAGAATGGGTACTGCCTTACACATGAGTAAAACATATCACCCACAGTCTAATGGTCATACAAAGAGGGTGAATACTTACCTAGAAACATACTTGAGATGCATGACAAGCTTCAAGACAAGTAAATAGGTAACTTGGTTACCATTAGCTGAGTGGGTGTTTTAACACAAGTTTCCACACTAGCCTCAATCTAACCCCCTTTGAAGCCTTGTATGGATATCCTCCCCCACAGTTTGGGGTGACTGCTGCAAGTATTGGTGTCATCTCAGAAGATTATCAACAAGAAATACATGCCTGGATAAGGTTTTGAATGGAGTGTTGGAGGAAGATCAACATAGGATCAAACAACAGGAAAACAAGAAAAGAACTGAGAGGAAGTTTAAATTAGGAGATTGCGTGTACTTAAGACTACAACCTTATAGACAAACATCAATTCAGCTAAGAAGAAGCCTTAAACTTGATGCAAGGTTTTTTGGACCTTACAAAGTGACTGAAAGGATAGGGAAGGTAGCTTATAAGTTGCAATTGCCCCCAGGATCCAAATTCACTCTACCTTTCATGTCTCTCAACTGAAGGCCATATTGGGTCAAGGAATGCTTCCACAAACAGTACTACCAACTCTGGACAAGAACATGGAAATGAAGATCATCCCCTTGAAAGCATTGACCACCAGACTGACCAAGAAGAATAACCACAATATTCCACAATTACTAATCCAGTGGGAGCACCTCCTTTCCCAGGATGCAACATGGGAGGATAAATATTTCATGGAAAGCCAGTTTCCAAAGCTAATCCTGGAGGACAAGAATCTGGTAGAGTAATGGGTATTGCCAAGAACCTTGTCGTATTATCCTAGTATGTAAGGGCTGACCCCGTTACTATGAGAACCGAGGAAGTATTATTGAATTTTGTTATTTATTTAGTAATTAATTTTATTGATTAGTCGTTGCTAATCATTAGAGATAGTTGTGTGTAAGTCACACAATTACTCTTTAGGTTAGCTTATATTCATTGCAGCTATGAGTTGTAAGCCAGAAAATCATTAGTCCAAAATATCTTATCCTCTTCTTCTTTGTTTTTATCCTTTAACTAAGAGTTGTTCTGCGTCGTTGTAAAGTAAATCCTTACAAGAGACGACTAAGCTGCAGAATTATTTTTCACAAGCTTCGGTATTGATTGGGCTTTTGCGGAATGTGCATTTGTTATTGATTGGGCTTTTGCGGATGAGCAGTGCTATCCCGCATGACCTTGCGGAAAGCTATCCCACTCAAGCTGCTTCTTTACCGTTAGATCATGTTAAAACCCAGATCTAACAGCCTTGAACCCTTTAGGGAAAATGGTGGATCCTATCCTGAAAGTGGTGGGTCATTTCCTAAAAATGATGGATCATTTCCTGAATGTGAATCTAACCGTTGATTTAATCATCCAACGACAAAAAAACTGGTTTTGCGAGAAATCATCCCGCAAAGTCACGTAGGATAGCATTTGTCTTTGCGGATTGTGCAAGGTCTCTGGGAAGGAAGACGGAAGAGATCCGAGAGAAAGCAATAATCGTTTATATGGTGGCAGAAGCCCATGGCTCAAAAGGTACAGAGTCTGGCAGTCTGGTGAACGATCCTGAGAGATAAATAATCGTTTATATGGTGGCAGAAGGATTTTCTTGTTCATCTAAGAAAAACGTGGCGCTGTTCAGTACCCAGGAACAATGTCGAGAAATGAGATCTCAAGGCCTCTCAGCTCACTGAGACAAGAATCAGTAATCGATTCTTATTACAATTCCTATTTCAACAATTCCCTAAAGGTTCCCAACCCTTCCAATTCTTCCTTCAAAACAGAATCAACTCCTCCTCGTCCATGGGAACCTATCTTCATCGAATACGTTCCCCAAGAGAAACCCATCGTCAACACAGACTACAATCAGCTTCTACGTTGTTGCACTGATTTGAAATCTCTCCTTCAAATCCATTCACAACTACTAGTTTCAGGATATAAATCAGATTACTTAACAGATACACATTTAGTACATAACTACTCATTGTTTGGTAAACCTGATTTCGCAAGATTTGTATTTAATAAAATGGAAAACCCAACTACCATATCATATAATTCGATGATTAGAGGTTATACAAGAATGAAACAATACATAAATTCTATGTTATTGTATCATAAAATATTGTTTATGGGAGTAGAACCAGACAGGTATACTTTTGTTATTACTTTGAGAGCTTGTATTGAAGCTTATAATGTAGATATTGGGTTTCTTATTCATGAGGAAATGGTAAAAAGTGGATTTGATTCTGATGTTTTTTTTGTGAGTGCACTGATTGAGTTTTACTTCAGAATGGGCAAAATTGATGCTGCAGAAAAAGTGTTTGAGAATATGCCTGAAACGGATGTTGCTGTTTGTAATGCAATGATTAAGGGGTATTCACTTAGTGCGAAACCTTTTGAGGCTTTGAGATTTTTTTATAAGATGCAAAGGGAGGTAATTGAAGTTAATTCAGAGAGTTTGTTAAACTTAATTCACGGCGTTCATCGGTTGAAGACGAAGATCTACTGAGGAGAGCTTTGAAGAACTTCATCAACAAAAGGTATGTGGAAACTAAAACTTATCTATACTCAGAAGTATATTCTATTTTATTTCCCAATGAGACTAAGTAGTATATCTATATAGACTTTTATATTATACACATTTGATATTTCGAGCTGAGTATAACTCGGTTATCTATTTCTCGAAATATGTGTTGGAAGCTTTATGCTTTATCTACGTTCATCATATTCTTGACGAGTTTAGTTGGAAAAAATTTATTTGTTGGAAACTAATAATAAGTTAAAAGATGATCATATGAAAATCTCCTTGAAACATCTTATATGATTTGTGTGAGACAATCATTTGATGTCGACTCGGAAAGTTTCGTATTGATCGTTCGATCACTTGAAAATTACTTATGAGCTAATGAGAATTTAGAACAATTAACCTTTGTCCAGATACAACACAATATGCATACCAGTATGCAAACTGTTGGGGTATGAATTAAGTCCGGAAACCTAGTTTGCATACTAGTATGCGAATAATTTTAACCGTTAAAGTCCGGGAACCAAGTTTGCATACCAGTATGCGAACGGTTCACCTGAGTTAAGGTCCGGGACAACAATATGCATACCGGTTTGCAAACTACTGGACAAGACCAAACTCCGCAAGCTATAGTTTGCGTAACCGTTTATAAACTTAGTGTTTAAAATTCTAAAATCGGCTAAGTATGTTTTCATACTCATGAAAAAATACATGTATGAATTAAGGAATGAAATATTTGCAAACCGTGGCTTAATTTTCATGAATTGATTCTCATGAATCAATCTGATTTTGATTCAGTTGGTTCATATATATTTCTGTGAAATAGTGAACAATTGAAAAACTCTATTTGAAACACAATTAGATTTATTTAATTATCTTTCATGATTGACTAATCATCATAGTTGATCTAGAAGTGTTAAATGAATGTGGTTAAGACAAAAGTGTCCATATGGCTAACTTCGGTTAACTATTATTGACCCAACTCAATATCCACGTTTAGGTACGGTTACCCATATCTAAATCAAAGTATATTTCATTTGTATGTAACAAGCTAAGACCATCTAACAGTGGAGAGATATTGCTTTCGTTTTAAGCAGACTTAGCTTGAATCTTAAATCAGGTTTTCATCTGACGTTGAATATTCAATGCTTTTTTACTAAGCTATCTTAGCTTTGATTGAAAGGAAACCCTGATTTGAAAGATTATATAAGGGAGAACTTTAGAAACTGGAAAAAATAATCCCGACACTTTCCCATGTCCTAGTTGTGACTAGAGCCGATTCTCCTTTAACCTAGGTTTTTCCAAAACCATTATAGGTTAACGACTTGAAGACTACATTTGGGATTCGTGAAGCCATATCCAACTATTTTCTATGTAGTTGCGTGATCTGATCTTACTTGTTCTATTGTATTGAGTGTTATCTTCTCTAAGATTAACTCGATATTTATCTCCGGTAGGTAAAATATAAAATTATTCACAAAGCTCTTCGTATCATTATTTTTGATTCCACGAAACTTCTTCTACTACCATATTGTTAAGTTATTGTGAGGTGATTGATATTTCAAGGCTTCTCTTCAGGAGTATAAGACCAGATTATGAATTGGTTCCTGTTCAACTTGATTTATCAAAAGACGGAACAAAAACTTCATAGGTACTTTGTGGGAGACAGATTTATTTATCAAATTAGATTTATCTGTGGGAGACAGATTTGTTTATAAGTCTTCGACTTTGGGTCATAGCAACTCTTAGTTGTGGATGAGACCAGCTAAGGGAATCAAGCGCGCACAATCCGGCGTGGCTCAAGAGGCGTAAGGAACATGATTGTACCTTAATCGGTGTGAGACTTGATCAGGGCTCAACTACATTCCAGTCCGAAGTTAACTTGTAGTAGCCTAGTGTCTGTAGTGGCTTAATACAATGTGGTGTTCAAATCTGGACTAGGTCCCAGGGTTTTTCTGCATTTGCGGATTCCTCGTTAACATAACTTCTGGTGTCTGTGTTATTTCTTTTCCGCATCATATTTGTTTATATAATTGATGTATCACAGGTTTTTCATAGTTCAATCAATTGGTAAATCTAACCTTGTTCATTGGAGTGTAATTAATTGACACTTGGGCATTGGTATTTGGTACCGTCCAAGATATTTCTCACATCAATCGGGCTCACAGATTTCTATCTTTTCAATTGTAGATTGTATTGAGAAATTGAGATATAACTCTTTGGTATATTTCTTGATTGAGCTCGCTTTATAAGCTGGTGCTCTCGGAATTATATTGGAGTTAGTCCATACATATTTCTGAACGAATTATTAGGTGTGGTTTGTTATTCCCCCCCTTTTCAGACCGAATACTATGGTTCTTTGAGCAGGCTCAAATGCGTTCAAGGAGCCAGCAGTTTCTTGAGAAGATCAAATGCATTTTTCTGGAAACCACTAGGTGAAGAAGATTGTGTTACTTCTTTTTGACTTTGACAATAAACCGAAATCTAACTTTTTTTTTTGTGGAAGGAAATTTAATAAAATTATAGAAAAGACGTTACATTGTTTTTATTACATAGAATACTTAACCAAGCCTCTTTTCTAGATTTATCTTAACAACTGTAATCGACATGCACATCCGCATATCTATTTAAAAACTTATATAGATTGTCTGTCAGACTATTACACGATCTCCGAATATAAATGAAAGAAGAACTAGCAAGATTTTTTTTTGAAATCTAAAGCTCGAAGAAAAATAGCTTTGAATATCCAGTTGGTAGAAAAACTGTCCTTCTTCACGCTGTTAATAACATTTTGGCTATCATTAAGAAAGGATATTCTTTCATCTTTGCGTCCTTGAACCCGCTTTTCGACAGGCGGTTGACTCAGATTTTTCTGAACTTGAACAACAACATGTTCCTCATGTGAATTTAACAATCAAACCCATATTATTCACTTGAAAAGTAGCATCAAAGTAGATACAAGAAATATCCTGTAAACCATCACAACATTTCATGGACACTAAGATACCGAGGAATGTCTTTCTTAATAAACTTTGTTAAATCATTTGGGTTAGGTCTAACATTGTTGAAAAAAACAATGCATCTATACTTACAAATGTACCAAAGAATATAAGCAAAGTAATTTGTATTAACGCATTCTTTTAACTAAAGGAGGCACCATTTTCTGAAAGAGAGATTAGCAGCAGCGTAGAAGTTATTTGCAAGGGATAATCCCCTCCAAATCGCTTCAGAAAACACATATCTAGTAAATAAATATTCAATACATTCACTGAAAATACTGTTTCATAAAGGATACTGAATATCCATCGGAATAAATCTACCCAGAGTCTCTCTAACAAGGAGACAATCACTTAAAGTTTTTTATAGATAATTTTAACCCTAGGTATTATGTTAAATTTCCAGATTCCTTTCCATTCAACTGAGCTGCTAACATGATTAATATTACATAAGAAACTATAATCAGAGAAACCGAGCCATAATACCTATCTATTTCCTAGTATCTTTCTAAAAACATAATTATTACAAGCTTCAAGCAGTTTAATATTCATGATAATATCATCATCAAACACATTATAAATAACATTAGAATTCCATTTACCTTGCTCATCAATTATATCAGACACTTTAGAAACTAAGTGAATGCAGTTATTATTTTTTGGTTTGGGGATAACACTATTAGGAAGTCATTTGTCAGTCCAAACTTCTAGATCATTACCATTACCTAGCATCCAACAATGATTATCTCTAGTAATATCAAGACCTTTAAAAATACTAGTACAAACCCATGACTTAATAGATTTCTTCTTATACTTAAGGGGTTCAGAGTTTGGAAAATATTTATGTTTAAGAATGATACACCATAGTTTGTATGAGTTCTCAATCAAACGCCAACCAAGCCTATTAAGTAGGGCTATATTGAACTTATATGGGTTCTTGATACCCAGACCACCACTAGCTTTATTAGAACAAATAAAATCCCATACCTTAAGAAAAAAACCTTTATTACATTTATTTTTTTGCCACCATAAGTCTCTTTGCAAAGCATCTAATTTATCTAAAGTTTTTTATTGGAGAAGAAAGCACATCATCTAATACATGGGCATAACACTAGTGACTGAACAAATTAGGGTGGTTCTACCAGCATGGGAAAGAAATTTTGCTTTCCAATCTTGACCTATTGTAAAGTTTATCTAACAAATTTTGATAATTAAAACTTTTAGTTGTGTTAAAAACAAGAGAGTTCCCAAGTAAGTGTCATTTTTTGTTATTCTACCAACTTAAGGATTCTAGCCAACAACTTACCATGCTTGTTCTCAACTTTTTAAATAAAATATATTCCAAAATTTTGGTAATTAATAACGTGCCCAGAGGAATCACTAAAGGTTTTTAGAATATCAAAGTAAGTTTTTAGCTTGAACTATGGGTGCAGAAGTGAAAAAAAAAGAATCGTCAGCGAAGAATAAATGTAAGACTGAGGGAAAGTTTTTGGAACCCTTGGGAAGCCATTAGCAAGCACATAATATGAAACTGAAGACATACAGTTATAAATCAGATCATAGAAATCACTTGAGAAACCAAACTGTTTAAATACAAAAATAATAAAAAAATCCCATTCAAGCCTGTCAAAGGATTTACATAGAAGTAATTTCAGAGTCATATGACCATTTGTCCTTTTACTAGTTTCATGGTTTGGAGGATTTCATGCGAGACAACTATGTTATCCGTAATATTCCTTTTGAGAATGAAGAAAGATTGGTTTTGAGAGATACAGTTATCCAACAGAGGTTTAATTATGTTGGAAATAATCTTAGCAACAACATTTTAAATGGCATTACTAAGACTAATAGGTCTGAAATCACTAGGGTTTTTGGTGTCTTAATTTTAGGCATGAGATTAATAAAAATGTGATTAATTTCTTGATTGAACCTTATCTTTTAAACACTTTTTGGACCCATGGAACAATGTCCTCTTTGAGAAGTTCCCAATATTGTTAAAAAACCCGAGAAGAAACCCATGAGGGCCAGGTTCCCCGCAAGCATTCATCATAAATGAAACATCTTTAATTTATGATTCACTGGGATTTCATTCAGTTTATTATTATCATTATCATTTATAGAAAGTTATAAAATCTTCGCAAAGATAGAATCAATATCGTTTTCATTAGAAAGGACAATGCTTTAAAATGGTTAGTTAGAAGGGAGCTTAACTGCTGGTGATCTTTTATCTATAAGAATATACTGTCTCTTAAATCATGTATATTTTTATATGTTTTCCTATCAGAAGCATATTAATGAAAGAATTTAGTATTTTCATTATCACCAACTCATTTTTCTTTTACATATTGACCCCAACAAACTTTCTCTATCTCATACCAAGTACATAGATCATTTTATAGCTGGTCAACCTTATTTTTTGTTTCTAAACTATATGGTATTTTGTTTTCATTCTCAATATTTTCTAAGATATTGGTAATGTTTCTAAAATGTTATCAAAGTCAGTCTTACTCCAAGCTCTAAGGTCAAATTCTAGATTTCTAAGAGTCATAAAAAAAGTATGACTTTTACCTTTACTCTATAGAATGGACTTTTCTATGACACTCCTATTATTTTTATGTTCCAACCAACATTCCATATATATACAAGGTTTCATGCATTTTTCACTAACATGAATGGTTTGACGTAAAATAAAGGCATGGTCCGAAATAACTCTAGTAAGATGTTTATTACAAGACTTCGGAAACAATTCCGTTCATTTATGATTCACTAAAACACGATAAACTTTGTTTCGTATGTTTTGATCACCAGTTCTTTTATTGTTCCAAGTAAAAGAGAGCCAGTAAAACTAAGATTTATTAGTCCTAAAGTCTGAATATAATGGAACAATAAGCAAATATACTGATGGAAGTATTATTCGCACCTTCCTTGTCATCTTTATGAAGAATAAAATTCATGTCACCTACAATAGCCCAATGAGCATTCACATTACTAATGTTATTAATAAAACCCCACCGATCATTCCTAAGGTTATTATCTAGAGCACCATAAATAAAAGAAATAAAGATATTCAAATTATCTTTAAACACTTGTAAAGAAGGATATTATCTTTAAACGAAACAATTATAGCAGATACTCCCTTGTTCTATGCAATGGAAAAACCACCTGATCTACCAATAAACGACATATGAACTAGTCCTTTGCTTTTAAACGTTTAAAAAAAATTCAACTACTAACGAATTAACTTTACTTCAGAAAGCAAAATAATGTCTAGATTATGAGATTTATTTAGATAATATAAGTGATCTTGCTTAATATGTGATCTAATACCTGCACCACGATAAAATCTTAAAGTCGTACCATATAGCTTGATCATTCATTATACCATAATGAAAAAACATTCGATGGTAAAAATGGAGTATATATAACATTGATGAAACTTTAGAGAAAAATGATCAAATACTTAAACCGTAAAATATAGTATTTAGTAGCAAGTTTATTTCTAAAAGAATGAACTGATTTAAAATAAAGTGTTAAGATCGCAATGGTTACCTCATCGGTGTTAGCAGGAAGCGTAAAAGAAACATTATTCTCAGAGATGTACATATATACAAAGCCTTGAAACACTCTCATTAGTGCGATATTCAGTACCATGATGATCACCAGATATGTTTGATGTGTTTTGGGGTTTTACATGAAACAAGGATTTGAAAGAGTGGTTAAATACCTGAAAGTAAAAAGGATATTTTGTACTTTTATGAAAGAAAGCAAATCCATAAGAATCACAAATGATGAAGAAAATGACTGCAAGAATGTTCTGATGGTACCCGTGGCCCACGGTCACCGGAGTCCAGTCCTGCTTCTAACGGGTGGTGGAATAGGAGCTAGCAAAAGTAATGTGCTCCAGCACATCCGCAAAAAGTAATCAATATTCAGAAGCCCGTAATTTACAAATAAAAGTTTCATTGTTGACCTAAAAAAATATTAATATTTTGAATATGCGAGTACTGGACACGGGTCATTTTGGTCTGGAGTGGCAGAGAAAGTTATGCTAGTAGAAGCTGATGCATTCAAGGAATCAAATGTTATTTACTAATATCTCCACTCTAAAGGTCACTCTGAAGGTATGCTCCAAACTTCTGAGCTGGATAGTTGTCTATTTCTTTCACCTTTACTAGGATTTACGCCACCATCCTAGATTTCGATAGAGAAGTAAAATTATAAAATATAAAACAAGAGAAATAAGACATGTACCTAGTTACTGAACGCTCTCTTAATTTTAACATTACATAAAATAGATGCACCAATCGTCCCTTGACCTACGAACATCTGTACTTGTAATGACATTAAACATAGACCGTGATATCATACTGGACGACACACTTTTGTGGGAGCCATTTGTCAATCAAACCGTCACAATGGTCAGGAAGTTCACCGTTGCAGGTATAAAATGGGAATTGGATACAATGTTGTTGCAGATGGAACAGTGACAGATAACTATTGGGAGAAAGATGCGGAATTAACCAATGAGCGAAAACCATACCGAATATAATTGGTTGGAGTTGTATGCGGTGTTTATCTAGATGTCACTATAAGACCAAGGTGCACAAATACTGTTTATATTTCTCCGATGCATTTATTAAATTTGAATACATTTTGACTTCTGGTATGGTTTCTCTGAATACTACAAACACAAGAGCGATACTTGTGGGAAGAGCTGTGAGGGTGAATTTGCAATTGAGCTCACATAAACGTTTTGCAAATACATTTCCAAACAACTGTAATTTAGTTGACAATGCCAGGTTATTTTGTACGAATGGTACAAACTCAACCCAAGGTAAACATTGTACCTCATCTCATTCTCTTTGATTTTTTCATTTTTTTATAGAACTAACATTGAAAGTTCAAAGAAATTGTCGATGAAAACCGTAAAGTTTTACTCATAAAACAGTAAGAATGCAAAATGAAATGACTAAAATGAATGTTTCATCGTGGGAAAAAGTTGATAGGATGGAAAGAAGGAATAACAAACAAAATACCGGTTGATCAAGACGAAACCGAATGCTTACAATAATCAACATGCTGAATGATGAAGCAGATTCTATATATGAAATGTACCAGTCATACCAAATTTTCCAACTTGGATCTGAATGGTTTAACCTTGCAATATCATCACCTAGAGCAAAGATACAACAAGAACTAAAGATTGTAATCGGATATGCCAAAAATCAATCAAACAAAAAAAGAAAGAAGCCTGAAGAACAAACCATTGTGAAACTAGCTAGTACCTCTATGTGGAAAACTATTGGAATGTTCATAAAAAAGGAAAAAAAATGTTTTTTTTTTTCTGAAGCAAAAACATAAAATAAAATGTGTTGTGGTAATATAAGCGGATGACCACAAGAAGAGGCATTGTGTATGCACTTGTTCTTGATGCTTGACTCATGATGTATTTTCTTTATTACTACCAACAGATGTAACAATACTACTTACATTCTCTTCTTTATCTTGTGCATTTAAAGAGAAAAGACAATAAATAAAAATATCATGATTTCCTCCCTCTCCATAAAATTAAAAAAAATATAGAAAATTAGAACCCATTTGATATTATTTTAAACTTACAAAAAGCAGTTGTACTATTACTACTTGTTTTACTTTTTTAAACCTGGTTAGTTTGGGTCCTATGAAATTACTTGAGGTATATCATTTTCTTC
The DNA here is from genome assembly GCF_003573695.1 of Papaver somniferum. Taxonomy (NCBI): domain Eukaryota; kingdom Viridiplantae; phylum Streptophyta; class Magnoliopsida; order Ranunculales; family Papaveraceae; genus Papaver; species Papaver somniferum. The sequence continues at coordinate 109,423,457 of NC_039368.1, forward strand.
TTCCAACATAGAAAAGGATATATGTGGTGTCTAAAGTATATTTTCTCTATTACTACTTACACATGTAATTATACTACTTTATTTTAGTTTTGAGGTGACAAAAAATTCAAGTGGTTGATTTAAATCTCTTCAATCCGTTCCTTTGAAGAGGGATTAATCAATGATTTAACTATGAAACTATGAAATTTTCTCATCAAATTAAACTCAATCAGAATCGGTTGATATAGGCGTTAACTTATACCAATTGTTGTTGATGTTCATCAAACACAAAGAATATCGGCACAAAATTGGTGCATAAGGTACACTCACATCTACCAATTCCGGGTTGATGCTTTTCGTGTTTGATGAGCATCAATAACAATGGGTATATGTTAATGCCTATGCCAACCAATTCATTAACCTTGTCTGAATTTCTACATAAAGTAAGATTGATGATTCTAGGTTTATAGTCCGATTAATTTCATTTGAAATGTCAACTTTTACTGGTATTTTATAAGCCACAATTGGTCTTTATGTGACTTACATATGTACCGATTATGAAAGGGTAACTACTTCCCACATTGGTATTTATGTGACTTACATATGTGACATATATACTCTCGTATTTGGCGGCTTTGGTTTCTTTTTTGGCCCAAACGATTAGTTTTTTTGTTGTTGTTGGTGAAATTATAGTCGTTGGTCCCTTGTTTTGTTAAATAGGATAACCTATTGTATATCATACACCACTTTATTCAGAGAAATTATTCTCCATTGTTCATTATTTCATTCTAAAATGCCAAAGATTCTGTACTTCCTCATTATTTCATTGACTAGGGGGAGAAGATATCACCGTAGTGTTACTTCAAAGTTTTGCTACAATTAGATTTTGAGGTAGGAAAAGATACTACACTTTGGAATGACAACTTGAGCAGAGTGTTTCTCATATATTGTTAAAATGCTACGGATCTCCAACAAGTACATAATGAACACATGCAGAATTGAATACGTTGAAGATTCTATAAATCAAGAAGCATAGTGGAATAAAAACATATGTAAAATGGTTTTGTCACTAAAGTTGGAAAAAGGGAGATTGTTAGAGAATTTATACGTTGAAACCACTGGCACTAGTATGTCAAGTTAGTTTTCAAATTTAGATGACAAAACACATTCTTGATTTGGTCACTAAAGTCAGTTTTGGACTAGATTAGGTTTAAGAAGTAGAATATAGAATCAAAGATATCCTTGAGGAATGGAGATTGAAGACTACATGAAGATATATTGGAGAACTTCATTAAATGTTAGTAACAAACACTTGATTCTCTTGTATATTGTACCTCTCTATCAATCGAAACAAGTGCTCAGTTCATGGAACAATTTTTATATATGACGGTAAATATTCATAGTCATATATATATATATACTCGAGGATATTTTAGCCCAACTTTTATGAGAATGACCTTTTTCCTCAAAAATTTCCTTATGGTTTAGTGAATGAAAATATGAATTCAAGGAGCCATGAATCACCGAGTTTCGATTTATAACGAAGAAGTTATGAGTGATTTATTAACGCAACACTTATTATGTGTTGTTAAGGAGTTTCGTGAAAGGAAACTTGTACACGATCTTTTTGAAACAGTTTGCGAACTAAAATGCAAAATACATGACTAAAGGCCTTTGTTAGTCAAATAATTGGTGTTTTCTTTCCTTGACGAGGTACCATTGTTTTCAAGCAACCTAGCCTTGATAATTACTGTAAATATGGGTTTCATGTAACCAAACAACATATCCCTTGAAAATTATGTGTGTTGCATAAGGTTGTTTTTTATATCTTTTTTACTCACGAACAAGAACGAGATTTCAAAAGACTTGGAGGTCGTAAAGCACATGCAAGAAAAATTCTTTGGTAGTTATCGAACCTGTTTCTAGGTGTTTTTGAGAAACCGTGGATTTGATAAATCAAGATATTTCTAAAATATTTGTGGAGATCTTGTGAGGAATAATCAATTAGGTTACGGAACATGTAAACCCTAATTGTTGAGGAGTATATTCTAAAGAGATTTAACGTTCCGCTGGAGGACTTTCGAGAGAATTTTTGTTATGCTAGAAGGTTTACGAGAGGAATTTCTAAAGAGAATCGGCGTTATGCTAGGAGTTTTACAAGTGAACGAATATAAATGAAGCATATATTAAATCTGGTCCGGAATCTGATAGTAGGTAATTAGTGTAACAACTTAAATCAGTGTGTGTTAAATCTGAACTAGATCTCGGGGTCTACCTACAAGATTGTAGTTTTCTTCATTAACAAAAATCTCAGGTGCCCGTGTTATTCCTTTTCCGCATTATATTGTTTTATCTTTGTAATTGAAATATCACATGTTGTACGTATTTAAACTTACAAAGAACCTACAAGACTCGTTCTTGTTAAATTCGTATCTTGAGTTATAGATTACAAGAGTTGTTTTTGTCGGAATTCGGTTCATGAACAGTTCAGATTATACTTGGTTTAACCTTTTTAAAATAATCTTAAATACAATTTCATAAACGAATATATATATATATATATTGTACAACGATTGTCCATATGGTTCCCGAACGAAAAAGTTGGAGGTGTACTAGCTACTCTCTCCTTTTCACATGAAACCACTTATTCTATTGAATAGTTTTCAGTCCTTTGCTCAAATGACCGTATCAATAATGTCATAGTTGAGTTGAATTTTCAGTAAGATAAAAACATGTCCACTCTATTGATTATATTCTTGCAAATAAATTAAACATTCGATATCAGGTCATTTGAATCTCTAAAATTAAACCCCTTTGAGGATGATATATCTTGCACTTTTCTCGGTTTATTCTAAATGTTAAACCTTTCTTAGTTAGTTTCCCGATGCACAAAAAAATAAAGAAAAATCAAGTCACAGAAACAAAACACCCATGTTATGATTTGTGTTATTCTATTCACCATAATTACTACACTTGATTATAAAATTAATCCTTGAGTTATCATCCAGCTTCACCATCTCTCTGAAACTCCCATCAAGATTTTTAAACATCCCTTTCTTTCTATACATGTGATTTATTCCCCCGAATCGAGGAACCAGATACACATCTATTCTTTATCAAAATAATACATCAATAGCATTTCATATCCTCTTTCAACATAATATTTATTTTTTATTCAACTTAATTAGGACACTCATACTAAAAATGTCACAGTTTATGAAAACCATAATACTCAACTGTAGATTTATCAAAGTATTGCGTACCACTACCTCTACCTCTACGCCGACTTCTAATCTACCACGCTCTTTTCCCCTCGAAGATTCCTCATATGTAACCTTCAAAGCTTGTTCCTCCCCTACACGAATATTCATGCGTTTCTCGTATACAGATAAGCTACTCTACGTCCTAGTTGGTTTCCGTAATATTTGGATACGCGTATTTTCACCGTCCATTTCAACACCGACCATACTACGCGGTTTTTCCGGTGTCCCGGTTTGTACGCGCATTATAGGCATTCAAATCTTATTCGATTGCCTAATACGGACAACTGGAAGCAATTGGTTTAACATGACTCAGCCGAGTCAATAGATACGCATAATTCGCGAATCATTCGCTTATTATTCATAATTTTTTTCCATTTTATCCAGATATGTGTATTTTTACCATCGTTTCAAACACCAACATGGTACGCAACTTTTATGAGTGTCTCAGTTTATATGCGCATTATACGCATTCATGTCGGCTACCTAATACGGACAACTGGAAATTTAACTCGGCTGATTCAACAGATACACACAAATTTCATAGTCATTTTTCCAAAAATGCAAGGCCGGATAGTCGAATCCATGAGCTTCCTAATACAAATAGCTGGAAATTTAACACAACTCATACGAGTCAACAAATATGCACAAATTCATAGTCGTTTTTTCAAAAATGCAAGGCCGGAGAATCGAACCCATGATTGCAAGTGTGGTTATTGTGGTTTGTTTGTTGATTGTCTTATGTTGTATTTATCAAATATATACTTTATTTAAACACAAAACTATAGCGTTCTGAAATACAATTAATAAGTAATTTATATATGCCAAATTTTGTATCTTGAACTAATATTCCTAAAATAAATTATACACATACGTATGTCTTTCCGAATTATCCATGTACCACGAACCGTTGACGGGATTTTTGACCAAAATTAAAATTTACGAATCTTCATAAGTTTTCCATTCCTTATGTTTGTAGAATTCTGAATTGCTAACTAGGCTCTACATCTCCTCTACATCTCATCCACTTAAAGAGTACTAAGATCTTTTGACTTCTATATTTAACATACGACGTATCCGAAATTTTAAGTCATCGATCTTAATCTTTTCTCAAAAACATTTTATCAATAATTTTTCCCTCACATTGTCTCATCTTATTGGCCACAGTTAAAGCTCGCGAAAAATACCCATTTACATACTCCACCTGCTTTCATAAATCTCAAATTTCTATTTCAGAGCTTGTAGTGGTGCACGTTTTATACTGTCATTCCTTGATACTTTTTCTTTAATGAATCCCAAATAATTTTGGATGATCCCATGTTAAGAATAGTTTGCAAGATAATTTGATCAATATCACGGAAAAGATAATTTTTCTCATTCATCTGAGATTCTGTAGGTTTAACTCATGCCGCTACAGTTGGAATCTCATCTTCAACTAAACCCCAATACTATTTTGATCTATGAAAATTCTCCATTAACATAGGCCAATGGTTATAATTGCGATCAAACTTTGGAACTAACGGTTGCACAAATTGCTCTTTGCCGCTATCGTCTTCATTTGTCGCTCAATTTGTTTTTCCGCTTTTCACTCTTGAGAAAACTCCCTCAAACTCAGTCCATCTCACTCGAAATTTGCTACTTTTCAGGAATAAGTCCTCGATCCGTCCCTGATGCCAAATCTAGAGAACTAAATGAAAAGGTAAGAATTCTATCTTATTCATAAGAAAAATAAGATGGCTATATCTATAATACAAAACAGAAGGTGCTTTTGAGTCACGGATGCTCGGATAACATTTTGAGACACAAACAGATGATAAAACCATCCCATTCTCATCCCATCCAAAGACATCCGACGGTTGTACGATTCGTAACCCCTTCGATCATGAATTTCTATGGATTAATTTTTTTGTGCATTTTCTTAATAAACGAATTTCATGGACATTTATATAGTTTGTTGTCACCTCATAATAAATGAATGTCATGGGCATATATATAGTTGCCATCACCTCATAATTCAAGAGCCTTAAAACTAATTAATTGGCTATTTAACCAAATTTATACTAATAACATGATCATCAATAGAGTTAGTAGAATTAATGATCATAAATTTATATTTTTGAAGTTAAATTTTTATTTTCTTACCAAAATGTCATAATTAACAACCATAAGAACCATTAAAAATAATAAGTAAAAAGAATTCATGTACTTCAATATCATCCATACTGACCATACCATATCCCTGACTCAAAATCGGGTAGCTGGGTAATGTCTTTTAGACTACCCGGTGATAATTTTTGGGTGAACAACAATGGAAGATAATACAATTGAGAAGTATATATTTCATTTTTGTATGTCGATCATTCATTTCTTAAAATTTCAAACATGTGTTGTATGATCAAATATTGTTAATCCTGCCGCAGATGAAACAAAAAGAGTTTCATTAGTTATAGTCATAAGTTGGGATGAAAACTAATTATTAGTAGCTCTCTTATGTTTGTAGATTTTAAACACCAGTTTCGTGTAAAAAGAATTCATGTGTATTCGTGTTTAGTTACGCATATTATTGTAAATACAAAATTTAAGAGTATTTATGGCTTCATTTTTTTAGTACGTAATATATAAACATGTGGAAGGAAGAAAAATCACCCAAATAAGTGCAACATAGTTTAGTTACATTAAATGAATAATGGCACATGTTATTTCTAGTAAACTTACATATTCTAAGAAATAGGAAACAAACTAAATAAATCAAGTCAATAATTGTTTGAGTCAATAACAAACTAAACAAATCCTGAACAATAAAAAATGTTTAGTACATGACTCGATCGATGACTTACTACTTCAACATCACTATGGATAATCTAGGCTTGAATACAATTAAAATTCCTAAGAAAAATATATTTAGTTCAAGTAAAACCCAAGAAATTAAAATAATAATAAAAGTATCTTTCTTGGTGTGGACTATGTGTTATAAAGGGTCTCCACACTAGATTTTTTGGCAGAGAGCTGGTAGAGTAAACAATAGTAATTGCCTGTTTTGTAATACTAAGTCGGAAAAGAATATGCATATGTTTTTGTACTGCAAAGAGGTTACTAAGTTGCAGAATTATTTTTTCACAAACTTTGGTATTGATTGGGCTTTTGTGGATTGTGCAAGGTCTACTCTCTGGGAATGGATTGAAGACTGTAAAGATTCAAGAGAAAGAAATAATCGTTTATATAGTGGCAGAAGCCCACGACTAAAAAGTTACATAGTCTTATTAGTACCTTTGCATTCTGGTAAACGATATGGAGAGAGAAATAATCGTTTATATGGTGGTAGAAGAATTTTCGTATTCAGCTAAGAAAAGTGTGGTGTTGTTCAGTACCCAGGAACAATGTCGAGAAATGCGATCTCAAGGCCTCTCAGTTCACTGAGACAGGAATCAGTATTTGATTCTTATTACAATTCCAATTTCAACAATTCCCTAAAGGTTCCTAACCCTTCCAATTCCTCCAAACCAGAATCAACTCCTCCTCGTCCATGGAAACCTATCTTCATCTAATACGTTCCCGAAGAGAAACCCATCATCAACACAAACTACAATTAGCTTCTACGTTGTTGCGCTGATTTGAAATCTCTCCTTCAAATCCATGCACAATTACTAGTTAGGATACAACTATGAGTTGAAGTATAGAAAATGGAGTGAGAATGAAGTGGCAGATGCCTTATCAAGGGTACAACTAACATAAGATGACAACTGCAATGCCATCTTAGTGTAAAACCATCTTGGGCACCTGGAGTATAAGAAAGTTAGAATCAAGACTTATTAGATGAGGAAATCATTCCCAAGCTCTTAGTTGCAACTAATATTGGTGACTATACAGATGGACAACGCATAATCAAGTACAAGGGGAGAATGTACAATAAAAGTTTTGGATATTTGAGGAAAAAGATTATGACTGCCCTACATGCTTCTTCAAGTGGTGGGCGTTTAGGCTCTAGAGATTCATTATTAGAGGGCTAAACTGTAATTTTACTAGAAGGGGCTTAAACCTAAAGATGGTGCAGGAGTGCGATATTTTCTAGCAACACAAAGGTTTCACTCCAATTCCAGCTGGCTTACATCAACCCTTACCAGTGCCTGAGCAATTTTGGAAGGACATTAGCATGGGATTCATTTCAGGACTTCCCAAATATGAATGCAGAGAGGTAATTCTAGTGGAGGTGGACAAGGTTACAAAGTACAGTCATTTCCTAGCACTTAGTCATCCTTACACAGCTGCCTTAGTGGCTAAGGTATTCTTAAATTCCATTATTAAACTCCATGGGTTACCCAAGACTATTGTTTCCTACAGAGAAATATCTTTTTGAGCAATTTTTGGCAGTCCTTATTCTCTAGAATGGGTACTGCCTTACACATGAGTACAACATATCACCCACAGTCTAATGGTCAGACAAAGAGGGTGAATACTTACCTAGAAACATACTTGAGATGCATGACAAGATTCAAGACAAGTAAATAGGTAACTTGGTTACCATTAGCTGAGTGGTGTTTTAACACAAGTTTCCACACTAGCCTCAAGCTAACCCCATTTGAAGCCTTGTATGGATATCCTCCCCCACAGTTTGGGGTGACTGCTGCAAGTATTGGCGTCATCTCAGTTGTAGAAGATTATCAACAAGAAATACATGCCTGGATAAGGTTTTGAATGGAGTTTTGGAGGAAGATCAACATAGGATCAAACAACAGAAAGGAAAGAAAAGATCTGAGAGGAAGTTTAAATTAGGAGATTGCGTGTACTTAAGACTACAACCTTATACACAAACATCAATTCATCTAAGAAGAAGCCTTAAACTTGGTGCAAGGTTTTTTGGACCTTACAAAGTGACTGAAAGGATAGGGAAGGTAGCTTATAAGTTGCAATTGCCCCCAAGATCCAAATTCACTCTACCTTTCATGTCTCTCAACTGAAGGCCATATTGGGTCAAGGAATGCTTCCACAAACAGTACTACCAACTCTGGACAAGAACATGGAAATAAAGATCACCCCCTTGAAAGCATTGACCACCAGACTGACCAAGAAGAATAACCACAATATTCCACAATTACTAATCCAGTGGGAGCACCTCCTTTCCCAGGATGCAACATGGGAGGATAAATATTTCATGGAAAGCCAGTTTCCAAAGCTAATCCTTGAGGACAAGAATCTGGTAGAGTAATGGGTATTTCCAAGAACCTTGTCGTATTATCCTAGTATGTAAGGGCTGACCCTGTTACTATGAGAACCCAGGAAGTATTATTGAATTTTGTTATTTATTTAGTAATTATTTTATTGATTAGTCGTTGCTAATCATTAGAGATAGTTGTGTGTAAGTCACACAATTACTCTTTAGGTTAGCTTATATTCATTGCAGCTGTGAGTTGTAAGCCAGAAAATCATTAATCGAAAATCTCTTATCCTCTTCTTCTTTGTTTTTATCCTTTAACTAAGAGTTGTTCTTCGTCGTTGTAAAGTAAATCCTTACAAGAGACGACTAAGCTGCAGAATTATTTTTCACAAGCTTCGGTATTGATTCGACTTTTGCGGAATGTGCATTTGTTATTGATTGGGATTTTGCGGATGAGCAGTGCTATCCCGCATGACCTTGCGGAAAGCTATCCCACTCAAGCTGCTTATTTACCATTAGATCATGCTAAAACCCAGATCTAACAGCCTTGAACACATTAGGGAAAATGGTGGATCCTATCATGAAAGTGGTGGGTCATTTCCTAAAAATGATGGATCATTTCCTGAATGTGAATCTAACCGTTGATTTAATCATCCAACGACAAAAAAACTGGTTTTGCGAGAAATCATCCCGCAAAGTCACGTAGGATAGCATTTGTCTTTGCGGATTGTGCAAGGTCTCTGGGAAGGAAGACGGAAGAGATCCGAGAGAAATAAATAATCGTTTATACGGTGGCATAAGCCCATGGCTCCAAAGTTACAGAGTATGGCAGTCTGGTGAACGATCGGGAGAGAGAAATAATCGTTTATATGGTGGCAGAAGGATTTTCGTGTTCAGCTAAGAAAAACGTGGCGCTGTTCAGTACCCAGGAAAAATGTCGAGAAATGCGATCTCAAGGCCTCTCAGCTCACTGAGACAAGAATCAGTAATCGATTCTTATTACAATTCCTATTTCAACAATTCCCTAATGGTTCCCAACCCTTCCAATTCTTCCTTCAAACCAGAATCAACTCCTCCTCGTCCATGGAAACCTATCTTCATCGAATACGTTCCCGAAGAGAAACTCATCGTCAACACAGACTACAATCAGCTTATACGTTGTTGCAATGATTTGAAATCTATCCTTCAAATCCATGCACAACTACTAGTTTCAGGATATAAATCAGATTACTTAACAGATACACATTTAGTACATAACTACTCATTGTTTGGTAAACCTGATTTCGCAAGATTTGTATTTAATAAAATGGAAAACCCAACTACCATATCATATAATTCGATGATCAGAGGTTATACAAGAATGAAACAATACATAAATGCTATGTTATTGTATCATAAAATGTTGTTTATGGGAGTAGAACCAGACAGGTATACTTTTGTTATTACTTTGAGAGATTGTATTGAAGCTTATAATGTAGACATTGGGTTTCTTATTCATGAGGAAATAGTAAAAAGTGTATTTGATTCTGATGTTTTTGTTGTGAGTGCTCTGATTGAGTTTTACTTCAGAATGGGCAAAATTGATGCTGCAGAAAAAGTGTTTGAGAATATGCCTGAAACGGATGTTGCTGTTTGTAATGCAATGATTAAGGGGTATTCACTTAGTGCGAAACCTTTGAGGCTCTGAGATTTTTTTATAAGATGCAAAGGGAGGGAATTGAAGTTAATTCAGAGAGTTTGTTAAACTTAATTCACGACGTTCATCGGTTGAAGACGAAGATCTACTGAGGATAGCTTTGAGGAACTTCATCAACAAAAGGTATGTGGAAACTAAAACTTATCTATACTCAGAAGTCTATTCTATTTTATCTCTTAATAATAAGTTAAAAGATGATCATTTGATGTCGACTCGGAAAGTTTCGTATTGATCGTTCGATCAATTGAAAATTACTTATGAGCTAATAGTTTGTGTGACACAACTATTGTAGTCTTATAAGGATGTTTCAATGATCGAAATGAGAATTTAGAACAATTAACCTTTGTCTAGATACAACACAATATACATACCAGTATGCAAACTGTTGTGGTATGAATCAAGTCCGAAAACCTAGTTTGCATACTAGTATGCGAATAATTTTAACCGTTAAAGTCCGGGAACCAAGTTTGCATACCAGTATGCGAACGGTTCACCTGAATTAAGGTTTGGGACAACAATATGCATACCGGTTTGCAAACTGCTGGACAAGACCAAACTCCGGAAGCTATAGTTTGCGTAACCGTTTATAAACATAGTGTTTAAAATTCTAAAATCGGCTAAGTATGTTTTCATACTCATGAAAAAATACATGTATGAATTAAGGAATGAAATATTTGCAAACCGTGGCTTAATTTTCATGAATTGATTCTCATGAATCAATCTGATTTTGATTCAGTTGGTTCATATATATTTCTGTGAAATAGTGAACAATTGAAAAACTCTATTTGCAACACAATTAGATTCATTTTTTTATCTTTCATGATTGACTGATCATCATAGTTGATCTAGAAGTGTTAAATGAATGTGGTTAAGACAAAAGTGTCCATATGGCTAACTTCGGTTAACTATTATTGACCCAACTCAATATCCACGTTTAGGTACGGTTACCCATATCTAAATGAAAGTATATTTCATTTGTATGTAACAAGCTAAGACTATCTAACATTGGAGAGATATTGCTTTCGTTTTAAGCAGACTTAGCTTGAATCTTAAATCAGGTTTTCATCTGACGTTGAATATTCAATGCTTTGTTACTAAGCTATCTTAGCTTTGATTGAAAGGAAACCTTGATTTGAAAGATTATATAAGGGAGAACTTTAGAAACTGGAAAACATAATCCCGACACTTTCCCGTGTCCTAGTTGCGACTAGAGCCGATTATCCTTTAACCTAGGTTTTTCCAAAACCATTATAGGTTAACGACTTGAAGACTACATTTGGGATTCGTGAAGCCATATCCAACTATTTTCTCTGTAGTTGCGTGATCTGATCTTACTTATTCTATTGTATTGAGTGTTATCTTCTCTAAGATTAACTCGATATTTATCTCTGATAGGTAAAATATAAAATTATTCACAAAGCTCTTCGTATCATTCTTTTTGATTCCACAAAACTTCTTCTACTACCATATAGTTAAGTTATTGTGAGGTGATTGATATTTCTAGGCTTCTCTTCAGGAGTATAAGACCTGATTATCAATTGGTTCCTGTTCACCTTGATTTATCAAAAGACGGAACAAAAACTTCATAGGTACTTCTGTGGGAGACAGATTTATCTATCAAATTAGATTTATCTGTGGGAGACAGATTTGTTTATAAGTCTTCGACTTTGGGTCATAGCAACTCTTAGTTGTGGATGAGACCAGCTAAGGGAATCAAGCGCGCACAATCCGGCGTGGCTCAAGAGGCGTAAGGAACATGATTGTACCTTAATCGGTGTGAGACTTGATCAGGGCTCAACTACATTCCAGTCCGAAGTTAACTTGTAATAGCCTAGTGTCTGTAGCGGCTTAATACAATGTGGTGTTCAAATATGGACTAGGTCCCGGGGTTTTTCTGCATTTGCGGATTCCTCGTTAACATAACTTCTGGTGTCTGTGTTATTTCTTTTCCGCATAATATTTGTTTATATAATTGATGTATCACAGGTTTTTCATAGTTCAATCAATTGGTAAATCTAACCTTGTTCATTGGAGTGTAATTAATTGACACTTGGGCATTGGTCTTTGGTACCGTCCAAGATATTTCTCACATCAATCGGGCTCACAGATTTCTATCTTTTCAATTGCAGATTGTATTGAGAAATTGAGATATAACTCTTTGTATATTTCTTGATTGAGCTCGCTTTATAAGCTGGTGCTCTCGGAATTATATTGGAGTTAGTCCATACAGATTTCTGAACAAATTATTAGGTATGGTTTGTTATTTCCCCCCTTTTTAAGACCGAATACTATGGTTCTTTGAGCAGGCTCAAATGCGTTCAAGGAGCCAGCAGTTTCTTGAGAAGAATCAAATGCATTTTTCTGGAAACTACTAGGTGAAGAAGATTGTGTTACTTCTTTTTGACTTTGACAATAAACCGAAAGCTAACTTTTTTTTTTGTGGAAGGAAATTTAATAAAATTATAGAAAAGACGTTACATTGTTTTGATTACATAGAATACTTAACCAAGCCTCCTTTCTAGATTTAACTTAACAACTAGAATCGACATGCACATCCGCATATCTATTTAAAAACTTATATAGATTGTCTGCCAGACTATTACACGATCTCCGAATATAAATGAAAGAAGAACTAGCAAGATTTTTTTTTTGAAATCTAAAGCTTGAAGAAAAATAGCTTTGAATATCCAGTTGGTAGAAAATTTGTCCTTCTTCACGCTGTTAATAACATTTTGGCTATCATTGAGAAAGGATATTCTTTCATCTTTGCGTCCTTGAACCCGCTTTTCAACAGGCGGTTGACTCAGATTTTTCTGAACTTGAACAACAACATGTTCCTCATGTGAATTTAACAATCAAACCCATATTATTCACTTGAAAAGTAGCATCAAAGTAGATACAAGAAATATCCTGTAAACCATCACAACATTTCATGGACACTAAGATACCGAGGAATTCTTTCTTAATAAACTTTGTTAAATCATTTGGGTTAGGTCTAACATTGTTGAAAAAAACAATGCATCTATACTTACAAATGTACCAAATAATATAAGCAAAGTAATTTGTATTAACACATTCTTTTAACCAAAGGAGGCACCATTTTCTGAAAGAGAGATTAGCAGCAGCGTAGAAGTTATTTGCAAGGGATAATCCCCTCCAAATCGCTTCAGAAAACACATATCTAGTAAATAAATATTCAATACATTCACTGAAAATACTGTTGCATAAAGGATACTGAATATCCATCGGAATAAATCTACCCAAAGTCTCTCTAACAAGGAGACAATCACTTAAAGTTTTTTATAGATAATTTTAACCCTAGGTATTATGTTAAATTTCCAGATTCCTTTCCATTCAACTGAGATGCTAACATGATTCATATTACATAAGAAACTATAATCAGAGAAACCGAGCCATAATACCTATCTATTTCCTAGTATCTTTCTAAAAACATAATTATTACAAGCTTCAAGCAGTTTAATATTCATCATAGTATCATCATCAAACACATTATAAATAACATTAAAATTCCATTTACCTTGCTCATCAATTATATCAGACACTTTAGAAACTAAGTGAACGCAGTTATTATTTTATGGTTTTGGGATAACACTATTAGGAAGTCATTTGTCAGTCCAAACTTCTATATCATTACCATTACCTAGCATCCAACAATGATTATCTCTAGTAATATCAAGACCTTTAAAAATACTAGTACAAACCCATGACTTAATAGATTTCTTCTTATACTTAAGGGGTTCAGAGTTTGGAAAATATTTATGTTTAAGAATGATACACCATAGTTTGTATGAGTTCTCAATCAAACGCCAACCAAGCCTATTAAGTAGAGCTATATTGAACTTATATGGGTTCTTGATACCCAGACCACCACTAGCTTTATTAGAACAAATAAAATCCCATACCTTAAGAAACAAACCTTTATTACATTTATTTTTTTGCCACCATAAGTCTCTTTGCAAAGCATCTAATTTATCTAAAGTTTTTTATTGGAGAAGAAAGCACATCATCTGATACATGGGCATAACACTAGTGACTGAACAAATTAGGGTGGTTCTACCAGCATGGGAAAGAAATTTTGATTTCCAATCTTGACCTATTGTAAAGTTTATCTAACAAATTTTGATAATTAAAACTTTTAGTTGTGTTAAAAACAAGAGAGTTCCCAAGTAAGTGTCATTTTTTGTTATTCTACCAACTTAAGGATTCTAACCAACAACTTACCATGCTTGTTTACAAATTTTTAAATAAAATATATTCCAAAATTTTGGTAATTAATAACGTTCCCATAGGAATCACTACAGGTTTTTAGAATATCAAAGTAAGTTTTTAGCTTGAACTATGGGTGCAGAAGTGAAAAAAAAGAATCGTCAGCGAAGAATAAATGTAAGACTGGGGGAAAGTTTTTGGCAACTTTGATACCAGTAATTTTGCCATTCAATTCAGGATAATAAAGAAGCTTTATTAAAGCTTCCATGCACATAATAAAGATATAGGGTGACATAGGAGCTCCCCGTCTAATCCCTCTAGTGGGGAAAAAAGTTTCCCTTGGGAAGCCATTAGCAAGCACATAAAATGAAACTGAAGACATACAATTATAAATCAGATCATAGAAATCACTTGAGAAACCAAACTGTTTAAATACAAAAATAATAAAAAAATCCCATTCAAGCCTGTCAAAGGATTTACATAGAAGTAATTTCAGAGTCATATGACCATTTGTCCTTTTACTAGTTTCATGGTTTGGAGGATTTCATGCGAGACAACTATATTATCCGTAATATTCCTTTTGAGAATGAAGAAAGATTGGTTTTGAGAGATACAGTTATCCAATAGAGGTTTAATTATGTTGGAAATAATCTTAGCAACAACATTTTAAATGGCATTACTAAGACTAATAGGTCTGAAATCACTAGGGTTTTTGGGGTCTTAATTTTAGGCATGAGATTAATAAAAGTGTGATTAATTTCTTGATTGAACCTTATCTTTTAAACACTTTTTGGACCCATGGAACAATGTCCTCTTTGAGAAGTTCCCAATATTGTTAAAAAACCTGAGAAGAAACCCATGAGGGCCAGGTTCCCCGCAAGCATTCATCATAAATGAAACATCTTTAATTTATGATTCACTGGGATTTCATTCAGTTTATTATTATCATTATCATTTATAGAAAGTTATAAAATCTTCGCAAAGATAGAATCAATATCCTTTTCATTAGAAAGGACAATGCTTTAAAATGGTTAGTTAGAAGGGAGCTTAACTGCTGGTGATCTTTTATCTATGGGAATATACTGTCTCTTAGATCATGTATATTTTTATATGTTTTCCTATCAGAAGCATATTAATGAAAGAATTTAGTATTTTCATTATCACCAACTCATTTTTCTTTTACATATTGACCCCAACAAACTTTCTCTATCTCATACCAAGTACATAGATCATTTTATAGCTGGTCAACCTTATTTTTCGTTTCTAAACTATATGGTATTTTGTTTTCATTCTCGATATTTTCTAAGATATTGGTAATGTTTCTAAAATGTTATCAAAGTCAGTCTTACTCCAAGCTCTAAGGTCAAATTCTAGATTTTTAAGAGTCATAAAAAAATTATGACTTTTACCTTTACTCTATAGAATGGACTTATCTATGACACTCCTATTATTTTTATGTTCCAACCAACATTCCATATATATATATATACAAGGTTTCATGCATTTTTCACTAACATGAATGGTTTGACGTAAAATAAAGGCACAATGCCAGGTTATTTTGTACGAATGGTACAAACTCAACCCAAGGTAAACATTGTACCTCATCTCATTCTCTTTGATTTTTTCATTTTTTATAGAACTAACATTGAAAGTTCAAAGAAATTGTCGATGAAAACCGTAAAGTTTTACTCATAAAACAGTAAGAATGCAAAATGAAATGACTAACATGAATGTTTCATCGTGGGAAAAAGTTGATAGGAAGGAAAGAAGGAATAACAAACAAAATACCGGTTGATCAAGACGAAACCGAATGCTTACAATAATCAGCATG
Organism: Papaver somniferum; assembly: GCF_003573695.1. Lineage (NCBI taxonomy): Eukaryota > Viridiplantae > Streptophyta > Magnoliopsida > Ranunculales > Papaveraceae > Papaver > Papaver somniferum. The sequence goes on from NC_039368.1 coordinate 109,439,602, forward strand.
CTGAATGATGAAGCAGATTCTATATATGAAATGTACCAGTCATACCAAAGTTTTCAACTTGGATCTGAATGGTTTAACCTTGCAATATCATCACCTAGAGAAAAGATACAACAAGAACTAAAGATTCTAATCGGATATGCCAAAAATCAATCAAACAAAAAAAGAAAGAAGCCTGAAGAACAAACCATTGTGAAACTAGCTAGTACCTCTATGTGGAAAACTAGTGGAATGTTCATAAAAAAGGAAAAAAAATGTTTTTTTTTCTCTGAAGCAAAAACATGAAATAAAATGTGTTGTGGTAATATAAGCGGATGACCACAAGAAGGGGCATTGTATATGCACTTGTTCTTGATGCTTGACTCATGATGTATTTTCTTTATTACTACCAACAGATGTAACAATACTACTTACATTCTCTTCTTTATCTTATGTATTTAAAGAGAAAAGACAATGAATAAAAATATCATGATTTCCTCCCTCTCCACAAAATTAAAAAATATATAGAAAATTAGAACCCATTTGATATTATTTTAAACTTACCAAAAGCAGTTGTACTATTACTACTTGTTTTACTTTTTTAAACCTGGTTAGTTTGGGTCCTATGAAATTACTTGAGGTATATCATTTTCTTCTTCCAACCTAGAAAAGGAGATATGTGGTGTCTAAAGTATATTTTCTCTATTACTACTTACACATGTAATTATACTACTTACATTCTCTTATTTAATCATTCCTATCAATAATATTCGATTTCCATGATGATCAAACTAAAACCTAATCCCAAACAACAATTCAATTTTGTTTATTTATTTTAGTTTTGAGGTGACAAAAAATTCAAGTGGTTGATTTAAATCTCTTCAATCCGTTCCTTTTAAGAGGGATTAATCAATGATTTAACTGTGAAACTATGATATTTTCTCATCAAATTAAACTCAATCAGAATCGGTTGATATAGGCGTTAACTTATACCAATTGTTGTTGATGTTCATCAAACACAAAGAATATCGGCACAAAATTGGTGCATAAGGTACACTCACATCTACCAATTCCGGGTTGATGCTTTTCGTGTTTGATGAGCATCAATAACAATGGGTATATGTTAATGCCTATGCCAACCAATTCATTAACCTTGTCTGAATTTCTACATAAAGTAAGATTGATGATTCTAGGTTTATAGTCCGATTAATTTCATTTGAAATGTCAACTTTTACTGGTATTTTATAAGCCACAATTGGTCTTTATGTGACTTACATATGTACCGATTATGAAAGGGTAACTACTTCCCACATTGGTATTTATGTGACTTACATATGTGACATATATACTCTCGTATTTGGCGGCTTTGGTTTCTTTTTTGGCCCAAACGATTAGTTTTTTTGTTGTTGTTGGTGAAATTATAGTCGTTGGTCCCTTGTTTTGTTAAATAGGATAACGTATTATATATCATACACCACTTTATTCAGAGAAATTATTCTCCATTGTTCATTATTTCATTCTAAAATGCCGAAGATTCTGTACTTCCTCATTATTTCATTGACTAGGGGGAGAAGATATCACCGTAGTGTTACTTCAAAGTTTTGCTACAATTAGATTTTGAGGTAGGAAAAGATACTACACTTTGGAATGACAACTTGAGCAGAGTGTTTCTCATATATTGTTAAAATGCTACGGATCTCCAACAAGTACATAATGAACACATGCAGAATTGAATACGTTGAAGATTCTATAAATCAAGAAGCATAGTGGAATAAAAACATATGTAAAATGGTTTTGTCACTAAAGTTGGAAAAAGGGAGATTGTTAGAGAATTTATACGTTGAAACCACTGGCACTAGTATGTCAAGTTAGTTTTCAAATTTAGATGACAAAACACATTCTTGATTTGGTCACTAAAGTCAGTTTTGGACTAGATTAGGTTTAAGAAGTATAATATAGAATCAAAGATATCCTTGAGGAATGGAGATTGAAGACTACATGAAGATATATTGGAGAACTTCATTAAATGTTAGTAACAAACACTTGATTCTCTTATATATTGTACCTCTCTATCAATCGAAACAAGTGCTCAGTTTATGAAACAATTCATATATATGACGGTAAATATTCATAGTCATATATATATATACTCGAGGATATTTTAGCCCAACTTTTATGAGAATGACCTTTTTCCTCAAAAAGTTCCTTATGGTTTAGTGAATGAAAATATGAATTCAAGGAGCCATGAATCACCGAGTTTCGATTTATAACGAAGAAGTTATGAGTGATTTATTAACGCAACACTTATTATGTGTTGTTAAGGCGTTTCGTGAAAGGAAACTTGTACACGATCTTTTTGAAACAGTTCGCGAACTAAAACGCAAAATACATGACTAAAGGCATGTGTTAGTCAAATAATTGGTGTTTTCTTTCCTAGACGAGGTACCATTGTTTTCAAGCAACCTAGCCTTGATCATTACTGTAAATATGGGTTTCATGTAACCAAACAACATATCCCTTGAAAATTATGTGTGTTGCATAAGGTTGTTTTTTATATCTTTTTTATTCACGAACAAGAACGAGATTTCAAAAGACTTGGAGGTCGTAAAGCACATGCAAGCAAAATTCTTTGGTAGTTACCGAACCTGTTTCTAGGTGTTTTTGAGAAACCGTGGATTTGATAAATCAAGATATTTCTAGAATATTTGTGGAGATCTTGTGAGGAATAATCAATTAGGTTACGTAACATGTAAACCCTAATTGTTGAGGAGTATCTTCTAAATAGATTTAACGTTCTGCTGGAGGACTTTCGAGAGAATTTTGGTTATGTTAGAAGGTTTACGAGAGGAATTTCTAAAGAGAATCGGCGTTATGCTAGGAGTTTTACAAGTGAACGAATATAACTGAAGCATATATTAAATCTAGTCCGAAATCTGATAGTAGGTAATTAGTGTAACAACTTAAACCAGTGTGTGTTAAATCTGAACTAGATCTCGGGGTCTACCTACAAGATTGTAGTTTTCTTCATTAACAAAAATCTCAGGTGCCCGTATTATTCCTTTTCCGTATTATATTATTTTATCTTTGTAATTGAAATATCACATGTTGTACGTATTTAAACTTACAAAGAACCTACAAGATTCGTTCTTGTTAAATTCGTATCTTGAGTTATAGATTACAAGAGTTGTTTTTGTCGGAATTCAGTTCATGAACAGTTCAAATTATACTTGGTTTAACCTTGTTAAAATAATCTTAAATACAATTTCATAACCGAATATATAGATTGTACAACGATTGTCCATATGGTTCCCGAACGAAAAAGTTGGTGGTGTACTAGCTACTCTCTCCTTTTCACATGAAACCACTTATTCTATTGAATAGTTTTCAGTCCTTTGCTCAAATGACTGTATCAATAATGTCATAGTTGATTTGAATTTTCAGTAAGATAAAAACATGTCCACTCTATTGATTATATTCTTGCAAATAAATTAAACATTCGATATCAGGTCATTTGAATCTCTAAAATTAAACCCCTTTGAGGATGATATATCTTGCACTTTTCTCGGTTTATTCTAAATGTTAAACCTTTCTTAGTTAGTTTCCCGATGCACAAAAAAATAAAGAAAAATCAAGTCACAGATACAAAACACCCATGTTATGATTTGTGTTATTCTATTCACCATCATTACTACACTTGATTATAAAATTAATCCTTGAGTTATCATCCAGCTTCACCATCTCTCTGAAACTACCATCAATATTTGTAAACATCCCTTTCTTGCTATACATGTGATTTATTCCCCCGAATCGAGGAACCAGATACACATCTATTCTTTATCAAAATAATACATCAATAGCATTTCCTCTTTCAACGTAATATTTATTTTTTATTCAACTTAATTAGGACACTCATACTAAAAATGTCACAGTTTATGAAAACCATAATACTCAACTTTAGATTTATCAAAGTATTGCCTACCACTACCTCTACCTCTACGCCGACCTAATCTACCACGCCCTTTTCCCTCGAAGATTCCTCATATGTAACCTTGAAAGCTTGTTCCTCCCCTACATGAATATTCATGCGTTGCTCGTATACAGATAAGCTACTCTACGTCCTAGTTGGTTTCCGTAATATTCGGATACACGTATTTTCACCGTCCATTTCAACACCGACCATACTACGCGGTTTTTCCGGTGTCCCAGTTTGTACGCGCATTATAGGTATTCGAATCTTATTCGACTGCCTAATACGGACAACTGGCAGCAGTTGGTTTAACATGACTCAGCCGAGTCAATAGATACACATAATTCGCGAATCATTCGCTTATTATTCATAATTTTTTTCCATTTTATCCAGATATGTGTATTTTTACCATCGTTTCAAACACCAACATGGTACGCAACTTTTATGAGTGTCTCGGTTTATATGCGCATTATACGCATTCATGTCGGCTACCTAATACGGACAACTGGAAATTTAACGCGACTCGGCCGATTCAACAGATACGCACAAATTTCATAGTCGTTTTTCCAAAAATGCAAGGCTTCCTAATACAAATAGCCGTAAATTTAACACAACTCATCCGAGTCAACAAATATGCACAAATTCATAGTCGTTTTTTCAAAAATGCAAGGCCGGAGAATCGAACCCATGATTGCAAGTGTGGTTATTGTGGTTTGTTTGTTGATTGTCTTGTGTTGTATTTATCAAATATATACTTCATTTAAACAAAAAACTATAGTGTTCTGAAATACAATTAATAAGTAATTTATATATGCCAAATTTTGTATCCTGAACTAATATTCTTAAAATAAATTATATACATACGTATGTCTTTCCGAATTATCCATGTACCACGAACCGTTGACGGGATTTTTGACCAAAATTAAAATTTACGAATCTTCATAAGTTTGCCATTCCTTATGTTTGCAGAATTCTGAATTGCTAACTAGGCTCTACATCTCCTCTATACCTCATCCACTTAAAGAGTACTAAGATCTTTTGACTTCTACATTGAACATACGACGTAGCCGAAATTTTAAGTCATCGATCTTAATATTTTCTCAAAAATATTTTATCAATAATTTTTCCCTCACGTTGTCTCATCCTATTGGCCACAGTCATCGATTTACATACTCCACCTGCTTTCATAAATCTCAAACTTCTATTTCAGAGCTTGTAGTGGGCACGTTTTATACTGTCATTCCTTGATACTTTTTCTTTAATGAATCCCAAATACTTTTGGATGATCCCATGTTAAGAATAGTTTGCAAGATAATTTGATCAATATCACGGAAAAGATAATTTTTCTCATTCATCTGAGATTCTGTAGGTTTAACTCATGCCGCTACAGTTGGAATCTCATCTTCAACTAAACCCCAATACTATTTTGATCTAAGAAAATTCTCCATTCACATAGGCCAATGGTTATAATTGCTATCAAACTTTGTAACTAACGGTTGCACAAATTTCTCTTTGCCGCCATCTTCTTCATTTGTCGCTCAATTTTTTTTTGCCGCTTTTCACTCTTGAGAAAACTCCCTCAAACTCAGTCCATCTCACTCGAAATTTGCTACTTTTCATGAATAAGTCCTCGATCCGTCCCTGATGCCAAATCTAGAGAACTAAATGAAAAGGTAAGAATTCTATCTTATTCATAAGAATAATAAGATGGCTATATCTATAATACAAAACAGAAGGTGCTTTTGAGTCACGGATGCTCGGATAACATTTTGAGACAAAAACAGATGATCAAACCATCTCATTCTCATCCCATCCAAAGACATCCGACGGTTGTACGATTCGTAACCCCTTCAATCATGAATTTATATGGATTAATTTTTTTGTGCATTTTCTTAATAAATGAATTTCATGGACATTTATATAGTTTGGTGTCACCTCATAATAAATGAATGTCATGGGCATTTATATAGTTGCCATCACCTTATTATTCAAGAGCCTTAAAACTAATTAATTGGCTATTTAACCAAATTTATACTAATAACATGATCATCAATAGAGTTAGTAGAATTAATGATCATAAATTTATATTTTTGAAGTTAAATTTTTATTTTCTTACCAAAATGTCATAATTAACAACCATAAGAACCATTAAAAATAATAAGTAAACTCCACCTTCCGTCCCTTTTCACCGCATAATCTAGGTACACTGGTTATGATCTTTAGTTGTTCCTCCGTAGTTTTTATCCATAAAGAGTCACGTCGAACACCAATCTGTTTGAATTTTAGTTGCAGGTTATCAACATGTACTTCAATATCATCCATACGGACCATACCATATCCCTGACTCAAAATCGGGTAGCTGGGTAATGTCTTTTAGACTACCAGGTGATAATTTTTGGGTGAACAACAATGAAAGATAATACAATTGAGAAGTATATCTTTCATTTTTGTAGGTCGATCATTCATTTCTTAAAATTTCAAACATGTGTTGTTTGATCAAACATTGTTAATCCTGCCGCAGATGAAACAAAAAGAGTTTCATTAGTTATAGTCATAAGTTGGGATGAAAACTAATTGTTAGTAGCTCTCTTATGTTTGTAGATTTCAAACACCAGTTTCGTGTAAAAAGAATTCATGTGTATTCGTGTTTAGTTACGCATATTATTGTAAATACATAATTTAAGAGTATTTATGGCTTCATTTTTTTAGTACGTAGTATATAAACATGTGGAAGGAAGAAAAATCACCCAAATAAGTGCAACATAGTTTAGTTACATTAAATGAATAATGGCACGTGTTATTTCTAGTAACCTTACATATTCTAAGAAATAGGAAACAAACTAAACAAATTAAGTCAATAATTGTTTGAGTCAATAACAAACTAAACAAATCCTGAACAATAAGAATTGTTTACTACATGAATCGATCGATGACTTACTACTTCAACATCACTATGGATAATCTAGGCTTGAATACAATTAAAATTCCTAAGCAAAATATATTTAGTTCAAGTAAAACCCAAGAAATTAAAATAATAATAAAAGTATCTTTCTTGGTGTGGACTATGTGTTATAACGGGTCTCCCACACTAGATTTTTTGGCAGAGAGCTGGTAGAGTAAACAATAGTAATTTCCTGTTTTGTAATACTAAGTCGGAAAAGAATATGCATATGTTTTTGTACTGCAAAGAGACTACTAAGTTGCAGAATTATTTTTTCACAAACTTTGGTATTGATTGGGCTTTTGTGGATTGTGCAAGTTCTACTCTTTGGGAATGGATTGAAGACTATAAAGATTCAAGAGAAAGAAATAATCGTTTATATGGTGGCAGAAGCCCACGACTAAAAATTTACAGTCTTATTAGTACCTTTGCATTCTGGTAAACGATATGGAAAGAGAAATAATCGTTTATATGGTGGTAGAAGAATTTTCATATTCAGCTCAAAAAAGCGTGGTGTTGTTCAATACCCAGGAACAATGTCGAGAAATGCGATCTCAAGGCCTCTCAGTTCACTGAGACAGGAATCAGTATTCGATTCTTATTACAATTCCAATTTCAACAATTCCCTAAAGGTTCCTAACCCTTCCAATTCCTCCAAACCAGAATCAACTCCTCCTCGTCCATGGAAACCTATCTTCATCGAATACGTTCCCGAAGAGAAACCCATCATCAACACAAACTACAATTAGCTTCTACGTTGTTGCGCTGATTTGAAATCTCTCCTTCAAATCCATACACAATTACTAGTTAGGCTACAACTATGAGTTGAAGTATAGAAAATGGAGTGAGAATGAAGTGGCAGATGCCTTATCAAGGGTACAACTAACATAAGATGACAACTGCAATGCCATCTTAGTGTACAACCATCTTGGGCACCTGAAGTACAAGAAAGTTAGAATCAAGACTTATTAGCAGAGGAAATCATTCCCAAGCTCTTAGTTGCAACTAATATTGTTGACTATACAGATGGACAACGCATAATCAAGTATAAGGGGAGAATGTACAATAAAAGTTTTGGATATTTGAGGAAAAAGATTATGACTGCCCTATATGCTTCTTCAAGTGGTGGGCGTTTAGGCTCTAGAGATTCGTTATTAGAGGGATAAATTGTACTTTTACTAGAATGGGCTTAAACCTACAGATGGTGCAGGAGTGCGATATTTTCTAGCAACACAAAGGTTTCACTCCACTTCCAGCTGGCCTACATCAACCCTTACCAGTGCCTGAGCAATCTTGGAAGGACATTAGCATGGGATTCATTTCAGGACTTCCCAAATATGAATGCAGAGAGGTAATTCTAGTGGAGGTGGACAAGGTTACAAAGTACAGTCATTTCCTAGCACTTAGTCATCCTTACACAGCTGCCTTAGTGGCTAAGGTATTCTTAAATTCCATTATTAAACTCCATGGGTTACCCAAGACTATTGTTTCCTACAAACAAATATCTTTTTGAGCAATTTTTGGCAGTCATTATTCTCTAGGATGGGTACTGCCTTACACATGAGTACAACATATCACCCACAGTCTAATGGTCAGACAAAGAGGGTGAATACTTACCTAGAAACATACTTGAGATGCATGAGAAGCTTCAAGACAAGTAAATAGGTAACTTGGTTACCATTAGCTGAGTGGTGTTTTAACACAAGTTTCCACGCTAGCCTTAAGCTAACCCCCTTTGAAGCCTTGTATGGATATCCTCCCCCACAGTTTGGGGTGACTGCTGCAAGTATTGGCGTCATCTCAGTTGTAGAAGATTATCAACAAGAAATACATGCCTGGATAAGGTTTTGAATGGAGTGTTGGAGGAAGATCACCATAGGATCAAACAACAGGAAGACAAGAAAAGAACTGAGAGGAAGTTTAAATTAGGAGATTGCATGTACTTAAGACTACAACCTTATAGACAAGCATCAATTCAGCTAAGAAGAAGCCTTAAACTTGGTGCAAAGTTTTTTGGACCTTACAAAGTGACTGAAAGGATAGGGAAGGTAGCTTATAAGTTGCAGTTGCCCCCAGGATCCAAATTCACTCTACCTTTCATGTCTCTCAACTGAAGGCCATATTGGGTCAAAGAATGCTTCCACAAACAGTACTACCAACTCTGGACAAGAACATGGAAATAAATATCATCCCCTTGAAAGCATTGACCACCAGACTGACCAAGAAGAATAACCACAATATTCCACAATTACTAATCCAGTGGGAGCACCTCCTTTCTCAGGATGCAACATGGGAGGATAAATATTTCATGGAAAGCCAGTTTCCAAAGCTAATCCTTGAGGACAAGAATCTGGTAGAGTAATGGGTATTGCCAAGAAGCTTGTCGTATTATCCTAGTATGTAAGGGATGACCCCGTTACTATGAGAACCCATGAAGTATTATTGAATTTTGTTATTTATTTAGTAATTAATTTTATTGGTTAGTCGTTGCTAATCATTAGAGATAGTTGTGTGTAAGTCACACAATTACTCTTTAGGTTAGCTTATATTCATTGCAGCTGTGAGTTGTAAGCCAGAAAACCATTAATCCAAAATCTCTTATCCTCTTCTTCTTTGTTTTTATCCTTTAACTAAGAGTTGTTCTGCGTCGTTGTAAAGTAAATCCTTACAAGAGACGACTAAGCTGCAGAATTATTTTTCACAAGCTTCGGTATTGATTGGGATTTTGCGGAATGTGCATTTGTTATTGATTGAGCTTTTGTGGATGAGCAGTGCTATCCCGCATGACCTTGCGGAAAGCTATCCCACTCAAGCTGCTTCTTTACCGTTAGATCATGCTAAAATCCAGATTTAACAGCCTTGAACCCTTTAGGGAAAATGGTGGATCCTATCCTGAAAATGGTGGATCACTTCCTAAAAATGATGAATCATTTCCTGAATGTGAATCTAACCGTTGATTTAATCATCCAACGATAAAAAAACTGGTTTTACGAGAAATCATCCCGCAAAGTCACGCACGATAGCATTTGTCTTTGCGGATTGTGCAACGTCTCTGGGAAGGAAGACGGAAGAGATCCGAGAGAAAGAAATAATCGTTTATACGGTGGCAGAAGCCCATGGCTCAAAAGTTACAGAGTCTGGCAGTCTGGTGAACGATCCGGAGAGAGAAATAATCGTTTATATGGTGGCAGAAGGATTTTCATGTTCAGCTAAGAAAAACGTGGCGCTGTTCAGTACCCAGGAACAATGTCTAGAAATGCGATCTCAAGGCCTCTCAGCTCACCGAGACAAGAATCAGTAATCGATTCTTATTACAATTCCTCTTTCAACAATTCCCTAAAGGTTCCCAACCCTTCCAATTCTTCCTTCAAACCAGAATCAACTCCTCCTCGTCCATGGAAACCTATCTTCATCGAATACGTTCCCGAAGAGAAACCCATCGTCAACACAGACTACAATCAGCTTCTACGTTGTTGCACTGATTTGAAATCTCTCCTTCAAATCCATGCACAACTACTAGTTTCAGGATATAAATCACATTACTTAACAGATACGCATTTAGTACAGAACTACTCATTGTTTGGTAAACTTGATTTCGCAAGATTTGTATTTAATAAAATGGAAAACCCAACTACCATATCATATAATTCGATGATCAGAGGTTATACAAGAATGAAACAATACAGAAATGCTATGTTATTGTATCATAAAATGTTGTTTATGGGAGTAGAACCAGACAGGTATACTTTTGTTATTACTTTGAGAGCTTGTATTGAAGCTTATAATGTAGATATTGGGTTTCTTATTCATGAGGAAATGGTAAAAAATGGATTTGATTCTGATCTTTTTGTTGTGAGTGCTCTGATTGAGTTTTACTTCAAAATGGGCAAAATTGATGCTGCAGAAAAAGTGTTTGAGAATATGCCTGAAACGGATGTTGCTGTTTGTAATGCAATGATTAAGGGGTATTCACTTAGTGCGAAACCTTTTGAGGCTTTGAGATTTTTTTATAAGATGCAAAGGGAGGGAATTGAAGTTAATTCAGAGAGTTTGTTAAACTTAGTACCTGCTGTTTCTAAGTTGGCGTCTGTTCGTTTCTGTAGAGCTTTTCATGGTGTTGTTACTACAAGAGGTTTTTCGAGGGCTGTTTTGAATGGGTTGATAGATATGTACTGGAAATGTGGAGATGTACTTTCGGCTAGGGCTGTGTTTTACCGAATGTGTAGTCGGAATGATGTGTCATGGGGAACGGTGATGGAGGGTTTTGTGAGTAATGGTTGGTTTGGGGAAGCATTGGGGTTATTTGATTGCATAAAAAGAGAGAGATTGAAGTTGAATCCGGTATCAGCATTGAGTGCACTTCTGGCTGCCGCTGAGGTTGGAAATGTAGAGAAAGCAAGGGAGATTCATGATTACTTTGTAAGAGTGGAAACTGTTTCAGACATTAGAAGTTTCGAGAAAGCAAGGGAGATTCAGGATTACTTTGTTCAATCAGGAATTGATTCAGATGTTGATAGGTCGTCAACATCAACCTCTTATAGAGCAGGAATTGACACAGATACTTATTGGTCAGCTTAAGACTAAATTTCACCTACAATACATGGTAATTACAGTATTTTAGTATCTTAATTGTGCAATGTCGGTTATTTTATTATCTTTGTAAATTTTGATTTTTTAAACTATGACCATTTGTTTCTCATATCCAGCAGGGAACCAGAGTTAGTATGTGCCCAAGCAACATGTAAAAGATAGTATGTGATCTTTTGGCAATCATGTTCTCCGCATTATCAATTGGATAGTCTTAATATCAATTCAATAATAATGATATATGTTTGAAAGATACCATATCAGAATTTAAATATGTTTAGATAAATACCAACTATGTGTAGATACTAGATAACCACATCAGAATCGTTTTATGTTAGCCTTGATTGGATACAAGAAAGAATTTGGACGTTTGCCTTCAGCATTCCAGCATGCCAACTTTTTGTTGATAACCTTAGTACGTGGTTTGTATCAGATACATTCTTCAAACTTCTTGAATAGAAACTTACAAATAGCAAGGGAGATTTATGGTTACTTTTTTGGAGCACGAATGATTCATAGACAAGAAATTGTGAGAAATCATGGGAGGTTCATAGTTACTTTGTTCGATTAGGAATTGATTCATAAGTTTAAGATTATCAACCGCATCAAACTCTTATTAGCTCAGAATAAGAGTAATCTTCCACCTAAGTCCACGGCAATTATTGTGTGTCAAAAATCTGAATTATGCAACGTGTGTTATACTTCAGTAGAATGCAAATTTGTTTGTACGATTTTTTGATTCAAAATTTACCATGGCAATCTTCTAACTCATGTTATTACTTAATTCAAATAACTTTACCAGAGTCTTCGTTAGTAGTACTATACGGTTAAAGTTTGTCACACATATCTGATATATACAAGTGCGTTTAGTTATTAGAGGGAGTAATATGTGAAATAGTTCCTGTGTGGTCTTGAATTTGTCAGTATGCTAAACGTTGTACAAATTTATATAGGAATATGTATTTGTGTATGAATTACTGTTACCACTAATGCATAATCACAACGAATACTGAATGACCAGTATTAAAGGCTGTCTTTTGGTTGTCTTGGTCGTATTTGATCTCATATGTTTGTTTACAGGTGTTCCAGATGATGACTTGTGATTTCTTTCTTCTAACAATTATAAGAAGGTATTTATCAATTTTTTATTAACTTAATGGGAATCAGCAGCTTCGCATCTCAGAAGAAAGTGTGAAACCTCTGCATTTGTCAAAAGAAGGGGATGAGCAGAGTTGGGTTTTCAAAAGCTTTCTGTAGAACTGGCTTTCACCTTTCATACGAGCGATTGCTGTTGCAGGTCCCTCTTTACTGCGCAAATTAATAAGAGAGATTGGAAAAGATGAGCTGTAACTTGATGCTATTTCAGCTATATCTAGTTATACAATTTTCCGTCTAAAATCTTTGTTGCCTGTGAAGCAATTCTAGTATCATGCCCTACCCCTCTTAGAAACTAGATGTCAGCGCTATGGAGAGAACACTCTGATCCCTGGATTGGAAGTTGGGTCATTAATCTTTTTCTATTCATCAGCAGGATTTCCATTTGTTGGGATAATTCCATTTCTGTGTACAGCATTTATTTATTGTATGTTAGTTGTACCTATGGACCATGGTGTGCAGCTGATAACAATGAATAATTCGTTCTTTGCCCAAGTGATATAGGTTCATAGCATGCTCTAAATTTGCTGGATACAGATCTTGCCTTAGCTCGGCAAGCATTATACACATTTTAGGTTTCCAAATGTTGGACTAGTCATTAGATGACATATTCTGGCTGGACCTTAGCCGGGAGAGAGGTTGTTTAAAACTGGTTTGAAAATATGACATCATGACTCATGACGTGTTGGATGATGAGTATGTTCAGATCCCAACATTAGAGACCGTTTCTCCAAACGTAGGCTTAAAGAGGTACCCAATTAGAAAGATTAGCCCAGTTACTAAAGAAGTCTAGTTTCACTGTTTCAGGGACAGCCAGTTTTGATTCTCGATTATCTAGAGATTTGAGATTGGATATGTTAAGGGCCAACTACTGGGAGGGAGGAGTAGAATGATTTAGCAAGGTCGTGCTCGAGTCTTTAACGCGTTGTCCCTACTTTCTTAATTTCTTGGTGCAACTTGATGAGGCGGCTAAAGTATTACGGATATACTAGCATCTTACGTTTCGATACGTCCGAATGAGATGGCTGTTGATTCACAATTTTCAAAGTAGAGAAAATTGTGAATGAGTTATTGAAACGTGATCAAAATTCGATTGAAGTTAAAAACAAGGGAAAAACAACCGATTCTACTACAAATATGGACCGCACACCAGCCAGATGCACGTGCGATGGACAACTTGATTCGTGGTAATTGAATATTTGTCCCTATTTTTGATTGTATATACAAATATCTTTATCACATAATAAATATATTCATCTTCATCCCTAAACCCTTCAAGAGTTCAATAAGGTTTTTATTTGAAGGCTGTTTTTAGGCAGGTCATTTTCTTTCTAGGCATACCAATTAGTTTTCCTATCTTGGGTGACCTTATAAGGGGTACTTATGGGTAGTTCAATTACCTATATACCCTTAACACAAAAATCTAAAATCAGTTTTCTAAAAAATCAAAATCAGTTTCCCTTAACTTTTCTTCTTCTTCCTCCTCTAGCCGAACTCTTCCTCTCCCGCGAAAAAAAAAATCATCACCGTGATTAATTGTCGATTCGTAAAAATTTGATCGTCGATTAAACTCAACAACATAATGACTCGTACAAAGAAAAGTAGGGACTAGGCACACTAAATCGTCTTCTAATCCAACAATTGAAGAAGAAGAACCAATTGAAAATGAAGATGTAGAAACTGAAAATCAACCACCAATTGAACCAACTGCATCTCGAACTCCGGAAATGAGGATAAGAAAGTAATTTTTACAAACCCAATTCATATTTGTTGTTTTTCACCGTAAAATGACGGTTACGGTGTTGGGTTCGGCTCAAAATTGAGTTGCGTTTTTAGCCGAATTGTTCTTCTCAAAAGCTTCCTGTAAGTGTATATGAACAGTTCGGCATGAAATTTCATGAAATTTCAAGCCGAACCTAGTCACAGATAGAGATGCATAGAGGTTCGGCTCATAACTGAGTTGTGTTTTTAGCCAAACTGTTCTTCACAAAAGCTTCCTGTAAGTGTATATGAGCAGTTCGGCATGAAATTTCAAGTCGAACCTAGTCACAAATAAAGATGCATCGGGTTCGGCGTATTCGATAATCATAATATATGCCGAACCTAGCACATTTACGAGGTTCGGGTATTATGATATTCTCAATATGTGCCGAACCAATAACAATATTTTAACCCAAAAAATAACAAATTGATGTTCGGCTCATACGATTTTCGAAATATAAGCCGAACTAAAAAATATTTTTTTCCGGGTTACTCAGGATGTTGTTCTGCTTACTGTGAAACTTTCATATAAGCCAAACTAGGGTTGGAATTGAAAATTATAGGTTCGGTGCATGAAGTAAACAGATTCAGTGAGCCGAACTGTTCATCAATTGGTAGATTCGGATCATAGATGTGAGCCGAACCTCAACCTGTTTCGCCGAACCATGATCCGAAAAATCATCTAAACAACCTTTATAATTCTGAAAATTATCTTAATCACGAAATAAAATATTTAATCACTAATCAATATTACTAACACTAATACGTAAAGGGCAGTTTTGTCATTATAAAAAAATTGGTTAAGGGGCTTTCTGATTTTTTTATTTGACATCCCTTTTTGTCTTCACTTGGTATGCCTAGAAATTTTTTGGTATGCCTAAAAACAACTTTATTTTATTTCTTCCAAATTTGTCCTATCTATCATCCTACTTACTTCTTCTTCATCTTTTCTAATTAGCAGCGCCATCCATCTCCATCGCTCCACCACCACCAGCAGTATCTCCATCGCTCCACCACCACCACCAGCATCTCCATCGTAACCGTCTTTTTTCATTCTTCTTCGTTTCTAGTCCATCGCTTCACCACCTTCACCATCTTCTCCATCGCTAAATCATAACCTAAAATCAGATCGCTCCATCACCACCTCTGCAACTACGACCACCTTCTCCGCCGCTAATGGATTCAGGATTTATTCGAACTATCATCAAAAGATGACACCTTCTTCTTCTTCTTCTAAAAACTGAATTTGAAATCGGATTCAAATAGATCGAGATATGATTTTAGGTTGCAATTATAGACCGAGATATGGTTTAGGTTACGATTTATGGTGGTAGTGTAGCAGCGACGGCGAATGAAATATCTATCTGAATCTAATTTTCTTTCGGTAGTGGTGGTATTGTAAGTGAGTGTGACGCAGATGAGAATAGTTTAGAACTAAGAAATTGATGATGTAGATGGATGTGGTTTTGGTTGGAATGATGAAATTGGTGTTGGATTTTGGTTCTGGTTGTTTTGGTGGTGGTGGTGGTGCTGGAGATGTGTGATTTGTTGGTAGCGGTAATGGTGGAGAGGTACGAATGAGAAATTAGTCATGGAAATAGTAGTAGAATGGTGGTTCTGGTTGTTGTAGTTGTCGAGATTGGTTTTGAAGCTGATCTTGAAGCTGTTGGTGTTTATGAAGCTACAAGTAATGATCAATTTGTTGTTGTTTATATGTTTTTAAGGGATCAATTGTTCTTGTTGATCCATTTTGTGGGATCAACTCCTGTTGTTGACCCAATTTTTTATTGGATCAATTATGGTTGTTGATCCATCTTTGGGATCAACTCATGTTGTTGACCCAATTTTTTATTGGATAAAATCCTGTTGTTGACCCAATTTTTTATGGGATCAACTACTGTTGTTGATCCTTTGAACTCCTATTGTTGACGATATTTCCTTGGATAAGTATAATCATGCTTGTAGTTTAAATCATGCTTTGTAGTTTAAATCATGTAAATTTTTTCCAATGTTGAATTTGTCGTGCAATGGTAGCATGACTGATTCCATGTCAGATGATGCGTGTTCGACTCACGCCAAGTTCACTCCATTTTACATGGATCAACTTTCATTGGATCAACTTCTACTGTTGATCCTTTTTTTTGGATGAACTATCGTTGTTGATTCCCTAAACTAGATCAACTTCTACTGTTGGTTCTATCTTTATTTGGATCAACTAATGTTGTTGATACAAAAATATCTGAACCAGTAGTGGCGGCGGCGGCGACGAACTAGTGGTGGTGGTGTAATGGTGGTGCTCAAGGAGTGGTGGTGAAATATTAGTGGTGGTGGCGGCGGTTGGTAGATGGTGGTTGTTGAACGGTGGTGGTGGAACGGTAGTTGAATGTTGGTGGTGGTGGTGCTAGTGGCGGTGGTGAAGTGGTAGAGGAAGAAATTTGTTCTATTTTGAAATTAAGAAAAAAATATTATATGGATGAGGGTATTAAGGTAATCTAATATTAAATAGATAAGGTTATAAAAAAGTAGAGACATATTTATCATTGAATAAGGATATATTTATTGGGTGTCAAAAATAGGAACATATAAGGATACTATGTATAGCTGGCCTCCCGTGAGTTTTACAACGAGAAATGAGTAGCACACATGCAATAGGCAATGGAATAAGATTAATGTGCATTATGCATTCATGTTTGGATGTCTGAAACAAAAATTAGAAATAGATAGCTCGGGACACATATGTCTAAAACACAAATCAGAAATAGGTAGTTTTTTGTTTTTAAAAGTCATTCTGAAATTAAGATTCAAAAACTAAATTTGATTTTTGTTTATATAAATCAAAAAACAACCTATGAAATAGTATCCAAGATTTTTAGGTATGAGACATTTGAACATGCATGGTCCCCATCTAGCTCTATAAGGCATGTATCGTTGAAGCAGCCATATGAGACTCTCTTTTATTTAGCAACCATGCCAGTAGTTATCCTTGATTATTATTAGTTCTACCTCTACGTACACACAATACATGTGACTGTCACCTATCTCAAAATTAAATTATCAGGACTCACTTAATTGGAAGGAAAATAATTCTATAAATTGCAGGATATATTTTGACGAAAGAAATCAACCCAACAAATATCAAAGCTCAATCTGGATATAACTTGCTAGTATTTAATTTTTAGAGGGAGATCATGAAGAACCAAGTTGTTCTTTTCATTTGTTTGTTATTTTTAGTCCATACCGGAGAATCATTGAAGTATACACTTATCGGTGAGTTGGAAGTTGCAGCATCTGCTAATGATGTATGGGCTTTTTTCGCCTCGAACGACGCCCCTAGAATGTTTGTGCAACTACTTCCAGGAGTGTTTGATAGAATAGAGATTCTTGAAGGCAACGGCGGTGTTGGCAGCGTTCTTCGCGTTGTATACCCTGCAGGTATGTATAAGTTAACTGCTCTTTTGACTACTACCCCCTTCTCAATCTGCACTTATTTTACATTGTTCAACGATTGATATTTCAGGGTCAGTGCCGCTAACAAACTTGGAAAAGTTCGTGACGATTGATAATCGCAGACGTCTCAAGGAGATACTACAGACTGAAGGAGGATATCTGGATTTGGGTGTAACTTATTTCATGGAGAGTTTTCAGATCATAAGGAGAGGTGCTAACTCGTGTACCATAAAATCCATGATAAACTACGAAGTCCCTGATGATCTCGCTGCCAATGTTTCTCCTCTCATCAGTATTGAGGGTCTCATAAACATGGCTAAAGTTGCTGCCAAATACATTATTGATAACAAGAATAAAGCTTCATCTGTTGCTGATATGTAATTCATAATGTTTCCTACAGAATGAAGTTGCAAGTACCGAAAGTTGTTGATTGTACTCATTGGCTTTATATGTTATCCTTTGTAGTAATTGGTACATTATGAAAGGCCTGGCAATGTGATAGTTACTTCCTCATAAGAGATATCAGTAAGTTTCAATACGTTGATTAGGTATCAATAAATTGCAATATGTTACCACAAGACGAGTCAATAGAACCCATCTTCTTATGAGTTCCTCCATTAATTTTTTTAGCACTGGATAACTGGTCAAATAAGTTTTAAATATTTTTCTCATAATAGGACCTATATATAAGAAGAGAGTTAACAGGTTCTAATGGTTCTGCATTCCTGTGAAAAGCTTAGCTTTGCATTCAATAAACTTTGCAGTTATTGAGTTTGCTAACTTTAAGGTCTTTTAATTTGATGGCTAGCCATATTTTATTGGTTATTTATTGATAAAATCGGATTATGTGAATGTTCACATAAACCGACTATCTAGTGTGTGGTGAACTGTTAATCCCATAATTGGTTCATATAAATGTCCACATAAAACGATTCATAGTGGAAAAAATTCTCACCCTTTCTATATAATTTTTAACTTAGAATCAATTTATATTAGCATTTATATAGATCGATTATGTAAGTGCATTACCAGGAATCTTTCTATGTGTGTATATCGTGCCTACCCCTTAAAATTCGTAAAAGAGGGTGTTCTATTATGAGCGCATCGGAAATCCCAAGAATCGTAGATGGAGAGACTTAGCGTTTCGATTCGCATGCATAAAAAGTGCAATTCGAGAGTTCGTTAAAGTTAGAAAAATGGTGAATGCCCATTATTCACAAGCTCCTCTTAGTGAAAAAGTGAGTAGTTCTACATTCTTATACCTATCTCATCATTTAATGTTTACACCCTAATGTGTAATTCATCTAACTCAGTTGGAACGATTTAATGGCCTGTGACGAATATGACATGGGAAAAGGAAGTTCGTTCACGCGAGAGAATTTAGTGTGTTGGTCAAACATACTCGGAGGTCCATTGACGATGTATTGATATGTCAAGAATACGCATCGTGAATTATTCTATGTGTTAGATTTCCCAATACTATGAATGAAATATTTTGTTTATGGAAGTATGAGACAATCAGTGTATATGTACACCCATAAACCCCGTTTCCTACAGATAGTCTATGTAGTTAGCTATACACTGACTTCCGGTGTTCTTCATGAATTAAAACATCAACCCGGAATCGGTCTAAGAGTGCATGAACATCCACCAGTTCTAGGTTGATGATTTTCAAATAAAATCAAAAAATTTCCATGTTTTGATGATGAATTAACATTACTTGATTTCTAGTTTAACAAGATTTAACATCTATTAATCAACAAATTAATACTAACTAATCAGGGATAAATTATTAAAAAATGGTTGGTTAAGGTGTTTTTTATTTTACTTCGGGGGTAATATCTAATGATCTAAATATGCCGGTTATAAAGGATACTGAAAAAAGTACCCAGGAGTATTCTTTTTCCGAAAGGAAATAAGAATGAGTCTTTTAAGCCAATTCTCCAATCTTTTGGCCACAAACTTAAAACCTAGCAAGATAAGACCTTGAACATTGTTGCTAGAACAACTATTATCAACTATGTTCTTAACTCTCTCCCCTCTTATCAGATGAGTTGTTTTAAGCTTCCTAAAACTTTGATTGATCAAATAGATTCTTTACAAAGAAATTTTTGGTGGGGTCACTATCAAGGAAAATGTCTCAAGTTTATTGGTTGGAATCATTTGAATTTACCTAAAGACGTAGGTGGACTACGATTTAGAAATTTAGAAAATTTTAATCTTGCTTTGGTAAGCAAACTTTCTTGGAAAGATTGTAATAACCGTGATAATTTTTGGGCAAAAATCCACAAAGCTACGTACTATAAAGCCAGAAAATTCTTCTATTAGGATAAACTAAAGGACCACAATTTGTTAAAGCACTGCTTCGTTGAACTCGCAAGTTTTATTATCTCAAGCTTGTTGTCAATGCAAGATGTACAAAATTATATCTTGATTTCTAGTTTACTAAAGTTAAGTCTCAGACTAGGATCAGAGTATGATAGTTGAGTATCAGATATCACTAAATAATCCTGCAAGATTGAAGACTGAAGACATTTGGAGAACTTCATCAACAAAGAGGTATGTAAAGACTAAACAATCCTATTTACTCACAACATTACCATTCTACCTTCATGAAACTATATCGTATGAGCTTAGTGGATTTCATATTTCAAAGAAGAAGTTTCGAGTCAATCTTGTCTTGTTCAATATCTCGAAATATGAGATAGATCCTTAGCAGTCTTAATTAGTTAAGAACAATTTATTATTCAAGAACTATTTTTGTTTCAAGTTGATCATTTGAAAATTTCCCAACCAATAATATTTCATATTTATGGCGATTGGGAATGTTTAAAAATATGAAGAGAGTTTTTCAGAACAACTGTCTGGACATAGGGTAGGTACCCACAACCAATACGCGTACCCTTGACCTGAGTTCAAGAACGTTAGTAGTTACGCATACCCAATACACATGCCCTAAGGTTTTGAATATTTTCAAAGGAGGGGTTGCATTAATACCCAATACGCATACCCTAAGGGACTGAATTCGTGAACTTTTAAAGGTACGCATACACAATACGCGTACATAGCACCATGAATTCACGAACTGGTCCATATGTACGTATACCCCTACACATACCTACCCAGTACGAATTAAGAAGATACTCACAAACTATTTTCACAAATATGTTTGACATTGCTACAACTCTCATAACTTCTTGTAAGACATATTCAATCAATAAGTCACTTTGTGTTTGTGAATAATGATTTAAGTCTTGAGTGTTAAATGGACATGATTATGCTTATACGTTCAAATGATAAACTTTTCATGAACTATCGTTGTACACAGTTCAAGTACCTTGGACCATAGTGTATATTATTCTATGTAATATAATTTCAAGATGAAACTTTTACATGCTTACTTGAACTCCTTACAAAAGTTTCATCTAAACTAAAAAAGTGTTTGCTTGAATCTCAATTTATCTTAGCTTGATTTCAAAGCTACCCATAGTCTTGAAAGTCTATAAATAGAGAGACTCAAACAACTGGGAATTTGGGTCCTGGTTTTATGCTAGAGTAATCCTCAATCAACCTAGGTTTCCTCTAAGAAACATAATTTGGTTTTCCACTTAAAGACTTCACTTAGGGAATCATGAAACCAAGTCCAACTATCTTTACCTTGATATTTGGTATATCCTGATCTTGTTTTTATTGATCTTAGAGGTTCTAGTCATCTCAGATCAAAAACGATATAGATATAAATCACAAAGTTTTCTTCATCCCAGACTTTGTGATTCCTTATTATATATAGATATTTAAAAACTTTTTTGTTGATCGGTTTAAGATTGTTATTTAGAGGTGGTTCGTAATCTAGGATTCTTAGCTAACTGAGTGTAAGTGTTCCGGGTTCTTGAGGTATGTTATCTTTGTCTATAAAACATATTTTCAAGCCTCGATCCAAACGATCTAAAGGGAAATCAAATAGGCTTATCTGTTAAAGGCATATTGGTACAAAAAGTCTTGACTGAGGTTGAAGCAATTCTTAGGTTGTAAAAGACGTCATCTAAGGGAATCAATTACGTAGAGTCTTGTGAGGAAGAATTCTTAGGTTGTAAAAGAAGTCATCTAAGGAAATCAATTGCGTAGAGTCTTGTGAGGATTAAGAGACGTAATGAGCACAATTATAGATCGATGAATTTCTTAGAGGGTTAACTGGGTCTCAACTATATTCAGTTCTGAAGTATGATAGTAGTATAGTATATGTAGGTACTTAATATAGTTTGGTGTTCAAATATGAACAAAGTCTTGGGGTTTTTCTACAAGTGCAGTTTTCTAATTAAAAAAACTTTTGGTGTCTTTTTTTTGGATTATATTGTTTTATCTTTATAATAGGAATAACACAAGTAGTACGTATTCAATCTATTTAGTTGAAGTCCTTATTATTTGTGATCAAATACGAGATTTGTTCTTTTAGAATTTGTATCTTGAAAAATAGATAACAAGTTTCATACTTGGCAGAATTCAGATCCTCTTAATTTGGATACAATTAGATTGATCTTGGATATTGATTCGTGAAATCATACAAGAATTATTCTACACAATCAGGTTCACGAACTTTATTATCTAAACATATTTATTGTGGAAAAGATAAGAGAAAAATCTATGTACAAACTGTTCAGGGATCTTTAGTTAGATCTACTTGCAATTGTGTTACGTTTTGTTCATACGGGTTTCTGAACAAAAAAGTTGATGGGGTTCCCTAAATACCATTAGACATAAAAAGTCTGTGTTTGTGGGGATATGAATCTATGGAAAAGTTTTCAATCTCTGATAACGTATCACCAGTTATAGAAAGCACTGTCTTTATGGATTATATTAATAGGATCGGATCTTCGTATCTCCCTAAAATAGATGAACATTATGCACATTAAACATTATAGTATTGACAATTTTTATCCCTACTATCTCACTGATGAGTCAGACTCGGAAGTGGAAAGGGAAGCAGCCAAAGAAAGTGCTGAAATTCTTAAACATTACAGAATTCAGGCTTCTGAGGTCAACATGCTGATTTTTTTTTTGCTGTTATTGGTGAGGTTAATGAAAAAGATTCAAGAATAAGGATCGTTCTCAAATAAAAATCCCTAGTGGATAATAAAATTATCTCATTTGAGTTGCCTCTAGAGGAATGCCTTGGAACTTATACTTATACAACGTGCTCCTCTTGCTACTTGTAGTACTATGTGTGAATCAGAAAAATTAGCCTTATCCATGGCTTCTGAAAATATTAAGGAGTTAAAAAAGTGATTTCCTATGCTTCTCATGATATCCTAGTAAAATATCCATCAAAAGACCATGCTCAAAGTTTCCTTACTTTGATATGAGAGGAAAATGAGGGATATTCTAGCGTTTTTCTTGTCAAGACAACTCATTCTGATCCCATCAAAACTCAAAATTTTTACTACTTCTGTAATACAAAAGGATGTGTTCTTAGAAACTGTAAGCTCAGGTTGGAGAGAAGTTGTTTAAAAATCTCCAAAACACCTTAAATATCATCCTAAAAGGTGTAACTGATGTTCGAAATTCTAAACCTCTTGGTTCGTGAATAATGGGTGTTGATCTTCACATCAACATATTATATCCCAAGAATACTAGTTCTGCTTTCTCTACTAATATATAAATTGGAATCAAGAGTATGGGTACAAAACACTCAAAGAAGAATTGGAATAAACCTTCGAAGATATAGGAAACTAAAGATATACTTTGTCTACTATGAAAGGTTCTAATTTTAAAGAGCTACCGGTTATGGAAACAGCTCAGCTGGATAATATGAACATGATGATAGTTGCGTACAATGATCTCATCGACAAGTTATCTTGCACCTTCAAAGAAAAGTATACAAACTCGGGTAAAGTTTCCAACTTCATCTCGTTCCATGATGAGAGTGAGTTTTATGATTACTTCTCCTGAATAAATGGTAGAAACTCAAAAGGAAGAGTCATGCAAAAATATAAACGTTGTCTCGTATTATTTGGTGAGTGTGAAAACACTCACCCTTGTGCTTTCTAAGCCACATAGACTCATCATCTTCAAAAATCTTGTACGATGAGGATTTCTAATTAATAGATGTTCAATTTGATTCAAATAGTTATATTTTATGTCTCATTCACCTTATATTTTAGAGTCTTATTGCTTGTAATTCTGCTCAAATACTATGTCATATTGTTATGTTATATCAACTTAAGAAAGACTAAAAAAAGTGTAATCTTCCTTTGTTGAGCCCCTGCTCCAAGAGATGTTTCCATCCTCAAATTGTTATGTGGATGATTGAGAAGAATGATTTAATGATTAAATTTTTTGTCATTATTATATTTTATGCACCTTCTTATAAGTCACTGACTTGATGCAACTACATCACTCATAAAGTCCAATATGTAATGACTTTATTTGGGTAATCAAAAAATCTTATGCTCTTTGTATTATTTCCCCCTGCCTATATGACTCCTAAGCAAGAAATGAGAACAAGATCCATGAGAAATTCTACATGAAAATCTAAGATGTAAGTTATCCTTGTAGACTTCTCTAGTAATCCGAGTTGATATATAAGCAAAATTGATGGATTTAACATTGTATTATAGAAAAGTGACTTCACATATTAATATTGAGTGTTTATGTGACATAATACCCCTTTAAGTATAAGAAAGTGTTCGTGAGATTTCTATAAATATGTTTATGTTTCGCTGCAACTATTCCATAAGAATACAACTCACAATTTTTTTTGTTCAAAGGGTAACTCTTGTATTTCTACTTTGACCCAATTTCAATAACAACAACAACACACACACACAAAAAAAAAAAATCACCGGGACCGACCCTCTTTTATATTTACCTCTTGAGTTCAAATTATATATACAATATACTTGATTTGAGTTCTCTCATTCAAATCTGTCTTGTAATTAAGCATGTCTCCATGTCAGGTACCCCATTTCACAAAAATATGGAAGAAGCTTCTGGTAATGATTTCAATGGTATTTGGTCAAAAGGAAAGACGAAAAGGAATCTGGTAGAAGATTAAGTTGAAAACTCTAACAGTACTGAGGATCATTCTGATGTGAATTGCTACTTTGCCTATGATCATCAACATGTAGAATAAGAAGAAAAGATATCTTCAAACGTTGTTTATGATTTTCTAAAACAATTTGAGGAGGAAAAGATTCAACTTGTTGAAGCCTTGAAAGGTCAAGACATGTTAAGAACTGAGTTGAAAAATGTTTCTTCTGACCTTGTTCTCATGAAATCACATGTCAATGATCTTTTCAATGAAGAGATTTTCTTGCAAAGTTAGTGATGCTGTTGAACATAAACTCAAAGGCCTCAAAACTAACGTGAAAATACGGGGGTACCAAAATACACCACTAACTTTTTCTTAGGCAACCTGTATGGACTAAACTTAAATACAATTCTGAGAGTTACAATTGGATGAATCTCAATCAGGAATTATATGAAGATTTTAATCTCTTTCTCTCATAATCAATATGTAAACGGATACAAGTCTATGAACCTGACTATACCGTGAGAGTACTTAGACGATTCCAAAGATATATATCCAAGATCAATCAAATCGTATTCAACAATTACGATGGACGTATTTACTTTGATTGATTTAAGTACAACCTATGATTTTTCAATTATAAAGATAAACAACATAATGCAGAAAAAGAAATAACACAAACACCAAAAATTTCGTTAACGAAGAAATCGCAAATACATGAAAAACCCCGGGACCTTGTTTAGGTTTGATGTAGTTTTTACAGTGGGAAATAGAAGGTTCGTTGCTCGGACTTGTGAGGTTTTTGATTTTAGACTTATAAAGAAAATACTAAAACTAGCAAATAAAATAAAAGAGAATGACAATATTGAGAGATTACTGGGAATCAAGATTCCACCAAGCTCATATTTTATGGTTCATATATTAATTCTTAAACAATTATATCTCCAAAAATAATAATTATTGACTCAGAATCTTTGCCAAGGTTGATTTTATAAAACATTAATTGTAAATGGTAAGCATGGGTTATCAGAACACTTAAGCTAAGCATAACCCATCAAATTAAATCACAACTAATTAATTTAAAATCATAATTCAAATTATATTTATACAAAAGTCTTAAAAAGAATTAAATAAAATTACTACATTGATGAACATTGGCTTCCTCCATCATCTCAGTGATGAGGTTTAACTCCTCATGCTGTAAATGAACGTTATAGAAAAAAATAGGTAGCATCATATTTATTGATTCAATGTGAAAAGGCTAAAAAATTTATTGATTCGCACTCACTAATAACATTGCTCGATTACAAGACATATGAAATACTCTCACTATTTTCCACAATCTCTCAGGAAAAAAGAACTCCTCCAAGATGATTTCATACGACTCCTCTTATAGTGAGGATGCCGAAATCCTTCCATAATTTTCTACATGAAATGATGTCATTTTTTATTTTCCGACCAGTGGAGTGGTGCCATGTGTCATGACAATACAAAATCCTCCAATTAAAATGTGCCACGTGTCAAATACTGCAGTCAGAATAGTCTTTATTTGGGAAATATATCATTTTTAATTAATTCCAACCATAAGGAATAATATCTTGATTTCCTTCTTTATTTTGCTTATTTTCCTCATTAAACCACATATCTTCAAATATCCTTTAATTATTAATATATTGCACATGGTCTCTACACTTCCAACATTATGATATGACACACTTATACACACTTTGTGGCTTGCTTACCACACTCCCATATTCAAATGATTGGCCCAATAATTCTTCATGTTTCCTTTTGGGCCTAGCCCACTTCATTTACTTCTTTTTGCGAGTAGAATTTCACATTTTGTTCCATAGAGATTTATTTTCCAAAAATACCTACAAATACACAAAATAGAAAAATAAGCACAAAATCGAGTACTAACGTTACAGAGAATTGACAAAAAAAAAACAGATACATAAATGCGTATATCAAATACCCCCAAACTTATTATTTTCTAGTCCCGAGAAAATCTAATCTAGAAAATAAAATCCTAACTCATTGTCGCAGGCATCGCGATTGCACTTAGCATGTGCAACAAGCCTTTAAACCCCTAGGTGGCCCTAGTGGCCGATTTATAGTCTCGGGAGGATTTACAATAGGTGTACCCACAAAACCTTTACTTCTAAATTGGTCACAAGTATCCAAAGAGATATGACGACATACATATTCTCAACCTATCTCCAAGTAACTAGAATGCAAGGGAAATCAAAGGTATCAGCTCTACAACTGAGTAAAGAATTGGGGGGACACATCCTCTCTACATATGGATAAAGAGATTTACGCTCTATAGATGGATAAACATTATGAGACACATCCGCTTTACAGCTGGATAAGATTAGGAGAGAGATAAAAATGAGAGGGACATCTGTTCTACAACTAGATAAATTACGTGTAATGAGTTGAAACAATGCTAAAAAGATCTTGTGTCTGATGGAAAGCGGACTAACAAAGCAACCAATATGCATTTATCCTCGTCTCTCTCATAATGATCAATAGAAACAACGCCTTCTCCGGCTTCAACTGTTGATGATAAACTCTCGAACCTTTTAAAACCTTGGCAATTAACTCTTCTAC
Source organism: Papaver somniferum (assembly GCF_003573695.1). Classification (NCBI taxonomy): domain Eukaryota; kingdom Viridiplantae; phylum Streptophyta; class Magnoliopsida; order Ranunculales; family Papaveraceae; genus Papaver; species Papaver somniferum. The sequence goes on from NC_039368.1 coordinate 109,467,076, forward strand.
TCAATTTCTTCTTTATAGATTTATCTTTTTCCCATGGCCTTATTGAACAAAAAGGTAACTACAAAATTTAAATGTAACTATTTTCAGTTTTTTTAATTTTTTTTTATTACTATTTTTTTTATAAAGGGTGTCATTCAAGGCTTTTATTGAAAAACTCAAAAAGTGTATATTATATGTCAATGACAACATTGGTGGTAGGAAACCGAGCAATAAGCTGGAAACTTGTGATGTCTTGGGATCATGTGAGAAGAATAATATTTTTTTAAACACAATAATAACAATACTAATATTTACATCGCCATGAGAGAAGCACTTGGATCTTCGCAACTTGTAATGTCTTGGTATTATGAACTTCAACAACTTATATCGGTTTCTTTGCTCTTGTAACTTCTTGTACCTAAGTCGTCAACTTTGATTTTCAATTCAGTTTTTTTTAATTGTTGCTTATAAACCTTAAACGTCTTCAAATTTCTTCATAGATTTTGATGTCGCTTCGCTTGTTGATGATAAGTTTCTACTGAGAGATAGCCATAATCCACTAACTAGGACTACATAGGAGGTTGCTTTGTCTTTTTAGCATTTCCTTCTGACTTAATTGTCTTTCCATCATGGATGGTTAGGTCCATCACGATTACTCTAGAAAAGGTAAATTTTCTCTCCTCAGTGTCAATGATCTTACTGTTTTTTTTCTCTAATGTCTCACTAGAATGTTATCCCTAGCAATTCAAATTTAGCTAATTTGAAACAGTATGTAAACTTAGCTAATTGAATACTATGTGACACTAGAAGTCTAATAATGTAACTAAAAAGTTTTTCCCATACCCACAAACTTAAATCTAACATTGTACTTAATGTTCTAAACATAAAATTAAAAGCATGAACAAAGAGAAACTATTACCACTTGAAGAAGATGAGCTAAGAAAGGATATTACTGTGTTGCATGAGCATGGTTTATCTCCAAAGAATTGCTAAGTTTAAAGTCTTCAGCCAGACATCAAACCACAAAAATGGCTAGTCACCTTTCAAAATCATAAACCAATAGCCGAAACAACTACGGGTCAACAATACCAAATATAATTGACACAAATATAAGATACCTGCACTTGATTGGGTAAATAAACAAACTGATCACAACCGTTAGAGCACTGCTCGGTCGAACTCGCATGCTTTGCTATCTCAAGCATATTTGTCAATGTTAGTGATCAAAACTATAAGTCTTGATTTCGAGCCTATTTATGTCTCGGACTAGGACATAGATTTTGTAGTTAAGCTTAGACTTCACGGCGTTCATCATTTGAATACGAAGAACTACTAAGGGGATCTTGTGGAACTTCATCGACAAAAGGTATATGGAGACTTAAACTCATCGATCACTTGAAAATTCTATTTCTACTATATCTTCTATATTGAGACATAAGTCGTGTTACGATATAGTTTTTTATATACATATTTGAGATTTCGAGCTGAGTTTATCTCGCTTACATATTTGTCGAAATATATGTTGGCAAGCTTTCGCTTCGACCAAGTTCATCTTATATCATGTGAAAATTTCCGAGTAACATCTTACATGGTTTGTGTGATACAATCATTTGGTGTTTGTATTGGAATGTTTCGATATTATTATTTCAGTAACTTGAAAATTTCTTTGATGCTAGTGTGTGAAAACGGCTATTCTCATCCTCTAAGAAAGTTTTAATGATTGAAATAAGAGTTGAGAACACTTAATCATTATTGGATATATCATGTTGTGCACTCTTGAACATATGTAATCCATAGTATGCGCAACCGTTTGCGTACCAGTTGGTTTGAGAAATCCGGGAACCTAAGTATGCGTACCCGTTTGCGTACTGGCGTACAGGTTCTTATCCGAGAATTTCTGCTGGGATGGAAAGTTGGCGTACTCGTTTACGTACTGGAGTAACCCAATCTTAGTCCGGGTATTTCAAGTATGCGTACCGGTTTGCATACTTGAAGGTTAAAGTTCTAAAATTGGTTTTGTACATGAACATAAAAATTTATACAATAAGGAATGCAATCTTTGCAAACCGTGGATATAATGTTCATGATTGATTCGAGTGAATCAAACCGATTTTGCTTCAATTGTGTTCTTGTATAATTCTATGAGAATATAGCAATTAAAAAACTCTTTAAGTAGTTTCATTCGAGTCATTTGAACTAGTTATGGTTAAGATGAATAAGATTGATATGAGAGTAATCATATGGCTAACCTCGGTTAACTATTTATGAACCAACATGGTGTACACATTTAGGTACGGTTACATAAACTAAATGAAGGTACATTTCATTTGTGTGTAACAAGCTATGTTCGATCTAACAGTTGAAAGATATTAGATTGGTTGAATCAAGTTTTTCATCTAACAGTGAATATTAAATGCTTTGTTACCAAGGTAACTTGGGTTGCAAACCCTGGTTTGAAAACTATATAAAGGAGAACTCTAGAAACTGGGAAAACTAATCCCCACACCTCATGTATGTTACTAGTTGCATAACTAGAGTCGATTTTCCTTTAACCTTAGGTTTCTATCGAGACCCTGTAGGTTAACAACTTCAAAGACTTCATTGGGATTGTGAAACCAGACCAAACTGCGAATGACTTAGGACGTCAGTTCTTCTTCTTCCTCCTCTTCCTTGAGAATGCAGAACTCCGCTGCAACTTCTGATTTTTTCTCTGCAGCTCCTCCAAATCCTCCGTTCGGTCCCCAGACTCCCGATCCCCTCTTTGGGACTCGTACCACCTCTATTTATATATAATATATCAAAAATCTCACTAGTTAATCCTCTCCCCAAGTCAAGTATCTTCCCAAATATTTATTTTCTATTTTTACTGTCAAGCCACGATAAAATGCTGCCAATCATTTTACACGTCTCTAGCATAGTCCATAATCCTTCCAAAGATAAAGGAATATCAAATATGCTTATATGTTAGACGCACATTTGTATCAAAAGTCTTCATTGAGGTTGAAAAAACTCTTACGTTGTCAAGGACTTCAGCTAAGGAAATCAATTGCGTAGATTCGTGCGAGGTTCAAGAGACGTAAGGAACACGACCGTAAATGAATTTCTTGGAGGGTTAATTCGGTTTAAACTAAATTATAGTATGAAGTCTGATAGTAGGCTAGTGTATATAGCGATTTAATACAGTTTGATGTTCAAATCTATACAAGGTCCCGGGGTTTTTCTATAAGTGAAGTTTTCCTCTTTAACAAATCTTCTGGTGTCTTGTGTTTTTCCTTTTCTGCATTATATTGTTATATTTTCGTAATATGAATCACACAACTAATACGTATTCAATCTAGGTAGTTTAAGTCCTTATTATCCGTGATCAGTTACGAGACTTGTTATTTTCGAATTCGTTTCTTGAAAGATAGATAACAAGTTTCATACTTAGAAGAATTCGCATCCTTTTAATTTGGATATGAATAGATTGATCTTTGATATCGACTTGTGAGATCGTCCAAGAACCTTTCTACGCAATCCGGTTCACAGACTTTATTGTCAACACATATGATTGCGGAAGAGATAAAAGAAACTCTGTATACATATTTTTCAGCGGTGTTTAATTAGATCTACTTACAATTGCATTGTATTAGGTTTTGTTTATACGGGTCGCTGAACGAAAAATTTGGTGGTGTACTTGGTACCCTCTTCTTTTCATAATTGTTCTTGCATTTGGAGGAGTATTTTTACTGGTTTGGAAACTGTGAAGCAGTTCTTTTTTTGGGCTGTTAAAAGTAGCTCAAAGATTAAAAAAAAGATGGTTAGATTGTTGGGCTATGAACTTAGATATCCTACCTGAACCTGTTGTTGGTTCATCTAACCTTTTCCAATTTACCTGTGTTAGTGAATTGTTTATTTCAGAAACTAGGAATTGGAATGTAGACCTAGTTAACAATTTATTTTTCTCGCTGCTAAGATTCTGGATATGAGAGTCCCTTCTTATGGTATTGACAACCTCATATGGAAGCCTGATAAAAAAGAGAAATTCACAGTGAAAAGTTCCTATAATGCTATTTGTAATTTTGAGAATAGCCTCTAACTCTCCTTCTCTTTTGCCTAAGAAAATCTGAAAAACCCTATGGAAAACAAAGGTCCTCGTAGAGTTTAAATTTTCATTTGGAAACGCCTTAAAGACATAATTCCCAATAGATCTAAAATTTTCAGATTCAAGCAGGATGTTGACACTCTCTGTCCTTTCTGTAACTCCATTAAGGAAACGGTGGATCACCTTTTCTTGGATTATGCTTATGCTTATGCTATGTCTATTTGGACAAGTGTCACCATAAATATCATTGAAATTATTAATAAGTTCCCTAACTTTATGGCTTGGATAATTAGTTGGTTTTCTGCTAATGATAATAACAATTCCTCTTCTCTGTTTCAAGAATGTGATTTTATTTACAGGTGCATGATTACTGTTTGGATGATCTGGAAGGACATGTGCTCTCTAAATTTTTAAAACCTTAAGCCTACTATGCAGTCTAGCATTGAAAGAATATTTATGATTACTGCTCAATGTCTTATTGTTGTTCAGCATAATCCTACACTTAGAAATAACAATAACATCATGAAGGAATGGTTATACCTCCGGTAAAAATTTCATAAAAATAAATGTAGATGCTTCTTATGTAGAAACTACAGGTATAGGTAGTTTTGGACTAATTTCAAGAAATTTTACAGGGATATGCACAGGAGTCAAAGGAGTCTACTATGATGGAGGCTGAACCCAAAAAATAGACCTGAGCAGCTGGAGTGTAAGGCTATGGAGGAAGCAATTATTTGGGCAACTAGCTTGGGATCGGAGAAGGCTGTGTTTGAATCGGACTATGAAACACTAGTTTAACGAGGAAAAAATCTAGTGTGCACTGGTCGTTACATGGTTCTATTTTGGAAATTAAGAATCATATGGCAATTCCATGTTTTACTTATGCATTAATAAGTTGTAAGACGAGAACAAGAATCCTAGCAGCTGTTCCAGATAACAAAAGCATTTTGTGACTAGTCAATCAGGCCAAAACTCCCCTTTATTACATCTAGGTTTAACAAATTCTAACCTTTTGAGCTGATCCACAGTTAGAGAATTAGCTAAGAGCGAAATAGTGGCCTTGCTTGGTGAATTTTTGCGCATTTTTTGAACAAGCTCTGCAGCTTTCTCAACATATTGTCCTTCGATAAAACCCTTAATCATGGTTGCATATGTGATAGCATCCTGTATGCAACCGTTATTTTCCATTTCAAACAGCAATTGTCCGGCCTCAAATAACATACCTTCCTTGCACATGCCATTGATCATTATGTTGTATGTTATGACGTTAGGAGCTAATCCTTTGCCTTGCATAGACTGAAATAACTCCATTGCTTCATTAATACGTCGGTTCATCCAAAGTCCATCCAACATGGCATCATATGTAACTATATTTGGAGAGACACCAAGAGACTGCATCTCCTCAAACAAGCTCTGCGCAATACTAACTCTCCCAGCTCGGTATAGTCCGTCCAGTAGCGTATTGTAAGTAACCTGTGTTCTTTTGAACCCCTTCTGTTTCATTTTCTCGAAGAGTTGCAGAGCATCATCCGGCCTAAAGTTCTTGCAGTACCCATTAATCACTACGTCGAAACTGTACTCATCATGTTTCAGGCCTCTTCCCGCCATCGAATCAAACAATCTCTGTGCTTCCTCTAGCCTACCTGCCAGACACATACCTTCTATCATCGAGTTATAAGTCAACACATTAGGTTTTTTCCCCGAGTTGATCATCTCCTCAAACAACCCACCAGCTTCCTCCATCCTCCCTTGCTTGCACAGTGAATCTATTAATATATTGTAAGTAACTACAGTGCGAGAGATCCCTTTGTCCACCATTTCATCAAAACATCTCTTCACTTCCTTCCAACGCCCACGTTGGCTAAAAGCATGGATCAGAGAATTATAAGTGATGCATTGGCAGAAATTCCTCGACTAGATATGTCATCAAAGAGTGTATAGCCTCAGTTAAGCGGTCAGAACTGCAAAGTCCATTAATCAAAGAACTACAAACCACAACATCTGGGATAATTTTCCGTTCAATTGTCATTTGCAAGAAGAGATTGAATGCCTCGTCCACCGACCCTGTTCTGCATAAAGTGTCTATGATCACCCCATAGGAAATACCATTCGGCCTGCAATTCCATGAGCACGGCCTACTTCACTCACTCTACATAGCCCAGTGATGACAGTTCCACATGTGACTGCAGTAGGTTGAACCCCACTTTCGATCATTTTATCGAACAGTTGAATGGCAGGACGGAATCTCCCTTGCAGAAACAGTCCTCTGATCAGAGAAGTGAAGGTTATGACGTTAGGATGAAAACCCTTCTTCAAAATCTCCGAAACCAAACAGAACCCATAATCCACCTGTCTTAAGTGACAACAACAATTTATCAAAATGGTAAACGTATAAATATCCGGTTGGATTCCAGCCAACTTCATCCGCTGATACAGCGGGAACACTCGAGGATAACATCTTATTCTGGAGACTGAAGTTAATAGATGATTGAATGTTTCAATACACGGAACAGGGTTCATGTAAACTAATATGTTAAAGTAACTTAATGCATCATCAAGTTTTTTAATTTCACCAGACTTGCACTGATCGCACACTTGGATTTCGAATGGGGTTTTACCAGTTAAAACATAGTTTCTGCCACTTGGATTTCGAATGAGGCAGCGCTGCCAAGAATCGAGAGACTACCCTTTTGATTAAGATAGTCATTGCGAAGAAGGAAGAGGGAAATAAATCCGCCCTTTGGTTTTAATTAGCCTTCAAATGTATGCAAAAGCGAGGGGCCTTGTCCAAGAGCCGAGCCAAGCCAAGCTCCAAGTCTACTATGATAAAACATGAGGTCACTCGGCCTTACAACTTTCCCTCCATAAGCTTAAAGAACCCAAGAATTAACCATAATTACAAGCAACTTTTACGATTCATGCGAAGATTTAAAATCTCTCCTTCAAATCCATGCACAACTGCTAGTTTGAGGAATCAAATTTGATGATTCCATCAATACCCATTTAGTAACATCTTACTCGTTATTTCATAAACCAGACATTGCTCGGTTAGTCTTTGATTTTTCTGAAAACCCAAGTGTTATATTATGGAATTCTTGATCAGAGTTTACACGAGGACCAATCTGAACAGAGAAGCTCTGTTTATGTATCAGAAAATGAGAGAAAAATGTGTAAAACCAGACAAGTATACCTTCACTTTTGTATTGAAAGGTTGTACTGGTACTTTAGATTTAGAAATGGGTTTGCGGATACATGAAGAACTAGTTATGGATGGACTGGAATCTGATGTTTTTGCTGGGACTGGTCTTGTTGATTTTTATTGTAAAGTGGGTAGGTTAGATGTTGCCAAGGAAGTGTTTGAGAAAATTCCTGACTTGGACGTTGTTGCCTGGAATGCAATGATTGCGGGGTTTTCACAAAGTGTGGAATCTTTTGAAGCTTTAAGGATTTTTTATAAGATGCAATTAGCTGGAATTGAACCTAATTCAGTGAGTTTGTTGAACTTGTTACCTGCTGTTTCTAAGTTATCTTATGTTCATTCTTGTAGAGCTATTCATGGTTTTGTTATCAGGAGAAGGTTTCCGCATTTTGTTTTGAATGGTTTGATTGATATGTACTCGAAATGTGGAGATGTAGGTTCAGCTGGGTTGGTATTTAGTCTGATGTTTGGTCGAGATGATGTTTCATGGAGGACGATGATGGCTGGTTGTGTTCGTAATAGTTGTTTCGTTGAAGCATTGGAGTTATTTGATTGCATAAAAAGAGAAAAAATGGAGTTGAATCAGGTATCAGCAGTGAGTGCACTTTTGGCTGCCGCTGAGATAAGAGATTTAGAGAAAGGGAGAGAGATTCATGAGTACTGTGTTCGAGCTGGAAATGATTCAGATATTTTGGTTGCTACTCCTCTTATGACAATGTATGCGAAGTGTGGGGAGTTGGAGATGGCAAAGCAAATATTTGAGGACATTCCTCGAAAGGATATTGTCGTCTGGTCTGCAGTAATAGCTGCTTTTGTACAAAATGGATATCCAAAAGAAGGCTTGTCTTTGTTTCGGGAAATGCTAAGAGGAAATCTTAAACCGAATATTTGCTTGTGGAGAGACATCAGATATTAACTTGGATAAGAGCATACACTGGTACATGTTGAAATCTGATATTGGCTTGGATGTGTCAACTGGAACGGCTCTAGTAGCTATGTATGCCAAGTGTAGACTCTTCTCTTTTGCACACACACTATTTAGTCGATTGCCACAGGAAGATGTTATAACTTGGAATGCTTTGATAAATGGGTATGCCCAGTTTGGCGACGGTAATCGTGCTATGGAGATGTTCCATCAATTACGAGCTGCAGGTTTGTTGTTTCTTCAATCACTCTAATCTCTATATTTCTTAGCATCCTTCAATTTGGGATCCTTGTTTTCATTAACTTTGGCTCATAATATTTTTCTTACTTCCCAGGTCATTATCCTGACTCAGGAACCATGGTAGGTGTTCTTCCAGCATGCGTAACTATGAACGCGCTAGAGCAAGGGACCTGTATTCATGCGCAAATCCTTAAATTTGGGTTTGAAACTGATATCCATGTAAAGAATGCCCTCATAGACATGTATGCAAAGTGTGGCAGTGTCACCACTGTGGAATATTTATTCAATGAGCCTGAATTCACAAGGATGAAATATCTTGGAATATAATAATTTCAGGTTATATGCAGAATGGGAGAGCTAAGGAAGCTATATCTGCTTTCTGCCAGATGAGATCTGAGGGTGTTTTGCCTAATTTAGTCACTATTATAACCATTCTTCCAGCAGCACCGTTTTTAGCAGCTCTCAAACAAGGTATGGCAATCCATGCTTACGTAGTTCATACTGGGTTTGGATCTAATATACTCGTAGGAAATAGTCTCATTGACATGTACGCTAAATGTGGACGGTTGGATTACTCGGAGGAATACTTTCATCAGATGAGAGATAAAAGCTCTGTACCGTGGAATATAATACTATCGGGGTATGCTATACATGGACTTGGCAAGGCCGCCGTGGCACTTTTTCACCGAATGCAAGAGACTTGCGTTGAAGTTGATTCTGTTTCCTTTATTAGTCTCCTATCAGCTTGCAGACATGGTGGTTTGATAGAAGAAGGGAGAAAGGTTTTCCATTCTATGAGCCTCGAACACCACATAGAGCCAAAATTAGAGCACTATGCCTGCATGGTGAATCTTCTAGGTCGTGCGGGTGAACTGGATGAATCTTGGAACTTCATTCAGAAATGCCAATGGCAGCCGATGCTGTTGTTTGGGGTGCCTTATTAAGTGCAAGTAGAATGCACTCTAATGTTCAGATAGGAGAAGTAGCATTGGGTCACCTAATTAATCTCGAACCTCAAAACGCCGCTCATCATGTTGTGCTCTCCAACATTTATGCTCAATCAGGTAGATGGGGTGATGTGAGGAAGATGAGAAAAAGTGTTAGCAGCATGGGGCTGAAGAAAACTCCAGGATGCAGTTGGGTTGAGATTAAAAATGAAGTGCACGCTTTCAAGGCGGGTGATCAAATACACCCACAGTTTGATAAAATGCGCCGGCTGTGGAATGATTTACATGAGAAATGGAAAGGATTGGTTATGTCGCGGATACAAGCTGCGTTCTGCATAATGTGGAAGAAGAGGAGAAAGAATCGTTCATATTCAGTCATAGCGAGAGACTTGCTATTACATTTGCTCTTCTTAATACAGAACCAGGGATGCCTATCAACATAGTTAAGAATCTACGTGTTTGCTTAGATTGTCATATTGCTGTAAAGCTAATTTCGCAGATAACAGGGCGTAAAATAATTGTCAGGGATGCAAGTCGCTTCCACCACTTCGACAAAGGTACATGTTCATGCAACGATTACTGGTGATCTCAATCACTGAAGCCTTTGTTAGTCACTCACTGTTACGCTGTACATAGGTTAGAACGATAATATTCATTTTATGTCACTCTGCTGGCATATGCAACAGAGATACTACTGGAAGATTTTTATTTTCCTGTTCATATATACCATGTTTTGTTGGGATTCAGCAATGTAAAACTTGACGTAGTGTAGTTCCTAGTGTACCTACTACATCTCTAGTAGTGGAGAAACCTAGAGAGTGGGACTCAACTGGGGATGTTAATTAATTTAAAATGATGGATGTTTTCCACGCTTGGTCTTGTTGTTGTTGGACTTGGATCTACAACCAACACACTGATACTAAGCACTCACGTGGCTTTTGTGTTTTGGACTATCTGTTGTGTCGAATCATTTGCCTTCCCCGATGAGGGCTGTTTTAGGGCATACGATAAAATTTTCGGGCATACAAAATACTAGTCCTAACTAGGGTGACCTGATAACGGGTATCCTATATGGGTGTGCAATTACCTATATGTCCTTAGGTATTTTTAAATTACTAATATATCCTTAATTCTAGTACAAAAAACCAATAATCAATAACCTAAAATCAGTTTCACTTCTTCTCCCTCTCCATACCAGTCGAACTTCTCTTGTTCTTTTTTTTCATCGCATCTCATTGCCGAAATTGATCGTCAATTCGTGAGATTTTAATCGACGATTAAACTCGTTTATATAATGGCTCGTTGTAAGCAAGTATCTCGTTCTAACCGATCAATTGAACAACCTATTGACGAACAAACTCAAAATCAACCGGAAGAACAAACTCAAAACCAACCACAAAATCAATCGGAAGTAGAGATTGAACAAGAACCAACTCCTTCAATGAGAATAAGAAGGTTAGTTGTACAAACTCATCTCTTATTTGATGCTTTTTTTGATTGGTATGATAGATTTTTTAGGTCAAAAACATGTGTGTTCGACGGTTACAGTGTGTGGTTCGGCTTACAAAAACCCTTAGATGTGCGCCGAACCGTTCTTGAAACTGAATTCTGAAAGTGTATATGAGCGGTTCGGCTTACATTGGAAATCCGTTGTGAGCCGAACCCAAGGCCGTACAAGCCTTATGCATGGTTCGGCTAACAAAAAACCTTAGATGTGCGCCGATCCGTTCTTGAAACTGAACCTTGAAAGTGCATATTCACGGTTCGGCTTACATCTGAAATCCGTTAGGAGACGAACTCGATTACGTAATAGCCTTATATTTAGGATCGGCTTATTCGATGGTGTTAGTTTTGTGCCGAATATGTTTTGTGAATTTCAGAAATTTTGCATGTGGTTAGGTTTGGCTTGTATGGTTGTATTGTTTTGCGCCAAATAGCGTTGTATGAATTTCATGAATTCTTCATGAGAAGGTTCGGCTTATTTGTATGACACCATTTTGCGCCGAATACATCATTCAATTCATAAGTCTAGATTCGGCTTATTCGATGGTATTAGGTTTGCGCCGAATATTATGGTTCGGCTCATAACTATTTTGTATTATGAGCCGAACCATTCTCTGTGTAAGAGAATAAAAATTGGAAAACTTGGTTAGGCTCTTAACTATTTTGTAATATGAGCCGAACCTTCTTATTTGTTGCTAGTTGGTTGTTGTTCTAGTTTGTTACAATCTCTTATTTTTCGGTTTCTTTCTGGATCTTTCCATGGTCGTTTGTAAGCATGGGCATCTCTCCCTTGTTTTTCGCCTTATTAATACATAGTTCTCTTTCCGCCGATCAAAAAAAAGATTATGATGAGTTTACACCTTTAAAGGATTATATCTCACAGAATTTCAGTCCCTGGCAAAGGAAGAACTGGTTTGTTGGGTTATTCCACGTGAACAAGATTATGCTGCAGCAAAAACAAACTCAACTGATTACCAATGTGAGCTTTCAATTGATAATTTTTTTGGTTCTGCACAGGTCATTATAACTTTTGTAGGTACTCCCAGTCACGTTTCAACTCACATTATAACTTTTGTAGGTCATTACAAGTTTTGCTCGATGTTACAGTTTTTGCTCCAAGTTACTCTAAACCAGCAAAAAAACATGTTGCCTTCAAATCAAAAATCAAGCTCCTGATGTTGAGTGTTCTAATGGCAAATCTTTTGGGTGTTAAAATATCCCCGTGATGGAGTTCAAGCTGAGTTTACACCTTTGCAAAGGAGTAGTTGAAGTATCATTTGCTAACACTTGAACTCCTTGATACTTTTGGTGCAAACAACACACCTGCAGCAACATATTTAAAAGGATCATGATCTCTTATCAGTCGGTGTTAGAGTTATCAGAATTGTAAGAATTGTTGTTCCCAGTGGAGAATCTAGAACAAAAGTTCAGCGGGCCACAATATATTATCGAAGATCATTACCAGAAATATGATTAGGAAAATGTCATACGTGATTTAAAAAGAACTAAATTAAATACGACAAGCTTCATTAAACCTCGCTACAACCTTACAAACAAATGAGTTACATATGGATACAATTCAGAAACAAATACAAAAAATTACGGTGCTATATATGGTAGAAGAAGAAAAAATTAAATCAAATCTGATTACCAACGCATAATATTACAGACCAATGACCAACCCGGTAACAATACTATAAAAAGATGAAGGAAAAAGAAGCTAAACAACACTTGAATATGTGGAGTATTTCGATTGATCCGTCAATGATAATAAGTTAATAACAGTTTTGCCAGCTTCATTCCAGAAACAGTTTTATAGCTTTAGTTCGTATTGTGAGTCTATATCGTCTCAAGGGTGAAACAAACTCTGAGATTGAAGATCGAGCTCTACATGAATGGCGAAGATGGAAAGGAAATAATTTCGAATACAAGGATCACTACTACATTCTTAGAAGGTTTCTCATTACCTGTTTTGGATATTAAAAGAATTCGACTAGAAATTTATCAGGCTATTATGTAACGGGGGTGTAATCAACATTTTCAATGAATTTGAAAAGTCTATTTGGAATCATATAATAATTATTGTTTTCATGAATCATGCAAGGTTCGGCTTATCCTGTAATTTCCGTTATGCGCCGAACCTGTCAAAAAATCTGATTTTTTGTCAGGTTCGGCATATAGCATTATTTCAATGAAAGCCCAACCTGACGACAAAAAAGCACAGAATTTTTTGTCAGGTTCGGCTTATCCTGTAACTAACGATACAAGCCGAACCATCTCCTGTTTTCATGGTTCCAATTTCTAGAAAACTACATATTCCATAACCAAAAAGTAAATCATTCAACTATTTCGTTTTGATGGGTACATGTAACTGCAATTCTAGTCAAAATATCATCCTCATCATTCACAGAAATGAAAAGACAAAAAATACGAGGATAAATCCATGAAACATTTTTATGGAGATCCTAAATGAATCTCATCCTCTTCACTTACCTCTTTCTCATCCTCTTCACTGACCTCTTGCTTATCATCCTCATCACTTGAAAACGTAATTACATGTCCACTTGGGGGCTGCACATTCAAAGAAATCCAAGTAAGTAATGACGTCAGGGTAGTCGGTCCTCCAATGGTTAATAAGCATTTTTACATTTTCTTCGTAGACATCCTCAGTGATTGACCATACCAAAACGTCCCATTCTCCTTGGAAAGAAGCCCACAACATCTCATTATGTTCGTATTGTTCCAAGAATTCCTTCTTTTTCTTTACTCGTGTCTCCACCGGTAGTTTAGCAATAATCTCTAATTCTTTCATCTTAAGTGGTTGAATTAACGGTTGGCATTTTTTCCTAACATTGCACCATATATGAAACGTACAAAGAAAGTTGAATGCTTCGGGAAATACCTTGTTAATAGCATACATCAACGATGAATATTGATCGAAACAAACACTTTAGGAAGAGAACCCTCCGGGAAGATTAACTTCAATTGTTTTAGCCCCCAAACATAACTTCCTTTCTTTTCGTCTTTTCCGGGAAGAGAAACAAAAAGCCACGGTGAACGGTTCCTTTGTCGACGTATGCCCCACAATGTTCAACAACGGCATCTCATATTTGTTAGTCTTATACGTGCAATCCAATATAAGAACTTGTGGGAAGCATAGAGCCAATTGGACGCATTCCGGGTGGGCAAGAAAAAGGTGTGTGACTTGACCAAACTCATCCAAATTCTTTTGGCAAGCATAGTTATGCTTCACCCCTAACCACATCACTTGTTGCATCACCATCCTACCTTGAAAATTGAGTCTTCTAATCTTATTTCTTGCATTGTAAATAGTTTGCATAGTCGACTTGTTAGCCTTCTTAGCCTTGCTATCGCCAGTTCCACTTTGCTCACAAATCAATTCAAACCGATCCACTCGGCTTTGTCGCCCTTTAACTAGTACACAATTTATCTTCATCGCGTGTTCCTCAGCCCAAGCCACTGCTTCGGATTTAGTTTTCCATCTCTACATTCATTCAAAAACAAATAATTAGTAAGAAAAACTTCGGAATATTCCTACAACATTAAGGTAAACACCAAGTTCTTACATACCAAATCATTTTGGAAGTGATCCTTGGTATCCTCGTGAATTATCTCTACTGGAACAGGTTGATTTTCTATGGTTACGGGTCCGGAAAGCACGATCTACAAAGAATATCACAAGGTTAAATACTAGAAAAGGAATATAATAGCAATGTTCGGCTCATTCGACAATCACATTCTGTGCCGAACCATGAACATTTAAAGGTTTCGGCGCATACGACATTCTCAATATGTGCCGAACCAAGAACAAAATTATAACAAAATAATGTTCGTCTCATACGATAACAATATTATGTGCTGAACCTTGAACATTAGGAGGTTTCGGCTTATACGAAGTTCTCAATATAAGCGAACCAATAACATTACTTTAACCCAAAAATTTACACATTGATGCTCGGCTTATACGATTTTGAATATATAAGCCGAACCTGTAATAATTTTTATTCCGGGCTGTTCATGAGGTAGTTCGGCATACTATGAAACTTTCATATAAGCCGAACCACTGTCTAGCAAAAGGGTTGGAATTGAAAATTATAGGTTCGGCGCATGCTGTAAATAGATTCAGTGAGCCGAACCGTTCATCATTTGGGTTCGGCGCATGCTGTAACCAAATAATGAGCCGAACCGTTCAACATTTGGTTGATTCGGCTGATAGATGTCAGCCGAACCTGATCCTGGTTCGCCGAACCATGAAGCAAAAATCCAAACTTTTGATAATTCGGAGCTATAGAAGTGAGATTGAGCATAAGATAGAAGCGTACCTGTGTATTAGAAGCATTGGGTTCCTCATATATGTACTCGTCAACTGGATTTGGCTCATAAAAATCATCATTTTGAGTTTGAGTTTGAGTTTGTGTTTGTGTTTGATCTTGAGTTTGTGTAAAATCATTCTCATAATATAAGAAATAAGCCATTTGAGAATCATTGTTGTAGTTGATGTGTATTTTCTTAGGTTTTTTTGGTGAAGATTGACCCTCTTTATCCATTGAATCAAAATACAAGCTTTTTTCTCACTTTCCCCTTCCCCTCAAAAAAAAATCCGAACTTTTTTTTTCTTCCTAAAAAATTTTCATCTACTCAAACATATATAACTAAATTATCTTAATCACTAATCATTAATCATTACTCTCTAACCAGAATTATTATAACTAATTATTAATTAACACTAATCCTAAAAGGGCAGATTCGTCATTACAAAAAATATTTGGCTAAGGAGTTATTCACTTTGATATTTACATCCCTATTTTGTCTTCACTTGGTATGCCCTAAATCAGCCTTCTCCCCGATAAGTGTTGGTGCCAACAAAGTAGTGGTAGTAGTGAGTCCATTTCTTATCTTTCTTGATCTCTTGCTTAAGTTTAATCAACTAAAACACCAACACCACGTCGACGCAAACTATACATCTCTCGTTATCAGTGGCTTAGAGCAAGTATATGATGGAGGATTTCTGCCTTTCAATTCAATGCCACATTATCAACTAGAATAGACCATGGAAAATTAAGTTTGGAAGATAAAACGGGTTCAAAAATTTGCCCTTCGACGTTATTCTAAATCTTGAGCCCAGAAAATCAATGGCCAGAAAGCGACAATCAGAAACGAATTCGGCCACAAAATTGAGCACACATTTTACTTTGGATTAAATAGATGTTGTGCAAAATAAGACCCTGATGAGGTTTTGGCACTGTACATAGCAGCAACGGAGGACGCAGTCAGCGCGGTATTAGTCAAAACCAATACAAAGGTAGAACAACCTATCTATTACGTCAGCAAGACACTCAATTCTGCGGAAAGAAATTATACTAAGATTGAACAACTCATCCTCGCACTGGTATGGGCTACCCAAAAACTGAGAACCTACTTCTTAACTCACCTCGTCAGGGTACCATGCAAAGCACCATTGGAAGCAGTCCTCAAAAGCACGGGAAAAGTGGGCCGAATAGCCAAATGGAACACCCATCTGGACCAATTCAACATCATTCATGAAATTCAACATTCTCAGAAGTCCCAAGTTCTGGCAGATTTCTTAGCAGACCTCCCCCTTGACAACGACGAAGAGATTAAGGGAATACCAGAAGCCGAGGAAGAAATCAAGGATCCAATGGATATCCTCGAACCTACGAGTCAAAGACAATGGGAAGTATTTGTCGACGGATCTAAAAATAAGGAAGGAGCAGGAATAGGCATTGTCATTATCACCCCAACTGGAGAAAGGATTATACAGGCACTTAGATTGGAATTCAAAGAGCATACCAACAACATTGTTGAATACGAAGCTGTCGTACATGCCCTACGTATAATAATAGAGATGGGGGTAAGCGATGTAAGGCTGACAAGTGATTCGCAGCTTGTCATACGGCAAATAGGGCTCGAGTATAATGTGTACGATGACACCCTTTCAGCTTACATGGCCTTGGTCCAAACATTGGCATCACAAATCCCGAACATTAAGTTCCGGCACTTATGCAGAAGGGACCTCAGGCACGCGGATGCCCTAGCATATATATCATCCATGCTGAGGGATAAAAATGCGAAGCTATTAAAATAGCAAGGGTATACGAGCCTTCGATTGCATCTCAATTCTCCTTCGCTACCAATCAAGATACGTGGAAGAAAATATCGAAGACCAGGTAGGAGAAGACATCCATAATGACTTTGACGAAGAGGATATCCTGTCAAGAGCAAATCAAGAAAGACTTCAGCAACGAAGATGACTGGAGGGTGACATACATGCCTTCTCGAAAAAGGAAGCTTACCTGCGGATCAGAAACAAGCTAGGAAGATACTCTCCAAAGTGGGAAGATATGATCTTCGGGATGGGGTCCTGTATAGAAATCCTTCCTTGGACCATTACTACGTTGCTTGTCCCGGAAAGAGGGGCATCGAATTCTAAATGATATCCATTATGGTGACGCGGGGAATCATAGCGGCATGAGATCACTAGCTGACAAAGCAAAAACGCAAGGATATTACTGGCCGACAATGATACAGATGCCGCGAGGATGTCCCGACGATGTGAAGAATGTCAGCGCTTCGCAAAAAAGATCCACGCGCCGGCACAATGTTAAACTCTCGATAGCCCGTGGCCATTTGCAAAATGGGGCGTAGACATCGTCGGGCCTTTCATCGAAGGATCAGGGAAAGACGATTTTTGATAGTAGCCACGGACTACTTCAGTAAATGGGTGGAGGCTAAGGCCTTGGCCAGGATCAGAGACGCGGATGTGTTTACTTTCATATTCCAGAACATCATTTGCAGATTTGGTATACCTGAAATTGTATCTGATAACGGCAAGCAATTACAGGGAAAAATATAGACATGCTCTTCGATACTTTCAAAATAAGAAAGAACAAGTCCACCCCCATATACCCTCAAAGCAACGGACAAGCGGAAGCTACCAACAAGACCCTCGCCCTTATACTCAAAAAACAATTAGACGAGCATAAGGGAAGATGGTGCGAACAACTGCACAATGTTTATGGGCATACAGGACAACACGAAGATCCGCCACCGGGGAATCCCCGTTTCTTCTAACTTATGGAGCTGAAGCAGTCATACCTACGGAAATCCTCATGCCAACCACGAAGACCGAAGCTTGGGAGAAAAACCTCACAACAGATATGATGTTAGAAAGGTTGGACGACTTGGAAGGAAGAAGGGAAGTAGCATTGCAAAAGATGGAAAATTATCAACGAAGACTAGCAAGGGAGTACAACAAAAAGGTAAAGCTACGGAATTTTGTAGAGGGACAGTATGTGTTGAGAACAATCCCACGGTATCAGCAAGAAAAGAAATGGGGAAAGTTAGCACCTACATGGGGAGGACCTTTTATAATACACGACGTTGCGGGTAACGGTTCCTACTACCTTCGTAATCTAAAAGGCGAGGTCCTCCGGCATCCTTGGAATGCTAAGTGGCTCAAACCATACTTCCCATAGAGCAACGCAGATTGAATCTGCTTGGAGTGTACCAGAAGAAGAAGGGAGCCTGACCGCTCCACATGTTTCTATCTCTGGAAGAGGAATTGCAGGCCTCAACTTATCAATCAAACAAGCTTTCAAATTATCAAGTCAGGAATCTACGACAATATTGGGGAAAGTAGTTAATCTACAATCTCTCAGGGCTCCCCCATCAGTGTCCATAAGTGTAGGACCAGGGGGAAGGCACCCAGCAGAAAGAGATACCCAACCAATCTTAAGGCAACGGGTCGACGGAATGGGTGTGTAAATATTTTAATCCCATATCCTAGAACGTTGCCCCGGCCCCCACCGTCTGGGAATCCTCTGGCCCAGGATTCGCCAGCGGGGGACAGGTCTCAAGACGATCACGAAGGTACCTTCCTTCAGTATCGCACTCAAACACTTAAAAACTTTTGTTTTGTTTTTTCACAAATGCTTAAAATAAAAACAAACCAACATTGCAGGTATATCAAGAAAGGATCATTTCATATAAAGGATGATTACAAAAGTGAAAGGCCAATTCAAGGATACACATCAAAAAATATTCCTTTTACAGGATATCAGCAAAAATATCTTGTTACATGATTACAAAAAGTATAATGATGCCGCGGACCCTACAAATGCTGCGGTCTCTACCTAGATGCGCCCCATCGGCAGGATTATTCCGAAGACTTGAAGGGACGCTCCCACCAGAAGAGGGCCCGAGGAGCTGGGCAAGGCAGAAGGAACGGACGACGAGGATAGTTCTTCACGAGACCATGTCGTTCTTAGGCCAAGTTCTATCCTCTCCAGCATCTTGTTCGTCTCCTCAGCCAATTGACAACGAGCCTTGTGCTTAATAACTGTTGTCCGCTGTTGGGCTTGGGATAATAACGAAGATAGCCGATTCACTTCTCTAGAAGCAGCACCAACGGCCTCCTCGCGGGTTGCTGCTAAATTCTTGAAATGATTGGTCTGTTCTTCCTGCTGCGCTAAGGAAGATTGAGCCTTTTCAAGTTTTTCATTTGTGACGCGAAGGTCCCTCGAGCTCTGAAAAAGACAACACCACGGAGTTAGCGTAGAAAAAAACAAGGTCACACTCGATGAAATGGGATTATACCTTCGACACAAGCCGAAGCCTCTTCATACTCATTAACAACCGCATCTCGCGCTTCATCAAGATGGTCATATTCCGCGGATAATTTCTTATAGTCTAGTTGAAGGTTGGTGAGAGTAAATTGACAGGCATCTAATTCTACCTGCTTCATCGAGTCCATATGACGAAGGTGGTCGACCTCTTTATTTATCTCTGAGACCCCTTTGCTGAGTCTGTACATGCACACTTCAAGATTCCTCTCAGACTCAGCATGACGAGCTACGTCGGCACGGGACGCGGAAAGCATTGCTGAAGCGTAGACTTCAGCACGAGCATCATCTCTTTCTCTGGCAAGACAGAGCATATTATCCTGGACCCCTGAAAGAGGAATGGATCGAGCCGTCTGTAATTCTTCTTCCAGCAGCTGAATCCTAGATCCAACAAGGAAGTACGCTCACGGGCTTCCCGCAGATATCACGGTCCACAGCAGTGTGCCATTAAATAAAGCACGATCATGACATGCCGCGCGCGCCATACCTCAGCCCGAGCATCCCATTTCTTAGCTTCACTCTTAATTTTCTCAACCAAATCTCTAATACGAGATTTTTGCCGAGCTCTTTCGTTTCGAAGCCATATCAGCTCGGGGACGCCACCCACTGGAGATAGGGTGGGAGACTCAGACAGAACAACTAAGAAATAGAAGAATGACGACATACGCGAGGGAAAAGAACCAAACCTGTGAAAGTGGAAACTTGGCTACGAGTTTGCTCTAACTCAGCGCGCACTGCAACAAGTTCTGAACGAAGACCGGCCTCTGCTTCACCCAGCTTTCTTTCTCCTTAAGGCTTTTCTTCAGTTCTTCTATTTCCACCTCAGCCGCAGATAATTCCTTTTCTCGTGACGAAGCTTAGCCTCGAGCTTCAGAGATTTCGCTTTGAAGAACTGATACAGCACGTGGTTACAATGCTCACTCCTCATCATCTACACATCAAGATGACAAAACATTATTTCACCGAAGCATCGATCGTCACGTAGAAGTATGTACGAAAATTTACCTCCAGCACACGCTGCTGCGGAAAGCCATATTGATACCCGTCGGCGATGGCCATCATATCGGCAACGGAAGTAGGAGGCTCCGGCACAAGGGTAGCTTCGGGAACAGTCAACCTTTTTCCCCAGGCTTCAGACACCGCGCCTTAGAAGACATCTCCATCATGCGACGGGTATACGCGTTGATTCCTTTTCCCCAGCAACACAGGAGCGGGATGAGAACAAATAGAAGATTCTTTTCCTTAACCAATCCATGATGGCGTCCTCACCCTCAGACGTCGGCGACTGGGGAAGATTATCAGCAGGCGCATCAACCAGATTTTCCCTTCTCTGACACGACCCCCTCAGCACAATGTTGGCATGCTCCTCCGCGCCTACATGCACAGCAGCTCCTCCGCACCAACATCTTCTACAGTAGCGTCCCATTACCATCACCACCAAGAACATCCCAATCATCATTGGGGGAAAGTAAAGAGAAGTCCTCGGGAAAATCGAGGGCTTCGTCAAAGAACTCCCCCGTGGAACATCCGATCAAAAGAAAATTCTTGAGAAGTGGGAAGGGTATCCGCGACATCACCAGCAGGGACGGAAACATCCCCGATAACAGTCATCAGCCACCACGGCTTTGTTCCTTCCTTCATCACCAGCATGACCAGCGAAGACCTCTTCTTCGACATTGATAGGGGAGGTACCAGTACGTTCCTCCCCATCTGTAATCTCATCCTCAGCAAACTCTTCGTTCACTGGACTAGTAACTTCTTCTTGGGCTCAACCTCGCCCATCACCGTAGTAGAAGACTGCTTCGGCCTAATCTTTTTCTTCTTCAACACCTGAAACCAACACCACAAAAAGAATTATTTTTCCCGACTGATGAAGTTCTAAAAAAGAAGCGCAGCTAGAATCCGCGTACCTGAGCAGCTGAGGTATTCTTCGGTGGAGTATAGCACCGGAACCTCCTCCTCGTCTCCCTCTACGACGTCAAGGGCATAAGGAAAATTCATACCCGCAAAGTTCAGACGCCAGGGTCAGAAATCTCCATAGCGAACAGGAGGAGACTCGCGCGGCTTACTATTCTCGGTAGGCCGCCAACCGCGGGGACCAGGAATCCAACCGTAAGCCCACGGACCAACTATCTCGATAACGGTGGCGTGCCACTCGTAGTCATGATCGCGCTTGATCCTCTCTCGCGCGGGGAAGAGTTTCCGACGACTAGACGCCTCCGTGCCAGGAACATACTTCAGCTTGGCATCGCTGACCTCATTTAACAGACGAATCTCGCCCCGAGGAGCAGGGAGATTCCGAAGGCTGACACTCCACGGCTTGCGATTCCTACTATTGACGTAATCACCGAAGGAGTTATTGAAATTCTCAGGAGTATACCATTCCTTCTCCATGGGATTGGGGACGTAACAAGTCATCGACGTTTCCCCCTTACTCCGCAGATAGCATTCCTTCAGGGCGCGGAGATAATTCCCCGATAGTTGGGATACGGAACGGCTGTGAGTATTGGTGGAAGAGCCCTCACGACTAGCGAGCACGTCATAGTAGAAGGAATCACCTGATTTGTACAACGGCAGCATAAGACCAGCTTCGAATGCTCCAACCGTCGTTAACAAATGAAATTCATCGAACTCATACTTGGAGATAAGCTCATACGTAATATCATCCTCAGGGGCATAGAAACGAACCCCGAAGGCTTGAAGCTCATGCTTTTCCTTGAATATTTCGAGATCGATATGCTTGAAGGTTACTTTTTTCCTGCTAACAGAGACACTGCGTATCAAGGGAGCAGCCTCATCCTCCTCGGCGGGGCCGGATGAACTAACGAACGCTTCCGAAGCTTTTCTCTTCACGGGGGGATTCTTTGAAGATTCAACCCTAGGAGCTACACCCTTCGTATTCTTCCCTTTAAAAGTTGGAGAAGACCGCAGATGATGCTCGGGCACTAACGAACGTACGTAGAGGAGGAATGTCAAAAGCAACAGCGCGGGGCGGAGCCTGCGTACTCCTAGTATCATCACGAGGACGAGCCGCTGAGCGATCGAAGACTCTTCGGGAACCAGACGGAATTGTCGGAGGAATCTCTTCCCTAGAGGACGAGGCTTTCGCTCCAGAAGAAACTCGACTCCGACGAACATCATCTTGAGACTCTCGACGCGGAGGAGATCTCGATAGCCCAGAATCAGGAGTCTGATAAGTAAGCCGCGGACGGTCAGACATGGCTGCGAAAAGAATAAAATCAAGAACAAGTTACACACAATCAAAAACATTACCAAAGATCAAAAAACCACATCCATAGCAATACACACACGATAACGCAGAAACCCTAAAATTAGTATACATGCTCAAAATTTCATAAAATTCACACCCTCGAAGTAGTGTCTTCCTTAATTTAAGATGAAGAACAGGGGCAAACTAGTATGCAAGCATCAGAAGAAGTCCTTCATCACAAACAAGGAACAACAGTAGCAGAGAATTCACAAATCAACACAGCGTGAAACAGTGGAAATAAAGAAAAGAAAAACTTACCGGCAAAAACAGCAGTAGAAGAAACAAACAGGGGAAGCGGGCGTGATTAATGCTAAGGTGGAGAATTTAAGATCACAGGTGCAATGAAGACTGACAGAGAATTTAAGGTCACAGGTTCAATGAAGACAGACAGAAAATTTAAGGGCTGAAAAAAAGAATGAAAACATGAGAGAGCGTTTAGGAAGAATGAAATTAAATTTCCTTTCTATCCTTAAAATACCCGAAAGAAAGAGAAAGAAATTAAGGGAGGAATGGGAAACGTGCCCGTTACATAAGCAGTTAATGCACGAATAAAAGACGTGCCCAAGTATCTAGGAGAAGTTATTAGGAGTGAGAAGAATATGCGACGATAGTTTTTCTTCAAGGCACCCATTAGTCATTCAAGCCCGAAGAAAAGGGGCAAATTGTGTACACATATATCTCACTATCAGACACGTGTATATAAAAAGATACGTGGAAAGCATGCAGGCCAAAACATCAAAACATGATGCGTCACGAAACACCAAATAAACCCCGAGGAGTTACTTTATCTCATCCCCAAAAGAGAAGCTAAGATCAACGGTGGAGAGAAAGTTAGCTGACACGGACTGAAAGGGGCAGAAGACACTTGTCTGACACGAGCAGACCCCTCAACTACCCGCATTAAACACTCTGAGCAGTGTACGTGTCGACCAACCTGTGGAACGAGCGAGGATGCTTCTGCGGGATCAAGGGGCAAACACAGACCTCCGCGTGATGGACGCAAGGACACAAGAAGATAAGGTTCCAACGGTCTTCAGAGATGGGTCCCACGTTCTAACCTTATAAATACCCAATCTCCACCAAGAGGAAGGGAGGCGGAAAAATCAGGGAGAGAAGGAGAGAGAGAGAGAGAGAGAGAGAGAGAGAGAGAGAGAGAGATTGCAAGGGTAAGTTAATCACTAAGAAGAGAGAAACATGTAAACCCAAAAGTCATTCGACTATTCATGTAACCGGGAAGAACATAGTAAAACAACAAACCCCGTGGATGTAGGCCTTAGTGCTGAACCACGTAAACCTGGGTCTTATTTATATTTCAGCACTTTACATTTATTTAGCTCCATGGATGTTTACTTATATGTTTTGTTTTCCTTAATACTTATATCCCATGCGCAAACGCCTTGCATGGAGTTGTTAGATGAGGCCATGATAAACCCGAAGATTTTGAGCCAATGAATCAACACTAGGATATCATCATCACAATCTCTTTAGATGATAATGATTGATTGTGAGCGATCGGACCCTCACGCAGGTTTGTGTGCTCACAATAAAAGATAAAGTAACTGTGAAAACTAAGAACGTCATTTGGAATTGCAACTTTGAAATCATTAGACCTGAATATCGTGATACTCCACACTTTTCTTTGCTTAAATTCTACTGAAATTTTTGATATTCTTGGTCCAAACAGGGGTATTTAAGTCACATAATTACTTTCCTCAACTGCCTGAGAGTTAAACACGGAACTGTATTTACAGGTAGTGGGACAATCTGACGACTCCCTCACTCACTCAGTCAGTAAAAGTCGTTGTAGATAGCGTCAAAAACGGGACCATAATAATTATTCTACAAACGTCCAAGCACCAGAACATTACCTATATATAGTACCACTCCTAAATATTCCATTCATTGATTATTTCTTTGCTTGAGAGTGACTACTCCATTGAAATTGAATAGCAGATCAAAAGCAGGTTGGTTTTAGGTTTTTCAAATTCATTCCTTAAAACCTTCATTTTCTCTACACACCAACAATTATTTCAAACAAGGTACTCATGTTTTTCCCCAGATTGATTTCTTGCAGTTCTGATTGATTATGATTTTGAATTTTGCTAAATTGAATGCTTAGAATTTGAGAAATGAGATTTTGTTTGTGATTTTGTTAAAATGCTTGTTAGAATTCCGCTTTGGAGTTTCATTTCTATCACTGATTTAGTGTTATTCATCGCCTTCTCCCGGAATACAACTACATTATAACTTACTCGAACTAGATTACAAAATTTGTTGGTATGTTTTTTTTTCTTTTTTTGTTTCTAGGCTTAATGTCCGAAAATGGTTCGTGAATTTCGTGAACTGGATTTTTTAATTTTTTTTTTGCTTGTACCGGTGGGATGGGTTTGTTTCTCTTTAGTTTTTTGTTAGATTGGGTATGTTTTTGAAGTAGTTGCGGTTTGAAATTGTTGTTGTTACTTGAGTAAGGATTGCTTCCTCTTTGCGATTTTTAGCTTGTAAAATTGTTGTTGTTTTGAACTATGCGGACTGTGAATTTGTTTCTTCTTGTGATCTTTGTTTGAAGGATAATGTCAAGGATATAGTGATTAGTGACGACGACTTATAGTGTCAGTTAGAGAAGTATGGCGATTTTCTCCTATTATTATGGCGGTGGACGGAAGCCGTGCAATAGCATCGCCTTCTGGTTCTCTCTGATGATATTCTCACAGTGTTGTATAGTAACGTTCTCGGCTTCGTCCCAGTATTTGATTGGACTCGGAAGCTATGACATAACTGGACCTGCAGCAGATGTTAACATGATGGGGTATGCAAATACGGAACAGGTTACTTCTGGAGTTCACTTCAGGTTGAGGGCTCGTACTTTTATTGTTGCGGAGCCCAAGGGGAAGAGGGTGCTATTTGTTAATCTTGATGCGTGTATGGCCTCACAAATCGTGACAATTAAAGTACTTGAGAGACTAAAGACAAGGTAATCTTATCTAGTGTTGTTTTGTTCACTGCATCTAATCGCATATCCAGTATATAAATTTTAACTGCTGAAGCTATGAGATCACTCCTGGTGTACTTTCAAGATTTTGCACCGTCAACTTTGTATTTTGACTAGTTAGTTGATTTTTATGTTAGTAAGAAGTTTGCAAGGCAATTTGGTTGTGGTTTGCAATCTAGCGAATGCCTAGATCAAGGTTTACGGTTTTTCTATTATCTTCACCTGAACTTTTGTCAAAGTTGTTTGGCCAAACTAAGACATTCAGATTTCTAACCTCATTGTAAGTAGAAGTTATTCTGCTGGAAGTACAGTCGAACTAGCTTCGTTTTCATTATATCTATATATATATTATTAAGTCTTGGTAGTAGTCTATTTGTTGAATTTGCTAGTAATTCTTTCTCTGGTCTAACTTTAGGGCTAACCTCAGTAATACATTTCCTTTGTTAGGTACGGAGATTTGTACACCGACCAGAATGTGGCTATTAGTGGTATTCACACTCATGCAGGCCCTGGCGGTTATCTTCAGTATGTTGTTTACATTGTGACATCTCTTGGTTTTGTGCGTCAGTCATTTGATGCTGTTGTTGATGGTATTGAGAAAAGTGTTATAATAGCTCATGAAAATCTCCAGCCAGGTTCAGTTTTTGTAAACAAAGGTATGATTGTTGACTTGTATCTTCACATCCCTTGGTTTGTTGCATTCTAGCAAGATGACATCTATTATGAGAGTGCCATGTCTGCTTACAGGCGAACTCTTAGATGCTGGTATAAGCCGTAGTCCTAGTGCTTATCTCAACAATCCCTTAGCTGAGCGGAATAAATACAAGTATAATGTTGATAAAGAAATGACCCTCCTGAAGTTTGTGGATAATGAATGGGGCCCGGTTGGCAGCTTCAATTGGTTTCCAACTCATGGGACTTCGATGAGTCGTACAAATGGATTGATCAGTGGAGACAACAAAGGTGCCGCTGCAAGGTTCATGGAAGACTGGGCCGAAAAGAAAGGCTCATCTAATGGGATCCCTAGAAGAGTCTCAAGCATAGTTTCTCATCTGCGTAGAAATCGTAAGTTCCACAAATCCTAGCATGTTAACTATTTAGAGTTAGGAGATTAGCTGGTAGAAATATCTGTGTTATGTTCGGTCGGTTTCTTTTTCTGGTAGAAGTAATGTTAATGTCTGTTTGTCTGTCTCACTTGCACTAATGCAGACTATACGGGATAATTGGTAACAATAGTTTATAGCCCGTTCCACTTGCACTGATGCAGACTGCATTCTAGATTGTCTGCGAAAAATATGTTAAACAGCAAATGCAAAAAGATTTTCCTTTTATAATGTTAGTTAATTATGAGGGTGTAGATTCTTACTTCAATTTGGCATGACTTGGTGCATTCGCATTTTTCCTAGCAAATAGTAGTGGTACTCTCAAGTCAAGAGACCAATTTGATTCTTTGTTCTATCATGGTAAGATTGCATGGAAGAAACAACATTTTCATCTGCCCCCCTTCACCATTTAATGTTTGGAAAACCTTTCTTTCAGATGAAGAACTAAATGTGCTTGCTGCCTCCTTTGAGTCTTCTGGTGGAAGACCTGCTACAAGACTGCTTAGTTCTGTAAGCCGTGTTCGTAGTACGATTCGGCGGGCTGACAGGCCTAGTTTTGTTTCTGCATTTTGCCAGTCAAATTGTGGAGACGTTAGCCCTAATGTGCTTGGTGCTTTCTGCATAGACACTGAGCTACCTTGTGAATTTAATCACAGTACCTGCGGTGGGAAGAATGAATTGTGTTACAGTCGTGGCCCAGGGTACCTAATCCTCTGGCCTCATTAATTCTATTTAGGTTAATTTCCTGCATCTGATATCTATGTACATTCCAAAAAAGATCATGTCGTGTACCTTGCAGTTATCCAGATGAATTTGAGAGTACTCGCATCATCGGAGATAGGCAATTTAGAAAGGCTGCTGATTTGTTCAGCAAAGCATCTGAGAAGTTGAATGGGAAGATTGACTACAGGCATACATACTTAGACTTGTCAAAGCTTGAGGTTGATATTCCTAAACAAGGTGGAGGACATCAGACGGTAAAAACATGCCCTGCTGCAATGGGGTTTGCTTTTGCTGCAGGAACCACCGATGGGCCAGGAGCTTTTGACTTCTCACAAGGTGACGTCAAGGTATTGATATGGATCAGTACATATTGTTTAACCATATACTTTTTTGAGTTGTGTTATGCATTTTGTGTGATTGGGGTATCTCTAATAATGTGTTAGGGTAATCCCTTTTGGCGGTTGGTGAGGAACATACTGAAAAAGCCAGGGCAGGAACAAGTAGATTGTCAGCATCCAAAGCCTATTTTACTCGATACTGGGGAAATGAAAGAACCGTATGACTGGGCTGTAAGTTCTAAAATATCCATCTCTTAGCTGTAAATTTTTGTGTGAAGCGAAATTCCTTTCTTTTTTTCTGATTCAATTTTATGATGACTTGTGTAGCCTTCAATACTTCCGATTCAAATTTTGCGGATAGGGCAACTAGTCATTCTCAGCGTACCTGGAGGTAGGAGCTGGTTTACTTGTTTTCTCTTAGTACAGTAGTGCACACATAATTTTAATTTTGACTCCTTTTAGTGTCTGGACTGGCTTGACTGGAATGTAATTTCTTTCTGCTCACTCCACAGAATTTACCACCATGGCTGGAAGACGTCTACGAGATGCTGTGAAGGCAGTACTCACGAGTGGAGGTCATGGAGAATTTGACAGCAATACTCATGTTGTTATCGCGGGCCTGACAAATTCATATTCACAGTATGTTACCACCTTTGAGGAGTACGAAATTCAGAGATATGAGGTCAGTAATCAGTATAGTTCAAACACATGAGTTCAACTTATATTTTCCTCTGTTTGGTAAATGACCCTCCGACGTAGCACTAGATTTTTCTTTCTGTCAGTGAATAAGCTTACATTCTTCAGACATTTCTCTGGCTTTTTATCTTGATTCTCAGGGTGCCTCGACACTATATGGCCCACATACACTCAGTGCATACGTTCAGGAGTTCAAGAAATTGGCGACGGCTCTCATCAGTGGGTTAACTGTCAATCCAGGTCCCCAACCTCCAGATCTTTTGAATAAGCAAATTAGCTTGCTCACACCAGTTGTCGTAGATATCACTCCTCTTGCTGTCAAATTTGGGGACGTCAAAACCGAAATTCCTCAAAACTCCACCTTCCACAGGAGGGACAATGTAAGTGTTACTTTTTGGACTGGATGTCCAAGGAATGACCTAATGACAGAAGGAACATTTGCACTAGTTGAAATTCTCAAGGGAAAGGATACATGGGTCCCAGCTTATGACGATGATGATTTCTGTCTGCGATTCAAATGGTGGAGACCTATGAAGCTTAGTGCTTATAGTTTTGCAACTATAGATTGGATAATTCCGGAATCAGCAGTTTCAGGTGTGTATAGAATAAGACATTTCGGTGCAGCAAAGAGCTTGTTGGGGTCAATCAGCCGTTTCACAGGTTCATCCCGCGCCTTTGTAGTTGTATAATACCATATTCTGGTACTGTTAATCTAAAGCGCATATAAGTATAGTTTAATTAGTCTTGTTCAGTAAATGATCCCCCATGACAGTAAGAAAGGATTGTAGCCGAGGATTTCCCTTGCTGTTACATTTATACTGTAACAGTTTCTTACATATTAGTTCGAGGAAGGAGAAATTGTAAACCGAAGTTTTTGTTGTCAGAACTTGGTATGTGCAATGATGAAACGTTAACTCTCTTTTTGGTAAGGTTATTGTCTTGTTGGTTAGAGAATTGTTGTTTGGGATTGGACCGTTAGCTCTGTACATATCCTCCAATAATGCCTGACCTGAATAGGCAATAAAGAAATAAAGCCGCCGCTGACGCATGGCCCTATAATTGATCAAAGGATATGTTATTATAACTTGAATGTGATTCTCTCTTATCTCTATAATAGATTAGGGAGGGCGTCATTCCCTCTTATGTAGTTGTTGGTTTTACATGATAATGAATTAAAAGTTTCAAGTTTTGGCAACAAAATTTTCTTCGTTTTGTGAATCATGTATAGAACCATCGTAAACTTTTGTAAATGAAATTTGTTGGACAATATGGGTGACAACACATGCACAATCCAATGCAGATCATTCTCAAAGTAAAAACTAGTTTCTCAGTAGTTTTCATGTTCGACAAAATCAACATTTGTTAATCCACGGTATAAGATTGCCAAATGAAGCACTTATTATATTATTTGCGAGGTGCACTCAAGCAAAATAAAGCAGCAGCCAGCAGCGAAGCAATGTCGGCCACCATTCCTGACTAATGTTATTATAATGGCTAAGCTTATCTGAAGCTAGTACTCCCTTTATTTCCTCTATATAAAGCCGATTCATGCACTTGAGACTCTAAACCCATCCCCACTGTGCTTTATTTTCATTCAGAATATACTCTTGGTTAATACCAAAATGGCTAAGCTATTTTGTGCTTCTCCCATTTTCGTTGCTGCTTTCGTCTTGCTGTTGATTACTGTATCCGTTTCCTCTGGTACGTATGTGTGTTTTTTCCCTTTAGATGCATTTGATGATATTAAGTTGGAAATTAAAGTCCGGTAGGCTTCCATTTCATGGTCCGTTTTCATGAAAATGAAAAATGTGTATGATTTTATTCGCAAACTTTCTGATTATACTTTGGCTTTGAATTTAGCTATAATAACATAAAAGAGGGTCTTGAGCAGCGTTTTTGTTGTTGCAGTTCGGGATCGTGCACAGACTGCCAATTCATATAACGGAGATGCAGTTTTGGATCTTGCAATGACCACCGATTTAGGCGATGGAAACGCGGTTTGCTATTTTGACGGTGGATATATCGGAGTGGTAAAAGTGGCAACAAGCAAAATATCTTGCCCAAGGTGTAAGAGGAACTGTCTGGGGCAGTGTGGAAGAAGCAAATACACGACCGTACACAGCCAGTGCGATACTATAGCCTCAGCCACATTACAGTGCTACTGTTGTTGCAGTAACGTACAGAAGCTTTCCTTCAATCCATCGGATCACTAAATTAATCCAACATGGTCCTAGTAGTACTTGGAAGTGGCCGGCGTGAGGAGAGTATATCTATGTTTTTTTTTGTTCTCCTTTTGAAGCAGTACATCCATGATGTTTCACTCCTATTTCGAACAAAAATCAATAAAAAGTTTCACTAGTATTTAAGTACTTTTTTCTCAAATAAGACTGTCTCATGTTGGTCCGTGGTAGGAGCTGTCTTCTCAATCTCTTGCATTACAATTTTGGCATCAAACTTTGGCAATAAGGATCATTTCGGCAATAAGATTGTCTCATGTTGGTCCGTGGTGAGAACACTCATTCATTCATCAAAAATCACTCACATACTGATTGGATCGAATTGAGTGATCAATAGTCTTCACTAGGAGGCTGATCTTCTGCCTCATGAGAAAAAATTGTCAGGATTTCCTTATGGAATCACTGACAACCCCGAAATAACGGATCTTGAGATATCATGATGAATAATAAGTAAACCAAGCACGAACAACTATAATAATACGAGAAAGATAAATCAACTCACAAGACACAAGATTTATAATGTTCGACCAATACATATAACTTGTACATATTGTCTACGTCCACTTTGAGTCGCACCAACTCGAATCCACTATGAAGAAAAAAAATTACAACGTCCTGTGAATCCCAGCAAACCCTTTGTTACACCGCAACAATTACCCGAAACGATAACCTTGTCTCTTGTTCCTCAACAATATGCTCTCACAACGAAATCCTAGCTTTTTACCCTAAAAGCTATATAAGAAATAACTCTCTTTTCTCTCTAATACAATTTTCTTCGCGCAATTCTACAAGGCCTAATTACCTATTTATATAGGTTACAAACTTGGCCACCAAGAATTTCTAGCCGTTTTAGGAACCCCTTTCCCAAAACAGTCACGGCTAACTTAGGATTATTCTTCAACTAACTAACAATCTCTCATTTTGAAGACTCATTTATTGTCTTCAATTCTCCTTTTCTTCAACTTTGGATTTGACTGTGCTAAAACATCTTCATGTCAGTGCAACTCCCCCCCAGATCCTCATTCTAAGAGACCAACTAAAGCCTTGCAGAGCTTTAGCTTGTCTTGTGTAACTCCCTTGGTAAACATATCCGCCGGATTCTTCGAACCAAGAATCTTCTCGAGCTTCAACTCTCCTTCTTCTAAGAGATACCGAATGAAATGATAACGAATATCTATATGCTTCGTCCTAGCATGATAGGATGAGTTCCTGGCTAAATGTACAACGCTTTGACTGTCGCTAAACAGAACACTATCTCGTTGTTCCTTTCCCAACTCATCTAACAAACCTCGTAACCAAATCATCTCCTTGCTCGCTTCTGTTACCGCTACGTACTACGCTTTCGTAGTAGCCAATGTCACCAACTTCTGTAAACGTGAGTTCCAACTCACTGCTGTTGACACCAAAGTATAAACATAACCGGTCGTACTTCGACTTTTATCTACATCACCTGCGAAGTCTGCATCCACATAACCCCTCAAGATAGAACCACCTTTTCCATAACACAATAATACGTTTGTGTTACTTCTCAAATACCTGAGAATCCACTTCACAACTTCCCAATGTTGTTTTCCTGGGTTGCTTGCATATCTTCTCACTACTTCCACTGCATGTGCAATATCCGGTCTCGTGCACACCATAAAATACATTAGACTTCCAATAGTCTAAGAATATGGTACGTTAGCCATGTACTCCTTTTCTTCATTTGTCTTCGCACACTGCATACTTGAAAGAAGAATTTGACTTCCAAGTAGAGAACTAACTGGTTTGGCAAACTTCATATTGAACCTTTTCAACACTCATCCAATATATTTAACCTGACTAAGCATAAGTACACCCTTATATCTGTCTCTTATGATCCTCATACCAAGAATTTGCTTTGCTTCACCAAGATCTTCCATAGCAAACTCACTTGCTAATTTTTTTTTTCAAATTCTCAACTTCTTGTAGAGATGCTCCGGAAACCAACATATCATCCACATACAGTAATAATATGACATAGTTAGAACCGCACCTTTTGAAGTAACAAAAATGATCTGCATTACACCGTGAGTAACCACCTCTATGCATGATTATCAAACTTCTTGTACCACTGTCTCGGGGCTTGTTTTAAACCATACAAACTCTTCTTTAGCTTGCACACCATCTCTTCCTTGCCTTTTACTATGAATCCTTCTGGATGCTTCATGTAAATTTCTTCATCTAGGTCACCATGAAGAAAAGTTGTCTTTACATCCAACTGTTCAACGTAGAGATCTTAAGAAGCCACTAGACTTAACACTACTCTAATAGTAGTCATTTTCATAACTAGAGAAAATATCTCTTTGTAATCAACACCAGGTTTTTGCTGGAAACCTTTCACAACCAACCTCGCCTTGTAGCGAATATCTCCATTTGCTTCAGACTTCATCCGATAAATCCACTTATTATGCATCGCCTTCTTACCTCTTGGTAATTTTACAAACACCCAAGTGACATTCTCCTCAAGTGAATTAATCTCATCTTCCATAGAAAATTGCCACTTGCCTGAATCGTCAGCCGCTAGTTCTTCTCTAATATCTTCAGGTTCACCTCCATCCGTAAGTAATAGATAATTCAGAGCATACCTTGGGTTTGGTTTGGAGTTCTTGATGATCTTCATACTTCTTGTGGAACTATAGGAGTAACTCCCACTGCAGCAGAAGCTTCACCTTGTACTTCTCTGCCATCAGAAACACCGTGCCCTTCTTGTACCACACTTTTTCCAGAAACATCATCAATATCGATATACAACTCCTTATCGACGTTGCTTGATCCGACATCTTAAACTTGTGTTTTATTCCTGTCCTTGTACAACTCATTCTCATTAAAAGTGATGTCTCTACTTCTAATAACTTTGTGACCCTCATAGTTCCAAAGTTTATAATCGAAAGCGTCATTTCCGTAACCAAGAAATATACACTTCTTTTCTTGAGCACCTATCTTAGACCTCTCACTGGGACTAAGATGAACATAACCAAAAACTTTCAAATATGAAAGATTTACCTTTTTGACGGTCCAGACCTCCTCTGGTATCTTCATATCTAATGGAGTACTAGGTGTCCTATTGATTAGATAAGCAGCCGTATCTGTTGCATGTTCCCACAAGGTCTCGGGCAAACCAGACTGCAACCTCATGCACTTAGCACGTGCATTCAACGTCCAATTCATACGTTCTACTACTCCATTCTCCCGTGGCATACTTGGAACTGTCTTCTCCAAAAGAATTCCATTTGTAGCACATAACTGTAAGAATACTGTTTTTCATACTCACCACCGTTGTCTGATGATGTGACTCAAATGTTGTTTTGTAATAGTGGTAAAAGGGGGTTGTTTTCAGACTTGTGAAGATAGATTTTTTTTTAAAACTTAGAAATGTAGCAAAATTAAACAAAGTGATGTGAATTTTTATGGAGAAAATAGGGGTGATGATTCCACCATTCAACAATATTTATGTAATTTTATTTATTTTTTATTATGCAAATTAAATAATTCTTTTGATTCTAACTATTGCCAAAAGCAGATTCTCAAAATATCAAAGATTAATCGCAAGCATAATACATCAAGAGTATAAAACTAAGCATGTATTATCAAAGACAAAATATATTTGATTAATAAAATTCATTTATTTTCAATGCAATTAATCATATACATGTTGCAAAAATTAATCAAATAAATATTACCACATAAATATTGCGAGAAAGGCTTCCTCCGTCACCCCTGGGATTGGGTTTATCTCATCATGTTGGAAAAACACTCAAAATATTGTATTAATGCTCACAAGTGCTTAACAAGAAGAGAAAATAATGAAACAGGAAATCTGCAACAGCGGAAAAGCGTTACAGACCGACTGTTTCAATTCTCAACTGTTATGATGAAGATATTCGTACAAATCCGAAGATAAATGCTGCAGAATAATATGAATAAACTGTTAGAATGTTGATAAAAGTTGCAAACTAGGATGAAGAAACTATTATAGCGAAAATATACGTTGCAAAATAGTTGAAGAAAATGTTGCAACTTGTTGAAGAAAGCGTCGCCGTTTCTTTGTTCTTCACGGGCAGCAGCAGACCACACTTCTCTGTCAACTTTTCTCGTGATTATTTCGACCTCCTAAACTCCTCCAAAGACTCTCCTTCTCTTCTATACTTCTTAGATATGTATTTATAGTGTTTTTGAGCCTCAATCTTTGACCATAACAGCGTATAATCTTCCATTAATCCGTTATTTCTTTGCTGCCATAAAAACCGATAATTTCCATTTTTAGCTCATGCACACGTTAAATTCGGTCCATCACGATTCAAATTAGCTTCTACATGCCTCAGGACTTTTCCTACGCCTCCAAGCCTCGCTATGATCAGCAGAAACACAACAAAACTCGTGTACAGTACGTGTAACTCTGTTTCGGGTCTGTGAATCGAAACAGTAATTCTAGCCAAAATTGACCGAAACCACCACCCATTTTGTGTTCCCTATGCCATATCTCATCTCTCTACCAAATTTCAGCCATTGAATCGACCTAAAACTTGTCCAATTTCTCAATCGAAATTCAACAGAACTGTTTTCCCATTTTCCCGCCAATTTCCAGTTTTCAAACGAAGATGAAGGTGCCCCTTAACCATAGCTGGGGTGCGAATAACAATTTGGGCTGAAATAGTAATTTTTGGTGGAAATAGTAATTTTTCTGGGTTCCTCCGGGTGGGACGTTTCCGGTACATTTCTGGGGTGCCTTTAGTACTTCTCTCCGGGGTGTAAAACATCACTTATTGAGCAAATCTTTCTACACAAGGGCATTTCTCCAAAAACACATAAAACACCACAATAAGCAAAAATAGGTGCTAACAAAATACACAAAGGAGATGAAAATAGACACATAAATGCGTCTATCAAATACCCCCAAACTTATTATTTGCTAGTCCCGGGCAAATCTAATCTAGAAAATAAAATGACTACACTTAGCACGTGCAGCAAGCCGTTAAACCACTAGGTGGCCCTAGTGGCGGAGTGTTGTCTCCGGAGGGTTTACCATAGGTGTACCCACAAAACCAATACTCCAGACCCTAGCTATTTACACAGAACCTTGGAAAGCACTAAAGAATCTCCTTGGTTGGCATACTTGTTGACTACAGGAGGAAGTACCCTGACGCGAAATTCCAATTGTTGTACACGAGTTTGAACTCAAGCATACTAAAATTCATATAAAGTGACAGAGCTCTACTAAGATAGTTTCACAATGGACATCATACTCGGAGTCAACTAATCACATGAAAAGATCAAGAAGATGGAAAAAGAAAAATGTAGATGGTTGAAAAGTGAACGGTGTTTCCCATATCTGTCTGAAGGCCTCTGCCAAGATGAACCTAACCTAAATGACTGAGATACTGGTCTGACTAATATCAACACGACTGGAAAATACAAGGGAACCAGTGGTGGATAATCCTAAATCTAGGTCAACATAACTGGCATATACAAGGGTACCAGTGGTCGACTTTATTGAACACACATTTATTTAAGAACTAACAACATGATTAGATCTTGTGGATCCAAGTGCATGCTT
The DNA here is from genome assembly GCF_003573695.1 of Papaver somniferum. Classification (NCBI taxonomy): domain Eukaryota; kingdom Viridiplantae; phylum Streptophyta; class Magnoliopsida; order Ranunculales; family Papaveraceae; genus Papaver; species Papaver somniferum. Next base: position 109,503,548 of record NC_039368.1, read on the forward strand.
CTTATCAGCAGATTACATGGTAATTCCCGTGGATCCTGCATTCCACGCTTGTTTAGGCGACAGAGACAGGGAGAACACACACATATTGCTATCCAAGTGTTAGTATTTATTCCAATTGGTCTATTGGTCTGGTCTAAAATAATAATAGTTATTATTTATTTTTATTTTTTGAAAAGGTACTCAGTCACTCTATTTCACCCTAGCAATGGTAACAACTTGAATCGTGTGCCCCACCGAATCACTTGAAAATGAAAAGTAAAAATAGAAAGTGAAAAGGACTCGACAAGATATGGCTAAACTATCATGTTATTTGTAACACCTGAGCTCTGTGCTTTTATGAATAGACTCTATAGATGTTTCCATCTAGTCAGATTGGTTCCTCAACTCCTAAAACCAAAATGCTTCCATACACTTAGATTTGTTAGTGCCCTCCTTAATAAGCATAAATTTTCTAGGTTCTGGAGTTTAAGCTAACAAAAAGTTTCTTCCCCACCCCCAAACTTAAATTTAACATTGTCCTCAATGTTCTAAAGATGAAATTAAAATCATGAACAAGGAGAAATTGATACCACTTGAGGGAAAGAAATAAGGAAGGATATTATCGAATCACATGAGTGCGGGAGCCTCCCATTAAATGTTAAATTTATAGTCATTAGCTAGACATCAAGTACCTCTAAAAGAATTGTCACCTTCCAAAGTCGTATACCAACAGTGGAAATAATTGTGGGTCCATAAGACCAAACAGAGCTAACACAAGTATGAGACAACTGCACTAGATTAGAAAAATGAACAGAAGGAGTACGTCCTCATCTAAGGTTTCTGTCAAGACAACTGGGTTCTCATGATTGAGCTTCATATGTGTGTCTTGATAACTAGAATCATCCGCAAAATGGGTCTCTAATACCTGGGTTACCTCCTGGACAGTATCAGGAGGATCAGGTTGTGGAGTCTGAACAGACTCTAGTAATATCTCAGACGTACAAGACTCGAGTCCCAAGTTAGGGACTCGACTTAGGGATACTTGTCGATCACAAGAATCATCACTACCCTCAGACAAGACTCTAATTATTGTTTGAATTTCCGGATCATCCCAGTCCTTAAAATACTCAAGAGATTTTTCTAGTTCGCTACCCCCAAACTTAGGGTTTTCACTACCCTCCGACAAGCCTCTAATTATTGCTTGAATTTCCGGATCATCCCAATCCTTAAAATACTCAAGAGATTTTTCTAGTTCGCTACCCCCAAACTTAGGATTCTGGCTGCCTCTACATAGACTAGTCACACTATTCCTAATTTCTAGACCATCGGGTTCTTGAAAAAGGTCAATTGTTTTCTCTAAGTTGTAATCAGGTGGTTCATCTTTAGCTTGCTTCATATCCGCTATGGTCCACTCTAAAGTTTCCTTATTTTCTTGAAGCACGGTCTCTAGCCTAATCTTCTGATCACTATCCAAATCGGAAACTATAATCCCAGGAAAAGACTCCAACATAGCATTTACTCGTTCGATGTTACTATCATTGTCGAAATCCAGGCTCAAATGGGATAGAAAACTCTCTAACGGATCTTCCGATACGATGTTTGGTAATGCCTCCTGATCTAAGGTTCCTATCATGTTCACTTCTTCAATATATGTGTTATCTATCTCAGAATGTATCTTGTTCACATTAAAAATATTCAGCTCAATAGGTCATATTACCAAAAGATAGGTTCATGATACCATTTCGACAATTTATGATTGCATTAGACGTAGCCAAAAATGGGCGACCTAAAATCACCGGTATCTGGTTCTCTGGGTCAGGGACATGTTGGGTATCTAGGATAACGAAATCCACAGGACAAATAAACTTGTCGACCTCAATAAGAACATCCTCTATCACACCACGAGGGATTTTAACAGACCTATCAGCTAACTGGAGTGTTATCTTAGTAGGTTTCAATTCTCCAAGTCCTAGCTTTAAGTACACATGGTATGGTAATAAATTCATACTTGCTCCTAAGTCAAGTAAAGCTCTTTCTACCCGGTATTTCCCTATCGTGCAAGCAATGGTAGGTGCACCTGGGTCCTTATACTTAGGAGTGGCGTTCTGAATAATCGAACTTACATGACAAGCTAGAAAGCATTTTTAGGGACACTAAGCTTTCGCTTTCGCGTACACATATCCTTGAGGAACTTGGAATAAGCCGGTAGTTGCCTAATTGCCTCTAGCAACGGAAGGTTTATAGTAACTTTCTTAAAAACCTCCATTATGTCATTGAAGTTGGATTCATTTTTCGTTGGTGCTAGAAGCCGTGGGAATGGGGCTCTGGGAACGAAACCAGGCTTAACAAAACCCTCATTGGTCTCTTTAGAGACTCTATCAGTCTCTTCATTATCTGGCTCAGCAGGGTGAACTACAGTATGTTCACTATCAGGCATGGCAACCTTGTTGTCAACTTTCTTCCCACTTCTAAGGGTTGTAATAGCATTCACATGATCAGATGATCTTCCTCTTATTTCATGAACTCCCCTAGGATTAGGTTGAGTCTGACTAGGAAACTTGCCTTTTGCTCTCAAAGTCTCGTTTATCTGGCTAACCTGGGTTTTTAACTCGGAAATGGCTTGGGAATTGGCATAACCTAAATTCTTACTCTCTTCTATTCCTTGAGTAATCACTTGGTAGTTCTTTTCCGAGTTTTTAATAAACGAGGAGAGAACTTCTTCCAAACTTGTGATCTTTTTATCTGAAGGGTTCTGAAACTGAGTTTGACCTGAAGAGTTCTTAAAACCAAATCCTGGGGAGGTTGAGAATTACTAGATTTGCCTTGATTCTGTCCTTTAGACCAAGAGAAATTCGGATGGTTCCTCCAACCAGGATTGTAGGTTTCTGAGTACGGGTCAAATTTCTGGTGGTTTTCAAATCTAGTGTTGTTATAGAGAGCATTGGCTTGCTCTTCAGTATTCTGGCCTTCCCAAAAAGGCTCCACTCTACCACAAGAATGACCTAATTCTAAGGCTTCTAACCTTTTGTCTATAGCAGCTATTTTAGCATCTGACTCATAAGATCCTTCTACCCTATTGACATTTCCTCTACTTAGAAGAATTTTTTTCTGGGGTTCCATACTATGTTCCCATTGTTGGATCTTATCGGCGATTTCATTCAAAAATGTCATCGCTTTATCAACAGTTTATTCTCAAACCCACATGTGCATAAGGATTCAACCATGGTTATTGTTGAATAATCTAAACCCTCGTAGAGGATCTGAACTAACCTAACTTTCTCTAAACCATGATGAGGACACTGAGATATTAAGTCATTGAACCTTTCTAAATACCTATATAAGGATTCTCCCTCTTGTTGGGCAAAAGTACATATTTGTGTCCTAACAGACGATGTTTTGTGCATTGGGAAAAACTTCTGTATAAAGGCAGAAGTAAGTTGGTCATAGGTTTCAATTGACTCAGAAGCCAAACTATATAGCCACGATTTGGATTTGTCTTTTAAGGAAAAGGGAAATAACCTTAGTTTCAGAGCATCATCATCTAGGTTTTTAATTCGTAGAGTACTACAAATTTCCTCAAATTCCCTAATATGAAAATAGGGGTTTTCATTTTCTTTTCCTAAAAAGAATGGGAGCATCTGCAAGGTCCCAGGTTTCAGTTCATAAGTTACCTCAGTTTCAGCTAACTTGATACAAGATGGACGAGAGGTCCTAGTTGGGTTTAACAAAGCTTTCAAAGTTGCCATCGTTGGCACAACTGGAGTACTAGGGGTACTCCTCTCACTCAGAGATAAATTCTCAAAACTGAAGTTTCCAAAAACAGGGCTCTCAAAAGAACAATCTTCGAGCTCCCTGCTTATATCAGAAGAACTACTAGGTTTTTCGCTAATCAATCGACCTAGAGTATCTCTTTTCCAAGCCCTATTAACAAAATCTTGCATACACTAAAAATATCAAAAATAAATAAAAATCCTAACAAGAAGGTTCTAGCAATCACACAGCAGGCTGACTCGACTTCACCACAGCAAACCTAGAGATTTCTAGCAAACAACAAGCATGATGGCTCACTTAGATTGTTTCTAGACTAGCTTCTATCTCTCGAAGGGGAATTCGTTATAGTTTAAGCAAACCCCTCTGGAATCAATCAGAGTCAAAGTAAGTTGAATCGAGGCGAGGGAAGCTTAGTGGAGCTTTGATACCCAAGGCCTCACCGCATCACAAGGCGGCGCAGTCAGGCATTCAACTCACAGAAACCATCATGAACTTCGAAGTATGCTAAAAAAAATAACCAATATCCTTCGAAAAATTTTCCTAACAAGCTCGATACCCTATAGGTCTCTTTCTAATCAGATTTTAAAGCTTGGGTTCGCGTTAGGTTTTGTTCTCCTAAGGCGGGCAAGAAGGGAGCGGTGATGAAATCCAAACCCTTATCTTGTTTAGACCAGGCCTTGCCCTTTACTAGGAAAATAAATACAGTCCAATTAGTCCTCAAACAATTATCACCTTAAGGAGTACAGTAACTCGCTAACAGGGGATTCGCGAGTGTTTCGAATGGACTTACCTTCCGTACTAGACGGGGGATGAACCGTTGTCGTCGACTCGGACCACGACTCCTATGCCGTGTGCGAACCCGAGGGGCCGAGGTGATATTGTAATCACCGTCCTTCTCTGCACATAATTTAATATATATTTTTAAGACCCTTCCATAGGGTTAAAATAATAACGTCAAAGTGTCCAATTTAAAGTTCAAATCCTCACGCAACACTCTAAAAAATAAATAAAAAAAATATCTAAAAAAAAATTTATTAAAAATTAAATCCTAAAACTGTCTTCCTTTCTTCTCTTTTCGCTTTTCGCTTTAAGCTTTTCCTCTCCAAGTCCTTAGTTTTCACTTCGAACCTGCAAAATAAAGACAAAAAGAAACGTAAAAAGGAACAAACAATTTAAAAAAAATATTAAACCAAAAAAAAAAATTGTTTTCAGACTTGTGAAGATAGATTTTTTTTTAAAACTTAGAAATGTAGCAAAATTAAACAAAGTGATGTGAATTTTTATGGAGAAAATAGGGGTGATGATTCCACCATTCAACAATATTTATGTAATTTTATTTATTTTTTATTATGCAAATTAAATAATTCTTTTGATTCTAACTATTGCCAAAAGCAGATTCTCAAAATATCAAAGATTAATCGCAAGCATAATACATCAAGAGTATAAAACTAAGCATGTATTATCAAAGACAAAATATATTTGATTAATAAAATTCATTTATTTTCAATGCAATTAATCATATACATATTGCAAAAATTAATCAAATAAATATTACCACATAAATATTGCGAGAAAGGCTTCCTCCGTCACCCCTGGGATTGGGTTTATCTCATCATGTTGGAAAAACACTCAAAATATTGTATTAATGAGCGCTTAACAAGAAGAGAAAATAATGAAACAGGAAATCTGCAACAGCGGAAAAGCGTTACAGACCGACTGTTTCAATTCTCAACTGTTATGATGAAGATATTCGTACAAATCCGAAGATAAATGTTGCAGAATAATATGAAGAAACTGTTACAATGTTGATAAAAGTTGCAAACTAGGATGAAGAAACTATTACAGCGAAAATATACGTTGCAAAATAGTTGAAGAAAATGTTGCAACTTGTTGGAGAAAGCGTCGCCGTTTCTTTGTTCTTCACGGGCAGCAGCAGACCACACTTCTCTGTCAACTTTTCTCGTGATTATTTCGACCTCCTAAACTCCTCCAAAGACTCTCCTTCTCTTCTATACTTCTTAGATATGTATTTATAGTGTTTTTGAGCCTCAATCTTCGACCATAACAGCGTATAATCTTCCATTAATCCGTTATTTCTTTGCTGCCATAAAAACCGATAATTTCCATTTTTAGCTCATGCACACGTTAAATTCGGTCCATCACGATTCAAATTAGCTTCTACATGCCTCAGGACTTTTCCTACGCCTCAAAGCCTCGCTATGATCAGCAGAAACACAACAAAACTCGTGTACAGTACGTGTAACTCTGTTTCGGGTCTGTGAATCGAAACAGTAATTCTAGCCAAAATTGACCGAAACCACCACCCATTTTGTGTTCCCTATGCCATATCTCATCTCTCTACCAAATTTCAGCCATTGAATCGACCTAAAACTTGTCCAATTTCTCAATCGAAATTCAACAGAACTGTTTTCCCATTTTCCCGCCAATTTCCAGTTTTCAAACGAAGATGAAGGTGCCCCTTAACCATAGATGGGGTGCGAATAACAATTTGGGCTGAAATAGTAATTTTTGGTGGAAATAGTAATTTTTCTGGGTTCCTCCGGGATATTTCTGGGACGTTTCCGGTACATTTCTGGGGTGCCTTTAGTACTTCTCTCCGGGGTGTAAAACATCACTTATTGAGCAACTCTTTCTACACAAGGGTATTTCTCCAAAAACACATAAAAACACCACAATAAGCAAAAATAGGTACTAACAAAATACACAAAGGAGATGAAAAATAGACACATAAATGCGTCTATCATCTGACCTTAGACACTTCAACTTCAGACCAATTTCCGTTTCAACCAAAGCTTTACACTTCTTAAACACTTCATACACCTCAAACTTATTCTTCACGAAGTAAATCCACACCTTCCTTGAGTGATCATCAATAAAGGTGACATAATATTGGAACCCGCTATGAGATGCAACATCAATTGGTCCCCATACATCAATATGAACCTAATCAAGTTTCTCACTTTTCAAGGCTCTGCCGCATATGATGAAACTAACCAGTTTTTTTATTTCCAAGAACATAGTCTTCACAAAAACTCATATCAACAGACTTCACCTTAGGTAGATATCCTCCCGAGCATAGAATCTTCATGTTCTTCTCACTCATGTGCCATAATATTCTATGCCATAAGTTAGTGTCTTCACCACTACTAGCCACTGCTAAACTAGTTCCATCTGAAGTGCGTATAGAGTACCGAATCTAAATCCACGAGGTAATACCATAGATCCTTTCTTCACTTTCCAATTGTGTTTGGTAAGCGCAACTTCACAGTCATCATCACAAACTTGTCCCACATACACCAAGTTCTTCTTCAAATTTGGAACCTGTCTTACATCCTTCAATTTCCATGTCGAACCGTTGACATTCAAGATCACATCACCCAAACCAATGATGACGCATGCTTCACCGTCACCTAAGAATACTTGGCCATAATATCCTTCATTATAAGAGGTCATAATACTCTTATCACCCGTTGCATGGAAAGAAGCTCCCGATTCTATAATCCAAGACTCATCATGCTTGTCCTCAAAGAGTAGTAGAAAACCTTCCGTAATCACATTCTTGTTATCAACAAGGATCTTCACCGGTTCCGCAGCTGTAACTACATTGACCTCTTCTTGATTACCTTTGTTTCCACCAAGAACCTTTGTTTTCCGGACAATCTCGCTTGAAGTGTCCTACTTTCTTACACGCCCAACAGTCAAAAACACCTCTAGTCCGGGATTGAGATCTCCCCCTAGACTTTCCTCTAGACTTCCATCTAGATTTTTTGTTGTTGTTCCAATTTGAACTCCTGCCTCTATCTTCTTCCTGCAAACTTAAGGTCGAGCTTGAAGTACTAGAACCATAACCTTGTTCTATTCTTCTTTCCTCTTCAGCAATTAACCTTTGTTGCACATCATCAAGCTTCAACTTCTCGCTCCCTGCAGAATTACTAATAGTTGTTCTTGCGGTTTCCCAACTTCGGTATGACGAAAACAACCTTAAAGCTTAAACTTCATCACCAAAAGTAATACTAACTTTTGAAAGCTGAGAAATAATTGATTTAAACTTCCCAAGATGTGCTGAAATCGCTTCACCTTCTTGCATCTTCAGATTAAATAATTGTTCACACAACATAATCTTCCCCGAGGCTGATGATTTTTGATACAACTTCTCAAGTTTATCCATAAGATCCTTCGTACTAGTTTCCTATTGTACGCTATTGTAGACTTCCTCTGTTAGACATCTACGGATCACGGCTACACACTTGCGATCAAGAGTTTTTTATTCATTGTCTTTGCGTGCTCCCTTTTTCGCAACTCCACCCAATGGATCAGCAAGGTCTTTCTCATATAGATAGTTTTCCATCTGAGACTTCCAAAATGCAAAGTTGTTCCCATTAAAAACTTTAACCATACCTATCGTACTTTCGTTATTATCACACATAACTCCCACTCCAATCGTACTACGAACCCTAAATCTCTAACTCGAGCTCTGATACCAGTTGTCCGGATTTTCTTATGGAATCACTGACAATCGCAAAATAACGGATCTTGAGATATTATGATGAATAATAAGTAAACCAAGCACAAGTAACTATAATAATACGAGAAAGATAAATCAACTCACAAGACACGAGATTTATAGTGGTTCAACCAATACACACAACTTGTATATATTTTCTACGTCCACTTTGAGCCGCACCAACTCAAATCCACTATGAAGAAAAACGATTAAAATGTCATGTGAATCCCAGCAAACTCTTGGTTACACCGCAACAATTACCCGATACGATAACCTTGTCTCTTGTTCCTCACCAATATGCTCTCACAACGAAACCCTAGCTTTTTACCCTAAAAGATATACAAGAAAGAACCCTCTTTTCTTTCTAAAACAATTTTCTTCACGCAATTCTACAAGGCCTAATTACCTATTTATATAGGTTACAAACTTGGCCACCAAGAATTCTAGCCGTTTTAGGAAACCCCTTTTCCAAAACAGTCATGGCTAATTTAGGAAATAATTAGTCTTCAATTAACTAATAAAATTTATGCTAGAAGGTTGATCTTGTGCCTCTTGTAGATAGAAAAACAAAAAAAGATATTTTAAAATAACTAAAATCAGGTTGGGGAGGCACATAATCAGTCGCTTGGGTAATCACACACCCCACCCCCGCCCCCAGCGTCTGATCATATGCCTCTTGGTGTGTATTTTTAGCCTATCCTATGATTGGAAACACTCTTTTACTCGGTCTCTCACTCAATTTAACAGTGATTGAGTGTTTTAACATTCATTCCATAACCATATTTCTCTTACCAGCTTTATCTAACTCCTTTTTATGCTTATCTTCATCTTCTTTTATCTTCATTTCCATTTTACTGATTACATGAGATTAACATGTATATAACATATTAAAATTATTATTGTATTTTCCAACTCCCAACATATTATTTCTTAGAAAACGATTTCGTTTTCAACCATTTTCTTATATTTTTCACTGTTGCTGATTTTTCAACTATTCGTGACTTTGTCAAAATGGAGAGAGAAAAAAAACTATATTCATTCAACCCACCATTTTAAGTGTGTCTTTTATGCCATTAAAATGGAGAGAGAAAAAAAAACTATATTCATTCAACCCACCGTTTTTGAGGCATAATGTGTTACGCATCATTTGCGGTGGTTTGCATAATGGTTATGCATTTAATTTTCGAAAATTGTGCCTGAAAGGATAAACACCTCCGAATTTTTCGTAACTCTAAATTTGATATTGTTGTTTGTACTCATTTTGCAGATCTCTTAAAAATATTTTCAACGAGATAAAATTTGTAAAATTCCAAGGCACGAAGTTTTAGATATGGTATATTCTAATTTTCTTGCCAATCATACCCCTGAACAATAGGATACATAAGTTGATGGGAATTTTCGTTTTTTAATGGTAAAAATTTCCAATCCTTTTATCAAATTGTACATTTGCGTTATGCTTCATTTTACAAAAAAATGGTCATAAAAGGGACTCCCTCCCTTCGGGCCTTCCGTTCGATCGGTCCAATTAATATATCGATCCCAAAGTATCTATAATACAAAACGACATATATTTTTGAGCATTGGACGGCCGGATAACATTTTGAGAGACAAACATGTGATCCGACCACTCCAGTCCCATCCTATCAAAAAACATCTAGCGGCTGTGGTGTTTGTAACCCCCTCTAGCCCTCTTAGTTACTTCCTCTTTAATTAAACGTTACAACCATTAAATGGTAGCATTACAAGCAAAAAAAAAATTAAAATATAAATGCTACAATAACTTTTAACCAGGGGTGTCAACGGGTCCGGGTCCTCCCGGGTATCACTAGACCCGGACCCGTACCCTACTTATAATGGTCGTGTCCGGTTCCTAACGGTTTCGGGTCCGGTTCCTAAACTTGTGGACCCAGAATCGGACCCGTTTAAATACCCGGGTACCCGTCGGTTCCGGGTACCCATTGGGTCTTAATAAAACTATTTAAAAAATCTCAAAAACTTAATATATTTCTCTTTTTGGCTTGGATTTAAATAATTTTTATAAAAATTTATTATTATTTCTTATTAATGTACTAAATAAAGATTAAATGTAAGAGAAAAAATTTAAATGAGTAAAATATCAAAGCTAAAACTAGCAAAAATACTTGTAATTTTGCTAAAAATATGAATAAAAGAATGAATAAACGGGTACCCGATACCCGCGGGTACCCAACGGGTATTACCCGTTTGGACCCGTGTAAATTCGGGTCCAATCGGGTAATTACCCGTCGGGTCCTAAGTAGCTAATGGGTCCAACTTTAGGACCCGGAACCGGACCCAAATATACCGGATCCGGTTCCGGGTCCGGGTAATGGGTACCCATTGACATCCCTACTTTTAACCATGTATTCAAAAAAAAAGGGTGCCAATCTTCAACTTCTACAATAACTTTTATCCATGTCTTTAAAAAAAAAAAACGGGTGTCAATCTTCAATAATCTGCAAAATAGAAACAATATTTTGTTTTTATAAATAATAGGAAATTTTTTTATTCTACTCATGAAAAATTTCCGTTGTACTCATTGAACAAATGGAACAATCGAGTAAGGTGAGGAAAATTATGTGGAGTGTGATACCTTGGGAGTTGTAACATGTAAAACCAAAAAAAAAATTGCAATCGAATAAGCCAACATTAATCAACCTGCAAAATAAAAACAACATTAGAGTTGCTATATGTAAAATCCAAAGAACAAAGAACTTTAGAAAAATGGAACAATCGAGTAAGGTGAGGAAAGTTACATGGAGTGCAATACCTTGGGAGGTGTAATATGTAAAGCCCTAAAAAATGGCAACCGAATAAGCCAAACTTTAATCAACCTGCAAAACAAAAGTAACATTAGAGTTGACGTATATAAACCCAAAGAACAAAGAACTTTAGAAAATATATAGTTAAAAAGGAAACGCTACAGAAATCTCTTCGGAAATAAATATATGTTCGCAGACTATTTCGAAGAAACTTTGCAGCTAGAAAGAGGAAGAATGGATGATCTTCAAAAACACATTTTAAAAACTTTTATATTTTTTCAAACCAATTTCTCATTCTAATTGATAAAGATTATTTTTTGGAATAATATAAGAATAAGAATAGTTTTTCAAAGGAAGAGAGACTGAAAAGGAAACGTTATTAAAAGATATGAATTTGTACTCATAATAAACGGGGCTAACACTTAGGACATGCACGTTAAGTAAGGATTAAATCTCACCATTTGAAATACTTACCTAATTTTATGGGGGCTTGCATGGCTAAATTTATATTTTTTGAAATACTTACCTAATCAGATAGTATATGGGCCTAGACGGCTAAGATTTAGGATTAATCTCACCATTTCAACTCGGAAAATGTTACAGATTTAAGAATTAAAGCTTACCATGCATGCCTGAAATACTTACCAAATAACAGGTAGAATTAAAGCTTACCATTCATGCCTGAAATATTTACCAAATAATAGGTAGAATTAAACCTTAAGAATTAATTATCCTCCCACCATCATGAATATCATGCAACTAAACGGCTGCTCCTAATTATTCATCTATAATAAGTAAGAAAAAAAAATGCCCAATAAATTAAAAGGTACACTTATTACAATTGTTCAATGAGCGTGTATATAAATAAAAGAATGTATTTCTTCAACCACACCCATCCACTCATTCACACATTTCTCATTCATTCACTTATTCTCAACTTTTTTTTAGTGAAATTTTTAGCTTAAGAGTATCAACATGTCAAACATGATTAGTTGCAGCCCCAAGAAAAGCGTTACCCAAAACGTGTTTGCTACCTTTTCGAGAATGCATGATTGTGATGAAAACAAACCTTCGGATCTCAAGTTTCGTGTTGCAAGAAAATGGGAAGAGATCGATTTCATAGCGACGAACTCTCTAAGTTCAATACCGGGATGGAGAAAACCAGATTTCGTCCTTCAAAGAATGATCAACGAGGAATTTTTATCAAAGACTATTATTTGAAATCTAAAAAATATTGTGAAAAATTATTAAATTATTATTTAAATGTGACCGAAGTTATAAGTGTTTGGATTAAGATTTAATGTCTACAGGTTCTCATGGGTGAATTAAGCCTCATAGTGTGTGGTAATTATTAATATCATTCTAACCAAAAAATATTTTGTCTCATGCCATGCCGTTACAGCACGGGTTATTTCTACTAATTTAAACATTAGATCATTCCCTGGGAGTATAATTGAAGCATTAGATCATTCCTTCCTTCAGTCCCCTGTGTGTAGATCAAAATGATCCAGTTGGATTAAATTGCAGCTCATCAAAGGACGACATTGAAAAACCTTTTTGTAATTTTGTGATTCATCAATGGTTTCCATTTTAAGTGTTGATGGGGAATACAATTTCATTAATTTAAGGTATATATTTTTGAGGTTTAAATTAATTTGTATGATAATATCTTTTTCAAGCGAAAAACATCAAAAACACCTGGAATAACATGAAGAGAAACAATATGATTAGTGCCAAATGAACTCACTGTGTACGCGAACTCCTTGCGAAGTTAATGAAACATCAAAAGCACCTGTAATAACCTATATCTTAATGCTGCTTGTGTAAAGAATGGGGCCATTCAAATAATGACTATGTTATGAGTACTCAGAGGAATCATAGTTTATGTACTTCACCCTGGAATGAGGAAAATATCTCTAAATTCAAAAGAGACAGACTTGTCAAGAGAAATGGAAAAAAATTATAATTGATCTTTGAAGCACTATCAAGGAATTTAGGAACAAGTTATGGAACATGAATCCACAAACAAAGTCCTCGGGTTCTTCTGACTTTTTTTCATGATCCTTGTTTATAAAGAAGGGTAAATTAACGAAGTGTCCAGCTTCAAACCATATAATTCATAAACCGGCCAGAATATTTAGGTTTTTTATAAACTGGTCTTTCTGTTAGTTTTTTCACCTGGTCCCACCAAAATGGTCCAACCAATTGACTTAGTCAATATTTTGGTTCAATATTACCATGGTGTCCTCACCCCATTATCTTACGATTCCAGACTCTCTTCTCGTTTATTCTTCTTCTTCTTGTTCCTGTCTCTCACAACTCTTCCGTCGAAACTAGGGTTAGAAATTAGGTTATCGGTGAGCAAGAAGTGATTCGCAGTAAAGACATGATTATTAGTGAAGTGGAAGATTAGTGATGTTTGGAAATTTTGAAGTTTTAGGGTTTCCTTTGATGCAGTGAAGAGGAAGTACAAATCAAGGATGAACAAATCAGAATCCATGTAAATTTTTTAGAACCCACATATTATTTAACTTAGTATTTGATAAAAAATCATTTTTAGTTAGTGAAATCGATTGATTTTCGATTGATTTGTATTACAGAGAAAAGAATAAACGGTAGCAGTTGAAGACGTAGATATCTAGGGTTCCATAGAAGAAGCAATAGCAGGTGAAGAACCAGGTCGTATTTGGAAGACCAGGGTTTCAGAGACGATAGAAGATGAGGTACAAATTGGGATTCAAAAAATATGAATCAAGGTGAGATTAACATAACCCGGGACTTAATATATGATGAAAATCAATGATTGATCGATGGATTTGTATTTTTAGGGTATCGGTTTTTCCCCTATTGTAATTAGGGTTTATTTGAAATGCACGAGTTCCTTTATTGGTTAATTAGGTTATAAATTTCGTGATTGAGTGTTTATTTTTATGAATTATTGCTTTTGTATACTTTTATTGCTTTTCAATTTTAGATTTAGTGGGGCTTTATTTGATTTTTTCCCTTTTTTTGTTTGTGTTGCAGTCTATTCAAATTGAGGAATATTAGCGTATATGTGGAGCCAAAGAATGAGACTTTGGTATTTCCTGAGTGTCATATAGATGAAACAGATTTAAGGATGGTTGAGTATATGGTGTATTCTAGATTGTCTGTGGATTTATCTAAGGAGAGGTATTGTTTATACTGGTTTAAGGAACCACGTATGGCACAACCACTGCTAAATAATGATGATTTTGATGATTTTTGGGAGGATTCTTATGTGAATGATGATGGGCGTAATGTTTGTGGATGGGGATAAAGGGTACAGAGTTTGGGACTCCAAAGACTACACCAAAGAAGACAGTTACTAAGAAAACTACACCTGGAAGATCTCCAAGGCTAAACAGAGGGGATAATGTATAAATATACCATATCAGTGTGCATGGAAGGCTAGGAATCTAGTTTTAGAGTCATTATACGGGAACTATAAAGAGAGTTACAATGAAGTACCAGCATTCTGTAAGATGTTTACTAAATGCAATGATGGGTCTGTTGCTAAGTTCACTTTTGACACAGTGAATACCACCTTTGAAAGCATGACACTCTCATTTGAACCTGCAATGAGCGGTTAGCGTAAAGCATGCAGGGGAGTTATAGGGCTTGATGCCTGCCATCTAACAGGGGAATATGGGGGAGTATTGATGGCTGCACTTGATGGACATAATGGGTTAGTAATGTTAGGAATTATGGTATGCAGAGCTGAAACAAAGGAAAACTGGATCATTTTCTTGAAGCATTTGAAGGATGAAATATTAGCACATCCAGTGAAAGTGGCTTTCATTTCATATAGGCAAAAAGGTTTATTGGAAGTTGTTCATATAGTGTTCCCTGGCCATCACCACAGATACTGTTGGAGGTAACTTTCTTGTGTAAATTTTTTTCTTGTTTCTTTTGTTTGTCAGATCAGCTAAAGGCCTTATGTTAATTGCAATGTGTTAAAATGCAGACATTTATACAAAAACTTCAAGAAGGATCACAAGGGTCTTGAATTATATAGTTCTTTGTGGAATGCAGCAAAATCATACAAAGAAAGGCATTTTCAGGTTTGATAGTTCACAACATTTCTTTGTTATTGGTTTTATACACTGTTTGACAGTCAAATTAAGCTAGTGTTTGATTGGTTGTGCAGGAACATTTTGACAATATTGTGAAACAGAGTGCTACAGCTGGTGCTTATCTCGGTAGAGAAGATCCTGCTACATGGTCCAGGGCCTTTTTTTAACCCTATTCACTGTTATGAACATATGAACAACAACTTTTCAGAGTATTTTAACAAGATGAGAAATAAACCAATTATAATGATAGGAATAATGTATGCTAACTTAGTGATGGGTACATGGTACAATAGGAGGACTGAATCTGCATCATGGGTAGATGGTAATTTGGTTCCTACTGCTGTTAAATTGATTAAGAAAATGTTTGAATTTGTGACTGACCATGGTGTTGACCCTTGTGTGGCTGGAGAGTTATATATGGTGACTAGTCCAAAGAATTCTGTGTTCACAATGAACATCCTTGCCAAGACTTGCTGTTGTTTGCAGTGGCAGTTGAAGGGGTTCCCCTATATGCATGCAGTGAGTGCATTGCATAGCATAAGGCCACAATGGAGAAAGTAAGATTTCTCTTTTTTAAATATATACCTTGTCTCAGAACTTCTTTATGACACACCGAAGGAAAAGACCAAACTTTTGAATTACTATATTAATATAGACCGAAAAAAACATGGGATTTTTTGACTTTGAGTCCCAAAAATATGACCAGTATAGCGTTTGGGTCCTAGAAAATTCAATATTAGAGTTTGGGTCCCATGACTTGAGTTGACCGTCTTGACAAAAAAGTGTTAAACCTTGAAATGACCAATAAAAACTTGGATTTGTGTTTATATGGTATCAGATACCAAAAGGGAATCTTGACTTCTCTCTCTGATCTTCACCTGTAACAACCTTCAAACCATCATTAAACCTGCAACTTAACCCTAAAAATGGTGAGAACCACTTAAAAACACACTGCATCGTCTTCCACTGTCAACAGCAACACTCTCAACATCAACAATTCACAATTGTTTTCACCATTAACATCACCACAACCTCAACAACAAACTTCTTTACCTTCTTCTTCTTCTTCTCAACCACCACCACCTGTAACTCAACAATCATCACCACGAACGTCTTCTACTACACCACAGCAACACCATATTCATCACAGGCCAATACAGGTTCCACAACATACATTACCTCCTCAAAACCTTCATCGTTTTTACTTCCGTCAAATAAAAACACCACAACCTCGAATACAACCAAAACAACCTCAATTACAATCTTCCCTCTACAATCATTTTGTTTTTCAGCTAAGATTTACAATTCCTTTTCAAAACATAAATAATTTTGTTTATGATAACTAGATTGGCTCAAATTATCTTGTATGGAAAGATCAGATCTCCTTCATTCTTATCTGTATAAACCTTTATGGTTTTGTTGATGGAACTGTTCCACCTGAATCTCCTATGATGATGATCAACAACACTCAAATTTCGAATCCAAACTATCTTGAACGGTTACATATTGATGATAAGTGCATAATTCATAAGATTTTAGTATTCATTCCATACTTGTTTTAGTTATTATTCTTGCATGTATTTGTATTATTACTCTTGTTTTCTCTTATTTGTATCCAATAGGTAAATCATCCAAATATGAGCTACAAAGTGCTGAAAAGATCTAAGAAGAGAAGTATTCCAAGTGCCCAAGTCCAAGAGAAGTGGAAGAAGTGCGACGAAAAAGAGCAAAACGGCCGATCTTAACTCGTTCAAATTAAGGATTTCCCATCACCATCTTTAAGATAATTAAAATATAAAAAGAATGCAAAAAGAATGAGGTCATTACGAGTTCGGATGAAGACGTTGTGGCCAAATCGAGTTTTATTGAATATTGGAGACAGTAAGGTATGCATACCTTAGTTCCGAAAATATCTACTGGAATTTGAGGTACGCATACTCAACAAGTATGAAAACGTGTACGACTACCTTGGAAGGCCTAAGGGCACGTTTGGCAACGTTATTTCGTTATTTTGGGTCGGGTTCTTGAATCAAACTAAATACTTGGAAGCCAAGTAATGTAAACCTATAAAAAGGTATCGGGTTATGTAAAAGAATATCATCGAATCTCATATTATACTTTTGTTCTTCATTAATATTTTAGGGTTTACCCCTTTAAAGGAAAATCGGGTAATTGTATAATCATGAGAAACTAAACCTTTGTTGATTAAGGATGAATCAACAAAGGAAAACCGGGTAATTGTATAATCATGAGAAACTAAACCTTTGTTGATTATGGATGAATTCAATGTTATAAGCGTGAAGCTTTATTAATAATGCAAATCTATTGAGAGTTTTTAGCTTAGGGTTAAAATCGTAAACCTTGCATCAGACATGACGTCACCCCCACCACTAGCACATTTATTGAATCACTCAACCCGTCTACGTAAAATTACCGGAGCTCAACAACATTACTATTAAAGGAAAATTTCCTATACCCATTATTGATGAGTTATTAGATGAGCTAAAAGGTGCAGTTATTTTCACAAAGATTGATCTTAGAGCTGGCTATTTTCAAATCAGAGTCCATGATTTGGACATTTTCAAAACTGCATTTAGGACACATCAAGGTCATTATGAATTCAAAGTCATGACTTTTGGGCTTACCAATGCCCCTGCCATATTCCAAGCACTCATGAATGAAATCTTTCAACCATATCTCAGAAAATTTGTTTTGGTGTTCTTTGATGATATCCTCATTTACAGTTATAATATGTCTGAGCATGTGGAACATCTCAGGTTGGTTTTTTCTCTCCTCAGACAACACCAACTATTTTCAAAGCAGTCTAAATGTTGTTTTGATCAACATTCTTTAGAATATTTGGGGCATATAATTACAACTGAAGGAGTTTCTGCAGATCCTAACAAGATTTCTCGTATGCAACAATAACAAACTCCTACAACTATTAAAGAACTCAGAGGATTTCTTGGTCTTACTGGGTATTATATGAAGTTTTTAAGAGGATATGGTGCCATTAGTAAACCATTAACTGATTTACTTAAGAAGAATTCATTCATCCGGAGTCAAGAAGCTACTACTGCATTCAATAAACTCAAGGAAGCAATGACTCAAACCCCAATATTAGCTCTACCAGATTAACCTAAACCATTTTTGGTTGAGAGTGATGCCAGTGATGCTTGCATTGGAGCTGTTCTACTTCAAGACAATAAACCAATTGCTTATTATAGCAAACCATTGGGCCCAAGAGCTCAGGCATGTCCACCTATGAGAAGGAGTTTTTAGCAATTGTAATGGAAGTGCAAAGATGGAGGTATTATTTACAGGATAAGAAATTTATCATCAAGAGTGATCATCAAAGCATTCAGTACTCCTCAATCAGAAGATCACCACCACTTTACAACAAAAATGGCTCATTAAACTGTTTGTCTTTGATTATGAAATCCAGTACAAGAAGGGCTCTGACAATGTGGTGGCTGATGCTCTCTCCAGAATTCCATCTCCTTCTGCACAATGCAATTCTCTGTCACTCTCTACCCCAACATGGATGCAGGTGGTGTTACTCATCTATGAAAATGATTCTAAAGCTCAACAGCTCACTTCACAATTACTGCTACATCCAAACTCCACTCCTTCCTTTACAATTTCTAAAGGTATCTTGAGATATAAAACCGAAATCTATCTTTGTTCTGGTCATGATATCAGAACAAAGGCTTTGGATTCTTTACATGCCTCCACTGTGGATGGCCATTCTGGCATTCAGGCTACTTATGTGAGAGCCAAACACCATTTCTATTGGCCAGGAATAAAGAAGGATATCCTACTTTTTGTGTCTCACTGTGATATATGTCAGAGAAATAAGAGTGATTCCACCACTTATGATGGTCTTCGCCAACCTCTACATGTTCCAGATCATTCTTGGCAGCACATTACTATGGATTTTATTGAAGGATTACCTATCAGTGACAGGAAGAGTGTGATTTTGGTCATTGTGGATAGACTCACCAAGTATGCACACTTCATACCTCTACAACATCCTTATACAGTTGCATCTGTGGCCAAGGCATTTCTCAATCAGGTATTAAAACTTCATGGCTTACCATCGTCAATTGTATCTAACAGAGATAAGGTGTTTACAAACAATTTTTGGCAAGACTTATTCAAGGCACTAGGCACTAGCTTGAACTTAAGCACAACTTATCACCCACAAACAGATGGCCAAACTGAAAGGGTCAATGCTTGTTTGGAAAACTATTTAAGATGCATCACTGGTCACAAACCTAGTCAATGGATTGCTCTTGATGAATGATTGTATAATACCAGTTTCCATAGAGGCTTAAGAATGTCCCATTTTCAAGCTCTCTATGGCTATGTACCACCTCACATGGCATTTCCTACTTCTTCCACCACATCTATAGCAGTTGTTGAAACTTATCTTAAAGAAGGAGCTCAAAAGAAGGACCTACTTAAGGAGTCACTCCACGGAGCTCAAAAGATGATGAAGTTGCATGCAGACACCACTAGAGTTGAAAGATCCTTCAATGCGGGTGATCTGGTGTACCTTAAACTGCAACCTTACAGGCAGGCATCTGTAACAGTTAGAAGAAATTTTAAGCTTTATGCAAAATATTATGGACCCTTTCCTATACTGCAGAAAATTGGTCCAGTAGCTTACAAGATTGAGTTACCTTCTCATTCACGGATACACCCAGTACTCTATGTCTCTCAACTGAAAAAACACATTGGTACTCAGCTTATTCCTTCTCTTACTATGCCAGTGGTGGGTCTTCATGGTGATATCATTATGGTTCCTGAAAGAGTGTTGCAGCAGAGGACTGTGCTGATTGGCAGCAAATTGATACGCCAGGTCCTAATCCAGTGGACCAATTCATCACCAGAGAATGCTACTTGGGAGGCCATCACCAATATCAGAACACACTATCCAAGATTCATCCTTGAGGACAAGGATCCTGCTCAGGGGGAGGCAATGTTGTATACTTAAGCTGTAACGAATAGATTTAGGTTGCCCTTATATCTGTCGAGTGCCTTAATATAATCAGTCATGTCCATTTGATTCTCGTCACATGTCGTACATCCATTGTGTCTCTCTAGGGTTATTGATTGGTTAAATATTGTAAGAGAAACTCTTATCTGTTTGTGATGAGAAATAAATGAACTTATTGGTTGCGTTTTTTACAGCTAGATTTGGTCCAAATCTTGATTTATCTATCATTTCTTCGATTTCTGTTTTTAATTTGATGTAAATATACAACAAGGAGAGCAACTGTACCTTGGATCAATGTGATATTGATTAGGGTTCAACTACAGTCCAGATCGAAGTTAGTTTGTAGTAGGCTAGTGTCTGTAGCGGCTTAGTACAGTGTGTGTTCAATCTGGACTAGGTCCCGAGGTTTTTCTGCATTTGCGGTTTCCTCATTAACAAAACTTCTGGTATCTGTGTTATTTCAATTTCCGCATTATATCGTTTATATTTATAATTGAAATAATATAGGTTGTGCGTTGAAGTTCATCAATTAGAATATCCAACCTTTGGTTGTTGATTTAAATTGATTGATCCTTGGATATTGGTCTTCGGTACCATCCAAGTTATCCTTGTATGTGATAAAGACTCGCTGATTTTTATTAACTTGAGTAAAGATCAAATCAAGAGAAGAGATAATAACTCCTTGATATACTTTTATGTATATTGAGTCTGACTGTCTAATGATTCTAGAAAGCATATCGGAGTTAGTCCATACATATTGTTAAGCGAAATATTGGGTGGTGTTGTTAAACCCCCGCTTTTCATGAATAATCTCCACTGGTGTCATCCCTCCATTCTTCATGACCCATTTATATATGTAATCCATAAGTCCACCATTGAACCCACTACTGTAGGACTTGTCCCAATCAACTATACCACATCTTAAAAGGATGGTAGGTCAGAGTGTTACCCAATCTTACTAACACTTTGAGTAAATTCTGAGTGTACCCCTACTACATCTTAAAAGAGTGATACTTATCAAGCCAAAAGATGTGCACAAAAAATTGCAAAACAGCATATCTTGTGCGCAGATTTCCTTTGTTTCAAATTCCGAAGCATCAAGCTGAAAATACAGTATCTAGAATAGGTGTATTGAATCTATAGAGTGAAGACACAAAAATGTAAGATAAAAAATTCCCAAAATTTGGTAGATGCATAAGCCGACTAAGAAATAAAGGTAACGGCTAACATAAATATCTACAATGTTAACATCATGAACTAACTCAGTCCTGTGAGAACTTAAATATGATCAACATAATAACTAAACAAAAAATCTTAACAAACTGACCTCATAACTTCAAATTTATCGCTTGTAAGAAAGCCCGAGGTATAATTCCAAAATTGGCATACATAACGATGAATCTGAGCTTGAACCATGTATAATGAAAAATACAGTATACAGTAGTTAGGAGCACCCTCTCCTACGAATATAAAGCCGCCACTAATGAATTTAATGTTATAGAAAGAGAGGCATTAACCCAACTGTGTGATAACCTTCAATGGAAAAGATAATGGCTCGCCACAAATATCTCAATATGCACGAAGTATAGAAACACAATTAGCTTTGCCTTATCAAGTTATCCACAGATAGTATTGTTAGAAAAAACGTTTTTTAAAATACCAATTTTGCATGGACTATGTTTTGATCCCTAGACCTATTGCCCATTAATTGTTTTTTCATTTGAATAGATAAAACAATAGTCCCATATTGACTAAAATCTAAAGAGCTTTAGACTTAAATACCATAGAATTGGCTATAAGGGCATGGCCCTTGGGTCATTAGACTTTTGCGTGAGGGGGAAGGCCTAGACTAGGGCAAGCTTGCCTCGTACGCAAGCCGCAACCGGTCGGGCTTGGCTGTGGGTATATCCTATTGAAAATTTTGGTACGTGTTTTCCACACAAGTAGAAGAATCTTTTCTTTTTCTGTACGTGCTTGTATTTTCTTGCACTGTCTTTAACCCAACATTACTAGTATTTCTGTCATAAGCATGGGTTTTTCCTTCTTGTTTGTAACGACACAAACACTATATAAGAGAGTAGTTAAGCCCAGAATACACAACACAGAGAAACATCTATTCTACTCTCCCTCTGTTTTCTGTAAACTCCTCTCCCCCTGTGTTTTCAGTAAAGATCTCTTATCTTGTTTTAAGTTTTGCCAATCTCTAAGGGTACTCTCATTGTATGCTACATTGAGGGGTACTAACTGTATTTTTATCCTGGAGGTGACTCGCCAACTGTTGTAGCATCTCAGAGGAGTGGCAGGCGATATTGCCTTTAGGACAGCGTATCGTATACGTGCCTCTACATTTTCTGTGCAACATCAGCAACATCGGTTTGAGCTAAGTATCTTCTTCTCAGTTACATATTATTTTTCCCCAACAATCTAAAGGAAATATCCTCTTTACTATATTTTTTGTAACAACATGGGAAAGAGTATTGTAGACAAACCCCCAAAGTTTAGTGGCAAATACTTTAAACGATGGCAGTCCAAAATGTTATTCTTCTTAAAATACCAAAGGCTAGATGAAGTTGTCTTAGAAAGACCCTCAAGAAGGCTTCATGACCGTTGCCTTAGAAAGACCCTCAAGAAGGATTCATGACCGTGGTTATGAAAATAGACTGGATAGGTGGACTAGGAAGAATTACATGTGCAAAAACCATATTCTTAACAGTCCAGATGACTCCTTGTACGACTTTTATAATGCAAAAGAGAATTTTACTGCTTTTGATTTATGGGAAGCCCTAGAAGAAAAATATCTTGCTGAGGCTGCTGGAAGCAAGAAGTTCTTGGTGGCTAGGTTCCTGGAATATAAGATGACTGATGAAAAGCGTGTTGTAGAACAATTCGTCGAACTCCAGCTACGCATCAACGAAATTCTTGCTGAAGGAATGCATATTGATGAATCTCTACAAGTATCCGCAGTGATTGAAAAGCTACCGCCCTCATGAAACGAGTACAAGAGGAGGCTGCGACACAAGAATCGTGAAATCACCATGGTGGAGCTGGGGAAAAAGATCCAGGTGGAGGAACTTCTGTGCTGCAAGGACAAGAGCCTGATGCTGAGCAAAGACATGTCCAACAAAGCTCATGTCCTGGACGATAATGCTGTGTCAAAGAAAAGGCACAGAGAATGCAGCAAAAATGGTAAACGTAACAAACAACTTAACTCCAAAGGTAACCATCTTAAGCCAAAGGGTGGTGTCTCCAAAAACACCATCAAAGGTGACTGCTATAACTGTGGAAAAACTGGTCATATGGCCAAAGACTGTAGGGCACCTAAAAAGACCAAAAATGATCCTAAACAGAAAAATAAGGCAAACGTAGTAGATGATTCTGGATATTTTACTGGCATGGTGTCTGAAGTCAACCTTGTCTCTAATGTGACCAATGTGAGAGACTGGTGGCTTGATTCTGGAGCCACCAGGCATGTCTGTAAGTTCAGAAATGCTTTCTCCTCCTATAACAAAGTAGGAGACGATGAGAAATTATTTATAGGAAACTCTTCTACCTCTAAAGTGGTAGGAAAAGGCAAGGTTGAATTGAAGCTCACTTCAGGAAAAGCTCTCAAATTGAATGACGTGTATCACGTCCCGGACATATGCAAGAATCTTATCTCAGAAACCATCTTACTTGGGAAAGGTTTTAAATTTGTAGCTGAGTCTAACGAAGTTGTAATCTCTAAGGGTGGTGACTTCGTAGGAAAAGGATATGTCACTGAAAACATGATTAAGCTTAGTGTAATTTCTTTGAACTTGAATGATAATGCATCTTCTTCTGCTTATGTTTGTTACTCCTCACATGTTTGACATGATAGACTAGGACATGTTAATTTCAAATCCATTGAAAGACTTGCTAAATTAGGCTGCATTCCTAAAATAAACATTGACAGGGGTCATAAATGTGAAATTTGTGTTGAATCTAAATATGCAAGAAAACCCTTTAACAAAAAGGTTGAACGTAGTACAACTCCCCTAGAACTAATCCACTCAGATTTGGGAGATTTGAAATCAACACCAACTAGAGGTGGTAAAAAATGGTACATCACTTTTATAGATGATCACTCAAGATACTGCCAGGTTTATCTTCTTAGAAGTAAAGATGAAGCCTTAGACTCTTTCAAATTATATAAACTTGAAGTAGAAAACCAAAGAGGTGTTACTATTAAAACTCTTAGGTCAGATGAGGCGGTGAGTATGTGATACCTATAGGAGAATTCTGCAAACTTAATGGCATCATTCATGAAACTACTGCACCTTCTTCACCTGAGTCGAATGGAGTAGCTGAAAGGAAAAACCGAACACTCATAGATATGGTGAACGCTATGTTAGCTAGTTCAGGGCTACCTTCGAGCCTGTGGGGGGAAGCAATTCTCTTAGCTTGCTATATCTTGAACAGAGTTCCATTTAAGAAATCAGACAAAACTCCATATGAGTTATGGAGAGGTAGACAACCTTCCTATGCATACTTTAAAGTGTGGGGGTGTTTGGCCAAGGTGGTCGTTCCTCGTTCCAAGAAAACCAAATTAGGACCTAAAACTGTGGATTGTGTTTTCCTAGGATATCCTGAGCACACTAGTACTTATAGGTTCATGGTCATTGGTGAGAACACCATAATGGAATCTAGAGATGCAGTGTTCTTCGAACACATTTTCCCTTTAGGGTATGAACCTCGCAAAAGGGTCCGCGATGATCTCACAGATGTTCCTTCGACCAGTCAACCCCCGTCTCTAGATGCTTAAAACGAACCTAGAAGAAGTAAGAGGTCTAGAACCGAGAAAAGTTTCGGTCCAGATTTTGTGACTCTTACGATAGAGTCTGAACCCCAAACCTATAAGGAAGCTATGACTTCTCCGGAAGCTCCCTTCTGGGAAGAAGCTTCGAATAATGAGTGAGATTCCATTCAAAAAAATGAAACTTGGGAGCTTGTAGACTTACCTCCTGGTAGTAAAACCATAGGTTGCAAGTGTGTCTTCAAAAGGAAACTTAGAACAGATGGAACTATAGAAAAACACAAAGCTAGGTTGGTAGCTAAGGGGTATAGACAACAGGAAGGATTAGATTTCTTTGATACCTATTCACCGGTCACAAGAATCACTTCTATCCGGATGCTGATTGCTATTGCTTCTATTTATGATTTGCATATACATCAGATGGATGTTAAAACTGCATTTTTATATGGTGAATTGAATGAAGAAATTTATATGGACCAACCTGAAGGTTTTGTTGTGAAAGGTTTTGAAGATAAAGTATGCAAACTGAAAAAATCTCTGTATGGTTTAAAACAAGCACCTAAACAGTGGCATGAAAAATTTAATCATGTAATGATATCTAATGGCTTCAAGGTTAATGAATCTGATAAATGTGTTTACATTAAATCTGTGGATGATTCTCATGTTATTGTGTGCCTATATGTTGATGTTATGCTCATCTTAGGTAGTAACCTTGATAGTATTAACACCACTAAAAGCATTCTTAACGAAAACTTTGACATGAAAGACTTAGGCCCTGCTGATGTAATCTTAGGGATGAAGATCAGAAAGATGTCTGATGGATATAGTCTTAGTCAATCTCATTATGTTGAAACTGTGCTTAAGAGATTTAATCATGAAAATGCTAAACCTGCAACTACTCCTTATGATCCTAATTGTAAATTGAAAAAGAACAAGGGTGAGGGTATTTATCAACTTGAGTATTCTCGAGTTATTGGCAGTCTTATGTATTTGATGAACTGTACAAGACCTGATATTTCCTACACTGTGAGTAGATTAAGCAGGTACACTTGCAACCCTGGGAAGGATCATTGGAATGCTCTCTACAGAGTTCTACGGTACCTGAGAGGAACTTCAAAATATTGCTTAAGTTTTGGGAAGTATCCTGCTGTGCTAGAAGGGTATTGTGATTCTAACTGGATATCAGACTTAGATGAGTGCAAATCCACTAGTGGGTACATTTTCACACTTGGTGGTGCGTCTGTGTCATAGAAGTCTTCCAAACAGACATGTATAGCTCGATCCACCATGGAGTCTGAGTTTATAGCCTTGGAGAAAGCTGGAGAGGAAGCTGAATGGATACGAGGTTTCTTGGGAGGAATTCCACTCTGGCCCAAGCCTGTGTCTTCGAACGCAATCCACTGTGACAGTCAAGCTGCTATTGGATGCGCAAAGAATATTGTATACAACGGAAAGTCTATACATCTTCAAAGAAGACACAAGACAGTGAAACAACTACTCTTTACTGGCATCATCTCTATAGACTTTGTGGGGTCTAAACAGAATATTGCAGATCCTTTGACGAAAGGGTTATCTAGAGAGGTAGTTAGATCCACATCGAAGGGGATGGGACTCAAGTTCATAGAATAAATCGC
This sequence comes from Papaver somniferum, assembly GCF_003573695.1. Taxonomy (NCBI): domain Eukaryota; kingdom Viridiplantae; phylum Streptophyta; class Magnoliopsida; order Ranunculales; family Papaveraceae; genus Papaver; species Papaver somniferum. Next base: position 109,530,104 of record NC_039368.1, read on the forward strand.
CATGAAGGACACTCAACCTTGTGAATGGAGCTCCAAGATCAAGGTTCAATGAGATAACTAATTTTTGGTGATGTCAAGAGAGCACTATCTTTGTCCCTCCCTATGGTGTAACCGTATGATAGTGCTGCCTGCATGTATTAAGATGATCTGTCAACATTTTAATGAGTTCCATGGCTTTTCTTAAAGCGGAGTGTGGCAGGACACTCTTAATGGACTCACCTATGTGGATGTTGGAAGTGGGGCCGCTTCCTATGAGAATTTGAGTTTTTTATCTAGAGACATTCATTAAGTCCGGGATTTAGCCCACGGCCAAAACGGGCACAACGGAAAGAGCTTGGCAGCTTTCTTTTTCTTTGAGACATCAAAGTGTGGTTGTTATTTCTAAATTTCACTCACTGTTGACGGTTCAATACATTGTGATCACCGTAACAACAAGCAGTTCCGGTAACCTCTCACTAAGTTAAGGTTCAATCTCTGGGATACCTTAGCCTAATATTGATGTATTAGGTTTTCTCGTATTTCGTCGATATGTTGTATCATTTATGTGGGGGATTGTTAGAAAAAACATTTTTTAAAATACGAATTTTGCATGGACTATGTTTTGATCCCTAGACCTATAGCCCACTAATTGTTTTTTCATTTGAATAGATAAAACAATAGTCTCACATTGACTAAAATCTAAAGAGTTTTAGACTTAAATACCATAGAATTGGCTATAAGGGCATGACCCTTGGGTCATTAGACTTTTGTGTGAGGGGGGAAGGCCTAGATTAGGTCAAGGTTGCCTTTCCCATACGCGCGGTGCTTCGCACAGAAGCACGCACGCCGCCGCCGTCCGTACGGTCGGTTGGTCGGGCTCGGGTTCGGGTGTGGGTGTGGGTGTGGGTGTGTCCTATCTTTTTACTGGAACCTTTGGTACGTGTTTTCCACACAAGTAGAAGAATCTTTTCTTTGTCTGTACGTGTTTTCCCCTGACTTCTTGTATGTGCGTGCTTGTCTTGGCTTCTTTGTTTGTACGTGTTTTGTCCTGGCTCCTTTGTCTGTACGTATTTGGCTTGGCAGCAACAAACTGCTCCATGCCTGACAAAGCAACATTTCTTGCACTGTCTTTAACCCAACATTACCAATATTTCTGTCATAAGCATGGGTTTTTCCTTCTTGTTTGTAACGACACAAACACTATATAAGAGAGTAGTTTTAAGCTCAGAATACACAACACAGATAAACATCTCTTCTACTCTCCCTCTGTTTTCTGTAAACTCCTCTCCCTCTGTGTTTTCAGTAAACATCTCTTATCTTGGTTTAAGTTTTTCCAAGCTCCAAGGGTACCCTCATTGTATTCTACATTGAGGGGTACTAACTGTAGTTGTATCCTGGAGGTGACTCGCCAACTGTTGTAGCATCTCAGAGGAGTGGCAGGTAATATTGCCTTTAGGACAGCGTATCGTATACGTGCCTCTACATTTTCTGTGCAACATCAGCAACATCGGTTTGAGATAAGTATCTTCTTCTCAGTTACATATTATTTTCCCCAACAAGTATTTCAGGCTCTCCCGGTATAACTTCGTTCAGGAAGCAGAAGGATAAAGACATGAGAAGTTAAACGCTAAGTATGCTCAATCAAATAAAATATTTTGGGAAAAAAACATTAAAACGAATCAAACAGAATTACTTAAAAATTCATCAGAGAAAGAAAACCCTAATCCTAATCTACCAAAATCGAGTGTAAGTAAGAAAACCCTATGAGTCACCGTTTCTTCATCCTTACCTTGGTGCGTTAGTCCATAAATATTGATAAAATGAAAATCTGGAATCTCATGTGAAAGAATTCTGACAAACAAAGAAAATCATCTGCATAACTATGTTAAGAAATAAATTTTAACACTATGGCAGTAAATGCCGAAATTAGAGATCTGCTATAAAGGGTTAGGTTTGTTTACTTTACCTTTGCAAATTCAACCGAAAGAGATATTGAAGAACTGGGAATCATAGATCAATAGGAAGTTCTCTCGGAAAATGGTAGAGAAAAGCATCAAACATTTTTTTTGCAATTGGACGCAGTAGCATTGGTGAAAATAGCACAAAGACGTTTCATTGAGAAGAAGAGAACCGGCTGGCATTGAATAACGTAATAACTCAGAATCAATGACTTTATTGAGTGCCTACGCGCTAACAAAACGACCGAGCTTGGATCAATCATGACCGTCTTTTATGTGACTAAAATGTAGATTGTGATCCCAGACGCTCTTTATGTGTCCAAACTGTAGAGAACCGTCGATATGAAAAAATATCAGTATCTCTTATAATATAGATTAGTAATTTCAAACACTTTTTTTTTTCCAATTTTTTCATATTCATAGAAATTATCAGATTTATCGGATTTCCGATAAGCTAACCTATCGGATCAGATTCGAATCTTCAAATTATGTCGGATGTCATCGGATTTCGGAAATCCGATAACAATTAACCTATCGGAATCGGATTTGTGAAAATTTGACGGAATTCAATCCGTTGACATCCCTAATGAATCCGGGTAATTGGAACCACCTAAACCTGGAAGGCAAGAGTTCCCTAGAGCCATCTACAGTGTCATGCAACAGTGAAACGTGATTTGAAATCATGCTTGATAGAGCTTCCCGGGAAATTTTGTTAATTTAATCTCGAATTTAAATGTAACAAAATAATATTCTAGTCTGAATAAGTTGGGATCTTCTTTAACATATTGGTTCAACTATAAGATGGCAACAACATTAGGGTACAATGTAATACCGGAACAATACTAAAAAAAACCTTAAAAGATTAAACCTTAACAATAACAAACATGGAAATGAAAAGGTAGACATAATATTTCGACATAAAAATAAGCATAGCAATGACAATGAAAATTCAGTTCAGGTTCAAATACAACTATTGCACTGATTTTATGTGACTATGCAGGAAACATTAGAAAAGCAAGAGGACTCAACACAGATTGTATCACCACAGAACAGTTAGCAATTGAACGGGAAGAAGCGGCTTTCCGTTGGTCGGCAGATTGGAGTTGCCACACAATAACTTTCAGAAGCGATTCTCAACACATTTTCATGTTGCTGATACACAAGTTAAAGGGAATACTTTTACTTTAATGAGGACAATAGATATAATATGGGCAGCTAAATAGTAGTTTTTTGTAATAAGTATGCAATGCAGAACTATTGGATATGATATAAATCATGAGAATAATCCTAAATTATCTGAATATTTAAACTTGGAATAAGATGTAATGATCCACCAGAATTTTCCTTCCGGGGTTTCTAGTAACCTATTAATAAAATGACGGAATCCTTTTTTTCCAAATATATATATACTCAAGAAAATATCTATTACAACTTTCTTTCCTCTTTAACCTTCGCACTGCGTTGAAATCATCGCCCAAGGCCCCAGGGAATGACTAGATTATCCTAATTGTAGATAATTCAAACCAAGACACCTTCTTTTTCTTTTCTTTTTTATAACTTGGTAAGTAGTCTCTAGACTACTCCTAAATCTCATTCATTTAGAAATCTTAGCAATTACAAGGATTTGAACTCTGACCTCCGCAGTGAAAAGGAACATGAAAACATCAGACCAGTTATTCTAATCGCATATAATGACTACTCCCCCCTCGTTCATAATTATTCGAACCAAGCAACAAAGAGAGTCATCATGTTTGCAACAAAAAGAAGAAGTGAAAATAAAAATAAAAAGCCTCACCATCTAGTCAAGACTAGCATTGACTGATTTTGTAATCCCTTTCCTCCTCGGGTCCATTTTAAAAAATAGCAGCCTGCAAGTTGCAAGGCATGTTATGTGGGCCACTGTTGGCCCCCAAAGTTGAGCAAAGGATATACCATTCAATCCATTGAATGTGATCCACTCTTATCTAGTTATCTTTATATAAAGCTTATTCACTTCGATCAGTCTTCAAACGTACATATGCACTGAATCTGCAGCAAACTGATAAAGAAACTAATTAACATCATAATGGCTAAGCTATTTTGTTCTTCACTCATTTTTGTTGCAGCTTATCTTTTGTTGGTGATTACTGGATCCATTTCTTCTGGTAAGTTTAATTATATATTTTGTTCCTTTTGTATGCATCGGAAGAGTTTGGGTCGGAACTGATTCAAGGTTAGGTAGGCTTGAGTCTCATGAATGCTCGGTTTTCATGAAAAACGGATCCATGATTTTCACAAACGCCCTCGTTAGTGGTTAACCATTGAGTTTTCCTGAATTCATGTCTAGTTAGGCTTGGGAATATAACATAATCGCCTCACCGTGAAACATGTTTTTATCGAACGTTTAAAGATCATGCTTTTAGGATCATGATAAAATTATTTTGTCAATTTCTTCTTGCAAGTACGTAACGTTTTAAGGAAATGATGATTCGTACTTAATTATAATATCCAATGACTGTTTAATGGACCAAGACTAGTGATTCAGGTGATGCGGCAACTTGTGGATTTACGGGTGGATACATCGGAGTGGTGAAAGTGGCAACGAGCAGGATATCTTGCCCGAGCTGCAAGAGCGGATGCCTCGGTCAATGTGGAAGAAGCAAATACACGACCGTACAGAACAACTGCGATACGGTTGCCGGCCCCAAATTGCAATGCTACTGTTGTTGTAGTAACATACAGAAACCTTCCTTCACTTAAAAAAAATCAGCTAGTTGTCCGACGTGGTATTGCTACTAGGCAGTGACCACTGGTCAGCTTGAGTGTGTGCATGTTGTTCGTCTCCTATCACGTGTATGTGGATTTTATTTAATTACTTTCCGCCGTAATAAGATTATTGTGTTTGTTGGTGGAAGAGGCTGTCGATCTCTGGCAGTGGTACTAATATATAACGCTAAAATCTTGGGCCATTTAATGGAGTGTCCTCGTTTCTAATCACTCTTCATTCACTTTTGTCCATTAGATCTTTTCATAAATCTTGTGCTCGCAATGGCTTGTCGTTCCGTTTTATTAAAAAATGCTAACCGAACCGGGCTGTTTCACTCCATGTGTCATGAAGCAAAAAAGAAAAAGGAAAATCTTATAGTGTGCTTAAATACTAGAAACTTTTAAAAGCAGAAGTTCGAAGTAAAAATCAAAAGAAAAATTAAAAAGTCAAAACCAAAATTATTTTGCTTCGTTAAAAATTAATTTATGAATTCTTAGAAATCGATTTGAAATTCAACCTAAACTGACTTTGATTTTTTGATTTTCATATAATTTTTCATACACTATTGAAACACCCCAAAAATGGTTTTAGACATAGAGGATGTCAAGCGATTTCCTATAAAGCTTGGCTTAAGAAAAATTAAGTATCAGCGAATCATGTGTTATTCATGCTAAATCAGCATGACGTAAGCAAGTTTTGTATCTCCATTTTTGTAAAAAACATTGTCTCTGATGCAACCCTAATTCCTCTTAACAATTCTAGTTCTTTCCAAATCATTTACCTGCTAGTGTCGATCATTGGATTTCTAAGTTCTTTTCTCAAGATTGTCATCAGTTCTTGCACCTACACTATAACATCCATTACTACTGAAATAAACAAAAGAAAAAACACCAACCACCACACTCAAGATTATCAAACTAGTACTTTCCATAATATCACATTACTATCACCCAAATTGAACAAAAAAAAAAGAGTAAACACCACCAACAAATTTAGTTCATTGACTATTCAGAGGTTCACAGCCCTTAAAAACAGGAAAATACCACGGGCTTTATTAACCATAAAAAATTCATAAATTTTTCCACAAGTACTACTTCATATCACCACCAAAATACAAGGAAATTTCACAAAAAAGTTAGACGAAAAGAGAAGAACCAGAAGATCAACCTTGCCAATTTCTACAGGAAGAACAATAAGACTAGGAGCAAGTATCGAGAAAGCCAATTCCGGATAAACTTGTTAATCATTTTCAAACTCTTCTCAAAGTCTGAAAAATTGGCTGCGTTCGGTACCCCAAGATGGACTTCTAAAAGTCATCTCCGTCGTAGCTTCAATTCTCCTGGTCACTATATTGTGCGTTATAGTCACTGCCTGAAGATGCATGAGAAGTATCACTATCATATGACAATGAACTCTCATCACTATCCCTCTCCTCGTATGTCTATCTTCCAGAAGTTCTTCATCTTTATCGATTGATACTCCTTCACGCATGGTCCCGGCAAAGATCTTTGGGTTTTCTCTTTCATCTTCAAACCTCCTGCGAAGCTTCCTCTCATGATACTCCCTCATCCTTTTCTTCTCATCTGCAACATTTGAATTCTCTTCGTATGTATCAATCTCTTCTACTAGAGACTCAAGACCATTCTCTGACCCTTCTGAATCACTCTCAGTTGCACTCCATGTCTCTTAACCTTTACTGATCTCTTTTCTTCCTTTCTGGCAACCATATCAAAATGTTTGTCTTTCCATACAACATACATTATATCATTTTCTTCATCCTTTCGAGCCTTATCTTGTGCTCGCCTATTTATCTCCTCTTGCAGTTCTGTAGATGGGGAAAAACGATTTGCTGGTTTCTACAGAATTGAGGAGATGACCGTGCGGAGGAGACTCCCTGAACCGATCAAATGATCAACCTCACACAAAAGCACTGCAAGAAGGGAGTGCTTTAAGTTTGAGAGATCAGTCTGTAAGACTCCGGCCTAAACCAAGACAATGGTCGTTCCATCTATCACTAGAGAGGATGGGTCGATCGGTATGAGGGAAGCTGATAAATGTGTGGGATCAATGGTAATCAAAGATTGTAGGTGTGTTGTGTATTTTACGTGAAGAAAATAAGATAAGTTTCTACTGGTTGAACGCTGAGTTCTTAATCTCTTGTTTGTCTGCTTGACGAGAGATTGTCTTTTTTTTTCAATCATGATTCATAGACTTATTTATGTTGCATTGTAAACACCTTGATCCCATGAAGTGTGACAGTTGCTGGAGTCAAAGAGTGGGAAAGTGGGAAATCATGTCAAAACCAGTTTCTTATCGTGCGAAGACTTGGTTGATTTTTCACCCACTACTTTTCTAACTCCTTCAACTGATTGCATGACTTTCTCACATTCTCGTCGTGTGTATGAATACACGTGCCGTAGACCTCCAGACAAAAACCCTAGTTAATATCTCTCATATGGCACGATTGATGTCTCGTGATTGTGGAGTCAGTTGATGAATTTATGGAACGATGAGTCCCTGCATTGCTAAGTCGAACGTGATTTGCAAATGTTCTGAGAATCACGAATTGATCATGTCTGTTGAGACGAAGGTATCATTGTAGAATAAATATTGATAACTTAAAACAAGCAAACTGTTGCTGAATCGTTGAATATTGATAGTTGAACCAATATTCCTTAATCTGAGCAAATATTGTTCATCTGAGGAAATGTTGCTCGTCTGAGAAAATATTGCTCATTTGATGAAATGTTGGTGGCAGGACCAAATAAAATATTAATTTAAGATACTGACAACTAGGCCAAGCATAATAATAAAAGTATTGATCATGGGATGAACGTAAAATTATTAGTGTTTGAATCTGCTCAGGATTATGTTTTTGCAGAGCTCTGGATTCGAAACCCTAATTTTTTGATCAATTGATGATTTATTGAAAATCAACCACAGAGTGAAGGAGGGACCGTATAAATGGGATGAAGAGTCGACCATGTAACGCCCAGATGCTCAAATGAGCAAAATACCAAATCCTCTTGAAGATCAGTTGGTGAAAGGATGATTAAATGCTGATTTAATAATTTATTAAAATAGTGCTCGTCTCAGCTTTAGATGATGAAACCTAATTATGAATAGATGAGGGACCGACCAAGAGGTCATGAGACCGTCCCTTGGTGGTCGTGGGACCAGTTGATGGTCGTTTGAGCAAACTCCAAGTTGTTTGAGAAGAGTTTGGACCCAATAAGAGCAATTGAGCAAATTAGGTCAAAATTGTTAAAACATGTGGGACCAGCTATTTACAAGCCCTAGGTTCAACCTTGGTCGGTCAAGGAGACGTGCCCGCGTCATCATAATATCCGTGTCTCATTCCTAAGAGTTTCGATATTTTATGATGCGCGTTTGAGCAACATTTTTAGAAAATATGAAGGATTCAGGGTTTTGCTGAAACTGGGGAATCTTCATAAGATGATGAAAAATAATTAATAAAATAGGGAATTACAAGGTGTCCGACCGGCCACGGCTAGGGCATGGACGGACAACTATCAAGCTCCGTCCCGCAGCACCTTTCCCAATTTTATGTATTTTCCCTGATGTGGAGGAAATACCATGAAACTGAGGAATTTCATGAGGTTAGGGAATTTCCATGAGATTATGGAAATAATAATAATAAAATAGGGAGTCATGAAGTGTGGGACCGGATATGGCCAAGGCATGGACGACCAACCAATGAGCACGGTCCCATGACACTTTCCCTAATTTTATATTCATGATTTTAGGGAAATATCATGAAATCAAGGAATTTGCTGAAACTAGGGAATTTCCTTGAAGTGAAGGAGTTTACATGAGATGAGGGAAACAAATATTATTAAAATAATGAGACAGGGGTGTGTGGGACCGGCCACGGCTAGGGCATGGCCGACCGTCCAATGAGCCTGGTCCCGTGAGCTTTTCCTTGATTTTATGTATTTTTCATGGGATGATGGAAATAATAATAAAATAATAAGGAGTCATGAGGTGTGGGACCGACCACGGATAGGGCATGGCCGGCCGTCTAGTAGGCGTGGTCCCACGATACTTTTTCTAATTTTTATTATTTCTTTGATACGAGGAAACACCATAAAACTGAGGAGTTTCCCTGAGACGAATGAGATTTTCTCAAATGAAGGGATTTTCATGAGATCAAGGAAAAATAATAAAATATGATAAAATATAGAATTGGGCGTGAGACTGGCCACGGCGTGACTGGCCAGCCAGTGGGCCCAGTCCCCAAGCGCCTTTGCTAATATTTTATAATTATTTTTTTTCTTCCTATTTTGCATAGGTTCATCGTTCCTTCCTGTTTTGAAATGCTCGTTCGTGCATTCAGGTGCTCGTTTGTGCATTATTGTTGTGGACACTTGAACCATTTTGGTCGGGGCTTACTCGATAATGGCTCCGACCCCCTTACATTGAACATTTATCACTAACTCATGGAATTCTGCTGGGAAGAACCACGAATTGAAGTAGCAAAATATTATGAAGAACGTAGAATATTCCTGAATATTCAGTTAATGAATTTAAGGATTAGAAATAATTAATTGATGGCTCTATACTATTAGGCATGTTTTCTAGGAGCATTAATTACCTGAGAATTGAGAAATATGGACTTGTTGAAGCGTCATATTTCTTTTATATAGTCAGGGAAAACATTGTTACATCCTGAAGACGTTATTGCTCTATACTAGAAGGAAGGTTGTTTAGGAGCCGTCCAATCTTTCGATTCTATATAGAAGTAATTATTGAAATTACTCAGCATTCATGAGATATGTCGTTTCCCCAGCTGAGAGACTACACATCTACGTATACTCTGAGAGAAGGTATTCTCAGTCAGAGATTCTTGTGGCATGAACTTTCATGCTTTGAAGAGAGACATGAGCCTCAATACTCATGTTATTACTGGATCATGAGTATGTATAATTATGTTCTTACGATTTTTGTCTTTGTTGAAAATCCACCATCTACATTAAGTCCCCTGATTAGTAAGGAACAATCATGTTCCTCAGTCAGCACTGGATGGTGATTTTCTAGTTACAAATGAAATAAGTAATTGAACTTAGTCGTAAGATAGAATGTTACCGGATTTTCGATTGTACGAGCAAACCTTGGATTGAACGAAGATCCCAGTAGCATGATAGAACATCGTCTGACGAGCGTAAATTGGTGTAGCGCCGCTCTTTTTTTTTATTTTTTTTCCAGAACTAGATAACTTGTTCATGAGTTTTTCATGTTAAAATTATATATACATATGCATGTATAGACGTGAGTTTTTTGTAAAAACCCTTGTTTTAGGAACGGACGTTCATTCGATCGTTAGTTCAAGAAACTACAAATAATACCTAATGTAGGAGAGAATTTTTTTAGTATACTTGCGTCTAATGATAAAAAATTTGTTTATGAGCTGTCATGAAAACCAAAATTTTATCTTTTAAATATGTGAGATTCCACAAAATGAAATAAACTCCCGCTCCAAAGGTGGATGCTCGTACGAGAGAAATTTTTTTTTTTTTTTAAAAACAAAAATAGACGTGCGTCTCTTAGTAATAAAAATTTTGTTTATGAGCTTTCATGAAATTTTTTATCTTCGAGCTTTCAGAAATCTTTGAAAATATACTCTCATTTCAAGACATATGCTCGTGCGATGGAGCGAAATATATATATTGTTCAAATTTACGTGAATTTCACGTTAAAATATGTATATATTTTTGTAAAATCAATGTTTTGATTTTGAACAACTGTTGAAAGTAGATAATTATAAATGGTGAAATAATGTCTGTATGTGAGTTTTCACAATTGTAGAATAGATGTCTGTCCAATTTTGAAAAACCAGTGAATGTTCACACAGTAAAAATTTGGGTGGGTTGTTCACAATTTTATGAAAATCAAGTCATGATTTTGAATAATGAATTTTGCTCGTCTTTGCAGGTTTGAAGGAACGAGAAAGTCTTCGAAATTCTGACGTTATAATCACTACAGCTAGTGAAATTGTAAATATGTAACAGTTGGATTGTTACCATTTTTGTTGCATGTTTGTTATTGGTATATCCATGACTCCATGTCTTTCGCCTCAGATAGTGGTGACTTATGGTTACAACCACCCTTCTGGATCTTCCGGCGAACGCTCCAGAAACATCAAGTCAAAGATGAAGACTTTTGCAGATGTTCATTCTGAGGTGAATCAACCTTTCAGATACACTGGAAAGATGGTACTTTGTATGTCTCTCGATCATCTAGGAGTCGTCCCTTATCAGTAGAAACACCACCGACTTCATCAAATGAGACTATCGGCTGAAGATAAAGTCAGGATTTTCTTTGATGGTGTGGATCCTTATTCGGATGTGGATGAACAAAGAAATTTGTCATAATTCGTCAGCAGAAAATTCAGAAGTCGGTCTTTCAGTAAAAACGCTGTAGAATCTTCGTCCGATGTCGGATTTTCGCGGTCTACCCATGTTTTTTCATCCTTAGAAGATTTCCAAGCTTCAGTGGAGAATATTTCCAGTTTTGAGCATGTTTATGGTCCAAATTAGGCGAAACAGTAAACTTCGAGGAGATTTCCAGGAAATTTTCAACTGGCATGTAATCCTATGTTTCAATCACATCTCTTTGCTCGTTCATCCAATTTATATGAATTTTGGATATGTTGTAGAGTAAATCCATGCGAAGAGAATGGTATATGATCCATACCTATATTCTTAACCAATTTTTCCCAGATTTCCTCTTTGTGCATGACAATGTAAAATATTCTAAGACGAGCTTGTTGTAAAACGCCCTTGTTGTGTCTTTAGACCATTTGCTTGTGTATTGAACACTTGATGAAGGATTTAAATTTCATTTATTAATTTGAAATATAAACCCCTTGATTGATACATGAGCATGGTGCTTGCAGTGTCATCTTGTTTCTGTCAGTCATAGAAACATCACTTCTGAAACCCTGGTCACGGGACCATAGCTGAGGTTGCTCTCGAGAGGGGATGATGTAATGACCATGGATTCATGTCCAGGTGGTATCATTCCTTTTGTGATGAATTATTAGCACATGAGAGTCTGGTGCCATGGGTCTTGGACTTGAAACTGATCGTCATGATCAGTGGACCGTCAGTCCCCAGTATTTTGTTAAATCTCTCCTTTTCGTTTTCTCTTCTTCTGGCGAGACTTGGATAGAGGAACCTGGTATAAATTTATGAAAAGACCTAGGTGGTTGAAGTTGGATGTACCTTGATGAAATACTTAGTGTAAAGACCTGGTGGACACCGATCGACTGTGGAAGTTATGAATCACGTCTAAGAATTGTTGCTTGCATGTTGTTTGCTCTGGAAGCTCTAGGAACTTCATACGACGTCGGAAATCAATGCTTGGTCCAAATTATTGAAGCTGAAAGGCTATGTTATCACATGAGAAAAAAATCACTCAATTTGGAGTTGTAGAGGTCATCCAACGAAGCGTGCACATTTGTAATTTGTAATCCCATATAAAATTTTCATATTTCATAGACCTGACATTAAAGGTCATATCTTTCATGTCATATGTTAGATTGATGCACCCTTTTGGTATATTGTAAAAAAGACATGGAAGAACATCTTTCGTTGAGGAAGCATTTCCCCATTCCTCACCCATTGGTACGTTTTTGTAAACCCATGGGCTGAAGTATGTTTTGTCTCATTTGTAGAGGTGATGAGAACATCTTGTAGAAGACTTGGGATTATGCCCGCCCGTTGTGCAAGTTTCGGAAAGACTTTCATTTTAACATATTTCATGTCTACACATCTTGATATTAATCATTAGTGCTTGGATAATTCCGCTTCATCGAGCAATACTTCAGAGAATGGTTAATTGATGAAGCCATGTCACGAGGATGTTTCTCTTGAGACCGTTGTTGATGTTGAGATCACGATTGAATTTTTCTCCATAAATTATTGTGGATTATGAGACCATGAATGGATTTCCTCCACATATCCTTGTTGATACTGATATTATGGTTGGAGTTGCTCCAGAAAACCGAAAAGTCTAGATCATCGACATGGTCTTTGCTCCTCCATCCATTGAGCCTTTACATGCACGAACTAATTAGTGTATTGAGCATTCCTAAGATGAAGGTGTACTAGGATTTCAACCAAAATTCTTCTGAGTATGACTTTACTGTGAAATAGTTTCGTCGGGGAATCGATGTTGTTGTGGCTGATAGCAGCGACAGTCTCATTCTGGATGTGAGGAGAACAGTTCCTTGATCGTGCAAGATTTGTGATGTAGAGAGGTTCCGTTGATGAAGTTTCATGGAATCATATTAGGTCGCAAGAACTTGTTATGTGTATAACATTTATTGATAGATTTGAATTAATTTCTCCAATAAGATCAAATCCCCAGTGTATGTTGAAGGAGTTTGTGTCATCCATGGATAATTGATGTTGCATCTGCTTCAGAAGCCTTATCATGGGATAATGAAGACTTATCGATTGTATTTTAATTACACTTTGATGATGCTGGTGTTGAATCAGTGTATTATCTTCGAGATATTTTGGTTGAAGATAGAGTCGCCATTATAGAAGGTGTACTCTTTGATTGGGAGTACAATTTGAAGGCTTCTTAAATTCTTGAGCATTGAAGCGTCATATCCCTTAAGCATCGAATGTCTTAGGTTTGATCGTCTTGGCCTTGAGTATCTTCTGTTGATTCAACATTTCTTTCGTTGCAATTGTGGATTCAACACTTGTGCAGACATCAGAGCTTTTTGGTTCTGTGGAATACATGGACACTCCTGAAAGGATATGGAGACTCGCCCAAAATATTCTTTTCCATGATTGGACATCATCTCAACAATGATTGTATCATTGAGATGCTCGATTTAGAGAGATGTAAGATTTAACCACTTGGTAAAATATTAATGTGGTGAAGCTATCCACTCATAACATCTTGCAGAGTTTCTAGCATTGATCCACAAGCTAGGATAGACATGTAAGGAATGAGACATGCCTGAGTGTGGAACCTATTGATGAATGTCTATGCATATTTTGCAGGTTATTGCTTCAACTTTTTCAAAGTTCTAAATTCTTCAAAGTGTTATGATGATGGAACGTCATTCAAATATTATGGATCAGAACTTTCTTAGTTGGAGAGATGTGCAACCAAAGGCGCTTTTTCAGTAGTCATCTTTTCAGCGTGGATCCATGCTCGTCTGAAGGACATTTTATATCCTGGATCTTCCTGATTATGCGAAACTTCGTTTCTTCCTAGGTTGAACTTATGTTTACTCTGAGAGTAATGTAGCCATAAGTATTTCCGAGCGTTCCTTGAAGGTCTCTGATTGAGATGGTATCACGAGTAGTTTCTTGTCCCTGCGGCTCTGAGGGTTTTCAGTGGAATGATGTTGATGGCGGTGTCAGCATTGATCAACATTCTTCCGAATTCATTTATTCTAAGATGAACTGTGGTAAGAAGTCCCCAGTCGTGCATATCCTTGTCTGTGGATGAAGGTTCAAGGAGTATTTTCGGGATGGACAGACTCTGACACAATGTAATTCGGTGTTGCGATCATGTCTTTCCTTTGTGCCTTAGATAGATAGAGCAATTTCACAGATATGCCTGATCAACGAAACTACTTCTTTGGCTGGTTGTTCAGAGTAAAGGTTCTGACTGGGAGAGGATTTATTTGTACTCCTTCAGCTATTGTGGATCAACCTTCTCTTTGAATATGTGCTTCAGAATATTGCAGTTGGTTGTTGAATGATTGATGAACCTATGAAGGCGACGATAACTGGGATTCTCTATTTCTTATTCAGTTGGCTATCTCCGAATGAATGACAATTTGATTGCACCATATTGAGCCCATACTTCCAGTAACCTGATCACTCCTTGAGAAGAGAGAAGTTTGAGTATGTCTGATCATTTCCTCGTTCGTTGATGCCGGGTCGAGGTTTGTGCATTTCAGGATTGGTTATATTTTATTCTCACCTTCAGAGGATCCTGGGATGTTGGAGAAGCACTCTGGTCTGTAACAATGTTTGTGTAAGGTTGGAGGCTGTACTGTTCTTCATCTTTTGTAGATTTAGCTCTCTCCAGTAAAGCAGGTGCGGTAGTTGCTGATTTCTTAGCTGCTTCATGAAGTTCTGAGAAAGTCTGAAATCAGAGATTTTCCAGTATAGTACAGCTCTGTAGACCGGGATCATTCCATTGATGCACAAGTATACAAGTTGATATAATGTGATATTTGGATCATGACAGTCCGGGGCTTAGAATCTGGACCTATTTGCATAGTCATTGGGATGTTCATTTCTCCATTGAAACATCCGTCCTAGATATGGAGAGTGACTTGCTCTGAAACGAAGAAGTATTTTCTTTTGGCAGAGAAATCTTTTGTATAGCAGCAAGATTATGGAGGTTGGTGACGGTAGACAGATGATGCCTTGTCTTTTCCTAGATCTTATAAAAAGCGTTCCAGGTCCTCTCAAGTGATGAAACTTATATGTTCATTTTTTGGTAGGTTATTTGCATCCTTGTGGACTTCATCATCATATAATACATTGATTGGAGTGACTTCAGGATCAGCAGTCGAAGATGTTTCTTTGCCTTTTCCTTTCTCTTGAGTTTTCTCTGACATCTTATCGGTGAGAGTTTTAAGATAATTTCATAGCTCATTATGTGTGGCATCCATGTAAACCTGATTCTTAGCAAGATTTTCTTACACCTTCATGAGATCACCTATGGTAAGCGAATTTTCTCTGGCTTTTTCAGGAGACCGGCCGAAGAGAGGATTGTTGATGGTGCCAGTACCGTCGTTTGTAGGGGTGATCACTGGAGCACCAGTATTCAGAGGATTATCATTGGAAGGTTGCGCCAGAGGAGTGGTATTACCGGTACCACTAGAGCTTGTAATGTTAGGTTTGGGTGTTAAACCCGAGTTGGTAACTGAACCAGACCTAAGATCGACCATCTTTATGAAAACGTGGGATTGCAACCGAGAGATTAATCTCCCACTATGGTCATCAATATGTAGATGGGGAAAAATGATTTGCTGGTTTTTACGGAATTGAGGAGATGACCGTGCGGAGGAGACTCCTTGAACCGTGCAACTACTCAACCTCACACAGATGCACTGCAAGAAGGGAGTGCTTTAAGTTCGAGAGATCAATCTGTAAAACTCCGGTCTAAACCAAGACAATGGCCGTTCCAGAGTCAATTCAGTCACAAGAGAGGATGGGTCGATCTGTAGGAAGGAAGATGATAAATGTGTGGGATCAATGGTGATCAAAGATTGTAGGTGTGTTGTGTATTTTGCGTGAAGAAAATAAGATAAGTTCCGATTGATTGAACGTTGAGTTCTTAATCTCTTGTTTGTATGCTTGACGACATATTGATTTTTTTCAATCATGATTCAGAGACTTATTTATATTGCATTGTAAACACCTTGATCCCATGAAGTGTGACAGTTACTAGAGTCAAAGAGTGGGGAAGTGGGAAATCGTGTCAAACCTAGTTGCTCATCGTGCGGAGACTTGGTTGACTTTCCACCCACTACTTTGATAACTCCTTCAACTAATTGCAAGACTTGCTCAAATTCTCGCTGTGTGTATGAACACACGTGCCGTAGACCGCCAGACCAAAACCCTAGTTAATATCTCCCATGTGACACGATTGATGTCTCCTGATTGTGGAGTCAGTTACTGACTTTATGGAACGATGAGGCCCTGCATTGCTGAGTCGAATGTGATTTGCAAATGTTCTAAGAATCACGAATTGATCATCTCTGTCGAGATGAAAGAATCATTATCGAATAAACATATCAAAATTTTATTGAATCATTGAATATTGATAGTTGAACCAATATTCCTTAATCTGAGAAAATGTTGCTCGTCTGGGAAAATGTTGCTCATTTGATGAATTGCTGGTGGCAGGACCAAATAAAATATTAGTTTAAGATACTGACAACTAGGCCGAGCATAATAATAAAAGTATTGATCATGGGATCAACTTAAAATTGTTAGTGTTTGAATCTTCTCAGAATTATGTTTTTGCAGAGCTTTGGATTCGAAACTCTAATTTTTGATCAATTGATGATTTATTGAAAATCAACCACATAGTGAGGGAGGAACCGACTACATGGGATGACGAGTCGACCATGTAACACCCAGATGCTCAAATGAGCAAAATATCAAAGTCTCTTGAAGACCAGTTGGTGAAAGAATGATTAAATGCTGGTTTAATCATTTATTAAAATAGTGCTCGTCTCAGCTTTAGATGATGATACCTAATTATCAAGAGATAAGGGACCGTCCAAGAAAGCATGAGATCGGCTCTTGGTGGTCGTGGGAACAAATGATGGTCGTTTGAGAAAACTCCAAGTTGTTTGAGGAGTTTGGACCCAATATGAGCAAATTATGTCAAAATTGTTAAAACATGTGGAACCGGCTATTTGCAAGTCCTAGGGTCAACCTTGGTCGGTCAAGGAGACATGTCTGCGTTACCATAATGTCCTTGTATCAGTCCTGAGAGTTTCGATATTTTCTGATGCGCGTTTGAGCAACATTTCGAGAAAATATGAAGGATTCAGGGTTTTGCTGAAACTGAGAAATCTTCATGAGATGATGAAAAATAATCAATAAAATAGGGAATTACAAGGTGTCGGACCGTCCATGGCTAGGGCATGGCCGGACAGCTAGCAAGCTCGGTCCCGCAACACCTTTCCCAATTTTATGTATTTTCCATGATGTGAAGGAAATACCATGAAACTGAGGAATTTCATGAGGTTAAGGACTTTCCATGAGATTATGGAAATAATAATAATAAAATAGGGAGTCATGAAGTGTGGGACCGAGTATGCCCAAGTCATGGTCGGCCATCCAATGAGCACGGTCCCATGACACTTTCCCTAATTTTATATTATTTTCATAATTTCAGGGAAATATCATGAAATCAAGGAGTTTGCTGAAACTAGGAAATTTCCTTTAAGTGAAGGAGTTTCCATGAGATGAAGAAAATAAATAATATTAAAATAATGAGACAAGGGCATGTGGGACTGGCCACGGCTAGGGCATGATCGGCTGGCCAATGAGCCCGGTCCCGTGAGCTTTTCCCTAATTTTATGTAATTTTCATGAGTTGAGGGTAATATCATGAAATCAGGGAATTTCCATGGAATGAGGGAAATAATAATAAAATAATAAGGAGTCATGGGGTGTGGGACCGACCACCGCTAGGGCATGGCCAGCTGGCTAATAGGCGTGGTCCACGATACTTTTCCTAATTTTTATTATTTCTTTGATACGAGGAAACACCATGAAACTGAGCAGTTTCCTTGAGACTAAGGAGATTTGCTCAAATGAAAGGATTTTCATGAGATCGGGGAAAAATAATAAAGTATAGAATTGTGCGTGGGACTGGCCACGGCGTGACTGGCCGGCCGGTGGGCCTAGTCCCCTAGCGCATTTTCTAATATTTTATTATTATTATTTTTCTTCTTATTTTGCATAGGTTCATCGTTCCTTCGTGTTTTGGAATGCTCGTTCGTGCATTCAGGTGCTCGTTTGTGCATTATTGCTTGGGTATATTAATTATATGTCCCTACTTTTGACACCCAATAAATATGTCCTTATTCAACAATAAATATGTCCCTACTTTTTTATAACCTTATCTATTTAATATTACATTACCTTAATACCCTCACCAATATAATATTTTTCTTTATTTCAAAATGGAACAAATTTCTTCCTCTACCACTTCACCACCACCGCCAACATTCAACTACCATTCCACCACCACCGTTCAACAACCACCACCTACCAACCGCCGCCACCACTAATATTTTAACACCACTCCTTAAGAACCACCATTACACCAACACCAGTCCTCCACCACCACTAGTCTGTTGTCTCCACCACCACTAGTTTGTCGCCGACGCCACCGTCACCGCCTTCGCCGCCGCCACCACTGGTTCAGATATTTTTCTATCAACAACAGTAGTTGATCCAAATAAAAATAGAACCAACAATAGAAGTTGATCTAGTTTAGGGGATTAACAACGATAGTTGATCTAAAAAATGGATCAACAGTAGAAGTTGAACCATGTAAAATGGAGTGAACTTGGCGTGAGTCGAACATGCATCATATTACATGGAGTCAGTCATGCTACCATTGCACCAGAAGTTCAACATCGGAAGAAATTTACATGATTTAAACTACAAAGCATGATTTAAACTACAAGCATGATTATACTTATCCAAGGAAATATCGTCAACAATAGGAGTTCAAAGGATCAACAACAGTAGTTGATCCCATAAAAAATTGGGTCAATAACAAGAGTTGATCCATATAGATGGATAAACAACCATAGTTGACCCAATAAAAATTGGATCAACAACAGGAGTTGATCCCATAGATGGATCAACAACCATAGTTTATCCAATAAAAAATTGGGTTAACAACAGGAGTTGATCCCATAAAAATATATAAACAAACAAAAATTGATCATCACCTGTAGCTTCAGAAATAACAACAGTTTCATCTCCTTCATTGCAGTAGCCACCAACATCATCCTCTGCTCAACTTTACCCTAACATACATCTATTTATCTCCAATCCATTCTGACATACATTAGCAGCAATTCATATATGCTAAAACACAGACCCATTTTTCCACAAAATGCAGTTTCAGATCCACCAACAAATCCATCAAACACCATCTATAATCCACAGCAGCACCACCATTGTCTGCTCTGAAGCTTCAACACCAATTCGAACCATCTGAACCACCATGAGCTCAAACCCTAGCTTCAATTTCTTCAAAATCACAAAATCAAATCCTAGTTTCACGAAATTACCATTTCTGCTTCATTCTCAACTTCAGCACAAGGTCATGAAATCAAGCTGAATCGACACACAACAACGACATTTCCTTCATGAGTTATCTTAGATCCACCATATTATGTTTTCTTCCCAACTGAAATCAACACAAAATCAATTTTGAAAAATCTCTGAAACCTAAAATGAAACCTAAAATAAATTTCAATCGATATTTCGATTGAAATCTCTCTCAAAGAATAATTCGATTGTAACAGCAGCGAAAAAAATCAGGAAAAACGACGGAGATGGTGGTGGTGGTGGGGATGGATTTTCTAAGAAGAGAAGGAGAAAGTAATTTTCGATCTGGAAAGATGGAGATATATATCGTGATTAAGAAGATGGTGGTGGTAGTTATGGTGATGGTGGTGGTGGAGCAATGGAGGGTTCGATGTTGGTGGTGATGGATATGGAGATGGTGGTGGTGGTGACGATGAAGATGATGTTGGTGGTGGTGGAGAAATGGAGAGTTCACCGCTAAATGGAGAAGAAGAATAAGTAAGTCGGGATAGATAAAAACAATAGATAAGAGGGAAACTTTGGAACAAATAAAAACCTTATTAGACCTATGATGGGCTTAGGGATGAAGAGGGACATATTTATTGTGTGATAAGGATATTTATATAGACTATCAAAAGTAGGGACAAATATTCAATTACACTTATTGCTGAGTACACTTGCACCATTTTGGTCGGGGCTTACTCTATAGCGGCTCAGACGCCCGTACGTTGAACATTTATCACTAACCCATGGAATTCTGCTGGGAAGAACCACGAATTGAAGTAACGAAATATTTGAAGAACATAGAATATTCCTGAATATTCAGTTAATGAATTTAAGGATTAGAGATAATTAATTGATGGATATATATTAGTAGGCATGCTTTGTAGGAGCATTAATTATCTGAGAATTGAGAAATATGGACTTGTTGAAGCGTCATATTTCTTTTATATAGTCAGGGAAAACATTGTTACATCCTGAAGACGTTATTGATCTATACTAGAAGACAGGATGTCTAGGAGCCATCAAATCTTTCGATTCTATATATAAGTAATTATTGAAATTGCTAAGTATTCATGAGATATGTCGTTGCCTCGTCTGAGAGACTACACATCTACGTATACTCTAAGAGATAGTATTCTCAGTCAGAGATTCTTGTGGCATGAGCTTTCATGCTTCGATGAGAGACATGATCCCCAATACTCATCTGATTGCTGGATCAAGAGTATGTATAATTATGGTTTTACGATTTTAGCCTTTGTCGAAGATCCACCATTTATAAGTTCAATCCTTAGTCTTTATCTCTTGATCACTTTGTAAGATCGCAAGACCCTTGGCTTGATTGTACTCTGCAGAAGATGGAGGAATTTATGAAATACCATCACCATAGTTTTCCATTTATATCTCTTTCCCTTATCATTTTTCCTTTCCTGGTAAAATTGATATTTGTTATGATAATCTCTCTGCTAAACCCCTTTTTAAAGACCTCATTTAACCCATTAATAGCCATCTAAGGCCTTTGGTCAAGTGTTTTGTCGCTGGTCTATACACGCCCTGAAAAATCGGGGGTCTAACAACACCACTCAATATTTCGCTTAGCAATCTGTATGGACTGACTCCAATATACTTTGCTAGAGAATCAACTAGACAAGCAGACTCAATCTATATTAAAGTATATCGAGGAGTTAATATCTCTCTCTTGATTTGATCTTTACTCAAGCTAATAACAATCAGAGAGTCTTTATCAAATACAAGGAATAATTTGGATGGTACCAAAGGCCAATATCTCAGGATCAATCAATTTAAATCGACGACCAAAGGTTGGATATTCTAATTGATGATCTACAATGCACAACCTGTAGTATTTAAATTATAAAGATAAACAATATAATGCGGAAATAGAAATAATACAGACACCAGAATTTTGTTAACGAGGAAACTACAAATGCAGAAAAACCACCTAGCCCGGATTGAATACACACTGTATTAACCCACTAAAGACACTAGCCTACTCCAATATAACTTCGGACTGGACTGTAGTTGAACCCCAATCAATCTCCCACTGATTCAAGGTACAATTGTACTCCCTACATCTCTGATCCCAGCAGGATACTACGTACTTGATTCCCTTAGCTGATCTCACCCACAACTAAGAGTTGCTACTACCCAAAGTCGAAGACTTGATAATAAACAAATTTGTCTCACACAGACAAGTCTATCAAAGGATCAATCTGTCTCCCATAGATAAACCCTAAAGGTTTTTGTTCCGGCTTTTGATAAATCAAGGTGAACATGAACCAATTGATAATCTGGTATTATATTCCCGAAGAACATCCTAGAGTTATCAATCACGTCACAACATTCTTAATCGTATGGTAGGGAAACAAGATGTTACGGAATCACAAAAAATGAGACGAAGATGTTTGTGATTACTTTTATATCTTGCCTATCAGAGATATCAATCTCAAGCCAATCAATTTGATTATACTCGTACGATAGAAGATGCAAGATCTGATCCCACAACTATGATAAAAGTAGTATCGGTATGGCTTCACAATCCCAATGAAGTCTTTAAGTCGTTAACCTGGTTTTAGAAGAAGAAAACCAAAGATTAAAGGATAATCGACTCTAACATGCAAACTAGCATCATACGTAAGGTGTGGGATTGGTTTTGCACAGATGCTAGAGTTTCCCTTATATAGTCTTTGAAATCAGGGTTTGCAATAATGTTAGCTTAGTAACAAAGCATTCAATATTCACCGGATGAAAACCCGATTTAGATTCAAGCCAATATCTTTCAACCATTAGATCAAAAACTTAGCTTGTTACACACAAATGAAATGCACGTTTCTAGGTTTGTTAACCATACCCAAATGTATGTACTTGTTGGTTCAATAATAGTTAACCAAATGGTTAGCCATATGAACATTTCATATCAACCATGTTCTTCTTCACCATAAGTAATTCAAATGACTTCAAATGAACTAGTTAGAGAGTTGTTCAATTGCAAGGAAATCTCATGTACTACACAAGACACAATTGAAGCAAAGATGATGAGATTCACTTGAATCGGTTCATGAACTTTATAGCCACGGTTTGTATACTGCATTCCTTAGTATTTATAAGTATTAGTTCATGATCATCATCTTTAGATATAACCTACTCAAGTTCGTGGACTGGGTTCACAGATTTAAGTTCACGGAAGGAGTTCACAAACTCCAGCAGAAATTCTCGGACGAAAACTTCCGCCAGTTCGTGGACTTGGCTCACGCCACATTTCGTTTCTCTTGATCAATAAAGTTCGTTAACTTTGGTTCAAGGAATATGACTTATACATATATTTGTTTCCACAACAATGCTTATGTCCACCATTGGTTATATAATCTAAACTCTCATTTCAATCATTGAAACATTCTTAGATGACGTTATATAGTTATTACACCATTTCTCGTCAAAGAAATTTTCAAAGTGATTGAAACATAACATGACTTTCGTCACTAGGTTAAGATAAACTCGGTTGTAGCGAAATCTTACCAACAAATATTTCGAGATATAGATAGGCGAGGTATACTCGGCTCTAAATACCAAATGTGTATAATCAAAGTCTATATAGCAAATGACTTTCGTCTCAAAGAGTAGGAGATAGAGTAGATAGACTTTTGAGTGATAGATAAGTTCAAGTCTCTACATGCCTTTTTATTGATGAAGTTCCACCGGTTCCTTGAATAGTTCTTTGTCTTGTATGATGAATCGCCATGGAGTTCTTGAGCTAAACTACACTTTCTATCCTAGTCCGAGACTTAGCTATAGTAGACCAGAAATCAAGACTTATAGTTTTGATCACTAACATTGACAAACATGCTTGAGATAGAAACGCATGCGAGTTAGACCGAGCAATGCTCTAACAGCCCCTTCAAAGCCACATTTACCAATTTCAAGACTGTCATTACACTAAAAAACCATTTTTTCAAAACCTAACTCTAGACGTTTCATTAATCGTTATAATTTTTAGAACTGTCAATAAGAGGTTTATCGGTAGGTCACTATTTCTTGTGAATATTAATGGGGGTCTAATTGAAACTATTGATTTTTTGCAGATTCAAAAAATACAACACTTGGAGAGAGGCACCATTTTTAGGGCACTTCAGATAGGAAGATTATAATTTGTATCAGAATGACTAACCTGGTGTTACACCCAAGGTAGTCAATATCGGTTATACAGGCCGATATTACAGGTTTTTATCGGGTATTAGATGGAACGATAAAAAAACGTTCGTATTTGCCGGTACAGACCGATATATCGGTTTTACCTATACACGGATATTCTCGGTTCCAGTATCATTTTTGGTAAAGATGAAATCTATGAAAGGAAAATTAAGCATATCAGTATCATATGTGGTAAAGATCCACTAAACTAAACACGAACGAGTTAGGACATTTTTTTTGTTTCGGAAAACATATTGATCCATAATCATTAATGGTGCGAAAAATTGATTGCCTTATTTGTTTCAGAAGTTTTATGCAACCCTTAACTTGTTAGGGTGTTATCATTAAGTTTTGATTGTGTATAGGAAATTTCTAGGTATGAGAACTTCCTCTTGTTTGGAAGTTTGAGAAATATTTATTATTATAATTTTTTTATTATAATTTTATATATATTTGAAATTATAATTTTAATGATATGTCGCCGATAAAAAACGATAATATCTTTTGTATAGGTGTATCAGACTCGCACGATCTTGAAAGTGCGAGGGTCTAACAACCTCACCCAATATTTCTATTAGCAATCTATATGGACAAACTCTAATATACTTTTAAGAGAATCAACTAGAAAGTTAGACTCAATCTTAATAAAAATTATATCAAGGAGTTATGATCTCGATCTCTCGATTTGATCTATACTCAAGCAAATAGAAACATGCGAGTCTTTATAAAATACAAGAGAGATAACTTGGATGGTACCAAAAACCAATATCCAAGTGCCAATCAATTTAAATCAACAACCAAAGGTCGGATATTCTAATTTATTGATCTTAACGCACAACCTGTGATATTTCAATCATATAACAAAATATAATGCGGAATAGAAATAACACAGACACCAGAAGTTTTGTTAACGAGGAAACCAAAAATGCAGAAAAACCCTGGGACCTAGTCCAGATTGAATACCAGACTGTATTAAGCCGCTACAGACATTAGCCTACTACAAACTAACTTCGGTCTGGACTGTAGTTGAACCACAATCAATCTCGCACTGATTCAAGGTACAGTTGTGCTCCTCACATCTCTGATCCTAGCAGGATATTATGCAATTGATTCCCTTAGATGATCTCACCCACAACTAAGAGTTGCTACGACCCAAAGTCGAAGACTTTAATAAACAAATTTGTATCACACAGAAAAGTCTTCGATGAAAGATAAATTTTTCTCCCACGGATACACCTAAGAGTTTTGTTCTGTATTTTGATAAAATCAAGGTGAACAGGAAAAATCGATAATCCAGACTTATATTCCTGAATAACAACCTAGAATTATCAATCACCTCACAATAATCTAAATCATATGGTAGCGAAACTAGATATTGCGGAATCACAAACGATGAGACGAAGATGCTTATTATTTCTTTTTATCCTGCCCCATAGAAGATATAATCTCAAGTCAATTATTAAATTGAACTAGTACGATAAAAAATGGAAAGATCAGATCGCACAACTACAAGAGAAGTAGTTTCGTTTGGCTTCACAATCCCAATGAAGTCTTTCAGTCGTTAACCTACAGGGTACTGAGAAGAAACCTATGGTTAAAGGAGAACCGACTCTAGCAAAACCATTTATTATCACACATGAGGTGTGGGGATTAGTTTTTCCAGTTGCTAGAGTTCCCCTTCATATAGTTTTCAAATCAGGGTTTGCAATCTAAGTTACCTTGGTAACAAAGCATTCAATATTCACCATTAGATGAAAAAACTGATTTAACCAAGCTAATATCTTTCAACCGTTAGATCGAAAATTAGTTTGTTATACACAAATGAAATGTATTTCATTTAGGTTTAAGTAACCGTACCTAAACGTGTACACTTAGCTGGTTCACAAATAGTTATCCAATGGTTAGCCATATGAGCACTTTCATATTAAATGTATTCATCTTCTTCATAACTAGTTAAAATGACTTCAAAATAACTAGTTGAAGAGTTGTTCGATTTCTTAGGTATTTATACATAGACACAATTGAAACAAAATCGGTTTGATTCACTTGAATCAATTCATGAAAAATATAACCACGGTCAGCAATGATTTCATTCCTTATTGAATTATTGTTTAAGTTCATGAACTTCCGATTTGAGAAATATAACCAGCTTGGGTACCCTTAGCTACCGGATTTTTTTTACAAACTCAGCAGAAATTTTCGGTTTGAAAACTTCCGTGAGTATGCGTACAGGTATGCGTACCTAAGGTGTCCGGTTACTAGTTTGCAAACTACAAACTCAGCAGAAATTTTCGGTTCGAAAACTTCAATGGGTACGGGTACCCAACCTGTCTCCTTTGCCAATATCGTATGCACACATATGCACACACTTTGTTTCTGGCATAAGGATTTATACACTAATGGCGAACACACTATATATGTTTATCCCAAATATGGTTACGTACTCTCAACTCTACATTTCAATCATTGAGACATTCTTCTATAATTTTATAACAGTCGTTATTTACAACTATAGTCATCAAACCTATTTTCAAGAGTGAAACGTCATCATGAATTTCGTCACGAGTAAAGATGAAAAGTGGTTAAAGTGAAATCTTACCAACACATATTTCGAGAAAAACATAGGCGAGTAAACTTGGCTCAAAATAGCAAATGCACATGTATGAAAATTATCATACTTATAAGACTTTGTCTCAAGAGTAGGAGATAGAGAGGTAGACTTTTGAGTGACATATAAGTTCAAGTCTCCACATACCTTTTAGTCGGATGAAGTTCCACTGGTTCCTTGTATAGTTCTTTGTATTTGTAAGATGATCGCAATGGAGTCTGGAGCTCAACTACGCTAATCTGTCCTAAACCGAAATTTAGGTATAAGTAGTCTAGAAATCAAGAAATATAGTTTTGAGAACTAAAATTGACAAACATGGGTTGAGATAGCAACGCATGCGAGTTCGACCGAGCAATTCTCTAACAATCTCCCCCTTTGTCAATTTAGTGGCAAAACTATCAATACATATGGATTACAAAATAAATAAAACTTTGTAGCTTCTCGTCCGCATGCTTGATCTCCTTGGTGCTTAAACATTACTCGAAAACTTTGTGTTTTCCAATTACTCCCATGATTCCATAGATTTGCAATTCAGCATCATAGTTGTTGAATATCCGTAGCCATAACAATGAGAAAACAAAATATCTCGATCATTTTTATACAGCGTCATAATATTATTACACAGTATCAAAGTTCAATTGTATCACAACTTTGACAACAATACTATGGTGATATGTATCACTACCCCTTAGTCAATACTTTCATCTCAACATGAAAACACTCCCTCTTACATAATGATCTGTAAACCACGCAAACCATATGTATTTGTTGTGTGAACTAAATATTAGTTCTCCCCTTTTTTGTCAATAAAATTGGCAAAGGTACGAAAACGGGATCCTAATGAAATCTCCACGGAGATGCTTCAAGACCAAAGAAAAGTACATATAAACTTTATTTATATTCAATCAAATAGCCTAAGGTAAATGTATTCAGCGGAGGAGTTTATAAAAATACAAGATAACTCCTAAAATATTCCACAGCCGCACTCCCCACAAAGATATGAAAATTAAGCGCAAGTTCAAAAGTACTCTCCCCCATTTGATGTCATTCCCGAAAGAACAACAAGAGCGACCTTACTTTTACAAGAAAATAAGGATTTCTTTGGACACCAAAAACCACAAAAGAAATGATTTTGTATCCAAAATTCTCAATTAAATTAATCACAAAAGAACCCATGATTAATTTAATCGGAATACACAACCAAATTAATCATAAACGAATTCATGCTTTGTTTAGTTGGAAATGCTCACATAAGAAGACTTATGGAGCCACACAGTATATACATAAAATATGGATCAGGGAAGATCAATACTTCGGAATATACAAAGATTCATTCTATCTTCATCACTATTTGCATAACGACATATAATAGACATAATCTTTGTAAACAAAAGATTTTAACCTATCTTCCGTCAAAGAATTGATATAATAGGCTTAACTTTTGTTTGTCAAAAGTTCATCGATCTTGTATCAATACATGCATATCGACATATGAAAGAGATAACTTTTGACATTGTATGGGACAATAATAGTTCATGGACGCAAACACACATATCCCATAACATATTTCAATATATAAAACCATAAAGATTAATACTGCAGAAATTATCTTTCAAATCACTTTAGAATTTAAATAAATAAATCTAAAAACATTGCAAGATGAAAATGTTGGACATATCTACGTGTACTCACAATAATGGCTATTCCAAACCCTAGTTATCCTTCTTAAACAAAAACAAGAATAAAAATTCTTTTAAGAAGTTTTCTAGACAAAAGTAAACCATCTAACCAAGACGTGCAATAAGAGATCGAACACAAGCGAGTTCCTCATTAGCTTCCTTCAGCTTAGTCTTCACAAACTCGATATTCTTCATGGAAATCACGAATTGTTCACGTACAACCTCGAAATCTTGGAGAAGGTTTCCAACCAGTTGTTGCGGCAATTGAACTGGTTGTTTGTTTACATGATCAATTGCATGATAGCAATTTATAAGAACAGGGTTCTCATAAAACTCAGCAATGTTGTTTCTTTTATTTTCAACTTCCTTTTCGCGTTCATCCATAGTTTGCACCATTATCTCACATGAGACTATTTCAGTTACCGAGGGAGTATATACCAAGAAGAACTTCATGATATATATATATATATATATATATATATATATATATATATATATACATGTGTAGGACATATATAGTTAAACCCTAGAGTTACTTGTTTAAGAATCGGTAATGGGCCAGGTATGCAAAAACTCACGGTTATGAACTAGGTTCTAAACCGTGTAAGAAAGGGAGCCTTATTTAAAAAAGGCTTTGTCACAGGATTTTAAAGCAAGGAAGGATCACTGAAAAAATAATTGTTTTAACAAGGGATGGTTTTCTCAAGAGTTTAGATTGATCAACTATGCGTTATTATCAAAAGAAGGCCAGAAAAGAATTCTCCATAGAAGGAATTATTTCTAAAGAATCAAACGAGTATTACAACAACCATTTTTTTTCAAGACAAGTTATATCTTGAACTTTATTTGCATTATCCTAAGGTTGGTATGAGAATGCACAATTAAAAAACTGGTTAAGTTGTAATCTGAGCATGTAGCTCATCATCGTTTTCCTTCTCTGGATACAAGGAGGAGTAGCGAGAATACTTTCAAAAGAATTATTACAAGGAGGACAAGTCATACCTGAAGATGTTTTCTTTCTCAATTTTTTTATTTTCCGCCCGAGATTGTTTACACTGGTCCTTAGATCATATGCATGATTATTGATGTGCAAATAATCAGAGCCCGATACTTAAGAAACAGTGTGATCTTTGCCAATAGAAAATTTTCCTTCCTTGATTGAACTATCCTTCTTCCTTTGGCGTCTTTGTCTCTTTACTGGAACGTCAACCTACTTAGTTGTCCATATGACTTTCTTTCTTCTATAATTGTACAAGGAGTTAGTATCATACATATAACTAAGAGAGTACTTATCACAATGCTCTTTCGGATTTTAGGCATGGATGTTCTCAGTACGGAGAGAAACATGCTTGATTACTTCTTTTTACATCCATATAAGAATGTTATGATGTTTTTAATTCCTTATCCGAAAGCGGAATTTCCGTTCAACATGACCTTTGTTTCCACAATAGTATCAGTTAAGTAACGTTTTTAACGGTTCTCCTATACCCTGTCTTTGAAGTATGACAATCTTTCTTTACAGAAACATCAGTTGTAGTAGGTGAATTTTCACATAACGAGTTATCACTAGCAGATACAAAATTGATCTTTCCAGTGCTTGAAGTGTCTATTCCTTTATAGCCCATACCACGTGTATCACGATGTTCTTTACATGCTCCTAACAGGGAAGATAATTTTGTAGAGCCAGTGCTGAATCTTTTCAGATTCTCTTCCAGTGATTTTACCTTGTCGACAGTTGTAACTAGATCATTCTTCAATTTTTTTTTCTTTGGAAAGAAAAAACATTCTCTGTCATTATAGTAGATCTGTTGAGAGTCATACATTGTCTCAGATTCAGCAAGTCTTTCTCTCAGCACACAGAAACTCTTCTGAAGTTTTTCACATTCAGCAACCTTTGAATGGACTTCTTCATCACGATCTTTAAGGATGGATTGTAAAAGTTTATAACCACTATCGTATCGCTTAAATTTTTTTTTTAGTTTATGTTTTCACGACAGAGAGGAAACAGATATTCTGCGAAGTAGGGAGTTGATCCCTTTTTTCTATGATATCATCAAAGAGTATAATATACCGTGAGACTTCTTCATCAATACTTGGTCCCTCGTATGAGTCACTTTCATCTGAAAGTTCATCCAGTTGTTCGTCTAGGCGATTTTCCCAGTTGACATCGGTTTCTAACGGGTGGGAAGTCACGATAGATTTATTAGAGGTCTCAGAACACTTATCATCATCAAGAGGATCCTGATTTGGTTATTCGAAGATAGAGATATCACTACTGCCCATAGAGTCAGATCGCCACAAACACAGACTTTTAAGGTCTTGAACGTGTTTGCCTGCTCTGATACCAATTGAAAATGCGGGGGTCTAACAAGATCACCCAATATTTTGATTAGCAATCTGTATGGACAAACACCAATATACTTTCAAGAGAATCAAATAAACAGACAGACTCAATCAAGGAGTTACTATCTCGATCTCTCGATTTGATCTATACTCAAGCAAATAGAAATTTGCGAGTCTTTATCAAATACAAGAGAGATAACTTGGATGGTACCAAAGACCAATATCCAAGTGTCAATTAATTTTAAATCAACAACCAAAGGTAGGATATTCTAATTGATTGATCTTAACGCACAACCTGTGATATTTCAATTATATAACAAAATATAACGCGGAACATAAATAACACAGACACCAAAAGTTTTGTTAATGAGGAAACTGCAAATGCAGAAAAACCCTGGGACCTAGTTCAGATTGAACACCACACCGTATTAAGCCGATACAGACACTAGCTTACTACATACTAACTTCGATCTGGACTGTAGTTGAACCCCATTCACACTGATTCAAGGTACATTTTCTCTCCTTACGTCTCTGATCCCAGCAGGATGATACACACTTGATGCCCTTAGCTGATCTCACCCGCAACTAACGGTTTATACGACCCAAAGTCGAAGACTTTAATAAACAAATATGTATCACACAGAAAAGTCTACGATAATAGATAAATCTGTCTCCCACAGATAAACCTAAGAGTTTTGTTCCGAATTTTCATAAAATCAAGGTGAAGAAGAACCAATCAATAACCCAGACTTATATTCCAGAAGAAAAGCCAAGAATTATCAATCACCTCACAATAATCTAAATTGTATGGTAGCGAAACTAGATATTTCGGAATCACAAACGATGAGACGAAGATGTTTGTAATTTCTTTTTATCTTGCCCTATCGAAGATATAGTCTCAAGTCAATTTTTTGATTGAACTCGTACAATAAAAGATGACAAGATAAGATCGCACAACCACAAGAGAAGTATTTTCGTATTGCTTCACAATCCCAATGAAGTCTTTCAGTTAAACTATGGTGTCTCTAGAAGAAACCTAAGGTTAAAGGAGAACCGACTCTAGCAAAATCATTTAGTATCACATAGGAGGTATGGGGATTATTTTTTCCAGTTGCTAGAGTTCTCATAAACGTGTACACTTAGTTGGTTCACAAATAGTTAACCAATGGTTAGCCATATGAGCACTTTCATACTAACCGTATTCATCTTCTTCACATCTAGGTCAAATGACTTCAAAAGAACTAGTTGAAGATTTTTTCAATTTCTTAGGTCTTTATGCATAGACACAATTGAAACAAAATCGGTTTGATTCACTTGAATCAATTCGTGAACAAGATATCCATGGTTTGCAAAGATTGTATTCCTTATTGAATTATTGTTTAAGTTCATGAACTTCTAATTTGAGAAATATAACCAGCTTGGGTACCCTTAGCTACCGGATTTGGGTTTACAAACTCAGCAGAAATTTCGGTTTGAAAACTTCTGTGAGTACGTGTACCCAAGGTGTCT
Organism: Papaver somniferum; assembly: GCF_003573695.1. NCBI lineage: Eukaryota > Viridiplantae > Streptophyta > Magnoliopsida > Ranunculales > Papaveraceae > Papaver > Papaver somniferum. The sequence goes on from NC_039368.1 coordinate 109,561,986, forward strand.
GGTTTACTAGTTTGCAAATTACAAACTCAGGAAAAATTTTCGGTTCGAAAAATTCCGCTGGTACGCGTACGGGTACGTGTACCCAGCCTATCTCCTTTACCAATACAATATGCACACATATGCATACACTTGGTTTTTAGCACATGGATTTATGCACTAATGTTCGAACACACTATATATGCTTATATCCATAGATGGTTACGTAATCTGAACTCTACATTTCAATCATTGAAACATCTTCTATAATGATGTAACAGTCGTTATTCACAACTATGTCATGAAGGTTATTTTCAAGATTGAAATGTCATCATGACTTTCGTCAAGGGTAAAGATGAAAACTGGTTAAAGCGAAAGCTTACCAACACATATTTCGAGAAAAAGATAGGCGAGTAAACTCGGCTCGAAATAGAAAATGTGCATGTATATAAACTATTATACTCGTTCGACTTTGTCTCAAGAGTAAGAGATAGAGAGGTAGTCTTTTGAGTGATATATAAGTTCAAATCTCCACATACATTTTAGTCGGATGAAGTTCCACTGGTTTCTTGAGTAGTTATTCTTCTTCGTAAGATGATCACCGTGGAGTCTGGAGCTCAACTACACTTAACTTTCCTAGTCTGAGACTTATCTATAAGTAGTCTAGAAATCAAGACATATAGTTTTGACAACTAAACTTGACAAAAATGCTTGAGATAGAAACACATGCGAGTTCGACTGAGTAATGCTCTAACATATACGACACTGATACGCGATATTAACTACTTTGGTTACACTATAAAATATTTCTTCAATATCCCAAACAAAAAATTATCGCACCAAATTTTAACCTAACCTTCACACTCAATAAACCAAAAATGCAACCAAACCCCACCACCACCAATTGTCCTTAATTGCATTTGGAATGTTATGCAAATTTGTTTCTACCAAAAAGAACAAACGCCTTAAATATTCACCAAATTTTACCTCCCCCATGCTTACGTATATGATACATGTAAGAAAAAATCATCAGGTTTGGTCTATAGCGCACCTAGTTGATTTGTCGCTTTGCTATCATACGCACGCGAATCTCAAGCCTCAATCCCTTTTTGCTTATCAAAAAAGCTATATGGAACTAGATAAAAAGACTATCAACGTACTCATATATCAACAGATAAATAAATCTTGTATCACATGCTTACACTTTTGATTTGGTTCATACTAGGAAAACTTTTCAACCCAAATATACCTTACTTTTTAAGTTTCAATCTTTGGTCATAGATAAGATATGCCTATCAATGAACATATCTGTGACAAGTCAAAATGATAACCTTGTTATTTTTCTCCATTTTTAAATACATATTTTAATCGAATACCATCAACTTTCTCTCGTTATTTCTATTGATCTCATACGTTATATGGGTTCTCCAAAACCTCAAGATATTTCACAAACTACAAACCAAGACATTCAAAACCTTACCCTGCAAATGGTAGAAAAACTCTCTTTACCTACTACCCTATCTGAACCAATTTTCATATATAAGACTGTTACTCTAGTTGAATCCGATAACAATTGGAAATGGTGTATGGTTGGTTATATGTGTTGTGAAACCCTTGTTTCTACTTCTTCCATTCGTTATCACATGTGTACTCAATGTCCACTTGATCAAACTCCTACGATACAACATTTATTTAATTAAGGAACAAAGTTCTTATAAGATTCTTAGCTGAGAATGATTTCAACAGGGTACCAACATCTTGGTTCACTAGTGGTTATTGATGTGACTCAAAGTTGTTTTGTAATAGTGGTAAAAGAGGTTCTTTCGAACTTGTGAAGGTAACTTTTTTTCTTTTAGATTTAAATAAATTTTATAAATAACACAAAAATAGCAAAGTGATTGAAGTCTTTTTGGGGGAAACTGGGGATAAGGATTCCACTTTTCTACCAAATAAAAATGAGATTTCTAATATTCATTATGCAGATTTTTCCTTTTTTAAATAGTTTTAATTATTGCAAAAATTGATTTTGTAAAATAATAATTGTAAGTTAAAAGCATGGAGTATCAAAAACTTCTAAGTCCAGCATAATCCATCAATCAAAATAACAATTATTTAATAAAAAATCTTCGGAAAAATTCTATATACTCAAGGCAAATAATTAAATAAATTTAATTGCATAAATAATAAAAATAGAAATTATCAAATTTTTATTATTGGTGGAATTGCTTCCTCCGTGGCCCCAGAGATTAAGATTAGCTCATCATGGTGTAATTCATCTCAAAATATATTATTATTGCTCCAAAGTTGATTACAAATGAGTAAACAATGCAACAGAGAAGTCGCAACGGAAGTTCCTGTTGCGAAGACGATGTTGGACTGTTACAAAGAAACAAATGGTGACGGAAACTAAGGTTCTCTGGATAAATATGCTGTTGCAAATCGGTTAAAGAAACTGTTGTGAAGATGAAGAAACTCTTGCGAATCGGATGAAGAAACCGTGGCCGATTCCTTGTTCTTCAGAGCAGCAGCAACAACAGTTTTCTCTGGAAATTTTTCTCTCAACTTTTACGGCTTCTATACTCCTGCTAAGACTCCCAGACTCTCCACACCTCTTCTACTCGACCCAAGGGGTCCTTTTATACCCAACAGGCGCGTTTAATATCGCCATAACTTCGTATAATCCTCCATTATTCGGCATTGATGAAGAAAATATTTTCGGATATATTTCTTCCAAAGTTCGCTCTTCACGCGTATATTTCCTTCCTGGATACTGTAAACACGTTACACAGAGTTTATAGATCCCTCAGACACGTTCACAACGTCTCCAATCCCGTGAATAAATTCCTCCTGTATATTTTCCCTGTTTTCAATCCGTGAGTTAACTAGACAATCCTAGCCAATTCTGGGCTAAACGAACACCCACAATAGCTTAATTATGTCATTTCACAACTTTCCACCAAATTTCAGCGAATGAATCGCACAAAATCACGTCCAAATGTTGATTGAAAATCTACCAGTTATCATGCATATTTTCCAGCCAAAACAAATTTTGAATTTTGGAAGAAGGTCACCCCTTATCCAAAGTGCTGGGGTGCGAATATCAATTTGGGTGGAAATAGTAATTTTGGGGTGGAAATGGTAATTTTTCTGGGTTCCTCCGGTACATTTCTGGGACGTTTCCGGTGCATTTCTGGGCTGCCTCCGGTACATTTCTGGGGCGCCTTTAGTAATTTTCTCCAGGGCGTAAAACATCACTTATTGAGCAATTCTTTCTACACAAAGGTATTTCTCCAAAAACACCTAAACAAACATAAAAGCACCACAATAAGCAAAAATAGGTACTAACAAAATACACAAAAGAGATGAAAATAGACACATAAATGCGTATATCAGTTATGTAATAGTTATGAGAGCATTCCCCACCAACCGGCTAATCAGCTAATCAAAAAATTAATTTTACTGAAGAACTTATGCGGTTGATTCTTTGTAATGTGCCAAAGGAATGCACTGAATTTGAAGATCTTCAAAAGCTAACCCTCAAGTTTGGCGAGTTTATTGATGCCTCAATACCCTTTGGAAATCATCCTCTAAATAAAAACATTAGAGTATATGTTATGATTCCAGTGCAAATGGATTTACCAACTGTCATTCATCTGTTTACTAGTGGAAAAGATTAACCATATCTCACTGAATATCGTTATAACAAAGTTCGTAGGAATTTACGCAACTCTTGACGTGTTATTGATCATAAAGATGCTAATTGTCAATCTTGAAAGTCCAAACAGAAAGTTATTCAAGAAGCAGCTTCATCCAGTTCAAGGTATACTCTGCTTGCTATCTCAAAACTCATGATGCCTCCAAAAATAATGGTCAAAACAACTTCCTCAATGGCTGGTCTTATTGCTGAGGATACTCTCATGACTCATACTGATATTTTTCCTGACTCACAAATCGATTTTTCCAATGATAATCTTCATGATAAAGGAAAGGCAAAGGAAGTTATCCAAAATTCTGATAATATTATCCAAAAAGGTATGTCAAGTAATTTGCATATGAGTCCTTTTGTCACCTGTTCTGCCGCTCTCAAGAATTTGATGTTGATCTGATTCAATATAATACTAACCAACAAAAGAATGGTCTTTCAGTTATTTTCAAGAAAGTCAATACCCAGAATGTTACAGTTGATGTCTTAAATGTCCCTTATGAAAACCCAAATCGGGGACTGATTCGTACCACCAACATAACTGGACGATTTAAATCGGGTGTGACTCCATCTTATAATAATAATATTACTAGAGATGAAGCGGTATAGCTAGCAACTGAGAATAATGCTATGTATAATCTTAAAAGGAAAATCAATCCTAGATCGGATATTAGAAAGTGTGTAAGAGCCAGCAATTCTCAACTAACTAGCATTGTGGTGGTTCCGAGCAAGTTGATCTTTCTGAACCGGATTCCACCAAATTATGTCCTCCCATTACTAATATGGGTGAATTACCATCTATCAACTTAAAAAATTGAACCCTCAACATCCATTCACTAGTTGATACCTATGGTAACTATAATATCCCTATTGATGCTTCTCCAAGTAATGATGGTGTCCGCAATTATTCTCGTCACGATGCTGCTACTTTGAGTCTCAATTCTACCCAAGATATTTCTTAAAATGGTGGCTCTATGGATTCTCAGCTTGGTGGTGGGTCTACTCCTACCAATCAGGTAAACATCTCTCATGCTCTTGTTCTAAGTACTTACATGCATATTCCTAATTCTCAAATATCCTTTTTTTTTCTCAATCATAAAATTTTATTACCAAAAATGGAACTGAAAGTTATAAGGTTAGTCTTGACAGACCAAGACTAACTAAAAGAATACAAAATAAAAACAAAAAACTGAAACAGGAGATATCTTTTACAAGGTTATTCAAGAAAATCTGAAGTAGTGTGCATCCTCATGCTCCATTATTCTCAAAGAATCAAGCCTTCCCTCATATAATATTAGTACTCCTCTACCAAGTTTAGTTCCATCTTTTGCAAGTTGGTCAGCTGAAAATTTTATTTCCCTGTATGCATGTCTGAAAGTGATACCCCATAGAATTGCAGTAATTTTCTCCCATCTGTTCTTTACTATCCAAATAATTTTTCTACTACTGAACACCAAAATGACTGCTTTAAAGTCTAGGCTGAAACATATATCCAATAATTTCTTGTTCACATCCCATTCACCTGTTTTTATCAGTGCCATTAACTCTGCAATATAATTTGTTGCAGTTCTCAGTCCTCCACTTCCAGCTCCCAAGCAACTTCCTCACTTTTTCTTGCAATAAAACCAATTCTGCAGCTCCAGGGTTACCTTTTGCAGCACCATCACAACACATTAGAGTTTAGTTTACTTGAGGAAGTCTGGAAAACACTTTCTTCATAGCAACACATTTGCTCTGAATTCCTTTTATACTAAAAATTACTATAATGCTCAGATCGTACATAATGTTCTTCATGAACCCATTTACTCTGACTCCACACTCCTTAGTAAAGTTCTTGATCTTGTTTTATAACTTCATAGCATTGGGATTGATATTCTCATATACTTTCAAGTTTCTTGTCATCCACAACTACACCATCACTAAAAATGAACTTATTTACCATATCTGTCTAATTGCAGAGCTTTGATTCTTTACACATGCTATTAATTCATCAAACTGTGTAGGAGCATTAAGAGTAAACATACCTCCCAGCCAATTCCAAATTTCTTTACTGAAAGAGAATTCCCATAAAATATGATTCATATTGTCTTGACCATTTCCACATAAGTAGCATTTGGATACTGTGCCATACCCTATCTTTCTGACACTCTCTTCAGTTGCACAAGCTCCTCTGAGAATATTCCAAACATTACAAGATGTATAAGGATGTATGTAAGGACTCCAAACATATTTAGCTCATTGCACCTTTTGATACTTCACTCTTATCTGTTGCACTGCATTTGCAATAGAAAATTTTCCAGTTAAATCAGCATCAAATATCCTTTTATCACCTCCTTTCCCTAAATTTGGCAACTCTTTTAGATCAAAAAATTTCTTCATTTCTTCAGGAACATTCCATTCACCATCTGTTATTAGATCACTTACTTTTAAGTCTTTGTATTGTTGTACAAATATGTCATAACTATAATGCTCTATGAGTGCATAATCTTTCACCCACTTCTCTTCCAAGACTATATATTCTTTCCATCCACCACCAGCCATCGACTCCCTTTTTTGAGCTCATTTATAACCCATTTCAACCCAGGCCAAATTGATGATTTTTTGTAACTAGTTGTCCATTCACCCTTCTTGTTCTTATACTTTTTCTTCATAAATCTGGTCCACTCTTCATTTTCAGTTTCAATCTTCCAAAGTAATTTCAGTAACAGAGCCTTATTCATCATCTCTAATCTCCTTATGTCAAGCCCTCCTTCCTTAAACGGTGGATTAACTTCTTCCCATTTTATTGTTATTAGCTTCTTCACTGATGGATCACCAGTCCATAAAAATTTCTTATTATCCTCTCACATTCCTTTATCATTGTTTTGGGCCATTTATATACTGACATAGTATAAAGTGGTATGCTACATAGCACAAACTTCACTAATGTTGATCTGGCTGAGAATGCAAGCAGTTTTCCAATCCAACCTGCCAATTTCTTTGGTAACATTTCAACTATTCCCCAAACGTGAACAGATTTAACTCTTCCAGGTTTCAACATTACTCCCAAGTATTTGTCTGGGAATTCAGAAATTTTCATTTGCAGATTTTCAGCTATAGCATGTCTTCTGTCTTCAGTAACTCTACCTACAAAACACTTACTTTTTTCTCTGTTAATTGTTTTCCCTGAAGCTGTTTGATATCTCATTAGTAGTTTCATTAGATTTTCCAAATATCTTTTATGTCCATTACAAAAAATAAAAATGTCATCAGCAAACATCAGATGAGATGTATGACAACCATTTCTATTAACCATTTCTTTTACTAGACCATCTTGAACCATTTTTGTTATATTCCTACTCAATACCTCCTCTGCAATCACAAATAGCATGGGAGAAAGTGGGTCTCCTTGTCTGAGCCCTCTTCCTATATCAAAGATTCCAAATGGCCCACCATTAACTAAAATTGAAATTATTGCACACTCAACAATAGTCTTCAGCCATTGTATACCAACTTCAAAAAAACCAAAATGCTTAAGTGTTTTGAAGATGAATTCCCAGCTCATGTAATCAAAGGATTGTGTGATGTCTAGCTTCAAACCAATATTACCACCTCTTCTTTTAGTATCAAACTCATTTACTAACTCAGAAGCTAGAACAATCTTTTCTTGAATATTTCTTCCTTTGATAAAAGCTCCTTATTGATTAGATATCACTTTATGTAGCACACCATGCATTCTTGTTGCAATGATTTTAAAGATAAAATTTTACAAACCAATTGGTCTAAATTGCTCAGTTCTTTTGGCTCCTAGAACTTTAGGTAATAAGAATAAAAAACTAGAACTCATCCCTTTTGGTATGAATCTGCATCTCCAACAAAATTGTATTGCCTCTATCAAATCCTTACCAATAATGTCCCATGAAATCTATAGAAGCTCCCGAGAAAGCCATCAGGACCAGGAGAGCTATTCTGATCCATTGAGAATGCAGCTTCTTTAATTGCTTGATCTGATGGCAGCTTATCCATTTGAGCATTATCTTCATTTGTTATTACTCTTGGAATAGTGTCAAAAGTTCTTCCTCTAGTATGACTTCGTTATATTCAAATTTCTTCTTAAAATGACGTACTAGTAACTCTGCCATGTTTTCTTGTTTTGTTACAATATTACCAGAAACATCTTCAAGTTCAACAATATTATTATGTGCTCTTCTAATCTTCATTGAAGTATGAAAAAAATCAGTATTTGCACCAACTTCTTTCACCCATTTTTTTCTTGACTTTGACCTCATCAATTCATTATACTGATTAGATACTAACTCATGCTTGCCTCTTGCAGTAACCAACTTATTAAGTAATTCCAAATTTTCTGGCTAAGCATCTGGGAGTAAGGAAGCATTGAGCACTTCCTCTTCAGTTTCTTTAATTTTAGTTCTTAAGTTTCCAAAAACGTCCCAATTCAATTTCTTAACAAATACTTTAAATCTTTTAAGCTTGCTCATAAATCTAAAAGCTGGATTTCCTGAACATTCTTTTTCCCAAGATATTTGTATAAGTTTTTTAAAATCAGGATGAGAAGTCCATACATTTTTATACTTTAAAGGTATATTATTTGGCTTAGGAAATTCATTAGTCCTTCCCAGCAATGCACCATGATGTGAGATTCCCCTAACTCCAACTTTATATCTCCAATCAGCATACTTTTCCATCCATTTAACATTGAAAAAAGCTTTATCCAGATCGCATAATATCCTCTTCTTACCCACTCTATTGTTGAACCAAGAGTATTTAATTCCTGATCTTTGAGGTTGTAAAAGACCACAGTAATCTAAACACTTGTTGAAATCTGAAACTGAAACTCTTAAAGGACTTCTACCTCCAACTTTCTCATCACAGTTTAAAACAGTGTTAAAATCTCCAATTACAAGCCATGGAAAATTCATTTGACTGATCTTCATTAATTCTCCCCAAAGAATTCTTTTATCAACTGTTAGACATGCAACATGAATACCTGTAACCAAAACCTCTCTAATTATGACAGTAATTGCTTGTTTTAGTACTACATACTACTCTTGGTGTTGACAAAGAAGAATTCCATAATAAACAAATGTTCTCTTTACCAGTATCATTTGAATTATGAATCAACATATAACTCATTCCATATAATCTCAAATTTTTAACAAAATTGACTCTTATTTTAGACTCAGCTAACCACATCAAATAAGGACTAAATTGATTCACTAAAGATCTTAATTTATTTTTTTCTCTTATTATTTTAAGACCTATGATATTCCAGTAGGCCACTCTCATTGAGAAGAATTAAATTTATAAGGTTCAGGTCCTCTCATACCTTTATTTTTAACTAAATTTTTCCCAGCAAGTTTCCTTGTAGTTATAAGAGATATACCTTTAGACTGAGCTGCTTTACAATCCTTAGCTTCTTTTCCATTTACTACACTTTTTGTACTTTGCTTTAAAGCTTTCAAAATTTCTTCTGAACTTTGTTCCTCAGGTACTTCAACCAGTACTTGAAATTTACTTACAGAAGCAAAAGATTCCAATGTACAAAAATGTACAACATGATTGTTTTGTAAATTTAAAAACTGGAGTTACCAACTTATCTTGGTTATGCAATTCAGAGGTCATCAATGATGGAATGCTTGTAGAAACCTTAAGCAAACCTTCTGCTGATAATGGTGGAAATTCATCATGAGAAAAATTGTACCTCCACTTCCAGAATAATCAGGGTTTTCATTAATCCCATCTTTACTTAAGATAATCTTCTCAACTTCAGGTAACTTTGGAGTTTTTGGAGAATTACAAATATCAAAACCACCTTGCTGTGATTGTTTCTTATCTTTCTTATTCCAAACTTTCCTTGTTACCAAATTAGTGTTACCTTCATTACTATCCTCCTTTTCCTCTTATTTCCTCTTCAACCTATATTTTGCAATGCCCCATCATTTTGCAATGCCCGCAATAACCTGCAGAATTTGGAACTTGCACATCATGTTCAAAACTGCCATACTTAGATTTAACCAATATTTGATTTGGTATAGTATTAGCTAAATCCACTTCAAAAAGAACACTTGTATAGTAACCTACCTCTCTTTTAAGAGTTGTTTCATCAACTTTTATAACTCTACCAAAAGTATCACTTAAAGACATAAGAGTTTTTTCCTTCCAGTACTCCATTCCTAAACCAGAAAAATCAATCCAAAAAAAAGCAGTAGTAGTTCTTTGAGTTGTAGGATTAAAAGTTGGTTCCCAAAATCTTAATTTGATAATTTGAGATTCAACTTCCCAATACCCATTCCAAATATACTTCATATCATTTTTATTGGTTAACTTGATGATAAAAAGCCTTTCCAAGAGGTATCAATTGATAATTTCCTGAAGTTTTACATTGTCTTCTCAAAGACTCTTCTGCAGCAAATTTCATCTTAACTAAATCCAATCTCCCAATTAAACTAAACTACCATTCATTCTAACTCTCATCTATATCTTCATCAAAAATATAGCACGATGGTACTACATATGGTAATTCATTATCAATCCTCTTCAGATTTGATTCAGAAGAAATAAATTAAAATTATTATTATTCATCGTAGATCCATATTCCATGAAGAAATCTCAAAATCTAACCAAAATGAAATAAATCTCAATAGAAAATTGTATTCAGACAAGATATCAAATTAAAATCACCACCAATCATTGAATTAAACCTTGAAATCCCCAGAATACCTGAATTAATGAGGATGAAGATCGAAAAATTGATGTTGAAAACGAAAAAAAAAATCTCCGAGTTAGTCGCCTGATTCTCAGAGCGCAACTCGCCAAAAACTCCAAAATTGATACTAGTTGCGTACTATCAATTCTCCAAAATTAATTCTTCAATATCCTTCCATGTTAATAATGTTAATATGCTCTTATGGAATGTTAGAGGCCTAGAAAAAAATCGGCTAATAAGGAACTCAACCTTCTCTATAGGAATATCAACCCTGACATTGTTTTCATATCGGAAACCAAAATGAAGAAAGACATGGCTGCTAGAAAAATGAAGAATATGGGTTTTCCTTGTACTTTCAATGTCCATTATATTGGGATAAGTGGTGGTATGGTGCTTGCTTGGAAAAATAAATTTGTTTTGCTATTTTATCCTCCAACTCTAGGGGCATCTATGTCACGACTGAAGATATTATTCACTCTAAAACCTGTCATGTTCACTTCATATATGGTGAGATTAATAGTGGTCTTAGACAAGCCTTTTAGGACTCTTAATATCAATTACCTCATTCATCCATAATGAACAACTTTTCAATGTTGGTGATTTCAATGCTTTGATAGATATTGAGGATAAGAATGGTGGTCTATAAGTAGAAGACTTCGACTTTAGTAACCTGCGTAATTTTTGTGATGCTTTTCATCTTCAGGACCCTGGCTTCTCTGGTCCTAGATTCACTTGGTCTAACATGCAACAAGGAAATGATATGATTCTGGAAATATTAGGAAGATGTCTTATTAATGAAATTGCTGAACAATTGTTCAGTAAATTATATGTCAATAATTTTCCTAGAGACTCATATGACCATTGCCCAATGCATATAGGTTTTCATTATGATGATTTATGCACGCCTCGACATTTTCATTTTATGTCTATGTGGATTGAAGACCCTACCTGTAGAGACATCATAGCTAATTCTTGGTCTATCAATATGGTTGGTTCTCATGCGTTTAAGCTAAGAGACAAGATTCTTAGCACTAAAAAAGGCCTACGTGATTGGAATAAAATTCCTTTGGTAACATCCAAACTAATATCCAAACTACTAGAAGTGACTTAGATGTTATTCAAAATTCTAATCCTACTGATTCTATTTTCATCTCTAGACTTAAAGCCAGATAAAAGTATATATACAACCTTGATTAGTTTTAATGGAAGGACAAATCTAGAGAAGTTTGGGTGATGGAAGAAGATAGGAATTCTCCTTATTTCCATAGAGTCACTCTTTTTGGAAGGAAACGAAATGCGATAAGTTGGGTTAATAACTCTAGTGGTACTATTGTTACTGCAAAAGAAAGCATTGAATATTCCTTTGTTGATTATTTTTAAAACTCATGCTCTTCTCAAAGATGAATTTCTTCAATAACTTCATGTGAAATTCAATGATGAATAAAATTTGCATCTATAATACCCCTCTTTCGGCTGAAGAAATAAAAAATGCAGTCTTCCAAATGGGTGGTAAAAAGGCCCCGGGCCCTAATGGGTTTACTGGCCTTTACTACTAGAGGCACTGGGATAATGTTTGAAAGGAAGTTATTGATATGACTCAGACTTTATTTCGTACGTGATATATTGCTAAAGTGTTCAATAATACCAATATAGCCCTCATCCCAAAGATTTCTCTCCCTGAATTAGTCTTTCATTATAAACCAATTAGTCTATGTAATTTTATTTAAAAAATCCTTTATAATACCCTATCTAATAGACTCACCCTTTATGAATGATCTTATTTCCAAAAACCAGAGTGCTTTTATCCCTAAGAGGAGTATTTCTGATAACATTCCTCTGGCTAATGAGGCTATCTATGGTGCTAACCAGTGATTGATGGTATTGTTGTTATTAAATTGATATGTCCAAAGCTTATGATAATCTGAAATAGTCCTTCCTCAAAAAAGTTTTAAAAAAATGGGTCTCTCTAATCACTGGGTCAACCTTATAGGTCAGTGTTTGTCAACTGTCTCTTATTCTTTCCTTCTGAATGGTAGTCCTTCTGGAATTATTAAACCTGAAAGAGGTTTGGTACAAGGAGACCCCTGTCTCCTTATCTTTTTATCATATAGTCATTCAGGATTTTTTTTACTGAACCTTTGAAAAATAATTTGGATAATACTCCGGGAATTCATTGTGGAGATATAGGTGAGCAATATTTAAGAAATCCTGCTTCTTTTCAAAATTCCAAAGTCAGACCCACATGAGCATTTTGAAAGTTGTAGATGCCAGAATCTCTATCTGGTTTCATAAGTTGTTATCTCAAGCTGTTATATCTACTCTTATCAAACATGTTGGTCAATCTATCCCTCTATACCATACGGGTGATTTTCTTATACCAAAATATTTGTGTAAGAAAATTGACTCTCACCTTTGTAAATTCTGGTGAGGGAATCTCTGGATCCAAATGATAGAAAAATTCATATGTTAGGTTGGGATATTCTTGGTCTACTAAATATGAAGGTGGCCTTGGCTTTAGGAAGGATGGGTTGAATAATCTGGCCATGCTATCCAGAAATGCTTGGAAAATTATTGAAAACCCTGATTTCTTATTAGCTCAGATTCTTAAAGTTAAATATTTTCCTCAAACTGATTTTCTTAATGCTAAGTGTCCTAGTACTATCTCTTGGACTTGGAAATGTTTACATGTTATAAAGGAGATTATTAAGCCTTTTATCTCCTGGATTGTGGGGAATGTTCAGTTTATTGATCCCTAGTTTAGGATCTGCCACCCCCAATCCTCTAGTTCCACCTGACCCCAGCATTAAAGTTCCTACTTCATTAACCCTACTGATAAAACTTGGGACATGAGTATATTAAACACTCATTTTGATGACGCTGCTATTAAGAAGATTGTCACTATTCCCTTAAGCCAGTTGTGCACTCCTAATAGGAGGGCTTGGGAACTTCCGAAGAACGACACATTTACTTCTAAATCTGCTTACTTGGGAATAATAGGACTTAGAACCTCCCCATGTAGTAAAATTCGGAAGTGCATATGGAAAATTAGAGTACCCATAGGATTCAAACTTTTATTCGGAAAGCTGCCCTGCTATAACCCTTCTTCAAACTAGAATGCCTATTTTAAGGGTTGATTGTTATAGGTGTCTCATCCTAATGAAATTTCCATGCATGTTTTGGTCTTATGATCCTTTGCGAGTCGTGTTTGATTCTTATCTTCTCTGTGTGTCAATACTCAGGCCTTCAGAAATCACACTTTCACCGAACAGTTGTTGTTATGGCTTATTGAACCTAACTCTAAACTTCCTGATGATACCCAATGTTTATTTGTTACAATCCTTTGGTCTATACTGAGTAGTAGAAATCTTCTTGTCTTTTAACAAAATGAAACATATTTAGTTGTTCTTAGCAGAGATAGAGCCATGTTGTTGACTTGAAAACCTAGTATACATGTTAGCCCTTCTATACTACTAGTTTATTGGACACTTGGGTTCCCCCCTCAACTGGTTGGATATAATGCAATACTGATGGAGACTTTGATGATTCTTCTTTGGATAATGGTTCTGTATATGGTGTTTGATGTCCAATCTGTGGAAGAGGCTGAAGATCGTCCAATCTGGGAAGTGTTAAATAAAGTAGTAGAGCGGAAACTTACTCAAGTCATTGTGGAAAGTGATGCTCAAGACCTTATTAATCGTCTTTCCTCTGTTAATTTTGATAGCGGCTCCAGGACAGATGCCATATATAATGATATTAAGTACTTTGCTTTTAGTTTAAAATCTTGTATTTTTTCTTTGAACCTAGATCTTGTAATTTTATAGCTCATGAGTTGGCTCAATGGGCAAAAAAACATAAGTCTGCTATGTACTTGTCTGTGCCTCCTATTTAGGATTTTCCAGTAGTAGAGGGGGATCATTAGCCTTGTTGAAGGCCTTCGTCTTGAAAAAATAAATAAAACTAAGCACTAGCTAAGGATGCAAGTCATTTCCTTGGAAATCCAAAGCAGCTGTCAGAATCCGCGGATAAAGTATCCAAGTCTTCAACTTAATAAGTTAAGTGGAGTAGTAATTTACCATCTTGTATTAACTCTGATTTTCTTAACTTTACTCTTTCATTAAATATATCCAATGAGAGATAATCCTACTAGTTATTGTTTGTTGATCGGAATAGAATAATATTGTTAGATGGTAGAATTCACAAAGTGGCTACCAGACGCGGCCAAGGAAAAACAAAAAAAAATGAGAAACAAAACAGAAATACGAGGGGTTACACAAATATTGGATCCCAATTATTGTGTATAGTGCTACAAAATTCCAGGTGAACTCTTTTCCCTGTTGCATCTGCGCAACTGAAAATTAATGATTTGGAATCAATTACTAGATCCTTATCATTCTTATAAGACTCATCTTTCTCAAAAGTCCGACAGTTCCTCTGTCTCCAAAGAATCCATATAATAGTTGTTGGAAGAAGACTTCAACAAAAAAAAAACTTCCTTGACAATTTTACTATAGAATCCCTTTGGCTAGCCATCCCAGGTAAACCTGGTCTTTCAAATATACATATCATATGTATTTTCTTTGTGGTATACTAAAATAGAGAAAAAATATGCATAAATATCTTTATCATCGAAAAAATCATTGTGAAATTGTGACACTATTACATCATTTGACTTTTTTAAGCATTAAGCTCTTTGATTTAGTATTTCAATGGAATTGTTCATGGTAGTAATATTGAACCATCAACCATATGGAAAAATGTGGTTTGTAATCTTTGGCTTAGACATGAAGAATGTCAAGTGAATTAAACACCAGCTAGGGGAGTAAGTCATTTTCTAGGGAAGCTAATGAAGCTGCAGGATCCCTAGGCCTAGGATAAAGCACTAAGTCTTTTAACGTTGTAGTTAATTACATATTAATGGCTCTCAACCTTTAGCAGTTGGATAGATTCTTTTATGTCAGATAACTCTATTAACAATGCTATAACTTCTTAGATTGACATACAAAGTAGTCTTTTTAATGCTTCTTCTATTTCTAAAAAATAGGATAAAAAAGAGTGATATTAACTTTTTTATGGAAATATAGGGAGTCTTATCATACTAAGAAAAAAAGGATCTTAAATGCTACTATTGACTGAAGATTTATCTTTGTAATGTATATTATAGTATCATAATTTTAATTTCAGTAGAGAACTATCTCTCAGTAATTGTTTTATCTTTTATTACAATCAGTTATTGTTATGTAATGTATTGACGTGTTCAATTTGGTTCAGTTAGTGTATTAGGATTGGGTAGCTTGTCATTGGATGTAATGAACAACCTTTGTTGTGTCTGAGAGTTTGTCTATATAGATATTATATCTTTCTTGTTTTCTTAAGGAAAAATTGATTCTTTCACTTCTACGATGATATCAGGCGATATCTAGGTTTTTCATCAAATACAGATCATGTTTCAATTATGCCATTAACAAACCTTTTATTTCTGCAGTTATCTTTCAAAGATGTCAAGAAATTATGAACCAAACACATGTATTATCTCAATTCCTCTTCATACTCTTTCAAATATCATTCCTATTAAACTTTATAAGACAATTGGTTAATGTGGAAAACTCTAATTACTCCAGTTTTGAAGAAGTTTCATGTTCCTGGTTATGTTACAGGTGAAGTACTTTGTCCTGATGAATTTACATCCATGGCGACATGAACAAATCACACTGTCAATCCTTTATACACTTTTTGGTAGGATATCGATACTACTATTCTTCTACTTCTCAATACAGTAGAACCTACATATAAGAATACTTTATAATGGAATAAACTGCATATAAGAAAATCAAAATTTGGTCCCAACTTGGCTTAATCAGTGTAAAAATGAACTTTATATAAGAATAACCTATATATAAGAATATTTTTATATGGTCCCAAGGATATTCTTACATAGAGGTTCTATTGTAATTCAATTTCTCCTACTGTGATCTCATATGTTGCTGGATATACTACATAAAAAGAACTTTGGGATACTTTGTAGGAAAGATTTGGTTCTTCATCTTTTACTCATTTGATTCAATTAAGAAAAAACTTCAGAATCTCAAATTAGGTACATCTTCTATTACTACCTATATCTCTGAAATAAGTAAAATCAGAGTCCTCTCGTAGCTTGTGGATCTAGAATTATTGAAATTGAATTGCTTGTCTTTGTTCTAAGAGGTTTACCTTCTGAGTATTCTTCTTCCGTACCTCTATCATAATTAGAGATCCACCTGTATCATTTAAAAATTTACATAATCTTCTACTCGGTAAAGAGATTATTATCTTTGAATCTAAACAAACTCTCATGAATGATGTTAATTCTAAAGCTTTTCTTGCAAATTCAAGTTCTTCGACTTCTAGTTACAATTTTAGTTATAATTTAATGAACTCTCCTAGTGGTAGAAGTAATAATTTCCATGGTAGGCGTGGTGGACGATTTCAGTCTTTTGATGCTAATAATGGTTATCCTGGATCTACTTCATATTCTGCTTCTCCTTCTTATCCGATAATTGGAAATGACCGGCCTATTTGTCAAATATGTTTCAAACATGGACATTCAGCTGTAGTATGTCGTCATAGAGGCAGCTTTTATTATCAAGGTCATTCTGTACCTTCAAATCTTTCTACTATGATGGATTCTGGTCCTTATAATGCTGAAATTCTTGGAGAAAGTCCTTGGTACTTTGAAACTGGTGCAACCAATCATTTAACAGAACATATGCATAATTTGAAAAATTCTGCTCCTTATTATGGTTCTAACAAAATTAATACATCCTCAGGCAAAGGTATGTTAATTTCTCATCTAGGAAATTCATATATTGTTGTTCTAAATCATGTCTTTAATCTAAATAATGTACTCCATGTATCTCAATCCTCTAGTAATCTATTTTTTGTGCACAAGTTTTCTAGTGACGGTACTTGTTCACTAACTTTTGACTCGAATGGTTATTCTATAAAGGATCTCAAGTTGGGGAAGATTATACATCAAGGTCCAACTGAAAATGGCATATATCATTTATACTGCAATGCTACTCAACATATGTGGTCACCAGTTTCATTTACTACTTCGTCCATGTCAACTATGAGCTTTGTCATAAAAGACTAAATCTCTAGGATTGAATAATGTGGTTAATAAACCTTTGTTTTGCAATGACTTCCGATTATCTAGGAGTCATAAAAAGCCTTTTTATATTTCATATCATGTATTCAATTATCCTCTACAGTTGATACTTGGATATAAATATATTTCATATCATGTATTCAATTATCTTCTACAGGAGTCCTGCCATGTCAATTCTATACTTGGATATAAATATTGTGTTAACATTGTTGATGATTTTTCAATATTTTGCTGGATTTACCCTCTTAAAACTAAGAGCCATTTCAAAGTTATATTTTAGTATTCCAAGTCTTTTGTTGAAAAACTTTTGTCTTCCCATATTTCAACTATAATAACAGGTGGAGGGGGAGAATTCATGAAAAATGAGTTAGGAAACGTTATTATTTCTGCTAGTATTAGTCATGAAATTACTTTCCCCCATACCCCTGAACAAAATGGGGTTCTGGAGTCTGAACACAAGCATATTTTAGATTTACTAGAACTTTCCTAATACATACTATATTAGCTAATCAGTATTGGGTTGATGTCTTACAAACAACAAATTATGTGATTAACAAATTACCTACTAAACTTCTTCAATCTTCTTCACCTTATCAAGTATTGTTACAGAAAGAACATGATTATAAATTATTAAAATGCTTCGGGTGTCTGTATTTTCCTTGGTTAAAACCTTATACAACAAATAAGTTACAATCCAAAAGCATTTCATGTATTTTTCTAGGATATTATGCAATTCATAAAGGTTACATGTGTTTAGATTATATCCATGGTAGAGTTTATATCAACAAACATGTAGTTTTTGATGAAAATTGCTTTCCTTTAGCTCATAATTCTCCATATAAGTCGTGTTTACCAGCTTTTCTTAATACTCTGGTAACTACGTCAGACAATGTATCTGATAACATTCACATTCATAATTACTCTTGTACTTCTTCAGATTTTCCAGTTTGTGACAATGCAACTACTTCTAATAATACTTCTGCTGATATTACCTTTTTATGACATCACTTCTAATAATACTTCAACCCTAACTACTTCAAATACTACATATATTTCTCAATCAACTACTTCAGTTGCTTTTACTCATTCTATGAATACTAGGGGTAACATGGGATCCTTAAACCTTTTTTTTTTTTTGCAACAAGACATGTTATACCTACTGATTTACTCACTACAATATCTCCACCAGTTCCAACCTGTTTTACACAGGCCAACAAACATCTTAAGTGAAATAATTTAATTGTTGTTGAACATAAAGCATTACAAGATGCAAATACATGGACTAAAGTTGCACCACATCCATCTCAAAATGTGGTAGGCTGCAAATGGGTCTTTAGCCTAAAATATAATCCAGATGGAACTATTGAAAAATGTAAAGCCAGATTAGTGGCTAAGGGTTTCCATCAAATAGAGGGCTTAGATTATACTGAAAATTTTATCCCGTTTGTCAAGCCAACAACTATCAGAGTAGTTATCTCATTAGCAGTCAACTTCAATTAGGATATAAATAAAATTGATGTAAGCAATGTATTTTTTTTTCATGGAGACTTACAAGAAGAAGTTTATATGATGCAACCACCTGGTTTTAAAGACAAGGAACATCCTAATTATGTATGCAACTTACATAAATCTATCAATAGACTTAAGCAGGCACCAAGGGCCTGGTATGAGAAGCTTCCAGATGTACTTATTCAGCTGGATTTGAAATCTTCTTTAGCAGACACTTATTTATTTGTTTATAAAATTGGAACCAGAATCACTATTATTTTGGTGTATGTTGGTGATATCCTTATTACATACAATTCTTCATTATATTTGAAAATGCGGGGGTCTAACAACCTCACCCAATATTTTGATTAGCAATCTGTATGGAATAAATCTAATATACTTTTAACAGAATCAACTAGACAGTTAGACTCAATATTAACAAAAAGTATATCAAGGAGTTATTATCTCGATCTGTCGATTTGATATATACTCAAGCAAATATAAATTTGCGAGTATTTATCAAATACTAGAAAGATAACTTGGATGGTACCAAAGACTAATATCCAAGTGTCAATCAATTTAAATCAACAACCAAAGGTTGGATATTCTAATTGATTGATCTTAACGCACAACCTGTGATATTTCAATTATATAAAAAAAATATAATGCGGATAGAAATAACACAGACACCAGAAATTTTGTTAACGAGGAAACCGCAAATGCAAAAAAAAAAACCTATACCTGGTCCAGATGGAACACCACACTGTATTAAGCCGCTATAGATACTAGCCTACTATAAACTAACTTCTTTATGGACCATAGTTGAACAATAATCAATCTCACACTGATGCAAGGTACAGTTGCGCTCCTTACGTCTCTGATCCCAGCAGGATACTAAGATCTTGATTCCCTTAACAAGTCTGTATCACACAGAAAAGTCTACGATGATAGATAAATCTGTCTCCCACAGATGAACCTAAGATTTTTGTCCCGTATTTTGATAAAATCAAGGTGAACATGAATCAATTGATAACCCGTACTTATATTCCCAATGAACATCCTAGAATTATCAATCACCTCACAACAATCTAAATTGTATGGTAGCGAAACTAGATGTTGCGGAATCACAGACGATGAGACGAATATATTTGTGATTTCTTTTTATCTTGCCCTATCGGGGATAAATCTCAA